>NC_049198.1:41762493-42463129 GCF_009769625.2 Cygnus olor | reverse complement strand
AAAAGAATTGCCTCATATGGTGCTACCCGACGCCAGCTAGAATCCAGGACACCACAAACAAAATATTTTAGTTTTATTACTGGTGGTGAATGGGTGAGCTGACTTCCTTGTCATCTTTATCTGCAAAAGCACTCTACTACTACAGCTTAGGAATGAACATATCCCAGACTGTCACCTTACCCTAGATATACAACATGAAGAGAAGCCAAAGAGAGGGTAAGTTATTTCCACACAGCTCTTCAACTTCTCTCGTTAAGAAACTGATCTGTACAGCCCATATACTGGAAGCCTCCAGAGGACCTGTCACATAAACTGGATTCTTTTCTGCACATGTATAGTCATGGGGAGAAGGCAAGGGGGGCACGTGAGCTCTGTGGCAGTCTCTGTGTCTGCTCAGCATGCATAGAGCTTCCAGGTACAGCCAGTGCTTACGCGGCATAGCTCAAACAACAATCACCTGCTCGACATCTCTTTCTGGGGGGACTAGACACTGCTAGTCCCAAACTCCAACCATTTTCAAGCTCTGTAAGCAACAGAATTATTCAGCCAGGACACAGTCCAAGTAGGGGATAGATAATCCCCATGCAAAAGATGGGATAAACTAGCATTAAAAAATATGAGGCATAAAATAAAGTCTTCAAGACAATGCAGTTGCCTGCCATGAACCCAAAAGGGATGAAAATTTCATCCCTTACATAAAGATATTTCCTACTGGACATACAGCACTGATGCCTATTTGCACACTTCTTTTTCTGATTTTCAGTGGAATGTTTTTTCCCTCCTCATGTACATGGTTACGTGAGAAACACCACTGAGTGCAAGTTTGAGTTCTCCATTTACTGAGTGATCAGGGTTTTTTTGTTGTTGTTGTTTTGTTTTGTTTTGTTTTGCTTTTCTAAAGTAGTTTCTGAAGAAGGGTGGGGAGATATTTAATGAGAGGGTGTCTGAGGTGACCATACTGTGTTTCCACAAGACAACAGAAAAATGAAGCACTGCCTTTTCTACATCTCTGCCTGAAGGCAACTCAGGAATTTCCTTCTTATGAACGCAAAATATTCATTCACATTTTGGGGAAGATTTGACAAGATTTTTTAATCATGTTTTATAGATATTTTCCAAAGCAATCTGGATTTTTATTCTCTCCCACTTCCCTACTAAGAGTGTTTATTAAATTTCAATTATAAAATAATGTCTATATGCTAAGTTGAGACTAATTTTGCTGTCACTTAATTCAAAGGCATATGACTCAGAGAGTTCATGGGTAGCTGACCCAATCCTGTTATTCAGAACTTCCAAGAAATGTTACTTTATTTTGCTTTATTTCAGTAATGCTCATATACCCCAGGTTGTTTACCTTCATTTGTTAATAATCAATATATATTTATGCTGCAGACTTTTCAAAGCAGGTAATATTTTATTATTAGTCTAGGTCTTACATATTGATATGGCGTTCTAATCTCAAGTTTTAAATATTGCTTTAGTATCAATTCAATAATTCAATTCTAATGATGATAAATCAAGAGAGTGTTTCTGGGACTTTGGACTATGGATAGATCCATACGTGAATGCTCACATGTAAATGCAAACTTTGGAGAAGTTTGAGGTTCACATCAGGCACAACTGAAAGTCATTCCTTTCTAATGAAATATTTAAGTTATTTGTAGCTCACCACTACCAGACATACCACGCCTGTGATTAGTTTTTGAAGGACTGTATGTGAACTGTGATCTTGTATCACAGTAATTGATAACCATCACTAGTCATATTTAGAGAATAAATAAACTCTGTACTGGTTGCTGCCCTTTCAGAATTTTATGTAGTCATTATCCCAAAAACATACCCTTAATAAAATATGAGCTAGATAGACAATTTTGCAACTAAAAACCTACTGAAGTCAAATTTACTGATTATGCAGTATGATAACCCCTTCCCAAAAGGGACACACACACTTGCCACTCTCTCCTGCTGCCACTTACCAAGATATGCACAGAAGCTCAAGAAAACGCATCCGTCAGAAAGTGCCAGTGAGACAGGAGGCACTGCAATTGTACCTTCCATTCTTGCTATTGTTTTCCTTGCATCTACCACCCTAAAGCAACATTTGAAGTATGGTCTGAAGTACCTCTGATGTACAGCATAGATTCTCATATTTGTAATCTAATTCATATCAAAATAAATTTTAAGTTCCTATCTTCTTTCTCCCTGCACTGAACAACACACTACACTCAGATAATATTTTAGTCCAGGAAGTTTCCCACTGGGCTGTGCAAGCAGGAGGGAAAGAAATGGGATTTGTCATAAGAGAAAAAAAAAAAAAAAGAGGCCCAGAAGGACTTGATCCAAAATTCTGTATTACCACCTACATTTGTCTCTGCCCTTACTTACCTGATGAATAAATGAAACACTAACTGTGATGGCTCTTTATCTGGTTATCTCAAATGCTCTTGGTGCAGAAGCCTAATGTATAAGTTTGTTCAACCCGCAACAATTATGACATATTTAAGACATAAAAAGCAACCCTGCTTACCTTTCATTCCAAACTTAGAGTGTCTTCCAAACTTCAGAATAATAAGCATTATTACTAAGCCAGTGCACACCAGCGCTGCAATTCCCACCACAACATACACCTAAAAAAGAGTACATAAATAGGTGTGTTTGTATAGTTCTCATGATCTATCTTCCAAAACATTTAACGTACATTCAGATTAAAACAGTTAGGTAAAGAAATTCATTTCAACCAGGAAACATTTGCACCCAGTTCAAAGAGTAGAGAAAACAGCCACTTCTTGAAGTTTCTCCCTTCCTTCTATCCTACAGAGGACAGAGATGCAGACACCTCTGAGAATCACTTTTTCAACATCCTACATGTTCAAGGCAGGGAGGGAATGTACATCTCCTCCTTCCCTTCCAACAGAGTGGCATGTTACAGGAAAGCATGTAAGGAAAGCATATAAGAAAAAACTTTTTTACTGTGTGGGTGATCAAACACAGGCACAGGTTGCCCAGAGTGGCTGTGGAGCCTCCATCCCTGGAGATACTAAAAACCAGACTGGACACAGCCCTGTGAAACCTGCCGTGATTTAGCTGACCCCACTTTGAGTCAGGAGGGGAAGAGGGGCAGAAAATTTCCAGAGGTCCCTTTCATCCTCAGCCATTCAATTATTCTGTTATCAGAGAATATAAGAGTGGCTGGGATCCTCGAGATGGGGGACTAGAGGCTTGTCAGTGTTATGGCGTTTAACAGACAGGAACAGAAAAAAACAGAAGCTTCAGGAGCCCATCCACTGCTCTCTCAGGACTTCTCACCCCCCAGCCATCAGCACTGGAAGGAGTCGCTGGTCAGGTTTCCTCTGATTCCTCCCCCGTAGGAGAATGTCTCCTGAATGCCTCCTTTCCCCCTCCTCCCTAGCTCTCAGCCCGTGCACTGGTTCATAACACACACACTCTGCATGCATTGCCTGCTGCTGTGCCAGGGCACTGAAGCTGCAGGGCAGCAATATTAACCAGGCTAGCCACCCAATGACAGTTTCCAGCAATTCAGCTCAGGACAGTCTGAGAGGCAAGGCAGCAAAGAAGGAGACCCACCAATTTAGCTACCTATGCTAAAGTTCTCCTGCACATGATCAAAGCACTAGACAAAAACACATTTTAGAAGCATAGGTAAAGAGTCTGAAAGTTTGTTACAGCACATCCTCTCTGTTAGGAGCAGCTAACTTCAGGACTGGAATTCAAACAACAATCTTTAAATTACCTCAGATGCCTTTGTTTTGTAAATATAGAGTTGCTCTCCTTGCCTAAAATTGGCCTGAAAAATTACAGCTAGTTGTTCAGAAAAACACAAAAACAATTAAATAGCAATTTTACTTGGTCTGAGAAGTGATTCTCTCTTTCAAAAAATGGGGCAATGGAAGGGTAGGAGTGGGGTGCACTGCTTTAATTTTTCTTTTTTTTTTCTTTTTTTTTTTTTTTCTGTTTTGATCACAACATGGTAATAGCTCTGATGTTCTAGTAGCTTAGGGTCCCATTACAATCTCTGCAGTTTCATTAGTTGCATAGTCAGAAAGTCTGCCAAGATTACAGATCAGGAAACAATGTATATACTTACAGTGATGCTATCTTCATTCTCTTTGTTGGAAACATCCGTAGAAGTGATTTGATTACTGTTATTTGTGGTGTCTCCAAGATCATTAGGCGTGGTTTCATACTCTTAGGAAATGAAAAAAAAAAAAAAAAAAAGGTTGCTTTTATAATTTCGTAACCTCAGAAGGGAAATGGTTGTCTTTATTATTTCAGCTCTGTAGCACAGTAAGGTCAGCAACACCTCTTGGGACTCTTTGAACTTGCTATTGTACCTGGTACACTTGGTGGGAGATCTCTGTGACAGGTAATCTTAAACAAATGTGTTGTGACTGAGAGACTTGACAACAGAAGCTGCTCCTCTCTGCAGCTTAACAGAGAAGCAATCTACACCATAATCTCTCTCTCTATTGGGAAACCTAGAGTTAAAAAGAACTCCATCCATAAAGCTATTTTTGTGTTTCTGACTTCCCATTAAAAATGAAAGATGGTCCTCTACACTGAACTTCTCTAGCCTTGTATTCAGCCAAATATAGGACTGTCTTAGAAAACTAGCTTGGGGACTTTTGTTTAGCTGAGGTGAATTTAGCATATGGCTTTTTAGCTGGCTTATTACTCTAAAACATGAAGTAGCTGTTTTTCTTAGTTTAAAAAATATTTTAAAAATACTGTTGTGTGCATAGAGGTTAAAGTTTAGCATGATAAAGTCATAAAGGTAAAACTTTAAAAAGTTACATGCCTGAGATAGTATGAAGAAATTTGATTTATCAAAATAATGGTAACTGACCGGTCTACAGGGTGAATCTGGAACTACTCCATCAAAAGAATGAACAGGCTTTAATTATTTATAATTATTTAAAAATGAAACATATTTACAGTCCATGATTTTTTGTCAAATTTATTCAAATGAGATAAAAAAATTAAATAGTGTGCATATGAACTTCGAGATACATACATTAAAATAAAAAACTGAATGTATTTTATGATTACATCTGAAAATATACACAATGTTTCAATTTTATGACTGTAATGTGTACAGATCAAAGAAACAAACAAGGGCAATAACTGCATCTATTACTCATGCACCTCTAGCATTTTAATTTAAATTAGCAATTAATCCTGTATTTCTTTGCACATTTTGATTAAAAACAATGCTATAAGCCTACAGATGAAACTGTAGCCATAAATATGAAAAAGCAAAATGCAGAGGCATAGTTCTCACTAACCACAGAGGCACTAACCCTTGCTACTTAGAAAGGGGAGGAAGGGAGGGCTGCAGCTTGGTAGAATTTGCCTTCTCTAGCTCCCAAGGCCATTTTGGAGAGCTCAGCTGGCAACGCTAGCAACAAGCTGCACCAGGTTTTTGATCTTCATGCATGCACAAACACATTTTCTTTTGCAAAGCACTCAGCAGGCTGGAGATTTTTGGTATATGAACCCACACAGCTACCTCTGCCACCAGTGCTACAGTCAGTACAGTCAGGTTGTCTAATCAGCTCATGTAGTCTATTCTGGCTCTATACCACACATGCTGAAGGACAGGATTTTTTTAAAGCCAAAATACATACAGAGCTTTCATGGGAAACAAAATTTAATTTCCTGGTCTTTTACCATTTGAACTCTCCAACTCAGCTTTGTATCTCTATGCCTATAGCTTCCTATGCAGCAAGGTCAAAATAGTAATGAAAAGCAAACAAACAGCATTCCTTACTACAGGCAGCATAAACGCTACCCAAATGACTCACCTGCACAAGCAGCCTGGACACTGAGGCAGAGTGCTGTGCAGACCAGCCACTACTCTGACTACAGGTTTTGCCACAGCAAAAGAGGAGACTTGTTCATTTGTAGGCAGCACATGAGCTCTTCACCAGTGCAGAACTCAGCTTGTAACAAGTATCTCAGCCTACAAGACTGGGTTTCCTTTACAACTACCTTCACTAAGTACTCACTAAGAGTTTTGACCAACCCTATTTACAATATCTTTATAACAAGACCAATAAACAAAACATATTGAGAACCTTCATTGCTCTCTATAGTACAAAGTTTCTAGAGGGATTTTTTTTGCTCTTAAATTTACCTGTAAATAGTGGAGGGCAAAAGCAGTTGCTCTTTGCAATTCTGTTTACGTCCACATCTGTACTAAGCTACTGGGAAGCATACCCTGAAGGACTAATGAGAACTATGCAGAATATTTCATGTCTAGTTTTTGAGTCCTCTGAATGCAGTTTTATATTAAAATGGGCAAGAGAAAAAGTAGGTCACTTCGGTACATTGGTGTTGCATTGCCATTTCCCACCGCATAACTGTGAAACATTTACATTTGAATGAGTGCCAGATTTTCAAAGCCTCTTGAAATGGGTGAGCCAGGCAAGGAAAACATGCACAACAGCCATCCAGCCAAAACCAGGCAATTCTGAATTAAACAAATTCTTGTTCACTTTATTATGCAATCATGCTATAGACACATAGCATTCTGATACAGACAGGGTCACGCCTCTTGACTCACACTATGTGGGACTCGTATTGCTTCAGGGCCAGATTCCCTGGTGCCTAGCACCTTATGCAGTTACCTATAACTGTGCCAACTGAGGTAAAGCACATCTCGAGCTGGATAGTATCCTGTAGCTGCTTTAAAAACAAGGTGCAAAGCAGCTGGGATACAGATGAGAGCACCGCAATAAACACTGGGGCGTCATTGTGCACAGTCCTCCTGGGGGCTCAGTGCTACGGGGCACGTTGTCTCTGCCATGTTCATGACCACATTAGAAGAAGCAGGGTGGCATGGAAACATGAACTAGCAGCCAAGGAATCTGGCTCTGTATTTGGTTTCCTGCACAACCCTGGGCAGGTTGCTCTGTCTCCACCAGTACCTCCTGCACAGGACCACTCCAGCCTCTCCTCCTTGCCCTTTCCAGCCACGAGGGACCAGTGACAGCTCCACGCCACCAGCAGGTAAGGCTCTACGTGCAGGGAACCCCCCAATGAACATAACATCATGCAGACTTCTGCTGCCTCCCCAGTTCTTCTGTTTCCCACAGTATTTTTAAAACACTTAATGGGAAGCCTTTGGAAACCACCTCACAGGGAGTGCAAGACACAGAAGGGTCAAGTCCCAAGGGACAGCTGGGGAGTGAGTGGGCTTTAAACCTCCCTTCCAACATCATCTGAGTTGCGGGTAAACATTAGCACAGAGATCAAGTGGTCTGAAAAGGAGTCGTGGAAAAGGCTTGGTCTCCAGGGGGAGCTAATCCCAGCGGGTTCCCCTGTCAGTTATGTAGGCTGTGGTTCTCCACAGAAGTGAAAGAGCTTCTCGGCTTTCCAGCCTGCCTCATATATTCATCTCACTAACTGGACTTGTGAATTTGGAATAATTTAGGGAAACACTCTGGAAAGTGTTTCTCAAAGCAAGCACTGAGTCACTGAAGCAAAGATCAAAGACAGCAATTTCAAAAAGTACGAAGAAAAGCCAGAAATAACAAGGAATACTGCTTTCATCAGGATGAGATCTTGCTGGTTGTGATTCACTTGCACAACTTTGAGCACGCATTTTGACAGAACGAACCAAAGTCACTTGAAGCACAGTGCTCACATGGTTAAAGCCATACACATGCACCAGGACCTTGGCAAACAGCTCAGAATCAAAAGCTTCATGTACGTATGTATATATGCTTATATAATACAACGGAATTAAGAAATTGTGCAAACCACCATCGCCTTCTGCAACTCCTATCCCCCTCAAAAATAATAATTTGGAAAGAGAGGGAGGGGAAGCTGTGCTTTAGTATTTCTAAGCACTTAAAGCCAAAATGGTGCTTCAGTTGCACATTTGCTAAAGTTTAATGACATGGAATGGAATCAAAGCAATAACATTTAAATCAGCTTAAAGAAAACTTGACTTATGGGCCATTTCATCCTAATGAAAGTACTCCAAACAGGATCAAGCTTCCACTGGAAGCTAAAGGGTGTTGGGGTATGTTGGTTAGAATGGACTTTTCATGCTCACCAGAAGTGTACCAGAAGTACTACATAAAACTGGTTGTTTTGCTGTTCACAGATTCTATTCTAATGCATGCTGGCTTCCACTAGGTACAGCCTAAAACATTTTGCCTAACTAAAAACTAATGTGAACACCATGTCATCAAATCTTCTGGCACCCACTCAGATATCACTGAGCTGATGCTTTGCTTATGTAAGAGAGATTAAGGGAAGGTACAAATGAGAGGACAGAGAAGAATAAATTGCCTACAGGAAAACTTACTTGTGCCATCCTCATTTCTAAGTGGGATTTAGGGGTACATTTTTGGAGACTAAACAAGTATGAAAACATTCCTGAAAAAATAAATTAAGTTATATAAGGAGAAATCATGAACTTCCTTTCCTCCAAGAAATGCCTCTGAAAGGTTCACAAAATCTCATGCCTGTGAGCTACATCAGACTACTGTCATCCCACAGAACCAATTGCAACCATTCATAGCAGTGGATTTATGCCTCTCCTAATGTGAATCAAAAGCAGCAGGGTAAGTAAAGCATCACATTGCCCTTACCGATCTTAAATAATATAAGGCAAGAGAAGAACCGACAACACAAAGTACCTTTAGAATTGTATTGTAACATGTGCCATTTCAGTTTAACTGAGCCTGACATTCAATCTTTTAGTGGTTTGAGTTCCTTCATTTCTATCATTAAAAGAAAAGAAAAAGAAAATCAAATATATACCATAAACGTCTGGATCCACAATTGGGCCACTACCTGTACATGGAGAAGAGAAAAAATAAATAAATAAAAGAAAAAAAAGAAAAAAAAAGAAAAAGCCTTTGTAAATAGATTGTAAATGCTGAAAGAATAAGACTTTCTTTAGGATTTTTTTAAGGGTTGACATGTTATTTGCAATAGCATTTATCAGTACCTACACAAACACAAAACAACATCAATATATTACACTACCTGTTAATCAGACTACATTTCCAATTATTTTACAGCTATCCCAAGTTAGAACTTGGTTTCATGTACTCTCTGCTGTTAATGTGTATCTGAAAAAAGTGCAACAATAACTATTCTT
Organism: Cygnus olor; assembly: GCF_009769625.2. Taxonomy (NCBI): domain Eukaryota; kingdom Metazoa; phylum Chordata; class Aves; order Anseriformes; family Anatidae; genus Cygnus; species Cygnus olor. The sequence continues at coordinate 42,453,993 of NC_049198.1, read as the reverse complement.
GTTGAGAATCAATGTTAAGATTCACCCTGACCTTAAGCAGACTTCAGTGGGAGTTATCATCACTGACTTTTACCTGGACAAAAAATTTTGCAATTTAAGCACTACGAGAGCAAAGTGGTTTGCAGCTACAACACTGCAAGCTGTCAAGTTAAGGGCTAGAGGTAGCAATGAACTACACAGCCCGATCTCATTCACTCTGTGAAAGGATGCTTCCCAAAAAGCAGATGCACAGCTGAACCACAGGGTTCTTTGTACCAAAAGAGTCTCCCATAAGCCAGCCTTTACAGAGGCAAATGGACACATCTAGTCTACACTTTTCTAAATTTTACTAGTTCCACTTTGCAGCTTTTTCTAATTATCACACATATGTAAGGCTGAGCACATATGTGAGTATAATGCACGGAACGCCCACTGAAATTAGCAAGATATTAGACTATACACATCCTGAAAGATAGTAGTGTTATATTTCAACATACCCATTCATCTCGGTTTATAATGTATTTATAGCATAGTATAGCTTATCTAGTAGGTTTCTAACCATCTTTTCCTTGTATTTACTCTTTTTTTTTTTTTTTTTTTTTAATAAAATTAGCAGATAGTTAAAACTTTTAAAGATGAATTAAACTTCAAAAAGCATAACTCCAGTACTGTGTAGTAATTCCACACCAGTGCCATTACATTGGAATAAAGCCACTGACAAGTATGACCAGAACACAGTTGTTTCTGCTTATGTCAACAGCGTGAGAATCTGTGCTGAAAATATGAAACAAAGAGTTGCAAACTATCTGCAGAATGGCAGCAGATAATTAGGTTTGCTTTTAAATGCATTTGAAGATATTCTGGTATCCAGAGATATAGGTTAATAGACCCCATGGGAATTGTCAATCTGCAGAAATAAGTAACAAGTGAAAACAGGCTGTACTACTACTGTTTGTCCTCAAGCAACTTCTGACCAGGGTTTTCAGTTCACAAACTTTCATGGATTCAGTTTTTCCACTATAAAACATCCATTTGATGAAAGATGGTATTTCAAATTTACCTTCTGTAATCTGAAGGAAAAATAACATCAACAAAACTCCCAGGCCTTTATTTCCTGCTAACATGGCAACTTTTTTGTTACTATTTACTGGAATGGGCTAAAGTCATCAAACTAGTTTAACCCTTAATTCCTGTTAGGGGCATTTAAACTAGGAAGTCATTGACTCCATTCAAATACCTTTTGCATAACTAAATACTTCACTTCAAATAAAGTGGCAAAAATCAGGTTTTTGAAATTTGGACCAAACCCAAATTTCTATTTAGAATTGCCTTCATAAAAGCATATCTACTCAGTCGTCAAAACATCACTTGAAGCTATTTTAACATTAAACTTCACCGCAATAATTTTACATGTTTACATGCAATTATTTTTTAAGGCAAACAAAGAGCAGTGTAGTTGTTTTGGTCCCTGTTAGAACAGGTTGCTGAGTAAATAAACTATTAAGAATCTGATCCTATTCACTCATCTTTATAAAGTACATCAACTTGATTTGCTTACTTCTTTCTTTATAAAGTTGACATTTCCAAAATAAAGCAGCAGCAGCAAAAGACTCAATCCAAAAACATACTTTTCCAAAACAGACCCATGTTGTTATGCCACAATAGCAAGATACTACTTTTAAGGCATATTTAACATTTTCTTTTACTTTTGCACTATACTATGTGACTTGAATTCCTTCAGCTGAATTTTAGAGTACAGGGCTGGTAGATGACAGAGCTTACTTAGTTGTTATTGGTAAAAATCTCTCCAGCACTCATTAGTTGTTTTGGATCAACTTTGGGAACAGCTCCCAGAATGTAACTTGGATGTTTCTTGCCTAGTGTTTGTTGTAGTGTAATCTCAAATAAGCATATAATCGTCAGCTGGAACAGCTTCACTGGAATTCAAGAATTTTAGCAGACTAAAACTAGTTTAAAATCTACCTTGCAGAATCTGAAATTTCTTCTTCTAGACTTTAGCATCTAAAAGAGACTTTTATTTTATGATACTAACAATGATATCATTAACTCAATCCAAATCCCACTATGGTATATGTTTTCCTCTCATTCATGTCTACAAAAAATGATCTGCAAGAAGCATGCTGGAAGTTGAGAATATCTTAGCACAAATTCTGTCTTCGTAAACATGTTTGATGCAACTTTGAAAGTAAAGTATTGCTCTGTTGATGACAGAACATGTTTCAGACTTAGCTGTATTTTACATAGATGTATAACTTATAGGTGAGGGTTTATATATATATGTGTGTTTTTTTTTGTTTTGTTTTGTTTTGTTTTTTACATTCAGTTCATTTGCTCGTAAGTGATGCAATAACCAGAGAATCAGTTCAAAGCCTAGTGAGGATACCCCACCCCATGAAACATCAGGACAGGTATTTAATTCAGTTATGAAGGCATGGAAATGAACATAATTCCAGGGTGTGGACCTTAATCTTTATGCTTCATTGTACAATATGTGGGCCAAAAGAAGAAACTACACAGTAACGACAGCACTGAAGAAGCCTTTCAGGTGTTTAGAAGAATCCTAACAGTGTTTTAAATTATAATACTTAATAATAATAATAATAATAATAATAATAATGATGGAGGATTCTGTTTTTTTAACATTTGCTTTTATGTCACCTTCAGTGGAAGAGAGAAAAATGTTGTGAAATATTCTAAAGCTCAGTGCCATGATTATTATAGGAAAAAGCTCCACTAATAAGAACAACACTGAGAAGGCTAACTAGATAAGCAATTTCCCCTGTTGTTAATTTTTAAGACTAGTTTGGTGCCATCCTCTATGCATGAACTGATTTCTGATGCAGTTACATCCTGCCTGTATGTAGTCCTGTTTCCTCTATACTGTTTTTGTGAAGCTTAATCCACCGCAGAACTTGGGAAATGTTTAAAGAACACAGCACAGATTATCCGGAGACCTAAATTCCTTATGAATATAAAAATGATGGAGCAAATAATAACTTTGTCTTTCTAATTGGGAGGATGCCTTCTGTTCTATTTAGTGATTTAAAAGGCCACAACTGGAAAATTCTCAGTGTAAAGGCAAAAAGAGTAAAAGAAAAACAGAACAGAAAGAGGAATTTGGATCAAAGACAAAAAATGATAAATTCTTATAAATATATTAGGGAAACTGTTACTCTGATGAGAAAATGAAGCCAGGTTCATATTAAATACCCAGAGTGTAGCAGAGCTTCCATTGCATAGAGAACATGGACGAGGTGAACTGTATTGCTGAGCTGCTATAACACAGTATCAGAGGATGCCAGTAGCTGAAATCATGGCATGTTCCTGTAATGAGTCTATTTAAGGAAGAACTGCAGAGAAGAAAGAGGAGAGGAACACTAAGGACAGCAGGAGTAAATACAGCCTGGCTGTAACAGCTCTTCACCTTCTCTTTCTAAGTGTGGGAAAGAGAAAGACCTGCCATCCCTTTCTCCCTTCAGCCTGAGCTGTTAGGAGCAAATGTTAAATACAGACCATATTTTTACTGTCTCTAGCCTACAATGCAGGAGAGAGAATTTAAATATTCACTTTTTTTTTTTTTTTTTTCTCTCAGATAACACTGGCAATGTAAATTGCTGTTTCAGAAAAGACGGCTTTTTATATCCTGTGATTAAAAAACCAAACGTAGATATATGCTCATATTTTCAAATACAATTGTGCAATTATTTGCACCAAAACATGCCTGTATTTCCACTCTTGCTGTACAAGGTACACTCAGAGGTTTTTCTACATGAAACAATACATTTGCACGTATACCTTCTTACCCTTACAGTCACTTCACATATGGTTTTGACGATGTGGTGAACTACCACACCACAGTGAACATTAATCACTGACAGGAGTCCCTGCAGTTCATTGAGTTAGTCTACCTTGAGTCTGCTCTCATACATTCAGAATGGCTGAGGCAGAGCCTCTAGAGCAGAAGATGCAGATATTTAACAGCAACCATCTTGAGCATGGATATTCCTAGGCATGTAGGTCCCCAGCCTTAACTGAAATGAATGGGAATTGGACATCAAAATGCCTGTGAGGGCCTGAGACTTTGACCATCCTACCTCTGGACTACCTGTTTTCTCTCCAGCTCCCTCTGGTGTCCTAGACAAGGTATTATCGTCAACTCACTGGACTGCATTACTGATTTTGCCACAAGGCACTAGGCGCTACTGTAGGCATCCCCGTGTCCTTGGATACACTACCTAGCTGCATTCACACATAGTGTAGAAAACCTGTGGAGTGATTGAACGGGCACTCGTTGCTTTCCAGATCAGAACTGAGGCTTGAGGAAACATTTCAGAAGCAGCCACCTTTCACTAGCCTTAGCTGACACTGAGAACGATTACCCAAAGGAAGGATTTAGAGAGCAGTAGCATGGCCTGACTTGAGAAGCAATAAACAAGAAGAAAACTTTAAAGGAAAGCATTATTTTAAAACTGATTTTGACAACATTCATTCAGAGGAAAAAAAAAAAAAAAAGCATATAAAACATTTCCTGAAAATCTGTTAAGCTGGCCAGGAGCACTGTCTCCACAATCCCATCAATTTGCAACTACTAACACTGGAAAAAAAAATAAATTATACTCACCATCTCCAGGCACTGACATGAAATGAGCATCAACCCGCTTTTCATCTTCTCCATACTCATTCTTTGCCAGTAAGGTATAAGCACCATTATTCAGGTGTGTAGGGTTGTCCAGCTGAAGGCAGCCATGGTATTCACTTTGATTGATAACATGTATTTTAGTACAGATGTATTCAGACTCATTCAGTATAGCCCCTTCATAGAACCACTGCAATGTGGGCTTAGGGTTCCCTTTCACAGTGAATGGAATACACCAGTGGTGGTCCGGGGTTGGAGATTCAATAAATGTGATATTTGGTGCAACTATATTGGAAAAAAGAGTGAAGAACATCAGAATATCTTGAACAAGCCATTTTCCCCAGCCCTTCAAGTTATCAGGGAAGTATTTTTCATTCAATGGTACAAAAGCATGTTACTTGTAGGAATTATACCTATTTGCAGGACACTCACACAGGACACTCACTGGCTCTGCCTTGGGTACTACATTCACAACCGAAATTAAGCCATTCTTCAGAAAGAAACAAAACAAACCAGTTTCAGACAAAGACTGAACACCACTTAAATCCCACACTCTGCAAGGTGTGGGAAGTTCAGTTACTGAATCACTGAGAAGGGAGAGAGAGTGATTTTAGCTTTACTTTTTACTTTTAGCTGAAAAAAATGGTGCAGAGGAGTGCTGAAAGAACAGAACAGTATTGAAAATATTTAAAAGTTGGCCCAAAGCAAGCAGTACTGGAAATATCCTCAGCCAGGAATCCAAACTTTCAGATGATTTTCTTCACAGAATCAAAGCCAGAACAGATGACTTCATTCCCTGGATTCTTCTGACAGGGAAGGACCATTTTCTACTATACATTTTCTCATTATTTGTTCAAAACTGCTAAATGCCTCAAGTTTACAGACTTGTTCTGTTTCCCTCAGGAGACTATTACAACACCTTGCCCATTATTTCACTATTGGGAAATTTTGCTTGATATTTATTCTTAACTGCATCCAATTTTGTCTAGTTACACTCCCTTTTATCACTCATAACAGTGCCAAGCTCAGAATCTCATTTACACTGTTCAAACATTTCTAGTTTATGTTCCTTCCCATAGCTATTACATATCCAATTTCAACCTACAAACCATTTGAGGTACATCTATAGTGTTTTTTCTAGTTTTCTCTGTCATGAGCACATGCTGAACAAAGTTTGCCATCTACAAAGCGTTCCATTCCCATCTTCAGTTGAACAGAAGACTGCAACTTGTGAAAACATGCTGCCTTGTTCACACAAAATGAATTCAGGCTGGAATCTTAGATCTAAGAAGCCAGTGTCTCCATATTACATGTCCCTTCCCCCTTCCTTGGCCCTGACAAATAAGTACATTATTCAAAGCTATGACAAATAAATTTACATCTGGCAGTACAAATGTTGCAAGTGTGTTATTTTTTGAACAAACCAGTTGTTTATTTAGATAATAAAACCTTTAATATTTGTAGTCTCTTTATAATTAACTCTATGACCCTTTTGATGCATTCACACTTCTTAATTCCTAAGATAGTGTGTACATATACGCACACCATTACAAACCTTCCCACACTGACGGTCCCACTGAGGACTTTGGCTCTCAGACCATTGCTTACAGGTTGTTCTAACTGGAAGATAAAGCATTTAGAAAAGTATTTTTTTACAAACTCGGAGCAGAAGATAAATTCAACAACTGCTGATTGAGCTATTCCCGTTATTAACAGCAGTAGATAGTTCACGTGCTTAAAAGATGTTTCTGTTTCTGCAACCTGTGCGCCCTCAAAATATTTGTAACCAAAATAGCTGTTACTAATGCAGTTTGGCCTCATGAGCTGCATGGAGGCCTATGTACGTACAGAATACCGTGAGCTCAGCAGAGGCTTGGTCCTCTCCCACAATGTTCTCTGCCACACATGAAATCCACAGCCCACTGTCCATGGATGAGACGTTCTTTATTGTTAGCGAAGCAGGATTCTTACTTGTGTCACTCTACAAATGGTCAGAAAAACATATATGTGTCAACTGAAGCCTAAAGAAACAAGGGAGAGGCAGGGAATCATTGGCCACAGCTCAACAGCATTTTTCGTTTTCCCTTCCCTTTAGCTCCATCGGTCTGTAATTAATCGAAATGTTACTTTGGCACCTTACCCAATAGACACAAAAGACAGAACCATCGGTGGCTGAAGTTCCAAAAGTGTAGTCCTGCTGCAAACACTGCACTTGTCCATTTCTCTGTCCTGTTCCTTTCACTTTCTGCCTTTTCTAAACACTTCCCCTCTAGAAAAATGTCTTATTCATCCACGCCCTTGCTTACCCCTTTCTTCCATTTCATGACTTATTTATATGGTCCATCTCTAGTCCGCTTGAATTTTTCCTCCTCCCCTATATTCTGTTCAGTCCTTCTTTATTGCCTTTTGTCTCTTTGCTATTAAGCATGGTATCTTTTCCACTGCTGCCTTCTGAGCTCTACTGCACTGTGACAACTGTGTGTCTTCTCCCTCCTCCTTAGCCAAATTTCTCTTGAAAGCTTCTTCCTCTTGTAAACAATTTATGAGAAATTACACCCCTTCTAATACCTATAAGCTACTGTCCAAGTAATGTTTTATGTGTTCAAGCAATAAGGCTAATTAAGGTAAGAATTATGAATCTTAGAACTCTTGATTCTTGTGATTCTTAGAAAGCTCACGGCACATTTACAACCTGAAATGCCATATTAAATATGCAGCTATGCTATACTGCATAAAGTGCATAGGGCAGAATCATTAAAAAACAAAACAAAACAAAACAAAACAAAACAAAAAACAGCTAGCAAAGCTAGTTGTTAAAGACACTGTTTTCTTAAACCGGGTCATTCATGTGATCTCCAAATAACTACTATTTCCATACTTGAATTTTTCATAAAATGCAAGACTACATTCTTAAAATGAAAAAGAACCAAAACATATTCAGAAAACATACAATAATTAGTATCCTTTTTAAAAAACTCCTTTTGAAATACTTTTCTTAGTGTACATGTATGCTTCAGTGTTGCACAGTAGACAAAAAGATAATGCCCTGCAAGTATAAAACCACAGTGACTTTCAGCAGCAGTCAGTGGGGACATGTGGGGACACTCCTGCATACAGGACCAGAAGTTTGAACCTCGAGGTCCCATCTAAACCCCACTTGAGTTAAATGCCCCATCGATATCAGTGTGACATTGATATCAGTGTGACACTGATATCAATCTGTGATATCAATCAGGCAGTGTGGAAAAGCCAAAAAGCCCACTGCATATTTCTCTATGTGCAGCTCTCAGAGGTGAGAAGTGCTTAAAGCTGGATTCAGAGCAGAGGGCTTCAATAGTGGATTAAGGGCTGAAACCTATAGCAAGAAAAATCTGACATAAACAAATTTATATACCAGCATAAAAAATAATCATATGGTGAAATGTAGGACTAGAGTATAGTTTTAACTTCTGTTAACATTTCTCTTTGTAAAACAGGAAAGAGAGAAACAGCACGCAAAAGTAGCATAGGAGGTGAAGAAAAGGGAGTCAGCAACACAGATATGAAAGTGAGAGAAAGGAAACCAAAAAAACAACACTCATGGAGAAGGGAAGGATAGTTGTGAATGAGGCTTAAAAAGCACTCATTCTTCTGCTACCGAAAAGACTACCGTGCTCCACAGCTAAGGTTGTAGCCAGCCTGTATTACGAGACCCACCGAAATCTCACACATGAAGTTATGCCAGGACAGAGTATTTCTGGAAAGCTTGAAGAAAACTGAACATGGCATTTGAACGATAGGAGGGTTAAAAAATGAAGTGATCTCACTTTTTGAACAGCATCCCACATTTGTTTTGTCTCATAACTAAAAAAAGGAAAAAGAAGAAGAAAAAGAAAAAGCACAACTTGGCATAAGTTCCCCAAACTGTTTTAATTTCTTGTTCTTTATGATGACTGGTGCCTTTGGGTAGTTTTCCCGATTAGAGAAAATTTTAGAAATAAAACTAGAGCTCTCAGAATTCTTTCTTATGGAAGCTGAGAGACATGCTAATCAAGTCCTATCTATACGGCCCAACATAATGACCTCAGGGCAGAAAGTACAAAGGTAAAGACACCCCAGAGGTCCTGGCATTCTCACACTGTAGGAATAGTTTTAGAAGTACACATCCCACACTTGCACAGATCAGAAAGTTTTAGGTTGTCTGCACCCTCATGAATACAGGGTAGCCAATGCCATGAAATTGTAAATAACAGAAGGTCTTGCACCATGAAAATTATGGCAATTTAAGGGGTCAGCAGCTGCACCTGGTTAAACACTTCTTATGAACAACTCCATCAGAATGAACTGTCTATCTCCATTGTGCATACAGTCCAAGGAAAGGGCATATAACACAAAGTTCTCAGAAAATAAAATTCCCACTCTCTCTGGCTTTGTTGAGGTAACACCTACATACTTCATTAAAAAAAAAATCTTTTTAATAAAACCTTCACCTTAACTTTCTTGACTCTCTGTAGTTACTTTGTTTTCTTGAAAGAAAGTGAAACAAAACACAAAACAATTAATGCTGACAAACAAAATTGTCCAACCAACAGTTAATATGGACATGAAGGTTTTGGCTTGAAAATATAATAAATTAACAACTTAAAGCTTTTTTCATGCCTTGGGTAGGTAAGAGATATTCTTTCTGTATAGGTATATGTCATACTGAGAAAGAACTTTTGCTTCAGTATCTTTATTCACTATGTTAACCCCAAGAAATTACTGCACTTTCATTTACAAATCTGAAGTAACAAGTGTTTGCCATTTTCCAAAAACACTGCAATAGCTGCCCTGGATTGAAAGAAACTGGGAAATAAATTTAAGTCCAAAATCAATCTTCTATTTCATCTTTTTGATAAGACGTTAACTAAAGCTGGACATGAACTTTGTTCCATCCATCAGCAGATATCTGTATAGGAATTATCACTTCTTTGAATATGAAACTTACCTCATGGTTTGAAACAAAATTAGTGAGCACCCAGGACACATTAGGGGGCGGCCCTCCAGTAGTATCACAGTACAATGTGATGCTCTTTCCTTCTACCACGGTGATGTTGTAATTGCTTAAGTTTGCTGAGGGTAAGTCTGTGATAGAAACAACAACAACAAAAAACACATGCTTTTGTATGTGCCAGAAATAGACACTGCTCAGTTCTAAGCAAACTGCATAAATACAAGCCGAAACAACACTAAATTAGATATTCACTGTGGTCAGCTACTGTTGAATTAGAGAGTAAAAACACCATCTTCGGAAACTACAATCTTTAAGCTGCTACATAACATTTTTCTGCACCACCTCTGCTTCACATCTTCAGAAAACATTACTGCAAATGAAAACACATTAAGCTAATTGTATAGGAAACTGTTGCAGGTGGGCAAACAGAATTTATCCTAACTTCAGCTTTTAACTTAAAAAAACAAAACAAAACAAAACAAAATACTAAAACCTTCCCCTCATTCTTTAAACCTGGAAATTTAAGCTGTCTCTGTTACAGTTGCAAAGAAATCTTTAATTTTCCAGAAAGTAACTTACACTGTGGTATTCTCACTGTTCTCCACAACACTAACAGGAAATTACCATTAGCCCACAGCACCACACAAGAGATTACAGCCCTCCCTCTCACACAGAGACACGGCTCACAGAGAGCACAAAACCCAAACCTTCAAGTACAAAATGAGGGAAACAAAGCACTGAACATATCAAAACAGAGGAGAGAAAGGGCAGAAGAGAAGGTTGGCTATTGCACAGGGCTGCTTTCCAAGGCATCCCAGCAGGCTTAGCTATTGCTCTCAGTAAAGCCAGGGTACCTGGTGAGATGGTACCACTCACCAGGAAAACAACCCAAATTTTGCAGAAGACAGGACTCCCCCTCCAACTCACAGAGTTATAAACCACTCTGCACCTCAGTCTTCAGCACCCAAAGCAATGTGAGCTTCCAGAAGAATAAATATATAAGTGCTTCCAAATGCACCAGGAATGACCCTCCTCAATAAAATGTAAGCAATACCAATAGACACCTAGTACACAGGGCCACACGCCACATTTCTTTACTAAGCAAATAATGATGCAGCATGCTAGAAATATTAATTCTTTCTTAAGTCATTCTGCAGCTTCAGGTGGAGCTGCTATGTACTGTAAAAGGCCTTGCCCTCTTTTATGATGAATTTATGCTGGAGGGTGGGAAGGCCCTGCAGAGGGACCTGGATAGGATGGGTCAATGGGCAGAGGCCAGTGGGATGAGGTTCAACATGGCTACGTGCCGGGTCCTGCACTTTAGTCACAACAACCCTATGCAGCGCTACAGGCTTGGGGCAGAGTGGTGGGAAAGCTGTACAGAGGAAAAGGATCTGGGGGTGTTGGTCAATGCTTGCCTGAACATGAGCCAGCAGTGTGCCCAGGTGGCCAAGAAGGCCAACAGCACCCTGGCTTGTATCAGGAATAGTGTAGCCAGCAGGACCAGGGAGGTGATCATCACCCTGTACTCTGCTCTGGTGAGGCCGCACCTCGAGTACTGTGTTCAGCTTCGGGCCCCACAGTACACGAAGCACATCGAGGCCCTGGAGCATGTCCAGAGAAGGGCTACGAAGCTGGTGAAGAGGCTGGAACACAAGTCCTATGAGGAGCAGCTGAGGGTACTGGGGTTGAAGAGAAGAGGAGGGGTCCAGAGAAGAGACTGGGTCCAGAGAAGAGGAGGCTCAGGGGACGCCTTATTGCTCTCTGCAGCTACCTGAAAGGAAGCTGTGGGAGCTGGGGGTCAGCCTTTTCTCACAGGTAACTAGTGATAGGACTAGAGGGAATGGCCTCAAGTTGCTCCAGGGGAGGTTTAGGTTGGAAATTAGGAGACATTTCTTCTCAGAAAGAGTAGTCAGGTGTTAGAACGGGTTGCCCAGGGAGCTGGTGGAGTCACCGTACCTGGGGGTGTTCAAGGAAAGGTTGGACGTGGTGCTTAGGGACATGGTTTAGTGGTAGGGTGATGGTTGGACCAGATGATCTTGGAGGTCTTTTCCAACCTTAATGATTCTATGATTCTATTTCTCATCAGCAGTTCTATGCAAGTTTTACTTGCAATTTATGATCTCAAATAACCTAGTTTATCTGCTATGCTGGATGTGTATGCATGATCCTGCAACTACTTTTCTTTTCCTGAAACAATGTTTTTTTGTTTGTTTGTTTGTTTTTGTTTGGTTGGTTGGTTGGTTGGCTTTTGTTTGTTTGTTTGTTTGTTTTAATACAAATATATACAAGTTAGAGTACAGAATTTGCATTATGGACTTGCAGGTATGAAACTTTACAGAGGGACTTCTTTACTTATGTAAAAAGCCCCAAACAAACAAGTAATCGCCTTGTTAGTGTGAACTATAACACTTTAATATGTTTGCCAGAAGTTCAATAGAAGCTATATGTATTGGAAATCTCTACTTAAGTTTTATTAGTTCAATAAAAATGAAATGAGAGGAACTAATAGCAAAAAGAAGACTAATCATTTTCCAGGGAATGCTTTCTTGCCTGATAAGATTTGAAGATCAGCACAAGTACATATTAACTGTTTAGATAATTCTAGTGCTTTAAGCAGAGCTGTAATATGATTCTCATTATAGGCATCATGGATTTATTCTATTATTTTCACTTTATAAATCATATGTGGAAGTTTATCGAGACAAAGCTGGACAGTTTGTACGCCTTGATGCAGTAATCTGTTACCGAAGGTAGCCATCTGCTCTCGCCTGCTGTGAATTCAAATCTCAGCAGTGTCTGTCAGCTAGTTGGGCAGGAAATAAAACTAATCTTAGGGAACATTTGGATATTAATTACACTGGTTAAGGAACAAGGAGAGAAGTAATGAGATCATTTGCTTTATAAAGTTACCCTTTCACACCACCTCTGAAAACCTTTCCAATTGCTTTTGCCAGACCTGGATATGCAAAGACTATCAGGCTCGCTTCTTCCTGGCACAAGTACTACAGACAAGGTCTACATGATAGATCAGTGCTTCACTGTTCAAGCCTACATGGTTCCTAATAACATATCATTTCACATGAAACCTGTCATTTAAGCAAGAATTAAGCTAACTTTGGTCTCTTAGATCCCTGCTTTAATAGCTGTTAAGTTCTGAGACAGCTTCGTCCTGCTGTGTGTTATTCACAGGATAGACAACAGAAGTTGAATTCCTCTTGTACTGGTTCTTGTTCCCACATCCCAGAAGTCTGCACATACCATGCTCATGTTATATCTCTGAGGAAGACAGCTATATCGTGCTTGAATCCTGCCAGAAGATTAAAAAATAAAAATGCTTTTTATTCTGTAGATTCTTATTGTTACACTAAAAACCAGTTACAGGGTCTTGCAGAAAACATCACAGCAAAAAATTAAGACTATAACAGCTATATTATATTAATTATATTGTATTGTATTATATTTTATAGTGTAATCACATAATTGTATGTGTTTTCTTTTATTCCTTTCCCAGTCATGAAAGGGTGGGGAAACACAAAAGAATTGCCTTTGGATACATTTTTGTTGGTTGCATATCTTGAGCTAGTGAACTTTTGTTCACCAATGTCATTCTGTCTTTTTTTTCAGGTGGCACTCAGACTACTCCACAGGCAAATACACATTAGTTGAGAGAGGTGGCTCTGTTTAGAGAAAACAGACAGCAACATAGACCTCAGATCTAGAAAAGGTGATATATTGGACTTGCCAGTAAAGCAGTGAGACCAAGGAGCAAAATCTGTACTTACAAATAACTGCATACAAAAAGATATAATACTCCCTAACAGATACATATGCTCAGTATGTATACTCAGAGTAGTGTGAGACTATTTATAAGAGTCAGTAGCATTTTGACACCTACAATACTACAAAGATATTCAGCCATGATGCACTTATTCCTAACTTACTTTGGCTAAACATGGAGTTTTACATGAATATCACTTATGTTAACAGATGCACATTTAAAAGGATTTTTGTATATAGCAATCAATGCAAGCAACCACACAACAGGTTCAAATGGTTTTGTATACTGCCAGCACAGTGAGTTTAGACTGTACCACAACAACCCACACAAGGTAGACATGACATCATCTTCCCACAAGTCTCATCCTGATATCTGTCAGACGGAGATTAGCCTATGCTCCAAAGCTTGAAACATGGTATTTTTTTCAAACTTTGATAGCATTAATTATTATAATTCTGGATATCAGTAATAACCGTGCTAGTATCTGATTTATTTTTTTAAGTTTGCTCTGTTCTTAGCCTTAATAGCTTTCTACAGCAATGAGTTTCACAGGTGTACTGTCCAGACTGTATGCAAAAGCATTCTCTTTTACCATATCTGAAATTTGTTTCTGAATTCCAAATTCATTGAGTGCTGTCCTAAGTTTAAGTGTAAAACTTCTCTTAAAGTGTTCTAAGAGGACAGAAAAGAAGTTTCTGAATGATCTTCTTAAGATCACTCTATTTTATTTGTTTTTCTCATGTCCTTTTTCTTTTTAATATCTATTCAAAGCTTTCCAATCTCTCAAAAAATAGGAGAACAGAACTTGCTATTGAGGATTTAAAATTGTAATGTTGAGTTTAATGGATGGATAGCAAGGGTGCACTTAAATTTATGTGTTTCATTATGTATAGGTATACAATAGCCAGAGAAAATCTGTTTTCATATTGAAATTGATAACATTTTATTCCAGGGAATAAGTAACTGTATTTGAATAAGTAGTTACTTCCACTCACCCCAGACCAATGGGGCAAAACAGAGGCAAGCAGGAGGGACTCATTTATGTCCAGTGAGTCTCCCTAGGTATCATGTCAGGCTTCAGAAGGAACAAACCCTCCCTTAAGAAAGGGGGACCTATTTACCTTCAAATCAGTGCAAATCAGTGTCCTGAGGCCCTGTTATAGTGGAACTGTGAAGAATAACTAGGGAATAACTCGTACATTCAGCTGGGACTTCAACAATCACAAAACCAAATATTTTGGCTAAAATTTTCTAAGGCTACAACAACATTTGGCTACACAACTGTCAATGGCAATTAATAAAAAGAACATGTCTAAATTCCTACAGCTTTCAAGGACCTCATGCTGCTACTTACTACTTTCTACAGAAAAGTTACACTAGTTTTGGTAGAGCCAAACAGTCACTGCATCTGTCAAAGGAAGTGTATGACCTAATTAAAAAGCAACTGAGTATTAATGCAAATTATGGTCAGCAGCTCAACTCTCAGCACCAAGTTCATATTCTAGCCAATGTACTACAGCAACTTCTAGAAGAACAGTGTTGTAAGCAAGGAGAAATGATTTTACCATTACCCCCAAGATGTTGCTTCGTCGTTTAACTATCTTAGCAGTTACAAAAATTTTTACAAAATTATTTCCAGATTGAGTTTTTCAGTTTCCTTTTTCATCTATTCAATTCTGAGATTTCTTCAGCTGCCTGAAAACCTTAGTCAAAAAGTTTTCTCAATATGGTCAGTTACCTTCACTAATACCTAAAAAATGACATGATGAAGAAATGAGTACCTGAGAGAACACTATAAATTCAATATTACATTCATTTATGCCCTCCTCTGCACATTAAACCCCTGATTTTCATCAGCCTGTCTACAAACTCCCACGAGTCTAGCCATAATGCCTTGTCACTAAGTGGTTTTTAATGTGGCCCATGACATCTCTTTTTAGCTTGGCACATTTTTGCAGGTCAACTTGTTCTGTGGTAAGAACAAACAGTTTTCAAGAAAAAAATGACATTTTTTCCTCATAACTAGTCAACTGCATCTGAATTTCCATAAGGCCACATTAATCCTTATCTTAAATCCCTAATCATTTTTTTTAATAAATATATCAGACCCAGAATGATTAAATTAATGCTAAGGCCAGCAACCATCTATCAAACTGAAGCACGTAAAGGCAGAACCACTGATTTATAAAATATCTGCTATGATTCATAAGATACAGTGTCCCAAATCCAGTCTGCTTACTTCACATAAGTTTTAAACGCAGTCCAAGTTTCTTGGCTCCCCTGCTTTTGCTTTTTCTCTCTAGGGAGAAAGTATTCAACTAATTACAGCACTACACTACAGCTTAGTAACACCCACTACTTGTGCTGTCTAGAACCTGAAAACAGGATGGTTGACAATGCAATTTGTTAAGAACTGTGCACATGGATCTGCAAGTTTCAGAGACTTTACTGTCTCTAAACACATTTTTATCAATACATGATATAAGAAAAATAAGGTTTTCTCATATAATTCCATTTAAATTCTGCCTTGTTTGAAAATACAGGAATGTCTACAAATTCTAAAAGTCTTTTCCTATGGCCTTTTATGGGTTTAAAAAAAGCAACACAAAAAGTTGTCTAGTAATTCCAGCTATAAAGCTAGGAGCTGTTGGGTATGTGATTCACCTCCTGTGTTTCACTTAGCAACTATCTGCAGCCAACAAGCTCCAAGCCAAATTTCAGCCATGGGGTAAGTGGGCACGTTTCCACCAAAGTCTGCAGAATCACAGGGCCAAAAATCAGCCTGACCGCATCTTTAGAGCTCTGTAAAAATGACAGTCCAAAAGGTTATATACAAAACATGGAGAAACATAAATCATTGTTTCAATTTCCAGTTGCATTACAACCCCAGAATCAAAATGTTCAATACATAGAAATAATTGCATAAATCTCACAGAAGCTATTCCAAGATGACCCCAGCCATTTTCAGTGAAATATATATATATAAGTCAAACAAAATACAGAATCAGAAGAAATGAGAAACGCATAAAAAACATTATTTTAGCAACCAGAGGATAGAGAAGCCTGCATCTTTCTGCTTCACTGCTCTAACCATCATGCACTACTCTGCATTTCTCCACTGTAATTTTGCTATGGTGCAGAACACAATTTGGAACTTCTATCAGATTAAAATGAAGACTAAAAGCACTAATCTAAAAGGTAAGGTGAAAGAAGGAGAAGGAATCCTAGCTTATGGCCCTTTTCACTATTTTATTTCCACAGTATATGCACTGACTGTCAATGTAAACTAAAGAAACTGTCCTAGACAAAAACCTCTTTAGCTCTTGAGGAGAATATACAACCACTAAATAAAGCACTGAACAGAGATATGCTCTCCAAGAAGTACAGCAAATCTTGGTAGGTATTTTCCATATTGACTATGGTATTTTGCATAGGTGTGGCAGCATTAAGCTAGAATAGTCTCAAATACTATACAGGCTGGTGGTGAGAACATTATCCCTGAATTTGTAGGTTAGATTCTGCTGAATCCAGAGAAGGGTTACAAAATCCCCTCAAATAGCCACTAATTTCTTTTTCTTTTTCTTTTCCTTTTCCTTTTTCTTTTTCTTTTTCTTTTTTCTTTTTCTTTTTCTTTTTCTTTTTCTTTTTCTTTTTCTTTTTCTTTTTCTTTTTCTTTTTCTTTTTCTTTTTTTCTTTTTCTTTTTCTTTTTTCTTTTTCTTTTTCTTTTTCTTTTTCTTTTTCTTTTTCTTTTTCTTTTTCTTTTTCTTTTTATTTTTGTTTTTCTTTTTCTTTTTGTTTTTCTCTTTTTATTTTTCTTTTTCTTTTTCTTTTTTTTTAAGTAAAATCAAATAAAAGGAGAAACTCTTGTTATGCCCTTTTGAAAGGAAAGGCATGAATTCCTACCGTTGAGAGAGACTGGGTCCAAACGTAGAGGATCCTTGACAATGCCTTGCGAAGAGTCCTTCTGCTCTGAGTTTAGGACTTTCCCATGCCTTTAGCCTTTCCTAATAAGCAGCTGGAAGGCATGTGCACACTGAACAAGCTCATTTCAGACTACCTCTCACTAGATGTGCTTGCTGCCTCAGTATACCTTCTTAAAAGTCCTGTTCTCTTTCGTACCGTGACAGATCTGATACTCACAACACACACCTCGTCAGCCAACGGAGGAATGTCTTTCTGCAGGGAAGCAGAATGAGTGATGTGGCAGCTCACTGAGCCACCCAAATATGTTAAAATATTAAAAGACATCTGCCTCCAATCATGACATGCCTGATTGTCACATTCAGCTGGGAACTTTTACAGAAAATAATTAAACAAGTACAGCCTCTACCGGAAGATGATGATTATTTAAAGTATGCTTTCCCAGAGCCAACACACACTTATTTTGCCTTTATGCACTCCATCACTCCCTGGTTAACTGAAATTATCACTAGAAGCAAAATTCTGCAAGTAGAGCCTGCCTGTGCCACCACGAAGAACACAAAACTTGCTAACCCATCTTCACAATTACAGAAGCAAACACAACCTCCGCAGAATGTTCAGGGTGCACAGCCGTGCTGTCTGTACATTTCAGACAGCGCTTCAAATGCCATCGTGAAAGCTAGGCAGGCAAAAAACCACCACCTGCTCTGTACCAGAACACGTTCACATGGATAGAGACCCATCTTCTGCACTCAACCTGTACAGACGCTTTGAAGCTTGCTGCTGAGTTTTCAGACCAGATAGAAGGCCTATGAGCTATGTGTCCAAGGCTTCTTTCCCTAGCTATTTCAGCTCTGGAACTTCTGCCCAGGCCCTTCCATGTCACTAGGTCTGGTGTGGGTTCTAGCGGAAGGATACTCATTAAGAAAGGATCTTGCAGCACCCGAACCCTTTAACTGACCTTGTCCCCAGTATTAATATCAAGTTTGCCTGCAAGAATTTTCAGATTATATAATTCTGTAGAGGCTGCTAATCTCGTCACCACTTCCCTTGCTAACCATCTCCAGCCATGTTTTCTCGCAAAATTCCCTGAATGGTTAAGGAAATTAAATTACGTCGGGAAAAATTGTTCTCAACTGGTATTTAAGCTTCAGTTTATCCACATCAACTTTCAAAAGAAAACCAAATACATTCAGTGTATTTGGGGTGAATACAGCAGCCACAAGTTTAATACATGAACTGAGCTAAACAGCCTTTGTAATGCAAGTTAATCAGGTTTAAACTAGGTTATGAAAACCTTTAATAAACGGCTTCTTATTCACTCAGTGCAAGGAACGTGGTTGCAATTCCTGTAGGTTTATCTGGAGAATTCCATGTGTGTCTAGAAAATAATGCTAATGTGTCAAATATTGCAACATGATGAACGCATGACCCTGAAACAGAAACATTTTCAGAGAATGACATAAATAAGTAAAATTATGGGTTTCACTTTGATACCGAGTTTGCATATGACTGAAGAGATGTCTTCATGAATTGTCTCAATTTTTAAAGTGAGAAAGTCTTTTCTGTGGAATATGGTTGTCAGTCTTCATCACAAGTTACATCACAAGAACAAAGTAGGAATACCTACAGCCAATAGCCATATTGCTATTCTCCCTCGTTAGATCAGTACTCCACACTTACGCAGATGTGCCAAGTTAGGCACAGAGAATAACTTGGCAAATGTGTACAATGCATTGAGTTCAGGATCAATACCTGAATGGTCAAGAAACATTTCTTTTCTTTAGGTATTGTTCTAGCACTTTATATTTCTAACCAGCTTTGTATTATAAACTTACTTCATTCAAGTTCATGAAGAAATTAAATCAGTATTACAAAATGAAATTCTGCTTTTTTTGAAAATGACATGTTCACATACACTGCATATATTCAACTAACATCATTCAGAAGCCCTGATTTGCATAGCATATGTCTAGATATCTGTATGAAAGTTAATGGTCACTTCATGAACAGATCAAAGTCTGCACGCTCACAAGTAAGTTATGTACATGTCTTTGAAAATGAGATTCCTGTTGCCTTTTCAAATATCCATAAATCATTGCTTATTTTCCCTGAAAAGCTAGAATAAGGAAAATTATTTTAATTAAGTTAGGAAAATTCTAACTTAACTTTGGAGCAACAGTGAAACCCTACTACTGTCAAAACACTTATAAAAAAAAAATGCTGTCCACGATCACAGATAAGAAGTAAAACTCTTATAGAGAAAATAAGAACAGTTTGCCACCATACATCATGCATAACATCTACTTCTTGAGCCAAAATAAACAACACAGGCTGGAGAGCCCATGAATATTCTAAAAGGTAAACATGGAGAATGTTTAAGGCTTTTTTTAAACTCACTTCATTCTGCCTGTAATGTTCTCTTCCTGATACTCTTATCTGTGAATTCTGGCTGATAATGGAAAAAGATGTCAACACCCACTGGATTATGCCTTTGCTTGTGGTTTTAGACTGCATTGTACTGTGACTGCCTAAGAACTAATGCTTATTTTATTGACTCACAAATACTACAAATCTTTTCTGTAAATTCAAAGAAATAAACCTGTCAATCCTTCAGTTTGCCTTTTTCCCCCCTTAGAATTTATAACTGCCTGCCTCCAATCTGATATTTCTTTTACTTATTTACCTCTAGGACAAAAATCTACCCCCAGAAAGAGGCTGAAATGAAGCCAGACCCAGTCCAGTCCATTTATAATCATCTGAAGAGTTGCCTGTAAAAATGTCATGGCTTTCCCAACAGAACGAGAAATGGACAACCCATTTCTGTATGTTGTAACTCTATATTACAGCAATGACTTCTAAAATTCTGTTAGTTACATACAAGAAGCAGCACTAAACTAAGATCAACACCCACCCCTTACAGTACCTCATGCACAAAGGAAGAGACAGAAAAAAATTTAGCAGTCATAAAAGCATGTCTTAGGTCAGACAAAACTTCTGCATATATAAACAAATAGCCAGTCTGCACATGTTTGCTACATGTACAACAAATTGGTACATGAGAATAATTTGCCACTTTGTTCGGTATACTTTAGCTAGCATGTATGACCAATGACAGACAGAAAACATCTGCAGAGACAACATATGATAAATAAGCACACAATGCTGGTAGAATAAACAAAACTGAAAGCCAGATCAAGCCCCACACCAGCGTATATAAAACAATCTATCTGATTAACTAAACTGGCCACATAAGGCAAAATAACATAACCAGACTGAGATACAGAGCAACAAAAAATCCATATGGGAATGCAAATACAGCTGTAGAAGCCATGCCTCTCCCGAAAACACAAGAAAAAAAAGACATCTCCAGTGTCAGTGAATTCAACAGTAATAGCCAAAAGATTGAATATTTACCAGGGAGAGCAACCAACACCTTAATAATCAGTCTCAAAGAACCTGTTTTTGCCTCCCTAGCATTCAGTGAGCTCCAGGTGATGTGCAAACTGATAGACTTTCAAGGGAGTTTACCCTACACATAGAACATGTCTTGCTTCTACAGACTTAACACACCAGTGGCAACTGCAGCCATCACTTACAGAAGTAGTAATGAGACCCAAATATTTACTTATTTACTTCGCATTCTAGATTTTCTAACACAATTTACCAGGTGGAAACAACCCAACCCAAAACAAAACAAAACAAAAGGATGGTCTAGGCAGCAACGCTGTCAATGTTATATGGACAACCAGCAAATGCAGCGAAAACGGAAGAACTAATCACTACCAAATCTCTACACCAAAAGCTTTACTAAAACTACTGTGGTAGTAGTAGATGAAAACTTTCCATATAGTAATTAAGTCTGACTTTAAAACTGAAAATTATCCAAATATTTTCATCATACATAACCATATTTCAAATGCAGTTGAAAAAATAATGCTGTGAACATCGCAACAACTGATAGACACTTTTAATACTGCAGCTGGAAATGATCTTTTAGTGAGTCAGCATACCTGATTTTAAACCTCAAGAATAGAAATCACAAACTTGATGGCATCTAAATTGCAACCAACCTTTAATCAGCACATTAATGAACATTTCCACCATATAAACAATAAGTAAAGTACCACAGAACTTTGCTAACTTTCACATCAATTATCTACAAACCAGAGCCTTGTGATCAAGAAACCACAGTGGTCTCTTCCAACTTCCCAGCAAGAGGTTTATTAACAGCCCGCAGTGGCGAGATGTCCTATTACCAAGACATTTACTACATACTGTACCAGCCACTTAGTATAATATCATGAAGTAATTAATAACACCTGCACACACACACACACAAAAAGAGCATGTTTGCTCAGTTCCTAAATCAAAAAAAATTAACAAACCAGAGTGAAGGGATGAAATCCTTTTATTAGTGGAGAAAATTAGAAAATGTTTTATTAACAAAATTCAAAATCTGCATGCCTAAAAAAAATTCTCTTGACATCAAAGGAGCTAGAAGGGTCATGTAGTTCACAGGAAAAAAAAAAAAAAAAAGCAATGGCTGTAAATAACGTATGTCAAAAGCTCAATTCTTCGTCTATTTCAGTTCTACTTACTAGCCTCTCAAACAGTGTTAGAAATTAAATAAACTAACTACACCAATGGCTTTATTTTTTTTTTAATTGTCTTGTGCTTTTAAACACAGAAAAATTATCTGCAGAGATACTGAAACCAACAGCCATGCAGTGGACCTTTCAGAACACAGGCCATGGTCATGAAGACGGTCATTGCTCCTCACCTGGGATTCCCTATTCTGTGCCTGAGAAATGGCAGTGTTGTCACCTTTACTAAAAACCTATGTCCTGCATTTGTTCATATTGGAAAAAAAAAAAAGGTAAATTAAGTTAAAAAAAAAAAAAAAAAAGAGAATGGAAAATAAAGGAAAAATACAGGTGTATAAGATCTAGCGAAATTCACACCCTGTAAACCAACATTAAGCCAAGAGTGTGAATCATCTGCAGGTCTCTGTGGATATCCATACAAATCTTCAGCAGAATGCAAAATTTGCCATATGCAAATTTCGCATCTGAATGTCATATATTCTCACATTTCCTTCTCTTTTCCTGCTCTGTTTGGAAGTACTACATTTCCTTCTCATGTCAGGTATTTTAGTCAAGATGTGCCCACATGATGTGCACACGTGCATACGTACGTCTACACAGTATCAACAGGTCAGTGCCAAATCTATTGTGACTGCAGATGGTCAACAACCAGGAGAAAGAAATAATGTCTCATAGGCTTAATCCTGGGTATTTACCACCAAAGTTTTCAAAGGAAAATCCTATCTGCCGGGCAGCTTCTAGATATGCCAGCCAGCGATGTTATGAGACACTATGCTGGGCTTCCTATTTCATACCAATTGATTTCAATCCACCGGAAGACCTTTCTATATCCAGCAGATTAATCTACCTTCTATTCCATCCAACTGAGACTGGGGCTTGGTTCTATTTAGCTGGAGTTGGTATCATCTCCCATTTCAGGTAAAGCAGACCCTGCAGCACACAAGACCCCCTGAACAAGTTGCATGTTATTTTTCATCCCATCAGACACTATCATGATTTTTGTCCAGGACACCTGGCCCTAGCAGGATGCAGGACAAAAGATTAATGGAATGGTATATGGTCATGTCACACATTACCACCATTGAAGGCAGCATGTGTTAAGGTCTGCAGTACGTCTCTGCCATAGCTGTTCCTTGCTGGTGGCTGCTATCAGAGGGTGCTGTACCCTCCAAACACACAGTCAAGAAAAGGATGCTCAATGGATAGTGGAAAGCAAAAACTCCAGACTTCAGCAGGTCCCATGTCATGTCAGAAACACCCAGACTCTGTCCCTCATCCACAGAAGAAAAGATATCCCTTCATATGGTGGGTGAAACCACTTTCCAGCTGTCCCGTATACAGGAAGCAAAGCACAGGGATGGCCTTGTTGTGACATTTTCCCACTATCTCAAAATCCACATAAGCTAACTGAAAACAATATGTTGCAAAATATTACAGACCTAAGCTTGCAATGACTCTTGCATAAGTTATACGCGTGAACTCAGTAAACTTTTATCTGTGTAGCAGAGCTATTCCCTAATTTGTTGCTGTTAGCAGTCAGTTTTTCTGAATTTTCCTGTTCTGTCTAGTACAAGAGTTTGTAATTTTGAAGAAAAGTAAAGATTACATTAACCTCAAATAGCTTAAAAAATGAAGGAAGAAGAATTTTGTGTCTGTTCAGCTTGGAAGAATTATTATTTAGTTTAACAAAGGCACATACTTTTTATATAATTCTTGTGTGTTATCTATAATTCATGTTCTGTTTTCCTGCACTTGAATAATAGTACATTTTTAAAGGATCAAGGGAAAAAAAAGCTGTAAGTGAAGCTCCCAGAGTTATTCCATATGGGATGAAAGACAGTCACCGACTGGTTAATAACTCCCCTAAAGCCTTTTCCTTTAGTAGTGCTGTCATCATCCTGAATGTTATCTTGTAAAAGAAGTTTGTTTTACCTGTCTTACAGTTATTTAGCAGTAAATTTATTTTAAAAGAATATTACCGCAGTTTGGGACCTTCATGTCCATCAAGGCTGTCCTCTTGTTGTTGTCATCTAAACAATATAAATCCTGAGTTTCTGTGTAAAACTTGGTCTCTTGAAATTTCTTGATCCACATAATTTCACAGGAACACTTGAATGGATTGTCCACCAATATCCTACAGAAAAAGAAAAAAAAAAAAAAAAGAAAAAGAAGAGAAAAGAAAAATATATATATATATATTTAGAAAGCGGAATGTATCATGCATGTAGAAAAAAATGAGGGGCAAGAGAACTCAAAGCTCTCAGCTGGGTCAAAGTAGAAATTGAACTCATTAGTTAAGAAAAGTAAGGACCAAAGACCTCACTGCAATGCAAACTTCAAGTAGGTAACTGTTGTCTTGCAGAGAATGAAGCCCTACTTGCACTGAGAATCCAGACTGCCATAGATCTGAGAGATCACACAGGGGGTTCAACTGCTATCTCCAATCCACTGGTGAAAATCAGGAGCACATAGAGAATTAGACTTTCCATCAAAAGTTCCATTTTATTTCATAACTCTTAAGCAGAGATCAGAATTTCTTTGACTTGATGATCTTAGAGGTCTTTTTCAACCCAAGTGATTCTATGGTTGGCACTCCACTCAGCTACCTCAGAAAGACCACATCAGACAGGGTTTAATGCTCTTAGGTGAAGTAGATAAATTCCTTGGAGAGTCAGTCATGTATTAGAGGCAAACTCTAAAGAACTCTAATCATAACAAAGAAATTTACCTAACCTTAAAGGTACATCCATTACACCACCAGAAAAACTCACAGCAAAAACCTTAAGAAATGTTATGATGACACACTAACTGAAAAATGGCCGTGAAACACAAATGTTTAGAATAATCTAGGTATGAAGTATGCTGTACAGAAATAAAACCACAGGTTAGCAAACTTACTAAATTCTACACAACAATGTAATGCAATACAGCCAAACTGAAATATGAACAGAAACATCCCAATAACTACAGAAGTGACCTGGTATGATTTTTTCTCCTACAGGCACAGATCACAGATGACAGTCACAGCGATCTCACAGATGAGATCCAATAAAGTCTCTGTGAGTGACTGTTTGAGTATCTCATTAAAAGGAGCACAATTGTTCTTTACAGAATTTCACAGGTATTTCTGATGTACAGAAACGACCTCAAGTTGTTCGCTGTATCTGTGCTTGTAAATACAGGAGGGTGTCTCCTGAGGATGTGAAGTGTGCAAATCATGAAAAGCTCAGGTTCTCAGAGCTGTAACCTGTTACCCCAGAAGTCATCTGTACTTCTTTGAGGATAAAAAGCTGCAGGGATCATCTCTGCAAGTCTTTTAAGAGCAATTTGTATTCACAGCAGTCATGAGCTGGACTTCCACAGCACTACCGGGTGGATAAGAGTTGCTTGCGCAACACAAGAATATGAGTATTAGGATCCCTTGAGCCAAAACCTACCATATGCATTTTCCAAACAGCAAGATTTACTTCTCATCTTCTGTTTCATCATTTAACTTTTCTTTAAAAGAAAATTTTCCCTTAACCAGTGGCTGAGCAGTCCTTTTCCTCCACTGTTTTATTTTGTACTAAACCCATCAGAGGAGCTAGGCATATCATAGGCAGCATGCTGGACAGAGGTATGATGGCCCTCCACATATGCTTGTGTGAAAGAAAGAATCTGACCTAGTAGAGGGAAATTACATGTCTTTATCTTGTTTGCTGTAATTTTACAGCTGCAGCTACAGCTTGTTCTAAAAGAAGAAGCCTTTCAAAGCAGCATCTCCTTCTCTACAGTATCTGGTGAATATCTCCTTCTTCACCCTAGCCTGAACTTTTCATCCATTTATGATTTTATTTACAAGTGTGCTAACAACAGGATACTTGTTTTCCAGATTTAGAGCCAGCTCCTCAGTGGCTATTTATAGCATCATTCCCTCTCAGATTCCCCTTCCAACACTCTTAACCCTCCTCATTCTGACTTTCCACCTGTGTATTATCTATTTATCAACAGAATAGTTCAACTGATAATAGTCTTACCACTGCTTTTCCATCTTTCATACCCTATTTTTTCCCCTCTTTTTCTTTCCTTTACATTTCTTGCATCATCTCACTTAACAGTTATGAACAAAGCAACACTGACTTTGTTCTCCTTCAAAATCTCTGCAAGCTCTCACTTCACTGACAACCTAAAAGAAACTGTTCAGCTGAGATGGAGAGGTTCAAGCATGGTTTGATCTGTGCTTTGGAATAAACTTGTTAATGGCAGCAGACTAAGTCCAAGGAAGCACCTTGGACTGGGATCAGAGTATGCCTTCAAAATTGTAGTCACTTCCTTTTTTGCATACTTCCTAAGCTACAGCATACCCACCCTTACAGTTCCACACACCGGGGGGGCAAAGATGACCCCATTTCTTTACTAGCTGATTAGATACATTAGGAAAAGCCTAATCAATGCACACTGTACACTAGTCTAAGTCTTTCATTCTTTTTCTTTGAGGTCATGACAACTACAAAACATACAAGTTACAGACAAACACACACTAACAGTGGCTTCTGGCAGAGACTAGATAAGGGACTTCAGCAACAACAGGCCTATGCAGGACATACAGCATTGGGAGTGCTCTGCAACTACCTAGTCTTTCCATCAGTGTACACAGCAACAGCCAAGTTACGAAAGAAAATTCCAGCCAGCAATGTTCCCTGGTCTGTAAAGAAAGTGATTATACCAACTTAATTATCAACAAAACATACCTAAGGGGCATAACCTCTTTTTGATGCACTGGGATTTACTTACTTCATTTCTTACAGGCTGAAATCCACCAGAAGAGGTTCAGAATTCCTAGGCTGGTGCTGCAATTCTTGGACTGGCATTCAGGCAAATTCTTGACCCTGCTTTGAGCTCCAGGAGAGCAGCCTCTCTCTGTTCTGCAGCCCCAACCCTGCCCAAGATTCTGCATGCTCTCTGCAGTCCCATGTATTAGCAAAGACTGCACAAGATGACTTTTTTTTTTTTTTTTTTTTTTTCATAGAAACGCAACTCCAGGCCTTAGAAATTTTCTCAGGGAAATCACTGTGGAGAACCATTAATCAAAGCATTATACAAAAAACAGCTTCTGCCTTCCTTATGATCTGTGTCAATAGCCCCAGTTGCAAAGTCTTTTGTAGACTCTACCTTTTCTGCAATCCCCAAATTTAACAAAAGAAACAAATACAACAATACCTGCCATACAGGCGTGTTACATCCTTTTCTCCCTTTTTTTTTTCTTTAAGTACAAAATTATGGAATGTACACTAATACAGAATATCTGTTTGAAATAGCAGAGAATAAAAATATAATATTGAAACAATCAAAAATTATATGTTTGTCAATGCTTCATTAGCAAATGATTTTATAAGGTACAATGTAACTCAAAGAGAAAGTAAAAATATTCTTCAATAGCCTACCACAATGATAGCAGCTGTGGGGCCAATACAATATAAGAATTTAAGACAGAGACTTCATTTGAAGATTTGGAGATAGTAGTGTTTTTACTAGCTTAAATATTTAATACAAACACCAGTCATTTTGTGTGAAGCAATCTCATAATAAGAATATTTTAAAGCTGAAGGGAAGAGGCTATTTGAACCTGAAAATTTGTTTTAAAACATACACCTGACCTCCCTGAAGCCCTGGAATGAATCTCTGTATTTACGTCTCTGGCATTGCTGCTTTCTTTGGATCTGAACTTCATTCCTGATCATTGATGGATGTCTACCTTCAACAGAGCAAACTTCAAAGCCTTGTTCTTTCATTCTAGTCACAAATAAGCTTTATTTTAAGAAGCGGTAACTTACAGATCAGACAAACCGAGATGGCGAAAAGGTTTCTTGGACAAACTCGAGAGCTTGTTTCTGGATAAATTGCTACGGGAAAAGAGAAAGATTGCATTAATTAGGATTGCTTCTTCTTAAACTGGAGTTTGTGTCTCTTTAAATGACCAAGAACTCAAACCAGCTCTAAAAACCCTTACTTCTTTGACTACAGTTGGAAAGAAATGGTGCTAAGTCTCTATGGTTCGATTGGTTTCAAGCATTTGAATTTAGTCTGTATCTGAAGTCAAATACATTCAAAATCAAACTCAGCAGGGGTCAATATTTTCACTTTTAGCACTTCTGTTCATTGCAGAAAAGCAGCAGATTTAATTGTGTTTCAAAAGTATTTTGTCAAGTCCAGGTGTTAATTACATGCTCAATTTATTCATAAGTGAAATGGGTGTATCCCTTTCTTTGATGCTGCACCATACTCTGTACTCACATAAGCCCTTCTCACATGCTAGCACACATCCACGTCTGAGCCTTTTAGTTATTCTTTTCAAATTGCATGTACAATATGCACCCACATGGAAGATCAAAAGGAAAACTGTAAAATGCCTATATTGGGCTTTTTTTATGTCAATTAAGCACTTACGGTTTCCAGTGGTAATTAAGTGAAAAGTCCTCTCCCATTATGCAAAGAAATGTTCATCTGAATCAGAAATACTCCTCCCCTCCCGGTCTTACAAAATTGCTTTCTCCACCCCAACCCAAAATAATGTTGTTTTTCTATAGTCTTATCAGTCCATCAATTAAAGACAGTAAAAGCAGTAAGCTGTAAAACTGCCAGCACTACAGTGTAAATCAGTGTTCTGAGCCAAAATACCACATGAGTTTTATGTGGTATTATAAAGGCGCCAAAGGGGCTTCATAGTTATAGTTGCATTACATTTAAAACCAAAGATTAGACCTTTTTTTTTTTTCCTGACTAAAGAACACAGTGTTTACTTCCCAAACTTTCAGTCCTTGATTTCTGAGTACAAGATAATTTTCTGAGAAATTACAAGGACACGAGAATGTTTGTAGAATGTTCAACAAACATTCAGAAGAGAATTTTTATAAGATTTTATTTACCATACTTCTTTGTTGATTCTTTCTAGCAAACAACAGCCTGAAGTTTACAAATTGTGTGGTTCTAATGTTGGACAACAAAATAGGTGAGCTATTATTTCTTTGTCATGTGAATTTGCCTGTCCTACAGCAGATGCAGGTGGACCGTTATCATGTATATCAAAATTAACTTACAATTTGCACATATGACGGAAGTCATGTTTAAGTAAAAAATGTCACTATGATCTTTTCCCTAATAAGCAGAAACTTTAAGTTTTAAGGCTGTAAGAAAAAAAGTTAAATCTTCATGTGGCCTTGTGCTTTCTCTCTAGCACTGAGGCAACATGAACCACATTAAATCTCACCATTCCATGGGCAGCTCTTCACTCGGCATGCAGGAAAACCCTTCTAGTTCTGACACTGCTAAGCAGCACATGCCTTTCCAACAGGCAGGTGCACAGGCAGTTCACTACTTTAGTGGGAGGCAATATATTCCAGGTCACATGAGGACCAGGTTTGACTCTGGGTTCACACAAAGCAGACGATCCTGTACATCCATACCAAGAGGACCCATCCATCATACAATGGAAAATCTCTATCTAGCTGAAGCCATTTCATGTCGTACAAACTGTTTAACAAATCCAGTTTTGAAAAAAAAAAAAAAAAGTATCTCAATAGCTTTAATTGTATTTTCAGACTTTTACCAGTTGTACTTGATACATACCAGAAAAAAAAATGTAAGAAGCAGTACAAAGAGTAACAAAAGTAAACCTTGTGCCTATATTCTTGGTCATGGATTGATACATTTAGTAATTCCAAGACTGTAGTCTTTTCTTCCATGTAGTTTAGTGTCTTAAATTGACAAGTAATTCAGCAGAAATTGTTCAGACACCATTATAGATTTAGCATTTTAAATAATACTTTGACAGTAAATTTACTGTTTTAGGATTGGTTCTTTTTTTCATAATCTGAGCACTTTATATTGATTATAAAGATACCTTCTGTGGTCTCTTTAATTCATGTTAAGTAAAAAAGTCAGTACTAGGCTTATTATGGAACAGTTAAGGACTTCCACTTCCATGGAAGGAGAATATAAATTAGTTCCCCAGTTCAGCTACACACAAAAAGATCGTCATGAGCAGCCCAGAGAAGGTCTGTCTGGGGTCCTAAAGACTCAAAAAAAAAAAAAAAAAAAAAAAAAAAAAAAAAAAAAAAAAAAAAGTCCTCTGGAGTGCAGAGTCTGGCTACACCTAAGAACAGGACCAGAGTTCAGTCAAAAGCACAACTGTATTTTACATACAAATATCAAGCTCACTTCAGACTAGCTAGCCCTTATACAATTAAAGAAATGTTGTGGCAATTCAGGCAATGCAAGAGCAGCCTGAGAAGCTGCATAAATATCCACACAGCTGGCAACACTGGTGCAGATCTTCATTGCAATGTCATTGAGCCACTATACTGCCTATAACACTCCTGGCAAGATGAGACAAGAAGGAGAGGGAACAGACAAAAGGAAAACCAGGGAGAAGACGTGAAGAAATGGCCATTCTGCTACACTCAGTCTCCCTCCACAGGCAGCTGTATGATCTGCCTATGGCTGGAGCCAACCCTGTGTGCACACTTGGGAAAATCTGCAGCTAGGTCTCAAACAGTTTCATTTGTCTGCTTTTCCTAAAATTTGTAGACATACAAACATATCTTAACACCTAGAGTTGTATGTATACATTGCACAAAAATCTATGATTCATCAATGCAATTATAGACAGTCTGGCACATAATTATTGCTCTTTTTTAACATTTCAGGAAAAAGACACTTTCTGTGAAATCTGTTTCTATGTTTTAAAGGCGCTGACAGAATACCATGTATATGTGTTACACAAGTCCGTTAAAATTACCGTTAGCAGCAGATAAACTTATAAATTACTGCACTACCAAACTAGGACTGTTTAATAGCTTGTTAAATGTGACTGTTGACTAATTTGAGTCTAAGGTCAATGAGAATACCAGACTTAGATGAGCAAGACTATTAATTCCATTTAAGTAACACCTATTAAAGCATTCTCTTCCTGTTTTTTATATTATAACTCAAGTCTTCTCATCATACATAACTCTAGAAAGATATTTGGGCTACAGAAGTTTGGCCACGAAAATAGTGTAATGACAAAATAGGGCTTAGGGAAACATGTGTTAATAAGTTCCTTACCATCTGATATTTTTATATGATTCAGAATATAAATGGTACTTTTATATCATAAAGCTCCTTAGCTATATCAAAAGACTTTTAATCTAAGAAAGAGAAAACTGCATTGGTGTCACCAGCAAAATTAAAGTTTATAGAGCTACCTCTTTCTTTAGGAAAATGTAGTTTTTGTTTTCTTTATAGGAAATAACATACTACTGTTTTAAAATAAAGTGCAAGACTTCTCAAAGACCTGTACAGGTTACTCTTGCAAAGTAAAATGATTGCAGATCTTAATAGTCATCACTGTCCCAACCAAAATGGGGGCTATGCCTCATTCTCAGTGCTGTCAACAGAAGTTTTAATGCTGATGACAACAAGCACTTGTTCACTGGGGCTTTTAGAAACATTTTAGTGTGCATCAAGACATCCCAGAGAAAATAAACTAATGATTTTTTTGCAGGGATAATAGATCAGCCTCAAGAAAAAATGTCTGCACACTTACTGCTTTGTCACGTGTATATAAAGCAGGTGGTAAAGAAATCCTGTGGTGTTGTCACTTAATATTTTCCATCTTATCAGGACTTATCTTGTTTCTGCTAACATTACTAATTTCCCACCAAAACAGAAAATAA
Organism: Cygnus olor; assembly: GCF_009769625.2. NCBI lineage: Eukaryota > Metazoa > Chordata > Aves > Anseriformes > Anatidae > Cygnus > Cygnus olor. The sequence continues at coordinate 42,422,380 of NC_049198.1, read as the reverse complement.
TGTGAGACTGAATAAGTTCCTGGTTCACAAAGCGATCATTCTGAATCAGGATTCCCCGTACATCAGTCTAACGGATATCAGTCAGCCTAATTTGTTTCCAACAGGCAGTTCCATGATCTAATAAATCGTGATTACCAATAGAAATGCATTCCATGTTTGCCTGTGTGAAGAGCTGAAGCTCTTCCTGTGTCTGAAGCATTGTAAAGACACCTTGTTCACATGCCCTCTCCATTACCTTTTGCAGTACCTACTTGCCCATACAGCTGGGAAGGTCTTTGAAACATCCATCTCCCTTGCTGCAAATTAAATTCATTATTTATCATCCTACACTCATGGTCATGGAGCAAACTGTTTGCTCTGTTCATCATAATCACTCTCTTTTTAAAGATATGAAGATGTATATTCCCTTACAATCTTCTTATTGTACTGAACATACTCTGTTTCTTAGTTTCCTTGAATGATTTGCTTTACAAAGTCCTCTGCTGCTCTTCCCTGTAATATCTTTCTAGACGGGTAGATTTAGTGTCCTAATCTCTACACAGTATTTGGAAACATGCCTTCCCAGCAGCTAAAGTAATGGGAAAAATCTAACAAAAAATTCCTTTTGATCCCAGACTGTTCTGGTGCATAAAGCTGAAATTCTGTCCCAGCATAGCCACTCGAACTTTGTCTGCAGCTGTACCTCTTGGCCAGTAAGTTTTCATTCCATATTTCCTCAGTCAGTGCACATGCACTTGGCTTTATGGAATTTTATCTTTTACAATCATAATTCACTGAGTAATTGTCACACAACTAGACAAAGGAATTTGCTCCTGGAAGATATTTCTTTATATCACCAACTGATTATAGTAAAAGCTATTTACTTTATTCATGACTCTATGAAGTAATATGTAAGCCTCATAGGCCAGCAACATCTGTTTCACGCTCTTCTACTGACTGTTCCACATTAAGGGCAGCAATTACTGTTTAGGCAGATACAGATATTCACATCCACTTCCCTCCATAAATTAATTGCTATTCTTTGGAAAACACAGGTGCAGAAAGTGATTCTGTTTTATTAACAAAGCCCTGATCTCAGTTCAAAAGTCCTTCCATATAACAAGGAAGCATCTTGGAAGCCTGAGGCTTGGCATGATGTCTTCTTGATCTCATTAGGACCTAACAAAAACAAAGGTTTAAGTAAATGCTAAACATATCTAACGAAGATGGATTGACTGAAATATACACTTGCATATTTGGCTAAAACAGACTACCCATGAGGAACTGAGTCCCACACATGATCTCAACATTTTGTAGGACCAGATCCACAAAATGTAAGTAGCAAAGTGAACTACTCTGTGTCTGTCTCACCAAACAGAACTACAGTCCTTCAGGGACATCTACTTACACACACATACAAAGACCAAAAAAAAAAAAAAATCTTTCCTTTTAGATGATCATTTTTCTCTGTAGTTTTATATATTAAAAAAAAAAAAAAAAAGCTGAATTCAGCCTTTGCTAAATCTGAAGTGTAAGTAAACTAGAAAAACACAGTTGAAAAGCTGCACAGACACCAGCTCTGATTCCTGAACTGCAAATTGCAGTTGGCTGTGAAAGTAACCTCATTCTTATATCCTGCTTTAGATGTACTGGTTCAGATCATGAGTGAACTTCTGAAGTGAATCTTCTGATCATCGTCACTCACAGGACTTAAGCGCACAGTCTCTGAGCATACACGCTGGTCAAGTCACACTTGAAGATATGCCCCATGCATGCACTTACTGCACTGCAGCTGCTAAAACACAAAATACATTCAGCCCATTGAATCAGACTAAAACCGGTCAAACCCACATCACTGAGTGTGATGCATATAATGTGGACATCATGCCCTCAGCACTAGTTCAGTTCAGCTGGGAGAGACACTGCTATGCTGCTCCCCAAAAAAGACACAGCCAGAGACCTTTGTTAGTGACAGGATAATGAGCTAGACAGTCTTTTTACCAGCCCACATTATGTTCTTGTGATCTGCCAGTTCCTTATCATACATGTCGAATGCTCTGCCAGTTCCTTACCCTATTTGAGGTTGATTAATGACAGAAGGCCATTATAAGTCTGTTTTGTTAAAACATTTTATATTAAGGAAATGGTAAAAGAGAGAAAAAAATTAACAAGAGTTGGGTACTTTTGATTTAAAATGTAGATGCTCTCCTTACTCACATGTATTGTAGGTTGACGTTTTTCGTAAATGCCTGACGGGACACAAACCGTAAGCCCGAATTCACCACAGTCCTATAAAAATAGATAAAACTGTTAGAACAGTTTCTTTACAATACATTGGTAAGAATAATGACAATAATGGCAAAAATAAGAATGTGGATGAAATCTCTACATGGATGAACTGTAATGTCTACAATTGTCCTTTGTAACATACAAAGTCAGACCCACTCTCTGAGGGGGTCTCTACATCCTTCTGTCAGAGAAATAAAGAAGAAATAGCCTTAAAAAATATTACTCTGTGTACTTACAGATTTTTAAGTCCGACATAAAATCCAACTTCATTGTCATTAATGCTTTCTAATTTTTGCTGGTTTGCGATATAACTGTTGAAAAAGCAAGACAGGAAAAGTATGAAAATGGTTCCTTCCATGGCTTTGATTGGTCAGGGGGCAAGCACTGAAGCCTGAAATGTGGCAGCGGTTGGTCCCCTGTCACAACTGACACTAAGCTCTATCTGGAGCATCTGCAATGCAAACGTGATCCTTAAAATCTTCTCCATCGTTTAAATGGTACTTTGTGGGACAGGGCTGAAGGAGAAACAGTTGAGTTTTACACAGGGGAAATGAAGCTTTGCTCATTGAGGAAGGAAGTCACCCTGAAGGCACAGTAAAAAAAGCTGCATTACCGTGCTACTGTTTTCCATGACACTGCTTCCCTACATCATGGATTTTACAACAGTAAAAGAGTCAGTCTTAATGGTGGCAGTGGAGTTACTCCCACTTACATTTGGGGTGGACTGCCCTTCTCTCATGTTGTTAGCCTAATTACTTGTTAAACTGATTTCCTCTCAGCACCAAAGCAGTCTGAGTTCTATTTACAAGGTGTAGCAATAGGAAAACAGAGACAATGGTGGATGCACTTCATGGAACTACATATGCAAGTGGAATTTAAGAGAAGAGAAACTATCATAGTAGAACAAAGCACTGTGAATCCACTCACATAAAAAGAATATCCTTTGGGCCTAAGCCCGAAAAGGATGTGGGCATGCAGGCTGGTCCTTTGCATTATTACCATGTGAGATCTACAAATGACCAGTGGCATCCTGTGGAGTGGAAATGAAAAAGTTGCATGGGGAATGATATAATCTGTTACCTCTACTGCAGCAAGAAAAAAAAAATCACAGTGCAAATCATGCTGTCTAGGAAGAAGGAATAAGCAGAAACTGCAACTCAGCTAAACATTATGGGCTGAAAAGTAAGCTTGATGTAAGAAATCACCTTGCTAAAGAGTCCATGCATTTCAATAGATAACTCCACTCACAAACGTACAGATGTACTTGTACTTTCAGAAGCATCCAGAAATAATTAAGCCACAGGTTTTCCTAAAAAGGGGGAGTTTTCTTTGCTAGAATAAAACTTGTTTTCACTCTAAGCATTTATCATATTCAAAGAGAATTCTGGTGAATTAGAAAGGAAGGTGGATTGCTTTCCCACAAAAAAACTAATGTATTTCAACTAGTACATAAAAGAAACTGTGCGCCCACATCCCAACAGAAGATTGAGAATCCCAAGAGCTGGGCTGGGCCAATTCCAAGTTGCAAAGGTGACTTGGGCTACACTCTCTCCAAGTGCCAGGAAAAGCAAAAAAATTTCCCTGACTGGCATTCATTGTCTCTTGAGAAAAGAAAAGCAGTAAAAAGCCAATGCATGACACTGGACAAAACACATTACCCCTGCATCATATGACACTGACAGCTCTGCAGATCTTCATAGGATAAGAATAAGAGCCATCACAAGACAGTAACTTAGTTTGAATTTAGTACGCGCTTCCTTTGAATTTTAAAAGCAATCTGATCTCTTAGGGTTTATTAATTTATTTTTTTATTGTTATTGGGCAGTAAATTTATGTATTTTGCCAACCAAAGTAGTTTATTAAAGACTATCCCACCCAAGAGTCCTGCATGTGGATGAATTTGCTGTATCTGAACCTGACACAAAGAACAGCTCATTGTTTAATTATCATCTTCTCTGTCGCTTGGATCTTATCACACTAAAATGCAGCTATTCAAGAGTCAACAAAGATATCTTCTTCATCCTGTCTTCAGTGTTCAACCGATAAGAACCCTGATGAGATGGACATAGGAAAACCACAAATGAGCTGGAATAAGGGAAAATGGACAGAGAAACACAGGGAGAAGGGACTCAGAAAAGTAAAAGAAAGTAAACTGAGAAACCAGTTGCACTACCTGAAGATTAAGCCATTGGAAGAGTTCTGACATACACTGCCATAACACAGATCCATTACTTAAACACAGTTATTACACATCGAAATCTGACATTGCAATTTTAATCATAGAAACATTTACCCAGAACCTCCCACTACAGTGGAGGAGCTACAGAACTTTGATATAATTTACAGTGTCACATAAAAGTATATTAGTGTATTACATTCTGTGGTAAACCTCAGCCAGTGTAAAACAGCTCAGCTCTGCTGAAGTCAATGAAGCTACCAACACAGCTTACATCAAATGAAGATCTGAGCACGATCACAGAATCTAAAAAAAAGAAAAAAAAAAATCACATCTGGAAGGAAGACGCAACATAAATGTATCGTCTTTTCTCTTTTCTATCTTTCTCTTATTGTGTCCCTTAAAAGAAAAAAATAAGGGGGGGGGGGGGGGGGGGGAGGGGTGGAATGGACAACCATACTTTTCTCTGAGATGGTTGCAGTGAATGTGGTGAATTATGGTGAATGTGGTGGATGATTTAAGATGCCACCTTCTCACTAACTGAAAAGACCAAAGAACCAAAAAGAACCATCAATTATCCATAACTGCACTTCAGGTAGGAACACAGAACACTGGGTTACCCAGTTACACCCAGCTAAGTGTAACTAGCTCAGAACAATAGCTGCTATGCAATACATTTGTTAAAACGCTCTCAGTCCAGAATATGACAGTAAAGAATATTTCACACAGTTCAAAATCCTTGCAGGAAGAATGGACAGATGTAATTTACCATGAGCAGGTTCTCTTATGCTTCCTTACTTGCTTAACAAGCCTGTTTTAAGTTAAGCCTTTGCAGCTATTTCATAGCAGTAAGAAAGAAGAAAGTACAGTGACTAGCTCTACACTTTCAGGGGAAGTTGTTCTTCTGTTTAATTTAGAGGCACATTTGAAATAAAACCTCTTCCCTAACTGAATTCTATTTTTACCTTCTTCACAACTACTCTACCTTGATGTTACTTATCATCAAACATTAATACTCTAAAAGCTCTGATTTGCAGTGGGCGACACTGAGAAATGTAATTTGCCTGCCTGCCCTTAAGAATATCCACCCTGTTCTTTAACTGAAGGTTTTATCGTAGCACAGAAGAAAAACATCCTGACTCATGGCTGGCTGAAGTCACATGAGGGGCTTGGAAGCTCCCCCTGTGCACCACAGCAAAGTGCAGCACCGCCAAAACCTGGCTGGATAACATCCAATCAGATCACACACAGCAGCCCACAAATACCAATTACTACCTCAAACCAAACCCTCAGCTGTCTACAGTACTATTCACTTGATTATGCTATAGCATTCTGTCTCTCCTTCAGTGAGTCATCAGTAAACAGTATTTGTTTTTAGACCATCAATTTCATCTCCTCTTTGTAAACTACTGATTAATTCTAATAAAGGCATTCAGAATCATACACCTACTGACTGCACACTGCAATCTATAATAACATGTTCATCTCAGCGTACTTCAACAGCTATTGAACAATGCCACGCACTCATGCTTCACGGTTTCTGTAACATTATTGAAAGGATAATTTAAAATCTCATTGTGAAAGAGTTAACTCTTCCATGTTCTTTTTTAAGAGGGTGGTCTTCTGCTCCTTACATATGTGAAAGACTGTAGATTAAGTTTGTACAAAGCTGGGAAAGCAACCCCACTGAACTATGAGAGCATAAAAAGAAAGCGTATTCTGCACTTTAGAACAACTGAGCTTCTTTTGTGCTTTAAAACCTCAAAAAAGTATCTCACTCTAACTTTCAAATGTCTTTCAAAACATTCTTCCTTAACCTGAAAAAAAAAAAAAAAATAGTCAGCAGAATTCTGTGTCCCTATTTTATCTAATTTACCCTATTTCCTCTTTACTAATGTACATTAACGTACACTATTTCATTTGGAGCTACAAGTTCATGCTGGAAAAATTTACTGCACCCTAGTCTTGACAACATAGATGCAAGCAAACATTGTAATTCAGCTCCAGAAGTAATTCTGTTGCCAGAAAGCTCCCTTTATGGGAAACATATTTTCTTAACACTCTAAAAAATAAATCAATTATATGTTTACCCCTGGTTCATACAGCTGGGAAAAAAAAAAAATTTGAAAAAAAAAATATTGAAAATTAATAAACATTCTCTAGTGAAATGAAATGTTTCTGAACTTTGGGAAAACTTTATACTCTGAGTTATTTTTTCACTTAATCTTTAGGGAGAAGGCAGCACACTCCAAACGTTGAACTGCCAGTAGATGAATTACCATTTAATGACAGGTCATGTATGTCCTTAGTATACACTACTGTGAGGGCTGTATGTAACATCCACAATTAAACACTGCAAAGTTCCCTAGTGCTGTATTTTCTAACAAAATCAAATGTCAAACCAAGTTCATCAAAAGGCAAGCTAAAACTTACAGACATTTTCGGCACACCTGGGCTGATTTATGGTTATGCATCAAAATCATGCAAAATTTTGTAAGCTTGACACAATACTTGATGAAACTTGGCAGATTCAAATGGGTTTCATTTGCAGCCCCTCTCAAACCAAACTTAAAATAATGCTCGAGGGGTGTGAACTCGCATAGTTTGAAAATGAAGCATAGAGCTATACAATGCTGCATATCAGGAATGCCAGGTTTCAGACAGATGTAGGGACCAATGACATAATCTTTACTCAAGCAAGAAATCTTTATATGTAGGACCACGCTCCCCCTAGGAGGGAAACTCTAACAGCATTCAATGAGTGTAATACAGACACCTACAAGAAGAAATTTCTCTACAGATATACAGGCTCAATTTTATTCCAATTATTAATTCTGTATTGCTGTCCTCATCTGGTATCATCCGTGCCAGATTTCATTAGGCCAATATCAAGAAACAGAACTTTGACAGCTGAAAAAGTGTATCCTAACTCAGGAAAGAGGCACAGCATCCAATTGGCACCATGGACTTACCCAGAATTCAGCAGTTGTACAAACAGGTGCTCGACTCCTTGCCTCTTTGGTGTCTCCTGACAAATTGTGAGCAAGTACTGTTTTTTTTGTTATTGTTGTTATTGTTGTTGTTGTTGTTGTTGTTGTTGTTTTTACTGTGAATCACCCTGTATACCACAAAGAGTAGAAAATCAATTGCCACTATCCCAGGTTCCTTAAGTCATCCTTTAAGGTAATTTTTCTTCTCATCTAGAGTATTTGGCCATTAGCCAGGGAAGACTAAATCATAGAATCATAGAATATCCCAAGTAGGAAGGGACCAATAAGGATCATCAAGTCCCACTCCTGGCACCACACAGGTCTACCCAAATATTCAGACCATATGACTTAGAGCACAGTCCAAATGCTTCTTAAGCTCTGGCAGGCTCGGTGCTGTGACCACTGTCCTGGGGAGCCTGTCCCAGTGCCTAACCACCCTCTCTGTGGGTGGAACCTTTCCCTAGCACCCAGCCTGACTTCCCCTGTCCCAGCTCCATGCTGTTCCCCCGGGTCCTGTCGCAGTCCCCAGAGAGCAGAGCTCAGCACCTGCCCGTCAGCTCCCCTTGTAAGGGAGCTGCAGGCCACCATGAGACCTCCCCTCAGCCTCCTCTGCTCTGGGCTGAGCAAACCAAGGCACCTCAGATGCTCCTCATATGTCTTCCCGTCTAGGCCCTTCACCATCTTAGTAGCCCTAAAGGAGGTAGCTCTCCACATGCCAGCACAGGCACTCTAGAACTGACAGAATTAACTCTGAGATCTTCCTTGGCAGTCACTGGAACACACATTTTTTGAGAGGCATACACACAACCTCTTCACTCCACATATCCCACATTCAGATAACACACTGTTAGGGGCTATCCAAACTAGATGTCTCATGGCGAAGGTCAGTGAGAACAGTTAGCTTGAAGAATTCCTTGTTCTGGACATGTGGCTGCACCACCTGCCAGGAGACAGCGGCACTCACACATTTGCTCCATGCCAAAATACTATGATTATCCGATCAGTAGTATCCAACAAGTAGCAAGCAGTTGCCATTGGGAATTACTTCTCCAATCTCTCCTGATATCCTGAACAATTAGTGTCATTTCACCAACTTAAAGTAGGAGAAAGGAAGAATACAGTGGTGATCTCAGTCTGGTTCTGGTGCTGCAGGGGCGGATCCATACTCTTGCTTATGACTACAACTGCTTGGGAAATGGAAACCCCACAGTTTACCAGCCAGCCTTAGTTCACTCTTTACAGAATGCAAACATGAAGGCAAAAGTAAAAATAAATGAATATGTCTGCAATGCAGAGTTTAAGGAAACAGTTACTATATTTAGAGGTAAGGAAAATGAAACATAATGCACCCTTGGGCTTACTTATGTCTCTGGTTTGGCTTCAAGGTGTTTGTTTTCTTCTCTTCAAATAGCATACTACCAAATCTAGCCAACTCTCAAGACACTTCATGCAGCTATCCAGATTTAAGATTCATGCCCTTGACAAGCTCCACATTCAGAACTACTTTCCCCAAAATGAATGCAGAGCTTATTTAACTATTTTCTCCATCAGGATCACTATTCAGAGACCTGTCCTCCCCGCTGAGCTCCATGAAGTTCATACAGTTGATATTTCACCAAGGCATCAATTTTTGACATTTCTCGAGGTCAGTTGACAACTACAGTCTAGCTTATCCTTAGCAAAGATGTTTTGTAAATGCTGGTATTTGTTGATATACTCAGAAAGAAGTATCAAACTGGACAAACAATAAGCTATTAAATCAAAAAGCATATCTTAATCACTGACTTTATACTTATCTGCAAAGTACATTTTACCTACTGCACAAGAAATCGTCTCTGCAGACTGTCAAGAAGAGGCTTAAACTGCTATACAGGTCCTTTATAACATGTACACTAAAAATAACACATATAAACACACAGAAGAAGAGTAGTGAATGTGGTTCTTTATTAGCTCTCTAAAGGGAACACACATAAGAGTAAACCTTTTTTTTTCTTCTTCTTTTTTGACTTGATAGTAAGAAAAAGCATCTTGAAGGGACATATAAATGCAAACAAATATATGTGACAATTCATTTTCCCACAAAATCACCTACTGTCGTGACTTTTCAAAGAATAGTAACACAATTGCTCTCTTTTTCAGCACTTGTACACACTACCTCCCTAGCTGTTACTGGCCTGGATGCAAAATGAAAATGGAAAAACATCATTCCGTAACAGCACAGTAAGATTGCTCCTAACCATCCTTTAGATGTGTCTTCTTAGTTCTCTCAGTGAATGAAAACATTAAAGCATTTTGGTTGATGTCAAAACCTTTGAATTCTTTTCTTCCCAGGCATCCAAGCTCAGGCAGTGACTTTGTGGAGGGATGTCTTAAGTAAGTTGCACACCCTTCAGTTAGATAAGTACTTGTTGACATAAATCAGTCTGCTTCACAACAGTTCAGGTCCTTTTCCTGTCTTCAAGTTTTGACGTGTTCAGTATTCCCCGCGTCTTTTTAATTCAACATAAGAAAGTCCCTCTGAAATTCCCTCTGAGGTCAGTCGTCCTCCCACATATATTATTTCCACTGTTTGACACTTGGCTTTATTCAATTTTAAATTACTGGCTCTTGAAATGTCACATATTCTGTTCAATCTTTTCTGATATTCACCGGATCATCAAGACATATGACCATACCTGGTATGCTTTCCATTGTACCACTCACTGTGTGCAATACATCTTGCACCAAATACAGATCAAAAGGTAGTACTTCCAAATGATGAAGTGAAACTACAGAACTTGAAGCCATCTATTCAGGAAAATCCACCTGTATCCTGTTAATGCTTTAAATTTGCTGAATAATTTGACTCCTGACATCTCAAACAATATTCCCCTTTCCATAAGCCCCCCAAAAAATTGTCCTTGCTCTGATTTTAAATTTTGAGAATCTATATACAGTTATAATCTCTCTTCTTTTTGTCTGCAACCCCTTTTCCCTTTCAAAAGAGATACAGGTTGTCTTTCTGAATTTCCATTATACCAACTTACTTGATGTTTACCTCCCTCTTCTAGGCTCAAAACAGGTTGCCACCTTCTGTACGTCAACATCAATCTTACTGTTTGTATTTAGCCAATGCATTTCACAGAGAACATTTCAACAGCATTCAAATTACTTCTCTGCCACAATCTTCCAGGGGCACTTTTTGCTATTCCACATTTATGGTTTCCTATTTCTCTTTCTTTTATCACATTTATTTTCATTCTATTCTCTGTCCTGTCCATTTCTCTTCACTTAATTGGCCAATCTACTGAATTTATAGCTTCTTCCATTAGCATTCCTAAAAACACCGCTTTCTCTTCACTCGAGGAATCCTGCTCTTCGCTTAATGTAAGTAGTTTCTTACTTGCACTGAATATATTAGCATAATCATGTGTTTTTTACACTTTCTGAGCATTTGTCAGTATCCAAAGTATTTCTAATACTCATGCTCACTAGCACATTGCTGCCACTTTTTCGATAACCTTCCATGTTCATGTACTTGGCCAATATGATTTGGGGGAAATCTTCCCATGCAACGGTACATGCAGACCCATGTTCTGTGCCTTTTCTTCAGGTTTCTATTTGTATTGCTCTTCATTCTGCTGCTTGACATATACATATTGCCTTTTCAAAAGTGAGATCAACTTAAAATGCGTTCATGGACATCTTTATTGTTATACTTTAGGAAAATCTACTCTTTTGTAAGTGACAATTTTCCATTTTAACACATTTTTAGTCTTTGACCAGCTTCTCTACTATTTTACCTTCAAACTATACTCTCACCCTGCATATATCTCTTTCAGAAGGTGATCTGTTTGGTTTTTTTTTGCTATAGTGGTCTTCAAACTATTTCACCGTTTCTACAAACTCACCTTCTCTTTCTCCACTACTAACTTCACAGCATTCTTCAGTTACCTTCACAGCTTTTGCCCCTGCCACTGCTTAAGAGTAGAGTAATATTTTTCTCATCTGCCAAGCTGTTTATCCTTAAGGCTCTTGTAACCAAACCACTCTGCTGCACCCACCTTTCAGCACTCCTTCAGTTTACATACCTTTTGCAACTTAACCAATCCCCACAATATATGAAGTGCAACTACACAACATAGGGCAGATATTTCAATGGTATCTCCAATTCTGTAGGTCTCTCATCTCCTAAGCCTTTCAATTCAGACACCCACTGTGAAGAGCAAAACTGCTTTATGGTAAATTGCCCATTAAAAGTCATATGAAGATCCGGAAGTGCTCTACAGCAGGCAAAAACTGTTCATACAACCAGACCAAGAAAGCAGAAGGAACAAGTGCCCCATCTTCATGCAAACAGGAATGCCATGGAGGGTTGGGAAAAATGTTCAGGGCAGGGAAGATCAACATAATCTTTCTTCCACCCACTCCCAACTCCAAGACAAGGGGTATCTATTTCTGCAGCTGTGACACCTAAGTCCACATCCCCCAGATGACAAAAGCAACAAGACAGCTACTGAACATAAACATGGTCCAGAGGATCTGCAGTGATGTCCAGAGCTGAACAAAAAAAAAAATATCACATGCAGGTTTGAGATTTGTGCCAAATGAAAATGTTTGTAAATCTATGTGCATCTGACCTGAAAAGTTTGAAGTTTTGTGTACGTGTCAGTATGTATGCAATACACAATATTGAAGAGATACTTAAATTCCTTCCACTATAAACTGTAAAATACTTCAGCATAAGCCTAAGTACACTACTTACTCCCACTGAAGTCAACAGAACAGCTCCCAGCAGGACAGAACTGTACGTGTGTTTACCAGGTGAAGATCATTGTATGCATAATGAGTTCCAAAAACAGTTTTTAGAAATTAGGAAGATGCAAGTCTGGAGGGAGAAATAGGAGATGAATAAGCAGTAGCCTGTTCACCTGCCTACCCAAAACAAAATGCAATCTCACCTTCCAAAACTAGACCCATATTCACCAAATAGGTTCCACTGATTTAAAAATAAAAATAAAAGCCTCTCTGCGTGAGGTAGAAGACCACAGGCTTGTGAGAAATGCTGAATACAGCTGTTCACCATGGTCCAAGAGTACCAGGTTCAATTCTCACCTCTTCCTGAGGGAATGTGACCCCGGTGTCTCAAAAGACACCATAAAGCACCATAAAGCACTCTGAGAGAGGGCTGCCTCAACCCTACCTGTTCATGTGGCTCTCATTTCTTCCATCACTGAACACTCAGGAGAGCAGAACCCAGACATCTCACTGCACAAACGAGCGTCATGGTCGCTTAGCTAAACAGGCTGTCCCGCTCTCTGGCTCAGAAGTACATTTAAACACTCCAGGCCAAGTAAGGCGACTCAGACAGGAAGAATCAAGGCAAATCCACATCTGTATGCCACACAGGACAGCAGTTGTGATGCTGATGTGCAAGACCCAGGTTCTGACCAACACTCTGCTTCGAGCCGAGACAGCCCCAACGTGTTCTACTGAAGAGGTTTGCTTGGACTGCACAAACAACTCACTCCACAGCCTAACACTGCTCACTGGAGGAAAGCTTTTGCATTTCCGCTCACCTTACTGAACTAAGTCCCCCAGGTTTTCTTACTGAGAGTGAAAGGGGGGGCCTCCATCAGGTAATTCGCAGTAGGAATCTAATTTAGCCTCCTGAATCACTTCCTGGAAGAAGCGGGCTCTCCGTTGCTGGCAGGAGAGAAGCCAGCTGCTTTAAGTGCCTTTGCCGCACAGTCTGAAAGGAGTTGCCAGATTTTCAATGCTGAGGCCTGGGACAGTCCCAGACATGCTGAGCAAGTCCAGTGCGTGACACTTGCAGCACATGCTGTGAAGTCTCCCAGTGCATGCCCATAAGTCTGACATGCCCACTCTGCGCACTTGATTTATCTGCACATGCTCGCTGTGCCGTCTGGCATTTAGAAAATCAGACAGTTGTTGCAAAAGAATGGGAAAAGTCACGTCCTATGCACGCTTCATGTGGGATACAGCATCCGATTGTGTAATATGCATTTCACAGAGTATCTGCTGAATATGGCCCTAATTATTTTTATATGTATGGTTCAAAAACAAAAAAGGTAAAAATAAATTCATTTAAATCTAAGACTGGGAGATTTCTTTTGTCCCAACAGCCAAACCACAAGGTAAAACGGATAACTCGCCTGGCCCCAAATAGAGGTCCATCATGGGACTCTTCCACAGGAAGCCCAGATGTGTCACCATTTCACTGTTTTAATGTTTCAGCAATGGGCTAACTTTGATTAAGACATTGTCCTTCTTCTATTTAAACATCAGGCAGATGTATATAGTGGACCATGTATTCTCTGTGGAGCCGGTATAAGCTTTTGTAGCGACTGTAGCTGCCACTCTTTTGCATGAGGGAGTACTGTGCAGGTTCAGTTCAATATGGAATTAGTACAATTTTGAAAAAAAACTCTCTAAAATACTCATTCTCAACTTCCTGTTGACTCAACATATGTAGTCTTCACACAGTAGGAAAATGCAGGGAAGCCAAGAAAACTTCCAGACAAGCATACATCAAGCAATGGAGCAACAGGCCACTTCTCTTCCAAAAGTAAATCAGGCAGGAAAATATTTGAACCGGTTATTTTCATGCCTTAGTTATGTCCTCTAAACTACTTTGCATTGGTGAAATGCCAACTCTGTCAAGTTTTGCCATTGACTTTAACGAGTTCAGAAAGCGAACCTCAATTTTCCCCTAAAATAAAAGGCATCAAGTGAAAGGACCTTGCTGGGTCATGATCAGGAGGCTTAGCAAAAGGCTGGTTCGAGTCACACTGTTCAAAGATTACAATCTTTTAAAATGCCTCTAAAAATGCCTTGGGCCTTGGGCCTGTCTTGCTCTACTTAATTCTGCAAAAAGTCTCATTTCTTGAGGCCTTGACAAGGAACCAAAAATATTGACCTGAAACCCGATCTTCAAGAACATATCCTACCAATGACAACCCATGCCAGAAACAAGAACAGCTGAATTGCTACGAAATATGTTTAACAGTTTCAGCTATAACTTCTGTCAATAATCAACATTCAGTGCAGTTTGTTTTCTTCCAGGAATATTTTAAAAAATTGCATATTCACAACAAAATTTCCATGGCATGGCTCCTTTCCCATAAGTGCATTATGGTTCTTCAATGTTATGTTAATAGTAGCTATATAAGAAACAATATCTCTGTATACATATTTCAGTGGGGTTTAAGCTTGGTTTGCTTTGTGTGGTTTCTGAAAATACAGGTTCACAATCAAAAATTGAATTAAGGTGTATGCCCAATATATTTTATTTCAATAGCAGCTCTGTGCCTACATACATTTGTATAAAAAGATCTTAGCAAACACAGCGTGCAGTAACAGAGCAGTACAGGCATATGGCTTTCAAACCTCTACTAATTTATTTCTCCATTTGAAATGCACATAAATGATGAATTAATACAATCAGTGCTCCACTTTTTAAAGGACGGTTTTCAAAGAGAGGCTTTTCAGGCATAACAAGCTAAATATACATTTAACATCAATAAGCACTGAGAGGGTTTTTAGGGTTTCTAGAGTTCTCTGCTTCATTTTTCATCATTTATTACTCTTCATTACTGGCTACGCTCATCCAGCTTGGGCAAGGATATTCTGCTAGCCAACTTCACTGACGTGTTGTTAGACATTGCTGCAGTGAGAGATGACAAACAGGGGAAAGAGGGAACTGCAATACAAAAAGAACATTTTTTTTTCCCTCTTACTTGAAAGCAAAATCCAAAATGGAGAAATAAGGCTCTTGTTTAGTTATGTAAAAGCTTTTATTTTACCGTGATTTGAGGTCTAGAATCTTACTAAGCTGCCTTCTCCCTTACACTTCTGGAATTAAAAAAAAAAAAAAAAAAAGAGAGAGAAATCCAGAAGATGTCATCCTAAAGATATTGCAGGGTGGACTGCCCAACCCTCTGTTTTCTTGTTAGTAGGGAAGGAAGCACAAGTTTCTTGAAAACAACATATCTAACACCAAAGCCTCAAATTCTTACAAACGGCCTTCATTTTCATATATAAATCCCAACCCTCTCTTAAAACTCAAGTGACCAAAGACATAGAACAAGAGGCAGTGTTTTGCCAGTCCACTCCTACACAACACTGAGCACCGCCTGAAGGATGCTGCGTTCCTCCAGGAAAAGCTGGTTCACCCCAGCCTGCCGGAGACAGCCCCTGTCAGCCCCCGAGGAGCCCATCAGTCCTTACCAACTGGAAGGACGAGGACTAAAACAAGGCATAATGAAGATCACTGGGAGCAAAAACATCCAGCATATACAAAATCCTTTATTTTGTGACGTCTGAAGTATTTTTAAAGCCTGGAAATTAAAATATATATATATATATAATTTTCTAACGCTTACTTTCAACTCACCTTAACCTGCTACCCAGATCTTTAAAAGTAGATAGAAAGGAAAAAAAAAAAAAAAGAAAAAAAAAAGACAAATAAGATAAATTCTTAAAATGAGCTTTTTTATCACCACTGCCCCTACCCCCTTTAATAATTTGTAGCCTCATGCCTTGTATTTTACTATATAATTCCAAGTCACCAGAAATAGCTTTGCAAACCAGCCAAGCCATGTATTGCTGCAGAGTCTAAAGTTCCTTTGAAGAAGAAGGGGCTGGGGGTTGAGAAGCCTTGAAGATAGTTTTACACTATATTTAATCTACAACAGCCTAGAAATCTAAAATGAAAGAGAACCAAAATACCAACAGCGTTGATCTTCATATGAATTTCAACATGCCTTTTTTTTTTAGAGCAAGCTCACATGACTTGTTAAATAATTTACTCTATAAATTACTTATCCTGTCTTATTTATTAACAATTCTAGAGTGCTTTATATAACTGCATTAGTAATTTACTTTGTGGTTTTGAAACGTACGCAATACACAATCACCTCTCTCTTTTACTAGGCAAGAGCTGTCACCTATTTGTTGGCAAGCAGTTCTTCCTGAAATACGCTCATTAATTTCAAACCCCCTTCACCTGAATAAACATAAGTCAACATACTAATGACTTGATACCAGAGCTGAAAAACTATGCCAGGAATATACTAACAGTGCAAGAAGACACTTTGAAATCAAGGTCTATGAAGTGTCATAGACACAGAGATATACTAACAATACATTTTATTCAATGAGAAAGTATTAGACCAGTCCTTTTACAAAAAGTCCTGAACATTTTTGAAGTGACTCATTTACTACCCTATTAATATTCTTGCTCAAGTGATCTCACTAAGAACTACTTACTTGCCATAGTGCCTGGATTTAACAATGCTTATATACTCATTTTGCTCTCACCACTCTTGCTCCTTAGCTCTTAGTGTGAGCCTCAATGACTGATAACCATGACTTTAATGCAGGGCCTTGCTATGGAGTTCCATTTATCTCTAATAGCATCACTAGTACCAAACAGTTATTACAATTGAGCTCTGTTATGATAAGCGATTTTAGCACTGGCACATGCTTTCCAGATCAAGGCCAGCCCATGTCAGCACCCTAACTAACTGTACAAATCTAAAATCTCACTAGAGACAGGGATTTTCATTAATCTGCCTTTTATTCACCAGAATGAGAAAACTGTGCAAAATAACAAGGAAGGGAAAGAATGAGGAAGATGACTAAGAAAAGCACCAGGCAGAAATACTCCTATGCCCTCCCACACCAAGTTTCAGCAGCTGGGCCTCACAGGGCTAATGCAAGAGTGCTCTGGAAGTCTTTCTGCTGATTTCTGTAGATTTGGATGCAGATCCTACCAGAAATAAAGTAATAGCTGGACTGGGAAGAGAGGATTTATTAAGCTCTAAACCACCATTTACATTGTGGGCCAAAATAGTGCAGAAGCTCCCATGTACCAGGCAGTGGAGGCTGCCCAATGCATGGGACTGCAGGTCTGTTATTGCCACCAGCATCACGCCGGCTCTCTCCCACCTCTCAGAGCCAAGGGGAAACCCTTGCTGCCCACTTGCATCCTGCCTGCTCAGAGCCATCCACCCAGCTCACAGCCAACAACCATGGTTGCCGCATGCCCACCCTGCCTGTTCAGTTACCACAGAAATCCCACCACACACAGCCCAGGTGAGGATCTTTACTCATCTCATGTGCCCTTGGAGTCAGTAGATGTTTTGCCTAGGATCACAGGATCCTCTCCAGTCAAGAGGAGGGGATAAGCAATAAATGAAGGATTGGTCTCAACAGGCATGCAGGAAATGCAAGGGAATAAATTACTAGAAATAAGTGTCTTATGCTCTTCTCACTCTCATTTATACCGAGAGTAATTCCACCAGAAACCAACAGAATTGTGTTCCTGTATCTACAGAGCACATAAAAGAAAAATCAGGCCTGAAGCTTCCTAAGTAAAATGCAAAGATTCAGCCTCTTAAACTGGTTTCTTAGATAGAATAAAGAAAGATGTAGTGTTAAAAGCATGTCTTCGTGATCTTTATATGCCATGGAAGAACTGCTTCTTTACATACTCACTGCCTGCTAAGTTCCCGCAATGAAATAATGTGACAGTTACTGCAGTCCAACTTTTAATTTATGTCTGCAAATTAAAGGGCCTTCACGTTTTATGTCAAAAGTACGCTAGAAAAGACCATCTTAAATATATGCAAGAGCATCTCCTGAGAAATCCATGACTCAAAATTATTTTTAGAACACCAAACACAACAACATGCAATGTCACAGAATGATACAGTAAAAATTGAGAAGTACTGTAAAGACAGCGATGCTGACAAAAACATAGGGCAGAATGAAAACGAAAGGCACCAATCCAAAATGACTAGACATGTTTTAAGTTGATTGTGGCTGGAGTGTATATTTACATATGCATTTATTCCTCTGGCCTTTTAAACGGTTTAAATTCTAGGAGGAAATTGCTGCATTACCTCCAAATTGGAAGTACCAGATAATAAGGCTAGCAAAGCCTATGAAGATGAGCAGAGATGCATAGCTTGAAGCAATTCTTTTTAATGAAGCAATCCACAGAATATTAAACAAACATCTGAAACAATAACTGCCGTAACAACTCAGAAAGGTTGTTCCATTCTCATAGGTCCAAAAAATCTGCCAAATGTAGGCTGTATGTGAGTAGTAGAAATGAATGCCACCAGCTTTTTCGCCAGTTTTTTTGCCAGGCACACACAGGGAAATGCAGCAAGCTGAGTACAACAAACTGCAGAAAGATAGCCCAGAGGTTCTAGAATTAACCTAATATCACACAATATTTCATGGCATTTTTGTATTGTTTCTAAAGAAAGATGAAAGAGGAGAAGGAAATAGAAGAAGAGGATAGAGGAGAAGGAAATAGAAATTAAACAGTGAGAAATCTGTATGGATTTGGGGCAAAAATATTCTGGATTTTTTTACAATAGAAATGTTGTGGGTAACAATCCAGAAACAGCAGGGGCTGGGGAAGACAGACAAAACAGCTTTAGAAGGCTTTTTCTCCAGGTCCTGTATGCCCAGTAGCTGAAATTTTTGATCAGCAAGAGTCTTTGCACCTTTTCTCAGGCAACCTATGTGGATGCCACAGAGTACAGAGGCTGTTAAAGGATGTAGGATTGAACATGAATCACTACACAACTCCCTCACCGACTATCAACTGCAGGCAAACAAGGATGGAAAAAACACAAGTGTGAGAGAAAAAAGCAAAAAACTTTTTGCACCTTCCTCGCTAATAGTGAGGGTTTCCTAATCCTCCAACACTCTGAGAGCACAAGTCTCATTCCCCCACGGGCTCAGCATTTTCTCCTTCAAGCCACCTTATGGAGAAGGGCAAAGCAGGCTTGCATGCCTATGGCCAGGGCAGGGAAGATAGTTTGCTCTCCCTTTCCCTTCCATCAGAATGTGCCACATCCCTACCTTTCTCTTTTTCATTCCTTTTTTTTTTTTCCAGTTGAAAAAGGGAATTGAAAAAAAGGAGAGACCAGTGACGGGGGTGAAAGCCACCCATCGAAGCCCGCAGGAATAAACCGTGGCCGTGAAACTGAAATCGATGGACTAATTAAAAACCCGCTGCCGCCGCAGAGGTGAGGCAGGGGCCGGGGGCCGCAGCCTAGCGCCCGCCCCGCGGATGCTCCGCGACCGGTGGCGACCCCCGCGCCCTCCCCGCGCTCCCGGGAAGCCGCACCGGGGGCCGGCGGGATGGGTCGTCACGCCGGCCTCGCAAGGGCATCTCCGTGAGGCCGAGCCCACGGAGATGGGGCTAAATCACGGCCGCGCTCTCTGGCCCCCGGCTGCCCGCGGAGCGAGTGCGCTCCCTCGCAGGGAAGCTGCCCGCCGCCCCCCCCGGCCAGCAGCCCCCCATTCCGGCCGGGCCGTACTCACATCTCGGTGACATTGTCGCCCTCGGCGCTCCGCTGCGGCACGGGGAAGGAGGAGATGCCCGGCACCGGCTCGGCGCACCAGATCCGCCAGGAGCTGCAGCGGCAGGACGCAGGGCAGCCCAGAGCGCCCCGCCAGCAGCCCAGCACCAGGCAGCACAAGCCCCACAGCCTCGCCAGGCCGGGGCCCGGCCTCCGCCTGCTGGACACCGTGCCTCCCCCCATCACCCCAGCGCTGCCCGACGGCCTCCTCGGGATGCTGCGGAGGGTGCGCAGCCTTCCGCGCCGCGGGCCGGCACCACGCGGCCGGGGCTCACATGGGCGCGCCGCAGCCGCAGCCGCCGCCGTGCCCGACCGGGGGCTACGAGGGGCGGCGGGACCCAGGAGGGAGCCGGCACGGCTCGGCACCTGCCCCGGCCCCGCGGGTGGGCAGCGGCGCCGCCTGCCCCCGCGGCGGCTCCCGATGATGCTGCAAAACGCGCGGAGCGGCAGGGGCAGGTGGCGGAGGCTGCGCTCCTACCTGCGGGGGCTCGGGCGGCCGCTGCCCGCGGGAGGGATGGAGAGAAGGAGGGAGGGAGGGACAGAGACAGGGAGGGAGGGAAAGAGGGAGGGAGGGCGGGGAGGGAGGGCGCAGCCCGCGGCGGCGGCGGCGGCGGGGCTCGGGGCGCCGTGCTCGCCGCTTTACGCACCGTCTCCTCCTCCCTCCAGCTGATAATAAAGCAGCCCCGGCTCCTGCTCCAGCCCAAGCCGGGGAGCTGCCGGCAAAGTGACGTGTGGCTGACGCAGAGAGGGGCAGAAACTCCACAAAATGAGCCTGAAATCAAAAAAAAAAAAAAAAAAAAAAAAAAAAAAAGCGACAGAGGAGGGAGGAGGGGGGGTGGAGAGGAGGGAGAGAAGGGAGGGTGCCGAAGATTAGATACCAATAGGCAGTCTGCGCCTGAGCCTTCACTCACGCACGCACATAAACACAGACTCGCACACGCGTACACACGCACACGGACAGTCGCGCACACGTACGCACACCCCCGCGGGTGGGGAGCGCCCCGCCGTCGGTGCGCGCTCCCCGCTCCGCCGGGCGCCGTGGGGGCTCCGCTCCGCGGCCCCTTGTGCCCCGGGACACCTCGCCGAGGGGTACCGGGCATCCCCTCCAGGGCGGGGGACGGCGGCACCCCTCTCGGTGGGGCGATAAAGGGGGTCGCTCTAAGACCCCCGCGAGGCTGAGGACGAGCGGCCCCCCGACGCCCCGCTGTTTCCCCGGACAGCCTCGTCCATCCCGCAGCATCTCCGCGGTCTGGAGAGCCGTTTTTGCGCTCTCTTCCCCCCGGCTGCGGGTTTTCCGCAGCGGTTTCGGTGCCCCGCAGCCCGCCGCAGTGCCCGGCGCTGCGCGCTCCGCAGGCGCCACCGCGCGTCCCGCCGCCGCCGTGCAGCGCCCCGGGGCCGCCAGCCCGCACCGCGATCCCCCTGCACACGGGCACGGCTGAATAAGGTCAGAGCCCTGAGGCAGGCGGTAGCCCCCGCAGCCCATCGGGGTGCCCCCCGCCTCGGGGCGGCTGGGGGAGGCCGGCTCTCGGAGCTGAGGGTCGGTGTTTTCGGGCAGGGCTGACCCACGCGTGTGCACCGCAGGTTTACAGAGAGAGTGATGGGGGAAATTGGGCTGAATGACAACGACGTCGTTCTTCTCATGTCCGAAGTGGTGTTCCTCCTGTCCCGATAAATAACGGGCAGACCTTGCTTCGTGTTGGCAGAGTGCTCACTTGCCTCCATACCATTACATCCAAAGGTGGTGATGGCCCATTCTGATCAAACTACCCGAGCTTGGTATTTCAGAATGAGTAATTCAGAGCTCTGCCACTGAATTCAAGAAAGAATGGCTACTGAATTTTTGTTACAAAAGTACAGAACAAGTAGTCAATATGCTGTTTAGAAAGTGCTCAGGAATCAATTTGGTATGGCACTTATTAATTTAATGAACACTCCGTTCTTTTTGCATTTCTCAGGCTACAGAAAAAATCCAATTCTTACAGGGTACATTCATAGGCCTTGCATTCATAGTCACAGGCAGGGTTGGGTTTGCTCTTAAAGAACATCTTGCTAACAAAATCATAGCCATATCTAGCTGTAACTCTGATTCATGCCTCTCTATAGGGCAATGAGTGAAAATTAGATAAAGAAACATAAATGAAAATATTGTCAATCATGTTACCATATTTAGGACAAATTTATTAGAAATGTATGTAGGATTATTATATAAATACTGGTATCCTATTTGGAATGTATCACTTCCTTGCCAAGTCCAGCACTCTGTCATTTCTAAATAAAACATGATCAAGAGAGTCCCAGGCAATAAGAAAGCCACATAATGCAGCATAAGAACATGAAAGGACCATAAAAGATATTACTCAAGTACAAGACATTTTGTCTACAAGTAACACAACACTGGAGAAAAAGCCATTAATTTAAAGTGCCATTTTTTTTTCTAACGAGAAATGTTCATAGAAGTATAGCAAGTAAGATGATCATTTCAAGGGACAATCTTCTAGGTACAATCCCAGTAGGATGGGATTTTTAAAGGATTTGGAGAAAAATGCTTAAGAGGAAAAGAGAGCAGAAAGATTACTGGCACGAATGGCAATATGATTCCATTTTCGCAAAAGCTTGGGAAAGGTCTCTAATGCAGGACAGAAGTAAAGTTTCCAAATCTTTTTGAAAGTGGCTGCAAAACCTAGATTAGTGTTCACACAAATCTGTTTACAACTTCAAAAAATATGCCTATTTCCCTATCTCTTCTGGATGAATACAAAGACATCAGCTCTTAAAGACAGTAAATACTTATTGTAATACTCCTGGTGATTTTGTGACAATAAGCTTACGCTTGTCTAATCACATATAGGCACATATTGGACCTTATTACTTCACAAACATTTCAAGTCTGTTTTCTAAGATTCTAGGAAATTGAAAAGTTCTCAAAGTTTCAGATAAAACCATGCAGTTCAATCAAACTGGCTCATTATGTCATTCAATAATGTTGGAACAGTGAAGTTCTGTAGGTAAGACATCGAACTTGTAAAGCTGCAGGTAAATGTTAAATGATTCTATAGCACATACCAGAAAACAGTCTTATCACCTGTTATAGAAGGTGTTGGTTTGGATTTCCACAAGAGCATTGCTGAGTTGTGTGATAATCCTTTCATAGAAGGGCTGGGACTTACCAACATAGATTGCTGATATTGAAAATGACCAGATGTCAAAGTGTATTGGTAAAATACCAAATTCCATTAAATATATATTCCCCGCTCCCAACTTAGCATTTTATCAAAATCGGTTGGTGGGCTGGAATAGAGATGGAAAGTACGCACAGTGAAAGCTAGGGAGTGCTCCACCTAGAAATACCATGGCTGGCCTGCAGTACTGGGGGAAGGAGCAGTTCTTTCACTAAGCACAGCTAGATGCTTGGAGTCTTTTAATTCTAGATTTAAAAAAGGTGAGCTGCACAAAGAATTGATGTGATAAATTGTGACTTTATTTCCACATGAAGGTTTTTATTTATAAAGGTAACACCACTCTCCTATGCTTTTTCTCATAAAGAAAGTAGTAAAGAACTGCTTAAATACTTCCTATGAACTATTACTTAAAGGAGAAGTGCAACTAAGCCACTGGAGAAAAGTAGCTTTCTGGTAGTTCTGTGAGAGCACACACCATTCCAGAGGTGTTAAAACTAGAACAAAGACTTTTAAATATGACAAAGCAATAGAGTGGTCAGAGGCCTAAAAAATACAAAGTCTGAGCTAGGATTGAATGAACTGTCTTTGTTCAGTGTGCAAAATACTGAAGGGAGGTGCAATAACACTCCTGAAATATGTAAAGGACTGTCCAAAGGGATAGGTGTTGATTTCTTTCATTGTCTGTGAGACAGAAAAAAAACTAACGGACTTGATTTACTGCAAAGAAGATATATGTTAGACATTATGAAAACTTTTGTATGGTAAGCATAACAAATGGATCACCATGGAGAACACTGGAATCTCGAACAATTGAGCCTGCTTAGAGCAGTGAGGAAAGCATCTCCCCACAGCAGGTGAAGCAGAGTCAAATTTGCCATTGGTAGGTGAAAACAAGTTAACAGCTTTGCAGAGATTGCAAGTTCCCTTGCAATACACATTTCTTTGTCCATTTTTTAACTACCACATTTCAAGTTATGAGAGCACATTTTTCTGAATATGTTAGAAGCAAAACCAGAAGATGCTGAAATACTCAAAGTGTTTTCTTGAAATTACTGTTACCTGAAATGGAGCTTGATCACCCCAAAACCTTAACTCATGCAGTGTATATCTTTGTATATCATAGCATAGAAATTACAGTAAATATTTGTAAAAGTGCAAGAACAGACTTGTAGAAAAGAGGCAAGAGCTGAAACTCAAAGAATCTATGTGAGAGTACTGTTATTTAGGTGGAAAAATAAGGAACTGTACTACAGAGCCTGGGGAAAGGTGAGGGCATGAATTGTGTGTGTACTGGGGTATCCTTTCTCGTCCAAAGGCATACATACATAAAGACCAGTCTTACATACCAACACCAAATAGAAGCATAGAAGCTTTGCATCTTAGCTGTTTACATTTTGCTTATTGTTTGGTGATTCCTAGCTGTCAGAGGAGAGCTCATAGGAACTCTGGATTTTATCGGAAACCCTTTGTTTTCCAGAGAAATATGCTAATTCTAATGCAACTTTCCACATGAATAATTTCTTGCATTCAAAGTGAACCTGTGGTCAGAGAGACACATTCATACCATGACCCAGAGCAAGCATATTGAACATCTGCCAGGCTAGTATGTATGTGGAGATGTACTTGTCCCTCTTCCCAAAGTTCCCACATCTTTTACCCCTGTGACAAAAATCAGCTCCTTCAGAACTTCCTCAAAGCACAAGGCGGTCTGTAAGTGCCCTAGCCCAGCTTTTATTATTTCCAGTATTCCACCTGTTCACAGGTTTGTCCAGATATTTGATCATCGCTGATTTTGCACTCCTGAATAATGGAAGCATTTTCTCCTTCTCTGCTTCAAGCAGTTGATCGGTGCTTATTGACTTTAAAGTGAAGCTGAATCCTGCCACCTTGTGATCAAGAAAATTAGCACACCATTTTGTTTTGTGAGGATGGGAAGAAGGATGAAAGGGGAAAGGAAAAGTTAACTGTACCTACCATATTTATAATAAGTAAGGAATTAAATGAGAGCCTGAAGGCCTAATGGTTGGGTCCAGCTGGAAATGGCTTGCTGGGGCCTCCTCACAAGTGCAATCACTCTGCTAGGAGCACTCTTCACACTGCAGCGTGCCACTTTTCATATCCCCACAAAGTTTCAAAGATGTGGGGTTTCAGTGGCCTTGCCAGTGATCTAATAATGAAAGCAAGGCACTTAACCCAGCCTCTTGGCCTGTAGTCAGTTTCTGTCTGATGGCCAGAGGTATGAATCACAGAGCTCCTGGTAACTCCATGTTTCAATTATTTGCAGTGTGCTACAAAGGGTAGCGCTACATGCTTTTCATCACAAAGCAATCACATCATGGGGTAGAGGGAAGGATTCTCCTCATTTACAAAACTAAGCTAGCATTAGTGGAGGAGGCAGTAAAAGGCATGAACTTCCATTTTCTGCGGAAGTCCAAGGCAGCACTCTTTCTTTCTCTGGCTGACAGGACTTCACAGGAGCTGCCTACTGTCTGGATCACTGTAAGTTCCTACCCCGACTTCACTCTATTTTGTCCACCACTTTTCTGAGTCACTCTGCAGACAGCCAAGCAGGACAGCTGATTGATTCTACATTTAACCGTTAAACTGCCTTCTGGACACCTCTGACAGCAAATGTAAATGGTGTTTTCACCTATGAGATGTCAGCAACAGGAATGCCAAAGCAGCTCTAATACTGCATTTGCTATTTGTGTCAAATGGTATTCATTCAACTTTTTATCAAATGTATGGACTTGCTCAGTTCACAGAAATCATTTTCCCTCAGATAATCCAGCTGACTTTCCTTATGCCTGTTTGCACACACATATTTTGCTATGGAAGACTTGCTTGTCTTTCTGATTACAAGGGTTCAACAGGTGGAAATTGCAAACATAATAAAAATCTGAAAACAGGTTAACAATTTTCTCCCAGTTTAAAAACAGCCCAAATAGTAAGGATTTGGGGGACATGATGAGCTGATGAAATTCTGCATCCTCTTTTACAGCAATTAGTGTAAACAGTAAAAAAACAAACAAGCAACCCCCCGGTCTTTGTTATACCAATTGAAAGGTTCAAAAATGAAACCTCAAAACTTAGCTGTAGCAACATTTCAAGTCAACTTCAGTTGGTATCACAAATTACTGACTAACTACTACTGACATTATGTGTTGTCACCCATTCAAACAGACTACATACCATGAATGTGTATCACTCAAGATTGTAAGGGTAGAACAGGATTTTTGACTCCTTACCTTCTAGGCTATATATGGTACACCAACCTGAAGAAGGAAATAGTTTGTTGCTCAAGATAGAAATCATTTAATTTATGATGCAGATATGCTTAACATGGCCATGCTACTTTCTCATTTGAACTGGGATCACTGGTCATCTCCTTCCAGAGGCTGTTATTCCAAGGGAAAATATTGTATCTACAATTGCACTTATTGCACTGTGCTGATGGCCCAGGAGGGACATGGTAACCCTGTTCCAAATCTACAGATGGTGTCTGAACGTGCCTCTTCACACACTAGCATAGACAACAGCCATGAACAGAAATAAGCAGTCAAACTAGTAGATACCTAGAAGGTCAGAAATCGATAGTTTCTGACTGACTGGTTTAGGATTGAGAGATCCTGATGGCCTGCACCACAGAGGTGAATGGAGGTAATTCTTCCACTAAGGTTATGGATAATATACTACGAATAGTTTGGTAATTCTAATCTCCTTGATCTGAAAGTATGGCAGCACTCTTTTTTTTTTTTTTTCATTATGGTTATTCTTTTTTTTTTTATTCTGCTTTTTTTTTTTTTTTTTTTTTTTTTCTTTTGCAGGATTTAGTCTGCAATGGAATCTATGAATATCCTTTTGGTTAATACCTTTTCCACCCTGCTGTTTCTCTCTCTCCATCAGCTATGGATAAGACCACACCCTTGCTGATTATTCTCAGTGGCTCCCCAGCCTTTGCTCACCACCAAGACATTGTGCCTTCTCCCCATCTCCTCTGCATCCCTTTCCTTCCAACAACACCTGGATTTGGTCACAGGGAATAAGGGATTCTCTTACATAATGCTAATGTTCTGCAGGTTTCTATGGTACTTCCACTTGGTTTCCCACAGCAACCACACAGTACAGGAGACATTTTAAGCTGTACCATCGTCATCATTTCTTAATCCTTTTCCTAAGATTCAGATAATATTGGTTCTTCATGCTGTCACTGTCCAGGCTCCACTTGGTGTCAGTTTTTCTGAAGTTCAAACAAAGTTTCCTTGTGTTTTGCAACTCTGAAAACATGGAAGAGTTGATAGCTACCATCTATTCACTGAGAGTATCATAAAAGTACACAATCTGAGAACATTTAGGTTTTGTAAGTGCTAGCATGAATTAATCTCAGTATTTTTGGTACCTTCTCTAAATTGCTTGCTAAAGCACAGTACAGCTGCCTCCCCCTATCAGCAGAGTTTATTCTGTGAAGCACAGTACCTACAGTTCTGCACAGGAAGCAGGGCCTGTTGACTGCTAAGAGGATTCACATTCATTTAAGGTGAATTCAACTTACAATTTAAAGTTAATAAAAGTTTCCTATTGCCATAACTTTAGCTTATCTATCCTGCACAGCTTAGTACTCTAGAGTTAAATGCTGTTCAAATTTTACTTTTTTACCTTGGCCTTCTGTTCCATCTGTTAGCCTGAACTGATAATGCAGAAGTTTTATACCTACTTTCAGTGGAATTTGCTAGAGCTTTTTGTAGAGATTATCTTTTTTAGATGTATGAAAATTCTCATTAATGTACTCCATTCAAGCCCAACATACTTGATTATATTCCCTATAGCGTTTTTTTTTCACATTGAGTGTTGATGCATGAACTTTCACTAAACATATTTTTATGTTAAGCATTTCATGCAAGAATTACAGAGAAAAAAAAAAAAAAAAAGGGAATGAAACGTGTGGTTCTTTCTTGCTCACCACTGTCAACACAAACTGAAGGTTTGCTTTCCTTTACCATAGTTTATTAAACACTTTCAAAACCTCAAATCAAAGTCTGCACTCTAGTTAACTGTTTTTTTTCTAGGGACATGATCCAAATCCTGTCCATAATCAATGTCTACCTAAGTTCATTGGTCTTTGGGTTACGCTGTAATTTTGTATAAGTGATGGCTACAGACTTTCTCTGCCCACTAGCAGACTTAACGCAGCAGATTTCTGAGAACATGCCATGAGCCAGCCCCAATTAACCTTCCAAGCACTACCTTGCACTCAGTGATTCAGCTGCTCCAGCTCTTTGGCTGGGTCCCTGTGTCTTAGGATGGTTCCCTCATTCCAAAAGAAATCTGTAGATTTTAACAACCCTTCTACCAGCAGCAAGTTGCAAAGGCAGATCAGGACCTTCTATTGAGGGTGCCAATATGACGTATTTAAACTTGGGTTTGCTCCATTATTTGCAGTTTCATCATTCATCCTACACCTTCTCTTTTCAGATGTTTGTACATTTATTTGCCTTTTACATAAGCTACTTCTTCAGGATCTGTTTCTGGCAGAAGTACTTCTTTATGGCTTCTCTTTCTCCCTGGATTTCAACTGTCATGTATCACACCTCACTTGCACCATAGGCCTTCCCCCAAAGTTTTTGGCTAAGTACAGATATTTGGGTAGACTTCTGGAGTTATTTCCAATTCCAGTGACACAACATTAGCAGCTTTCACATGCCTGCCAGACACATATCTTTCTGTCTCTCCAGTTGTTTCAGGGTTTTCAGTCCATCCCAGCTATGGAAACAGCAGATGAAATAAACTCCCCCTGTAACAGGGAAATGGGGACATCTAATGTTGATGCACTGCTCCCCATACCTAGGAGGTGAAGTCTGCATTACATGGGCCTAACTTACTCATCACAAGTACCACTGGGTACTGTACATTTTTGTTTTGCCTCTGCAGCAGGAATTCTCTGATTTTGTTAGAATTTGGTCGGGCACGTAGAAAAGAAGCTAAAAGAAAGACAAAGGTCTTAAAGCCCATTAATATCAAACATCAAACAGTAGCATTTTCTAGCTGTGCCATTGTGAAGACCTCTCCTGAAGAATGGTCATCATCTGACTTAGATACATTTTCCTCAGTAACAGAGGTTGGCTGTAGCAGCAGGATTCATCTTATTACATGCAGACATTTACAGCATCACTCTATGTTCCTTTCGTATTTAACAGGAAGAAATGGACAGTGCCTGACACATTTCATAGAATCATATAATCATTCTGGTTGGAAAAGACCTCCAAGATCGTCTAGTCCAACCATTAACCTAGCACTACTACTAAACCACGTCCCTAAGCACCACATCTGCATGTCTTTTGAATACTTCCAGGCATGGTGAGTCCACCACTTCCCTGGGCAGCCTGTTCCAATGCCCCACAACCCTTTCAGTGAAGATTTTTTTCCTAATATCCAGTCTAAACCTCCCCTGGTGCAACTTGAGGCAATTTCCTCTTGTCATATCACTTGTTGCTTGGGACAAGAGACTGATCCCTACCCTGCTACAACCTGCTTTGAGGTAGATGTAGAGTGTGATAAGGCCTCCCTTGAGCCTTCTTTTCTCTAGGCTAAATAACCCCAGTTTCTTCAACTGCTCTTCATAAGACTTGTTCTCTAGATACTTCACCAGTTTTGTTGCCCTTCTTTGGACACGCTCCAGCACCTCAATGTCTTTCTAGAATTGGGGGGCCCAAAACTGAACACAGTTCTCAAGGAAATCACTTCCCTACTCCTACTGGACACACTATTTCTGATACAAGCCAGAATGCTGTTGGCCACCTGGGCACACTGCTGGCTCATATTCAGCTGGCTACTGACCAATACACCCAGGTCCCTTTTCAATGTGCAGCTTTTCCAGCCACTTTTCTGACAGCCTGTTGCATTGCATGGGGTTGTTGTACCCCAAGTGCAGGACCTGGCACTTAGCCTTTCTGAACCTCATACAGGAGGCCACAGTGCATCAGTCCAGGCTATCCAGATTCCTCTGCAGAGCCCTGCTACCCTCAAGCCAATTAACACTCTCGCCTAACTTGGTGTCACCTGCAGAGTTACTGAGGGCACACTCAATCACCTCATCTAGATCATTGATAAATATATTGAGGAGAACTGGCCCCAGTACAGAGTCCTGGGAGACATCATTAGTGACCATATAGTAGATATCTAAATAGTTCAGATGGATCATGTCCTGAAAGTACCTGTTTCTCCATTGACTGCAAGAGATCTTTGGGTGATTATCTAGATTTGGAAGACTGTTTTCCAGATAGGTACATTTAAGTGGATGCAGATTCTGGAGAGAGTTCAGTCTTTGAATGACCCATTGAGGAAATTTCAGCTGATGTGCCTGTAAATATTTAGAGGCTACAGGCAATACAGACAATAGTACCTTCACTCGTGGATCATAATTCCCAGACAAAAGAATTTTTTTTTTACAAGTCTTAGCCATCTTTTATTTCGGTCAATAAAATATAAAAGGCTAGGAAGAACATTCGTCATAAAAACAGTAAGAAAAATCCCCCACAAATTCAGGTGCATCATATTCCAATAGTGTTTGCATACCTACAACATTTAGTTCATTGACCAGTAGCCAGTAACATCATGATTCAAGCAGAAAATTGTCTCTTCATCATGTCTACTTGTAGAGGAACTACTTGGCCAACTGTGTGACTGTTCAGCAACAACAGTAGGTGTCTGTTTTCCAAGATCCACCTCTGTAGAATTCAGCCCAGTTTTTGCCTTTGGTATATAATCTCAGTCTTCCTATGATTTTGGAGTAATTGATTGCATTTTCCCTTCTGAATCCCAGCTATACAAACTCTTCAACCTCTCCTGATCAGTGGCTGAAGACATTATGTATCCTCAGGAAGCCAAGTCAGTTCTGAAACCCATGTCCAGAATCTAGCCATGAAGTCCATGTCCTTGTAGCCCAGTCCCGTTTGATTTCTTTTCCCACAACAGAAACCCTTTCTTTTCTTGTACTGTCCTGGCTAGTATGCAAAATCTAACATTTCTTGTGGTGCATTATTTTCCTTATAGCCCCTGCACTTGGGACTAGACACCCCTGATGCAGTATGCTTCTTGGCACAGGACTGTGCCTCATCAGAGTTTTGTGCAGTCATGTCAGCCAGGGTTTACCCGGGTATAGCTAAGAATAATTTTCTCTAGTCATGGTTCACACATGGCCAAATCTAGATTATGTTCTGGTTTCACCCTTTAATGCAGGTACACCTTACATACGGTTGGATGTACTATCTTTTTTGGCAACCACAACTGCTGAGCCAGTCTCGACCTTGCTGCAGGTATAGGGTTTCCACCAGGTCTGGGACGCGTGTGTCTGGCCTCACTGCCACTATTTGCATGACTAGGACTGGAGGCTGTGGTGCTTATGGTCAAAAAGAGATGTGATTTTTTCCAGCCCTTTTTAAGGAAGTAGGTTCGACTTTCTACTTCATGTAGCACATATATCCACATTATCTCTTCTAGGGAGGCTCAGGAGGAGTCACTGAAATCCAATTTAGTCTTTCGTCCCATCACAATTTATCAGAGTGCATCTTGTCTGTATTTGTTTCATAGGATGGACCTTGCACTGTAGTACCTGCATTTTTTTTAACCAGAGGTGGGATGGGGTAGTTGAAGAGTTTCCCAGGCATTCACTCTTCCACAGATTCCAGTCATAAGAGCCTGTACAATGTACACAATCCCTTTCTTTGCTGTTTGAACCAGGAGCAATATTTCCTGAAAGGAAGATGGCCTGATGGTTAAAAGGTTAAAAGCTTTGTTAAACATGTATGTGTGTTGCCATTGATTGTCGATTTGATGATATTTAAGTGTACTTTGAAATGAAACCACTGATGTAGGGCCCTCTCCTTGTCATCCTTACTCAATTCCAGTGTGAAATAGCCTAACACATTGTCAATTTATTAATTGACCACAGAGAGGGGGTCAAAGGACTGAAGTACATGGGTGGTAATTACTGTGGTTTGATAAATCTGGGTAAGTGAAAGTTCACTATAGCTTCAGTGTAACTTTTTATGTATTGAGAAAACTAACAAAAATCTGGGGCTATGTTTACACAACACATATGATACAGCTGAATGCCAAAAGATCTTGTCAGGTAATTATCTTTAAAGCTCAGATCCGGAGATGCTGCTTCAGGAGCTTGTTTGATTTGGCAGGTCAACATAGACTCAGCCACATGTGGGAATAAAAAAAAGAGTCACCATTTTGAAAAGCAGATGAATATGATCATTAATATGGTGATGTGTTTAAGTGGAGCTCTTTTTATTGTTTTGTGGTTTCAACTCTTGTATGAAAGTCCATGGTTTTTTGTTTGTTTGTTTGTTTTCTTGTTTTGTTTTGTTTTGTTGACCAGATGTTAAAAGAAGTTCTTTACCTTTTATTCTTTAGTTGCACTTGGATTTCTAAAATTTGTATTTAATTCTTAAGGTAAGATAAATGAGGAGTAAATGTAAACAGCAATAACACAGATGATGTATACATGATGTAATAATAAAATGAGTGTGTTATTCAATTATTAATAGATTGTTTTTATGATAAATATATAAACCATTTTTGTTTAATATTATAACTCCAACATATTATTTTTCACAAATATATAAACTTTTATATTCCAAGCCTATATATAACAATATATTTATCACGTTGAGAGAATTAGTCTGGCAGCACTACCCCAGAAGCCACTGGTCCAGCTAGTCATTTGTAAAAATTTTCTAAGATCAATTTACTAACACTAAGTATGTTATTTCTGGTGACCTAGAAATGCAAATCATAAGTACAAGAATGCAAACATTTTAAAGCTGACAAAATAAAAATCACATGCTTCTGTGAACAAAGCAGCATCCATGAAAATGTGTTTTGACTGTTCTTGCTTTTGAATTAACATCCTGTTCTTGAATATATGGGTTGATTCCTCAGAATTCACAGAGGCACATAAAGACCAAGGTCTTGTTTAAAAATTTGTACAACAATGTAAAAACAGGTTGTTATTAAATGCATGGAAGTTCTTCCTCTTCCTAAGATATGGTTTCATCAAGCCACTGTGTGCATTAACACAATCATATATGCAAATCCTAAGCAGTATCTACACAGGCAACTCAGTTACACTGAGGATGCTGTTCAATTGCTACACAGCAAATGTTGGGTAAGCATGATTCTGGGGAAAAACAAACCAACCAATAAACAAACAAAAACAAACAAACAAAAACCTTGGAAATGCCTCCTAATTGAGCCCCTACATAAGGGGACTTCATAAAATCAAAAGTATCTCTGAGGAACTGCAAAGAGACTGGAACACAGAGCTGGCTCACGTGTGCTACTAGAGAGCATTCAGTTGGCATGGACAGGGAAGAGCAAAAAGACCTTTTACCTCAGTGATAATTGTTAGGACATGCAACAGTCTCCCAGGAGAAAAAAAAAGTTGGAAACACCAATATTTGGTATATTTAAATCACATTAAATAAAACACTAGAAACTCCACCATAGGAAATGGACTTCCACTGGCATCCTAATGCTCCAACCCTACTGCTGCCCAAATTCATAATACCCAATATCCTAATTTTCAAACCTGTGCCTACCACTTCTTTTTCAGATCATCTCCATGGTTACATAAATACAGAGTTGGGTACAATCAACAGCTGAGATGTTTTCCATTTTGCCAAATGAGACAACTATCAGAACTTTTCCTGCAATTAAAAATTTCCTTTCTCTCTGCATTGGAAGGGGGAAAAAAATCACAGAAAAAAAAAATATCTCCATAAAGTCTACTTTGTTTCCTGTGTCATTTCTTGACTGCCTTCCCTTCATAGAAGACAAAATCTTACATCCCAGAGCATCCCTTAGCTTTTTACTTTTATGGTATACATTGGCTCTGCTGGACTTCAGAAACTGAAAGAAAATGTACTTGACTGGAAAGTTGCCCAGTGGGCTGTTGCTGGCACATAATTCAGCATTTGACCTTTAAGCTGAATCTCAGTACAAAGTAGTGGATTCTTTTGAGGTTTTGCATGCATTTTGACTGTAGAGTGTGACACCATTGAGAAATGCAAAGTAATTGCTTCAATACAGCAGCGTTTTTACTCCTGCTTAAACGAAAACAATACGAACAACAAGAGTAGTGTGCCAGCTGTAAGGAAAAGGTTAACACTGGAAGGTTCTTAATAGGGGCCTGGGGCACTGGTGTAAGTCAGGGTGTGCTGAGCCTCCAAAGCTGCCTTTATCGACAGTGTCAGTATCTCTTTGTCTGACAATAATGGCGCTAAAAACTCCCGCTCATCACAAAAGATATAGTGAGACAAAAGGCCTGACTCGTCAATGAATTATCCTACTTTCGTGCCATGCTAACTCCTCTAAAAACAAGCAGAAGCAATGACAGCTAAATGAAAAAACAGAGGTGCAAATCCAGCTCATCTCAAGGCAAAGGTTTTGTTCATTAACAACATCTTCTTTTACTGAAACAGAGCACCAGACAATATTACAGAATCAGAGTCACAGAATGGTTTGGGTTGGAAGGGACGTTAAAACTCACCCAATTCCAACCCGCTGCCATGGGCAGGGACACCTCCCACCAGACCAGGCTGCCCAAAGCCCCATCCAGCCTGGCCTTGAACATCTTCAGGGATGAAGCATCCACAGCTTCTCTGGGCAACACCACCCTCCAAGTAAAGAACTTCTTTCTTATGTCTTATCTAAATCTACCCTCTTTCAGTTTGAAACCACTACCCCTCATCCTGTCACTACACTCTCTGATGAACAGTCCCCCCAGCTTTCCTGTAGGCCCCCTTTAGGTATTGGAAAGATTGCATGCTGTATTTTCTAAATGAAACTATGTTATAATCACCATAACAAACTACAGGAATGATATTGTACCTGTCTTAATTATGTGTTTATGGCAGTTGTCAT
Organism: Cygnus olor; assembly: GCF_009769625.2. Taxonomy (NCBI): domain Eukaryota; kingdom Metazoa; phylum Chordata; class Aves; order Anseriformes; family Anatidae; genus Cygnus; species Cygnus olor. The sequence continues at coordinate 42,387,450 of NC_049198.1, read as the reverse complement.
CAGAGAGTTCCAACACAAGGTTTTGAAAATGAATTTTTTTTTTTTTTTGCATAGCATGCAAATGAAAAAAGAAGATACAATGTAATTTGAGGGACATTCTGCAGGAAGGCATGATCTTGGCAGAAGACTTTTTACTTCAGTCTCAAAATGAAGGCACTTTCTGGACAAAAGTTGTATCTAAAAATAGGAACAGGTTTTGTTGCAGGGTTTCTGAAAGAAGATGTTGGCTATATGCCATTTACAGACCTGTAGGCAAAGATAGGTGTGAATATAAAATGCATGCCTTGGAGTAATCCTAGACTTTGCAAATCATTCATCATCTGAAAGACGCTGGGTGTGTGTTGCCTCGTACTGGAGGGGAGTTCTAGGATCTTAATGAGACAAAGGTATCAGAAAAATATGCAGAAGTGTTAGCCATTTGATTATATTTTCTGTGAGGCTGAAGAGATGCTGTGGAATTTATCCCTAGTAATGCAAGGCAATAACCTAAGACACTGAACTCCAGACACTCCTGAGAGCTCATGTTCATAATCTTCAGTTATGACACCAAACACTGAATGACAAAAGCAACACCAGTGGGATCCATGTGATTGCTTCTGTCAGAAAGTGTCACCAAGATAATAAGCATTCCCCAGGTGTGCCCAGAGATTCGGTGCTCCCTATTCCCAAACTCAGAGAGATTATTAACACACCAAAACACGATGTTAAATCACTTCCCAAGGCAGTGCAGCAAGTTCGGAGAAAGCCAGAAACAGCTGGGTCACTGTAACCTGAAGTGTGTTCTGTTTTTCTTTTCTTTAACATTTACTCCTTTTGCAAATTATTTTATAAAAACATCATTTTGTACCATGAATTAAATTAAACCTTTTATTTTCCGACAGAAATACTTACCTATAATTCCTCCCAGTAGATGAAAGAGAGGTGCGGTTTGCAAAAACGTGGAATCAATATTCTTAATTACTCTTTATAATGGAAAATCTGACTGTGTTGAAAGTGACAAGAAAATTTTCACCTACTTTTGCAGGATCAGAATTGAACTTCAGACACCCAGAACCAGATACAAAATTTACTGAAGACGGTGAGATTCTCTCAAAAATTTCAAGAGGACAGATAGACTTTTTTTTTTTAATCCCTCCCACAGGGCGCACCTAAAGTCTAAGAAATTAACACCATTTCTGAATGGTCTGTTAAACATTTTCTCCCTCTCTGTATCCCATTCCCCTTCAAGGGCTTTGAAATTCTTTGGGGCAATTCAAATCTCATTCAACAGAATGGGTTTTCTGATGACACTTTGACATGCTTTGTGTGCACCATCATCTTATGGAGTCCAGACCTTGTAACAAGAAATACAAGTTCCCGCAAGTGTTGATCAGATTTCTATCTTGAGAGAGCAAAGTCATGGAAATTTTTATAACTATACGAAATATTGCTAGCCTGTGCATGGTGTGATTACCCTTCCTGGATCAGAAACCTGAAGGTTTGGCTCACAGGCAGGGAGCTGGCCTCCTGTACAAAGCTGACATCATAATTAATTAAAAGAAAGTCACTGTACTGCTGGCATTCTTGAGATGAGGCATTAGTGTAGCACTTTCTGGACAGCATCCAGTCTTACAAATGATATCACAAATTGCTTGGCACAGATACAAGCTCTCATCATTAAGGGAAAGTGCAAGAAAGCTATTGGGATTCCTACCGTAGTGTAAACACAAACAAGGAAAAAATAAATAAAAACACCTCCCCCCCCCCCAAAAAAAAAAAAAAACCACCTCACAACATACAATTACTTATTCTTCAGGAAAAAAAAAAATCAATCAAACAAACAAAAAATCACATTGGTATTTAATAAAAAGAAGTGAATTGCACAAGACTGCTACAGTCTATACTAAGGGTTAGCAGTGACCACAACTCCCTCATCACAAACAGCAAAGCTTCTGTATGCCCCCTAATGTCCTTGCACTCCTCTCATATCACCACTCTTCAGTAATATGATATGTTTACTCATTTTCCAAGATAAAGCTGAGCATAGCTGATGTGCTTCTATTGATTCTTTTCTTCTGTATTTCTAGGCATTTTGTTTAACAATGATAGCAAATGGATGAATAATACTATCTCTTCTCAGCAGTGTCCACAGTCAGTTACTTTTTTAACTGTCTGTACTACTATTGGTTGATCATCCCCTGATCTCTCCTATTTCTCCTTTTAAAGCAGGTCTTCCCAGCAGGGCTGATGTCTGTGACAAAGTTTTTTGATTCTGATTCCCAGAAGATGTGGAGAATGGACATTCTGGTGACTATGACTCAACCTTGGAAGCTGCTGCAAGTCCCAGTTCAGAAGTTCTCCTTCCTCCAGCTTGATTCAACAGTAGTGTAAAACAATTCTTGATCTCTGAACACTGCTCATTAATGAGAAAAAATGGAAAGAAAGAAAGAAAGAAAGAAAGAAAGAAAGAAAGAAAGAAAGAAAAAGAAAGAGAGAGAGAGAGAAAGAAGAAAAGAGAGAGAGAAAGAAAGAAGAAAAGAAAGAAAGAAAGAGAAAGAAAGAAAGAAAGAAAGAAAGAAAGAAAGAAAGATAGATAGAGAGAAAGAAAGAAAGAAAGAAAGAAAGAAAGAAAGAAAGAAAGAAAGAAAGAAAGAAAGAAAAAGAAAGAAAGAAAAAAAGAAAGAAAGAAAGAAAAAGAAAGAAGAAAGAAAGAAAGAAAAAGAAAAAGAAAGAAAGAAAGAAAGAAAGAAAGAAAGAAAGAAAGAAAGAAAGAAAAATAAAGAAAGAAAAAGAAAAAAGAAAGAAAGAAAGAAAGAAAGAAAGAAAGAAAGAAAGAAAGAAAGAAAGAAAGAAAGAAAAAGAAAGAAAGAAAGAAAGAAAGAATGTTAAGCAATCTAATTTGTGTTAGTAAATGTGTTTCACTGTAATGGCCAAAAGCACTATTTCTCTGCCATTCTTTGCCTTTTTTCATAGTCATCCTATGTTCTGATTGGGATACAGATTCTAATTTCTGAAGGGAATAAGTGTATTTCTTTAGTTGTTTTTAGGGGATAAATTTACTAGAGCAGCTCATTAAATCACTAGCTTACTTGTTTCAGTTTCCTGGATCTACCTTATGTACATGCAGAGAAAAAATTGATTGCCAAAATGCAGAACATTTAGCTTCTGCTCACTGTCTTTCTCTAGTCAATACTTACTTTAACATGTAAGGTCTGATGTAGCCTTGTATCTATAATTATGGGATGAGTTCGTAAGTGCACAAATTAGCTTTTTTTTTTAATGGGGGTAGTAAAGGATAACTGGTACTTCTGTATTACAGATTGATTGGGAACATCAGACTCATACCCATGTCATTTGGTGCATCCCTTCAGGGTTGCACCATAAAAAAAGAGATAGGTTCATCTTGAGCCACCTCTTGGTCAGCAGCTGCTGTTAGACCTCTCTATATCCTGAGGTACTCTGTAATTCTGTGCCACCGGTTCAGGACTAGGTGAATGAACTAAAAGGAAGGAGGGCAAGACCAGAAATTCCCAACATGATATCATATACTTTAAGCTCTAGATTTCTACAGTTGCTCAAGAGAGTTAAAAAGAAGTTGCTTAAGATTTTATTAAAAGTTCTAGAAAATCGTTACTACTTATTTGAAAGAAAATAAACACAAGGAATTTTCATAAACCATAATGTACATCTGGCATGTAGAATGTTTTAAGAGATTTACATTTTCAAAAAGGATTTTGACTCTGTAGCCACTTGAGTAACTCCAAGTTACTGTTCTGCCAAGCCAAATTCTTTTCAGTTACAGGATTTAACAAATAAAGTTGAAATAGAGAAAAAGAAAATGATGAATAACAAGTATGCAGTCAAGTTTTAAAGAGAAGAGCAGTTTTTCATTTTCTTCAACTGCACAACTCAGTATAAAACATCTAAAAGTCAAAATCACACTACTAGGTGACCTCCTTTCCAGTTCTACATTTCAGTCACAGCCCAGTGATGAGTCCAGTCAAGAAAGTCTAGAGATTCCCAAAAGCTGAGTATCCAACCAGATTTTTTTGACAGTTTTTACTCCACTAGTTCATTACAGTTTTCTGCAGGAAACAATGATAGATAGAATTTCAAGCCATGGAGATGACTTTACTTTCCTTTATTTTTCTTCCTTCCATTTCCCTCTAGTGTTTTGTTTGTTAGTTTGGTAGGTTGATTGGTTGCTTGTTTTGTTTATGTGTATGTGTCTGTGTGTACTTAACTGCAAATGAATTCATTTCCACCTTTTATTTTCCCACTATCTTTCACTTGCATTAAAAGTTGATCTGTTTATTAGAAACCTCAGAAAGATCATTCACCTGGCATGTAGAACACTTAGGGAACAGTTGTTGCAAAAAATATATATATCAGAAGCATCTGTGACATCCAATAAAATATTTAAACCAGTGTGAAACAGTATTAGCTTGTTTTCACATGAGGCCCAGAGTGTTCAACAAAGTCCATGTTCTGTGTACATTTTTCTTCTTTTTAAAAATTTAAAAGGCAAGCTTCTAATGTCTGAGCATTAACTTAAGTTGTAGTCAGTCTGTAAAACAATAGGAGAGATGCTATTAAAAGTATATTAATAATAAAACAGATGCTTTAAAGAAAGCTTAGTATCATGGCAAACAGTCTACTTTGCTTTACATACAGCAGGACTGGTTGAGAGTTACTATGATTCAGGCAAGATTAAGAGCAGAGCTTGGGGTGGAAAACTAACTTTCATCTAAAGAAACATGGCTTGAGTTTCTTGCTTACGTAACTCCCTTTGGAGAAGAATCAGGTGTAGCTTTGATTTAACCCCTGAAATCAGTTATTGTGGTCATAGTTTACTTCTAAGGAACATCAAGACCCAAGTACAAAATAGTCATCTAAGGAAGATCAGATAATAGTGTGTAAGGTGGGCAGAGTTTTATGCTGTCAGAAAGTTATGACTAAGGAAAGAGATGTGGTTGTTAATCCCCAGTAGTTTCAGCAGCATGCAAGTTTCCAGAAGTGAGGCTTGATTCCCATTAGCCCAGGATCTGAATGCTAAAGTGCAACAAGGCCATCCTCAGCAGTAGCATCCACAGGCAAGGCCACAGATCTATGTTTACTCTAGTCAGGACGTAGTAAAAGGTTTTAAATACAGCTGTAGAGCCAATAGCAGTACTTAGAAACACCTACTGTATCCCTTCTGCTGCCACCTTTCTTAACTACTATAAAGGGGTTCTATTAAAATGTATTATGAAAATCCTACATTAGATTTGGATAGAACATGGTAACTATTTCCATATTTCCATAGTCTGTACTGCATTTTTTGCAACACCTAGCCTTGCCAGTACTACACACACAGGCTTCCCCTCAAGAATACGCATACAGTGGTACAGCTGCACCTTTATATCCATTCCAAAGAAAAATTCTGCATTAGTGAAAGCACATGCATTTGTATAGCTGAAACAGACACCTAGCTTTTAAAAACAATTAGTTTAGGGCTCATATAAGTTCATGGTAGCTGTCTTTATATCTGAAGGAAAACAAACAAACAAACAAACAAACAAACAAAAGGTCCTCTGCTTTGTTCAGGTCTTTACAGATCTATTTGCTCTGTCTGCTGTTGCCAGTAATTTAGGCTTATCAAGCACAGTACGGGACAGTTGTGCTGAAATACCTATAACATTTGTTACAAACACTGAAACGAGAATTTATCTTTGGCAATTACAGGAAATAAAGCCAAAATATCAATACTTCTCTTTCTAAAGTGGCTGGATCCATCCCAGTCATGAAGAGATAAGTTAATCCTTAAGCTAAAGAGGTTCCTACTTCTCAAGTTATGGATGTGAATATGCATTAAATAAGTTTGGGTTGGGTACAATCAAATGTCCTTCAGGCAGTTCTTAAACCAAGATTTTTTTCTGTGCTTCACTGAAATTACTTGTCAATGTTCATAGTAACACACTGCCTCAGGTCTGTGGAAGTGTAGAACACGGAGAGATACTGCTTTAATAAACATAGATTTATATCCTGCTCCTCTTGTAATAGCTTCAAAGACTGATAGAAATTAAGCACATAGGTCTCTTGGACAGTCTCCATCTGACCCAAGGTGGTTTATGTTTTACAGTAAAATTATTCTTTAATACCAAGATTAGAAGCCAGTCACAAACTTGTTTCTCTACAACCGTCATGTCTGGTATCATGCTTACCAGAGGTGATCTGCATGACCTGAAGGAAGATACAAAGTTCAGGCCTGAGCCAAGCACCATCCTTAACATATAGAAATAATCTCATCTCCCCTGGGTATGTTTACGACTTCATCGTCCTCCCTAAGATGGAGAGAGAGGCTCCTTGTCTGTCCACAGCAGTCTTATTTTCGGCTGCAGCACAAGTCATCTGATTTGCATAGTCAATGGGCTAAATGCTGGCCAGAGCTCAGGGGAGCAGGGGTTTTTATGCTCTCCATGTTGTTCTGCATTGCATTGCCACATCCTGTGCACTGGTCCTGGAGTTAAGGAGTCACAGGAAATAAGACCTCACAGCTGGGAGGAAGAACAAGCTCCATGATTCAGCTGTACAGACAAAGCCAGAAAAATAAAACCTGTGGCTTCAGTTATCAGAGGCAGCCCTCAGCTGCACACTTCAGAGACTCACTTCCTGATTCTGCCCACAAGGTACAACACAGGAAACTTGGGGTGAGCCCCTCCAGGCTGTGTATCTAGAACATGTCCAGGAAGTCTGTGTTAGCATCACAAGGACTCCAGTTTTCACCATGTACACATTTAAGAGCTGCACTGTAGAAAATATTTATAACTTGTTTTGTATTTATATATTTTCAGAGAAAAACAGTTAAGGATATCACAGGCTCCATTCAGATCCATGCATAACAAATTAGAAAGGACAGTCAGGATATGGACAGTCAGGTAAATATAAAATTCTAAACATGAATTTGTGGGGTTTCCAAATGGTGACAGATCAAATGATATGCAGTAATCTGTAAGACCTCTTTATCCATCCCACCACTGACTGCTGTTCATTCCACAACCAGCTATCATTGGTGGCAAGACACTCTCCAAGCAAGTTTTGACAGATAGAGTGACAGATGCTTTGCCAAGCACCTGCTGTCTCAGGAATTGCTGAATACTTAGCCATACACCACATCTTACTATTTCAACTGCATAAACCATTTTAGCTTTGAGAGACAAGAAAAATGAAAAATGAAAAAATGAAAAAAAAAAAAGAACAAGAAGAAGAGAAAAGGGAAAAGAGGAAACAGAAAAAAGAGGAAAAGAAAAACAAAAGAAAGAAAAAGAGAAAAAAAGAAAAAAAAAAAAAGAAAAAGAAAAAAAAAAAAGAGGCTGTACCCTTTAATCCTTAATTTATTGGGTTTAAATTAGAAACCAAAATAGAGTCAAAAGCTCTGGAAGGGAGTTTATAACAAATATATTGAAGTATATTGAACTTCCTGTGTAGGGAACCTAAACTTTTTATTGGTTTCAAATGTGTAGTTTTGTCTCCAGAGCATCTGCGGCCTCTACTTCTCCTTGGGAATTCTTGTGCTTTCCTCAAAATCTCTATGTTGTTAAATCCCTCATTTTCTCTCGCTCTAAAATGAACAGGCTCTGGTGAAGGTACCATCCCTTCAATATGTTTTAGACCTGCTTGATTTACAGGCTGATGCCGACTGGTAATGTCAGCTCTGGGAATCAGTCCTAGGCACTTTAATGGGTCAGACAGAAGAACTCACATCATCACTGGATCTGAGGACAGAGCGAATTACCGCTTGGAGACACAGAAATATTTGGGGGGTCAGATAATTATACAATCACACTTAGAAAAAGCAAGTGAAGGGGTTCCAGTTTTCACCCTTTCAACAAAGCAAAAACATGGTACAATACATGAGCACAACACCACAAAGCTAGAATTTTTTTAGGTGGAATAGGATTAAGCATGGTTTATGTTTGTATTTTTAGATCTGTATTTTTGCCATTCCTGATATGCCAAGGAAATCTGGAAAGAATAAGGCAGTGGTGATGACCTTCTTCCCCAGGTCGTCCTTCCTTCAGCTCTGAGTACCAAAAATTTACTTGTTGTGATGAGATAGGCTCTGTCTTTGTTAGTGGGATAGTTAAATAAATGTGTTCCCCTTACTTATGGCCTACTTCTCCTCACCTCTTTCATCCCTTTGAGTTTACTGAGACACTTTATAACAAGGGCCTTTTGTAGCTGAGATAAAGTTTCTAAACCCAAAGAGAGGAAGTCACAGCCTCTTGAGGACTAACCCAGGACTTTTGCCACTTAAATGTGAGAACTTCAGGATATAGTGCAGTCATAAGTTACCTTCCAGGAGTACATTTATGAAGGGAAAGGAGAGAAATGAAGGATTTATACTGATCTTTTTTTTATACTGACCTTTTTTTTTTTTTCTGGTGAAATGCAAAATAAAAAAAAAAAAAAGAGAGAGAGAGAGAGACTGATCTTTTCCTGGATTGCATTACACGCTGCTATTTATATGGGGATTGGAGACTTTATCTGCAGGTTACGGCTGTAAGAATTTCCAGCAGAATTTTTAGCACATAAGAATGCAATAGAAAAAAAAAGTTTATAATTAAAACAAGCTATATTTAAACCTAACTCCTAAAATTGAAGGAGAGTGCAGCTTTTCGTTTGTACACAGAAGACACTGAAAGTGGCCAGGGAAAAATATTTGTAGGCATGTGATGGCAATGCAATTGCAGTTAGATATGCATAGAAACTCAAGAATGAGAGTTCAGGTTTTCTGTAGTAGAGTAAATAGATGAGAATGGCTGAAGCTGTCTTTCTAAGCACACTTTGAAAGGTTTCTGAAGCAAGAATTCAGTGAAGACATCCTATGGTGTTTCTAGGTAGTGGCTTTCATTCAGAATTATACTCAAAAATATTCTAGTGTCATCTTTACTCAGTATTTACATACTAATTATTCCTGATATTTTTAAGTATAACACATTAAAAATTATTTTATAGGAAGTTATTTAACAGGTACTTGAAGTATATGCAATTATCTTGGAGATCTGTTTTCTTAACATTTGCTCTACTCCTGATTTTGATTGCATATTCTAGACAAAAAAATGGGATCTCTAAAACATAGGTAGAACTTTATAGCAGGATACATTTATACTGAAATACAGCCTGCCTATAGATTCCAGGTGCCTTTCCGTTTGTTGTATTTATACTACAATGAAAAATCATGTGACAAAACCAAACAGAAGCACGTAGATAAACAAGATAGTCTTGGAAACCAATGAACTTGCAGGTTTACTCACACAAATATTTTCTGGAAGTCAATGACATTTTCAAGTTGTAAACTAATACCGAACCTTTTCAATAAGTGGACCCTGCCCTTCTGCAATTCCTTATTCCTTCCTGCTCCATCTCCAGCTTCATTATGTCTTCCTCTATAATGCAACTGAGGAATTTAAAAGTCCAATGCAGGACTGCAGCTCTTCAGAAGTGGGATTATTTTATTTTGCTGTTCCTCCATGACTCCTCATGGCTGGGTCCTTATTTAGATTGCGCCCTCTGGCTCTCATAACAATAAGGTAAGATAATACTAGAAGTATGTTTTTTTGCTCAAAGACATTTCGAAACATGACTGCCAAGTGTTGTATAAAGAAATGTGGTCCTATACTTGCTAGTATTCTCTCACAGACAAAACACATCAAAACTACATCTCTGACATGCCAGTAACACTGGTTTATCTGTCTGAATTCCCTTCCTCTTATTCCCTGATTAGTTCTAATGTGAACCACCAGTTTCCAGATTGAGAACCCTTCAAAACATATTATGTTACACACAGATTAATTCAAAATCTTGAATAGAAATCTGATAAGATAAAACGTATGCACAAGAAGACATCTTTCTGATAAAGTACCATGCTTTCTGTAATGGAAGCTTATTTTTAGAAAGTTAGTGTAAGAAATTAATCTTCCAGGCCTGAGGTAGTAGGGACAATAGAAAATTAACAGTTCCTTCATCATACAGAGCAATAACATGCTGTAGAATGTTAAGCATAGGACTGACCCTTTCTGGTGAGTGAACAGATTATTATATTTAACATTGCAGCTCAGCCCAGTACTACAAGTGCACAGTAATTGTGATTTTATTATATAGTCATTAAATTATGCAATATTTTTAATGATCCATAGCCTTTAGAACACTGCACTGAAAAGTGTCTCATATAATGAGTACTCTGTACTGTTTAATTTGTATTGCCATTAAATTCGTAAGAAACATTAAGAAATTCAAACAGCTTTAATGGAAAAAAAAATCAACATTTCAGCAATGAAGTTGTCTAGCGCATCTAACAAAGCACATCTCAACAGATACATGTCTCATTGATTAGGAAAGGAATCTGTTATCACAAAAATAAAGTAAACACATAGTACTAATAAAATTTGACTTAACGTAACTATTATATTGCCATTATACTAAAGCAGCATCTAAAACATATAGAATATTCTAAAATTTAAAAATGCGAACACTAAACAGCTAATGAATCAGCCTTGTGCATCCTCCTGGAGGTCATGTCAAGGCACATGAAAAACAAAGAGGTGATCTGAGACAGCCAGCATGGCTTCACCAAGGGCAATTCGTGCCTGAGCAATCTGGTAGCCTTCTATGATGGTGTGACTGCATCAGTTGACAAAGGAAGACTGACTAATGTCATCTACCTGGAATTCTGTAAGGTCTTTCACAGAGTCCCACATGACATCCTGATCTCCAAATTGGAGAGACATGAACTTGATGGGTGGACTGTTCAGTGGATAAGGAGTTGGCTTGAAGGCCGCAGCCAGAGTGGTGGTCAATGGCTCTGTGTCCAGGTGGAGGCCAGTGACAAGTGGAGTCCCTCAGGGATCTGTTCTGAGGCTGGTACTCTTTAATATCTTCATCAGTGACACAGCCAGTGGGATTGAGCGCACCCTCAGCAAATTTGCAGATGACATCAAGCTGAGTTGTGTGATTGATACAACAGAAGGAAGGGATGCCATCCAAAGGAACGTGGACAAACTTGAGACATAAACCTGATGAGGTTCAACAAATCAAAGTGCAAGTGCAAGTGCAAAGTGCAATCCCAGACATGAGTATAGAAGAACTCATTGAGAGCAGCCCTGCAAAGAGAGACCTGGGGTTCTGGTGGGTGAAAAGCTTGACATGAGCCAGCAGTGTGTGCTTGCAGCCCAGAAGGCCAACTGCATCCTGGGCTGCATCAGCAGAGGTCAAGGGAGGTGATTGTCCCCCTCTGCTTTGTCCTTGTGTTGCCCCACTTGGAGTGCTGCATCCAGGTTTGGGGCCTCCAGCACAAGCAGGAGGTGGACCTGTGTGGTGGTTTTGCTTGGGTGGGCAGCCGAGCTCCACCACAACCACTCTGTCTCACCTCCCCTCCTCAAAGGGAAAGGGGGAGAAAATACAATGCAAAGGGCTCAAGGTTTGAGATAAGGACAGGGAGATCTCTTGACAATTATCGTGATGGGCAAAGCAGACTCAGAATAGGGAGATTAGTAAAATTTATTGCCTATTACTAACAGACTAGAGCAGTGAGAAACTAAAAGCAACCTAATCCCACCTTCCTCCCGTCCACTCTCTTCTACTAGTTTTGTGCACTGAGATCATCTGGCTTGCTCATAGGCATTGTAGGAGGCCAGAGTTGCCTCCTCTGCCTGAAAAGAACAGCATATATTGTGAACTGCAGAAGCGGTTACTGCCAGACTATTTAATAACAGTAGTGCTTCTTACAGAGACCTATGGCATGCCAAGTGGTTTTGTGGGGTTTTCTAAACAGCTTACACACTTGCAAACACCAGCAACTGTGTTCTTTATTTAGTTTATTTTCTTATTTTGTTCTAGTCCTCTGAAATGGCTTTGTAATCACTCAGATAGCAACTCACAGTATCATAAGTCTCTTTACCAGGAACCCCATGGAGAAGCATGTTGCCAATGCTTGCATAGCATCTTTTTCCAAAATCTTATTCCAAAATAAGGCTTGCACAGAATCATATTCCAAAATTAAGAGGTTGCTTTTCAACTGGGAATCAATTAACTAATTTGGGTGTATTGTAAGTACAGGAAAATGCTGCTATTTGACACTAACAAGAGACTTTCTCATAAGCTAACAAACCCAACCAAACCAACAAATATTCTCTCTCAGTTCCTCTCTTTTTCTGAACATCAGAACTAACCATACATCTCTCACAAATACTTTGACTTCACACCAACAGATCTGATTGAGTTCTACCTACTAAAACACTGATATGTTCAGTCTCAAATCTCATTTGATGAGTTTCTCTTATCCTAAATCTGCTTCACAGAGTAGCTGCACTAACACAAAACCTAAGCCTATGCCTGACATTGAATTTCTCCATGGTTGATTTGGGTTTTTATAAACCCAAAAGTGATAAAACCATCAAAAATGACAAAACCTGAAATGAAAGAAAGAAATGTGATCATATGATCATGCCTAACCCACATAGAATTTAAATTGCTAAATGATCATAGAATCATAGAATCATAGAATCATAGAATCATAGAATCATAGAATATCCCGAGTTGGAAGGGACCCATAAGGATCATCAAGTCCAACTCCTGGCACCACACAGGTCTACCCAAAAGTTTAGACCATGTGACTAAGTGCACAGTCCAATCGCTTCTTAAATTCAGACAGGCTTGGTGGAGTGACTACTTCACTGGGGAGCCTGTTCCAGTGTGCAACCACCCTCTCGGTGAAGAACATCTTCCTGATGTCCAGCCTAAACTTCCCCTGCCTCAGCTTAACACTGTTCCCGTGGGTCCTATCACTGGTGTTTATGGAGAATAGGTCACCTGCCTCTCCACTCCCCCTCGCGAGGAAGTTGTAGACTACGATGAGGTCCCCCCTCAGCCTCCTCTTCTCCAGGCTGAACAGGCCAAGTGACCTCAGCCATTCCTCATATGTCTTCCCCTCTAGGCCCTTCACCATCTTCGTTGCCCTCCTCTGGACACTCTCCAACAGTTTAACGTCCTTTTTGTACTGTGGTGCCCAGAACTGCACACAGTACTCGAGGTGAGGCCGCACCAGCGCAGAGTAGAGCAGGACAATCACTTCCCTCAACCGACTAGCAATGCCAGTAATGCCAATGATCTGTCAGTAGAGTATCAATTGTCTCTGAACCATGGTTTTAAACATCATATTACTGACTTCTGTACTACAGCTAAGCAAACACAGGCTAATCTCTGAAATGCTTGCACACTACCAGGTAACGTCTAAAAGCACTTCAAGTTCTTCAGCTGCAGAAAATAAAATACAACAAAAAATATCTTTATGGTGGTCGGATATGGAATGTGAAAGCTGCCTACTGTTGTGGTGTTGCTAACATGGAGCACAAGTATCATGTGAGTAACTAGAGAAAAGGAGTCAGTGGGTTTTTTTGAACTCTCAAGACTTGGAGGTGGAGAGGGTAGTAGAGTAAGAGATCTTCTCTCTAGCCCAAGGACTTTTGTAGCTTGTTACTCTGACAAGGAGCATGGAAGTGAAATGTTACTCTCTCTTTTCACAATTTTGCCCATAATATTACAATTTCAAAACAACTTCATTTATCAGTAAATATTAAATATATATGTATTAAATATATATGTATATATTTAAAATATATATTTCCCAACATTCAATTTGCCATTATAGTGATTCACAAGTTAAATAAAAAAAATTAATCTGCAAAAGCTAGACCTTACTGTTTCCCATCTAGATATCATGGCACACAGTATTACAGTTTAAAATTTTCTGTTTTCTAACAGCCCTAAGGGAATGATAGCCACACATAATCTGATGCAAAATTAATTTCAATTGGCCTTGTACGTGTAATTTTAGAAATTGTTAAGATATTTGCACAAGTGTAATGCATCTCTCTTTAAACCACTAAATATAAAACAAATTAACATGTTCTTCTGATGAGCCTGTTAGGGCTAAATCTATCTTCCTTCATTGTAAATAGGAATTTTGCCACTTGAGAAAGGCCAAGAGCTCATGAATTACATGGGACAGCCATTCTAATGGTCATACAAACTGACAGCAGTTTTAGAGAATTTTAGTTTCTCTTGTCTTCTCATAATTTAAATTCTATTTCACTTCTTTATTACCTTTTGATGAACCTAGTCTTACAAAATTTGAGCTTTTTTCTGACGTACAGTTGGTGTTTTTCATTTGGAGTCAAAACACACCAGGACTAAACACCCTTACTTGATCTATTTGAAAAGGCCTGAGGAAAGCAAACCTTCAAATAATGTCCTCATAATTAGACTAAATGAAATGAACAGAGTAGATAACCCAATACCTACACAGTCCTTTTAATAACTGCTAAATCTGCCAGCATCTGTGCTGGATTGATTGGATTGTTGTAGAAACACGGAAAAATTGGCCAAGATCATTGTATCTTTCCATAAACACGATTTGATAACAAATATTCTTATCAACAACAACCTGATTAGATTGAAATAAATAGAGGTGTTGCAGCTTATTATAAATTCCCTAGCTAGCCTTCGTTTTGTTGTTCATTTGTTTGTTTTTTAGTTTTGGAGCTTGATGCCTGCATGAGATTTCCTTTAGTCTATCACAAACCTCATAAAGTACATTTTACTGTACTAAAGAACTAAACTAAACTGTAAGCTGTACTAAACTAAAGTCACAAAATCATGTACACAATAAAGAAATACAGACTTAAAAGAAGCCATGATAAAAGCAGCCATGAGCTGGTAAATCATTGCTACACATGTAACTCATTACATGTAGTTCTGCAAGTAGTTCCGGACTGATAAATGACTTATTTCTTTCAAACTTGAGACTAAAAAAATCTCCCAGCTTGAATGTCAGTTATCTGTAGCATAAGTACAATTTCATAAGTCACAGAGTTCATTAGACTGAAGAAAGTATGAAGCAAACAAACAAAGAAGTTAACTGCAAACTTGTTCTTTGTCCTACATGCTGCTTGGTACTGCTTTCAATTACTGTGCTTTTGCAACATATGAGCCAAAACTTAATATTGGTTACACAAGTATATCCCATTTCTCCTCAAAAGTATTGGTATAAATGTTTGTTCGTGTGCCACAGGGATGATGTGCATGCCAGAGATCAAAAATAGGGCAATTTCTGGATACCCTGCATGTTAATCAATCTGGGTTTTTTTGTTTGTTTGTTTTGTTTTGTTTTGAGTATTAACGAACGGCATCAAAGATACTCTGCTTGTCTTTTGACTTTGAAAACACTGATAAAATGTCAAATTAAGTATTTTTGAAAAAGAAAATCTGATTGGTGCTTTTAATTCTCAGATTCTGCTCAAATAGACTCATGGCTTGCAGTTAGGGGACTTAAAAATCTTTAGTTACTTAATGTTTCAGTGAGCATCCCCTCATCTTGCATGAAGCATATTTTACCTTGATAACTCCTAGCCTTTGGAATGCAACAGTTATTACCTGCCAGAAACAAGAAAAAGCAATTTTAGATATTTTCCACTTTTCATCCTTATATGAAGAATTGCTACATTCATGTGGAAGTCATAAAAAAAAAGGGAATCTTTTACCCTTCTCTTTTAATGAGTGGGGAGAAAAAATGTTACATGTGTCACAGAAAGCAGTGTATAATTAATGAGTTTGACTCTTCAGGTCTTCCTAACCTTGGAAGTAAAGCTACAGAGAAGTTATCTTGTATTTCAGTAGAGGAATAGAACAGGTGCTGTTGACCTGCCCCTCCACTGAAACTTATGCTATATCTGTGAGATCAGAGAAATTGAAATAGAGTTTATATTTCTGAGTCTTTTTTTCTAATTAAGATGAGATGCAGGAAAACCATGATAGAAGATGTTCTTACATACAGTGAGATATGTCTGGGAAAATCCTCACATTCACAGGCCCTAGTCCTCGTTGAGGACTTCAGACAGCTGGTTGTGGTTGACCAGCAACCTCTGTTGTCCACTGAAGGGAGAATAGAGCAGGACACAAGCAGACAGGAGGATTCTGGACTGCAGTGTTGACAATTTACTGCCAGGTGATGCAGGAGCTGACAAAGGGAGATGCTCTGTTTACAATCATGAAAGAACTGAGCAAGGATGCAAGGCTGGAGGCAGTCTTGGCTTCAGTGACTGTGAGATGACGGTGTTCAGGATCCTGGAAGAAGAAAACAAGACAAAAAGCAGGATCGCAACAGGGGGCTTCAAGAGAGTAGACATTTACCTGTTCAGACACTTGCTTAGAAGAATCCTATGTGATGCAGTATTGGAGGAAGAGTGGTTAAGGAGGGTTTATTGATTTCCAAGGATCACATCCTCCAAACTCAAGAAAAGTCCATCCCAAATTGTAGTAATTAAAGAAAAGGCAGTAGATTGTACCTGGACGGGTGAGGTCCTGGCAAAACTGGGACATAAAAGGAAACATTCAAGACGTGGAAGCTGAGCCAGGTAACTCAGTAGAAATAATGAGCTTGAAAGAATGGGAAAGTCCACCTGCAGTTGAATCTGGAGGGGATAAGGAGGCCACCAAGAAGGATTTCTATGGATATATCAGCAGCAAAAGGAGGACTGGAGAAAGTGTGGGCCTGCTGCTGAAAGTGATAGGTTGTAAATGACAAAGATCATGGAAAAGGCCAAGGTATTCAATGCCTCCTTCACATCGGCCTTTAATGGTAAACTTCTGTTGAACACAGAAGACTTACTATAAGCTAAAGTTAGGAAACATGTAAATAGACTGAACATAAACAAGCCTATGGGACCTTATGGGATGCTGTCACAAGTGCTGAGGGACCTGGCCTATGTTACTGCAAGGTTACTCTTGATTACCTTGGAAAGAATACAGAAAGCAGGGGAGAAGTGGAAGAAAGTAAATGTCTGTCAGCCTCACTTCATTCACTGGGAAAGCAATGGAGCAAATCCTCCTAGACACCATTTCCAAACATATGGAGGACAAGAAGGTGACTTTGAATGATCAGTATGGATTTACAAAAGGAAAATAATGCCTGACCAAACTGATATTACAAAAACCTTCATAGTATAAAATGTTTAGCTTGATGAATGAGAGAACAATGGATGTTGTTTATCCTGACATTAGTCAAGACTTGACCTTCAGTCATGGAGAATTTAAGGCTTCTGACACTGTTTCACAGAGCAAGTTCACAGGCAAAATAATGAAATACAGGCTAGATAAGTAAACAGCAACGTGGATTGTGTGAACTGCTAAATCTACAGGGTTGTAGTACAAGACAGACATAAACATACTGCAACAAGTCCATTAAGTTCCATAAATATGTTTAAGAAACTGCAACATCTTTCATATGTGGAGAGGCTGAGGGAAGAGGAGGCTCAGGAGGATCTTGTCAATGTGTTTAAATGCTTCATAGATATAAGCAATGCAGACATATCCAGACTCTTCACTGTGACAGGACCAAAGTCAATGGGCACAAACTGAAATAAAAAAAATTCCATTTAGATACAAAAAATTCTTCTCTGCTGTGAAGGTACACAAACACTGGAACAGGTTTTCCATGGATATTGTGATATCTGCATCACTAGAGGTATTCAGCAGCAGCCCTGACCAGCCTGCTGCAGGTGACTCTGCTGTGAGCAGCGAGCTCAAACCAGAAAAAATATAGAGGTCTCTTTATTGGTGTACCTCTTTTTGCCTCTTTTTTTTTTTTTTTTTTTTTTAATCCTGCTGGTCCTTACAGCTGTTTAGCTGTGTAGATATGCACTACAATGAACCTTGACAGTCTCAAACCTCCAACATGCATGGGTAACACAATTTACATTATGTATGACAGAAAAATAGACAATTTGTGACTCCCAAAATATTTGTGCTAGGCTTAACCTGAGATCCTTTGGGTTATTTCATCTATTTCCACAGTCTATTCCAATCTGAACAACAGTAATTTTTAATTAAAACAGACATCACTTAACAATTCTGGAATGTTGCGATTTTTTTCCCTTTGCTCTGGAGATATTGCAGTGTTGAAGCAAAAACATGTGATACAGAATAGACATCAAATTAAAACAAATATTTAAGATGATATTAAGCAGGATGAGCGGGATGTCTAAAAAACATCTGATGAAAAAAAAAATAGAACTCTGACAGGTATAAGGTTTGCTATCAGACTGGCATTTAGCCTTGTGCTGATGTCTCCCACCCAACCCTGTCTATTTTCCATGAAAGCTTTATCAGGGAAGAGATACAGAGGTATCTGGGGATACTCCTAGCACACAAGAATATATAGTTGGCGTAAAGGTAATATTGCCTACCTTTCCTTCTATTTCACAGTCTTACTTAGGGGATGTCTTTGGCTGTATCATCTGCCACTTTCAAATGTTTCCAGAGAAACCAACAGCCTATGCAAAGCAATTACTCATCCACACAATGTTGAAGGCATTGATGGAAAGACAGCTGAAAAGGAGGATAGCCACATGAAAGGCCAGAAGGAAGGAGAGGCAGAGGAAAGCTGAAAAGAAAGTCTGTCTAAAAAGGCTATTTTTCTTTGCTTAGCCCTTCCCACCTATAAGTGCAGCTAATGGTATTTTTCTCTTTCACAGATCTCTTACTCAGTTGTATTCAAGAGAAAGTATGAGTAGAGGGCATTTCAGCCAGATCAAATACCTCTCAGTCACATCAGGATGTGAACTACTGATCCTTAGTAAGTCTTCATGTGTAATCCTGACAATGTTGTTTACACGCTGGTTTTATCTTTGTGCACCTAAAGAATCAGTCACCATAGCAGTCAGTAATACAACAATCCACCTGTAACTTACCGTGTATAAGAAAAAAAATAAATAAAGCAGAGCAAGACAACGCTGCTCCAATAAGATCAGAAGGATTTCAAAGACCTTTTAGCTAGAAAGGAAACACAAAACTTCTCCATATCGAAGGAAGCATCTGCAAATAAATTATTGCGGATCTTGAATAATTTCACTCTGATGTAGTCTAAACACAGGTGGGATTCATCTTACTTAAACTTAGGCATCAAAGTTTGATATCTAATGTAGTGTTGCCAGCCAGGCTCCCTTAACATTCAACAGAGGGGAACAAGACCCTCTACCCACCTAAACTAATCTAAGCCAATCGGGAAAAAAAAAAAAAAAAAAAAAAAAACAGTTGAAAGACTAGGTGAATTGCATGCTGAAGGTGATGATATTTTATCATTAACTACTGTACTTTGAGTTTACAGTGACTACCTAACATCTCACCTTTTAACATTAGATGTCCATGGTAGAATTGATGAACAGCACTTTAAATAAATAAATAAATAAAACAGCACAAAAACAGTCTATTTCCCTCAGTTTAGGAGAACAATGATTTAGACAACTGTTCTTCACATAACACGTGAATTCTAAAGTTAAAGTTCTAAGTTAAAAACAATTGCACCACTACATGTGTCAGAATACAAGGAGTCAGGCATACAGTCAGAGCTGTGTTGTGCATCTGAAAGGTGGAACATAGGCAGCTATCCTCAGATAATGCAACTTGTAGTGAAGTACTGAGGTAGAAATGAGATCTTTCTAATTTCTCAATAGTAGATTGGGGCACAGATATGGTAACTAAATGCCACATGCTCCTTTAAAATCCACGTCTCATATCTTTACAAGGAATTCAAAAGGAAAAATGTGTACTGGGCCAAGAAAGCACATTTCCATGTGAAAGGCTAAAAGAAAAGTCACTATAGGAAAGAAAGTCCTCATGGTTTGCAGGACAAACCATGCTCAAGTGAGGGATTCTGATTCTTGTCCAGGTGTTAAGGGGATGGTAGCAAGAATGACAGGCTTTACACTACCCTTTTCTGAATTTTACTATTTCTAGAGTTACCATAAAATGAGTAAACCTATCTATTTGTATGCCTTTGCCATGGTATCTCCCTGAAGAATTGAACAGTTAATCGAGAATAGTCCCCGAGTGGTAGGTCTGGAAATGCTGTGTCTGGGGTAAATGTGAATAAGATGTCATCTGTCCTATTTCCATCACTGAGGTAGCTGAACAACAATAACAAAAAAAAAAAAAGCCAATAGAGACAAGACCAAAAGCCAAATAGAGACAAGACCAAAGGCAGTTTTAGGAAAAATTTCCAGCACAAAGAGGTCTGGAACCAACAGCCTCATAAGTGAGCAGCCAGGGCACTGTAAAAATGTTTACACACACACACACACACAAAAATAAAAATTAAAATCCCAAAACAAACTAATTAATATTCTTCTCTGAACATGTCAAAGCAGTTTGCACTGTTCCTCCACAAGATCTTCCCTGAAACTTTGGCAAGATTGGAGAAAACATCATTTTTCCAGAGCATTTAGATTCATTGGTAAACAGCTCTGCCAGAACTTTACCGTGCCATTCTAACTGCAAAATACTCATTTTGCAATACCTGTAAGTCAGTTGTGCTGTAGAGCCAAAACTGGAACCAGATTTTATTACTTTCAATGGTAATATTCCATGACAGCAGATAGTCCCAATATTATATGGCTGTTTTTTTCCTCCTAAGGAATGATTTTTTTTTCTATTTTTCCTTTCTAGTGTTTCACAGTAATTCCATGATCTTCAAAAATTGCATCTGTTTGTATGGGTACTCTCATCTTTACATGACTGAAACTGAAGCAATATTCTTATGCTGTATTTCCCATAAGTCATCTTGGACAACTTTGCCAAATTAGCAAATTCTGATTTGATATAGAATTAATAAAATCCCCAAAGGAATTCCTTTTCCACTTTTGTACAAAATCTATCCTTCTTCCAGTAATGGGTAACCACTGAGGTCTACCGTAAGGTCTAGGTTTTGCTGTCACTTATAGAAGTGTTCAACATGAGGAACTTCGTGAGGTTAGTAGAGCTTCTTCTCTGAAATCCATTGTAATCAGAATCCAGTCACCACAGAAGCAGTACCACACTTTAGACTGCATATAGTTTTTCCTTTAGACTGCATATAGTTTTTCATCTTCGTTTAATGTTCTTTCCTGTTTTCCTGTAGAGACAAGGGCTATACAACCATGCCCTGCTGATATGAGAGTTACTGTTATCAGCAAACTGTTGAGCTCCTTTACATAAACAGTGACATTTGAACCTAATGGCTAGTTTCAGCCAAACTGATGGAGGGAAAAGCATTCTTTTAAGCTCCAGCAAAATAAATAAAATAAAATAAAATAAAATAATAAAATAAAATAAATAAAATAAAATAATAAAATCATAGAATCATAGAATCTCTCGAGTTGGAAGGGACCCATAAGGATCATTGAGTCCAACTCCTGGCACCATACAGGTCTACCCCAAAATTCAGACCAAACAAAATTAAATTAAATTAAATTAAATTAAATTAAATTGAAATAAAACAATAAAATAAAATAAAATAAAATAACCAAATCAAATAAATAAAAGTAGACTTAGTTGCTTTTCTACTTAGCATGTAGATTTTTTCATCATCTCAAATGAGAAAAATGCTTCAACATAAATTCAACACTTACTGGATGCCTGATAATCCACAATACAAATTCCAAAGCTTCAGAAAAAAAAACAGCAGTTACTGACTGCATCTTCCTAGAAAAGCAAAAACTAAGACATAAATCCACAGGAAACCAGACTTACAGGATGTTTGCTATTATTCATACATATGTTTTTCTGGCTGAAATTTTCCAGGAATATTTTTTTTCCATAGATGAAGTTTGGATGAAAAAGTTTAACTCTTTTTGAACACAAAGAAAGATGGTGAAGAGCAGAATACATTCCACTCATTAAGATATATATTTGAATATATATATACGCCCACATAACATTTATTTATTTACTTATTCATTCATTCATTTAATTAATTATTTTTCCCCTAAATTTTCCTGGCTAGGAACAAAAGCAAGATATAGTGTGAAAGCTCTTTGTCTTGCCACTGTCTTGAGCAGCAGATAGCTTCTCTATGACTGTTAGTCCTTTATTTTTGAAAAATAATTCATAGCTACAAAAATGTTAACCTTTTCCAGGGTAAAGCAATAGTCTTAAACCCAAAAATAATTGATAGCAGAAGTAAAATAGTAGTAAATCCAGTCTTTAGATAAGAATAATATACTGCATTGTATAATAGTGAATTGGTTAGCAGCAAATGAAAATATCTCTGGCATTGCTAGGGGAGGTTGTGGGTTCATGTAAACATTAGATCCTAACTATATCTTTCATCATTTCACAAAATGATGATAGTATGCTTGTAATTTTTATGTCTGCTTTACTACATTGCTGTTAGTCAATCAACCTCATTCACATGTGAGCAAAATAGTGCGTTTAAAAAGCAAGCTCTTCACACAGGCAGCTCCTTCGGTTATTTCACTGAGTGAATTTTACAACTTGCAGCCATAGAAATTCAACGAAGGAAAGGTACTCTACATGTTCTGAAAGCAAAGAACTCAAACACACACAATTTTCATTTGGACATGTGGATTTTTTAGGTCTTCCTCACACATTATATCACTCATGAATAGGGATTTTCTTGTTAGGTAAAAGACTATTTTCATTTATTATACAAGCCTTATTCCTTATTAGTGATGAGTGTGTAAGTAGTCACTTTTAAACACTATTTTTTTTTCATTTCTTTTATTTTTGTCACCTGAAAAAGTACTAGCCTTTTCTTCTTTAACTTTAGACCAGTCTTCAATACATCTTTTTGAGTTATTAATTAATATTCAGCTGAGAAAAAGATTTAAAGTGATATTTTTGGAATTTTATTGACTCAAAACAAGAAACAATAAAATTTATCATGATAGATTAATCAGATTGAAACTTATTTTCTGCATTCCTTTATAGCCTATTGCTGTAATTAAAATATAAAGGATCTTTTAACTTAAAAATTACAAATAATTTCCATCAGACAACAGCTGTTATTTTACCCTGCTATCTTTGCTTCCTCTTTGTTTTGAGATCTTTCAATATGAACATGTCTAAGTAAATGCACATTATTCATTACCATTTCCATTAGTCATGACACAAGTAGTCAATCACTTGTGAAAAATCAAGGGATTCAGGAAACTGTACAAACGCATAAACACAGATTCTCTTTCTGCCACCTACTTGGTTCTCACAAAATCAATTCTCCTCCTCATGAGTTAACTTACATAATTTTATATTTGACATAACTGTATATATTTTTTTAAAATCTGTGTTAGAGATTCAGAATAAAGGCATTTTTCAGGGAAATCATATACATGAGTTTATATAGTTAAGAATAGAAGAGAAAAATCCCACTCCAGCCTTTAAGGGGAAGATGGCTGAGAACTGAATAGCATTCTCTTATCTAAAGAAGGAGGATGTTATCAATTCATCAGCTTGATAAATTTCCTTACAACTGCTAGCAGTAGCAAAGTGATAAGATAATGGAATACATTCATTTTAATTACGCTGAATATTTCCCTAGTGAAAGTTGAAAGTAGTTCCAGTTTGTTTTAATAATGAAGAGATAAAGGAACTAATCACTTTTTTTACTGGGTATATTTGAATAATCAAATACTAACAGCAGAGCAGTTTATAAAATGATATATTTTGCACTTTTTTTTTTTTTTTTTTTTTGTAATAGGGACTTCCAGCTTAGAAGTAAAAACTTTCTAGTAAACTAATGGCTGTTGTATTTTCTCCACCTACTATTAGCATCAGTTTCTAATCTGCTTTTAAATATATAATATCAAAGAAAACTTGATGTAGTATTTGCACATTGAAATGCTCTAATTTAATAAACCATTCTGATTTTGTGTGTAGATCATATATGGGATCTATGGAGACTCTGGTATTCTGATAGTCACTACCTCAGCTTCACACACTGATGGAATCCTCTATATTATACTACCCAATGAACAGTCATCTATAATTCACTGTGTAGTTACCATAACTATAAAGATTTAACATTTGTAGTTCCTCTGAGTAACTGAAAATACACCCAAGCGTAAATAAATCACAACTGAGTAGTCTTACTTCTGCCTAATTTCAGTGATCAATGTATTGCTGCCCGTTAAAAAAAAAAAAAAAAGAGAGAGAGAGAGAGAGGAAATCTGGATGCTTGCAGTTGAAAGATAGATTATGATATAATAAAAATAAATAGAAAATATGGCTTGTAGTCATAGTATTCAAGATCATTGATTAAATGCACAAATAAAGAACATTAGATGTAACCTTGAGTCTGCATGGAACTGGGCTTAGTAAAGGAGGTTTTCAATAGTATATGATTTTCACTAAATGTAGATTAGTGAGGTGGCTCTCCCTGATGTGCATTTCTCAATTACATTTCAAGCCCAGTATTAGACCAGGAATAGCTTCATTAAACCACCACAAGTAAGCCATAAACCCAAGGTGAATGAGAGCAGGTGACACTTTTTATCAATTGGATGAAGTATTCCTTTCAGTCCAAAGCTCTCACTGAAGCAAAAAGAAAGTCTCTAGTAATGATAAATATTCCCCAGGAGGGCTACATATAGTACATCCACAGACCCCCTCTCCACCCAGCTGAACTCAAAGCTAGGTGGAAGAAGAGCAGTTGTACACAGAAAAGCCAGAGAGCCCTTCAAATGGAGATCATATCAAAGCATCTGTAGTGAAGGTCTTTATAGCAAACACACCCTCTTGTCTGCAAAAGGCCGCCTTTGATCTTACATAAGTCTGAAAACATCAAGGAAGCAACTCTAGCTTGTAGAGAAAGTGTAGAGAAATATTTTCTCATATGGAGGGAAATTTGATTATACAAGTATTGCAATGAACTTGACATGCCAATTGAGAGTGAATAGCTTTTATGCAACAGTGAGAAATTCCACGCTCCACTTATCATTATTACAGCTGGTGGAAGAGAAACTGAATTAGTACTGGAGATTATATTTCTTTCATTAATGTACATATAAGTTCTTACTTACCATTCTCTCAAAATGGAAGGATTGTCCTTAGAGTCCCTAAGTATTGTTATTGGTGTCTAGTCTAGCACACACTGGGATTTCTCCATGGAAACAGGAAGTGTCAGGAATATGAAATAAGAAAAAGGAATTAAATGTAAGTATCAGCTGGAAAGTGCTTCAAGCAATTATTATTCTTTCAGCATTCAGCTAATTATTCAAGATGACTGACTGTGATTAGAATATTACTGATCATATTTAAAAGCAAACATGGATACATGAGCTATCTGCCAGAACAAATGGCACAGGTTTGTTTCTGATGTCATTTATATCAGCTTTACATACTTGTGAAGTTTGATCAGGTTTTGGTTACAGTTACCTTAAGAAAATTCAAAGTACCTCTGTTGAATAAGGAAATTCAAAGTACCTTAAGAAAATTCAAAATACCTCTGTTGAATAGGGAAATTCAAAGTACCTCTACTGAACTGCAGAGACTTTCTTCAGACTACACACAATCACATCACGATCTAGACCCTCGATTTTAAAGCGGTAACACCTAATTTAGAGCAGCATGAGATTAGAATCAGATTTGAATGTGAAGAAACAGTGGAGTTACAGTTTTAAGATACAGAATACAATATAATGAGATCTTCACCCAGTACACAGGGTGAAATATGAAAAATTAAGCTTTATTTTCATGCTCACACCTGAAACACAAATGTATAACAGATGTTTAGTTATCTCCTTTCTTTCTAGCAACATCACATTCATCACAGTCCTAAAATATGTAACACATCATAATGGAACTGATGGAGAGTCTGTATAATACAAGTGTCTGTAAGGAGTGCTAAGTTAGTATATCTAATTTAATTTGAAACAGTGAAGTTGGATCTTCCCCTAGGGCACTCCCAAAACAATTTTGACTGAGAAATCACTGTGATATGTCCTAATATTAGCTTGTCGATCCCCCAAACTCTCAATATGTAAGGCTTCTATGAATCACAAACCTATTTGTATAGAGTATGAGTTTACATTACATATTCATATGTTTAAAAATTTGCATAAAGGTACATTTTAAATTTTGCTTATTCACATTTTGCGAAAGATACTATTCTTTTATTTTCCTCTGTCATTTTATGATAGGCCTAGATTAAGAACAGGGGGAAATAAACAGTGTAGCAATACAAAAGAGAGATTTTGTGGCTGGAGTAAAGCAGTCAGGGCTTTTCCCAAGCTTCTTTTCTCATTGTACCACCTCAGACCTTCACTAGTGTATTTGTGTCTTGGGGTACAAACCTATATGAAGCTTAGAAAATACAAATACACCTCTTCTTCACAAGGGGGTAGTCCGTGTATTGAATAACGTACTAAAAATTTTCAGATATATATTTTTAGAGCTTTCAGGTTAATTTGTGATGTACCTTTCATGTTCTTTAGGATTTCGCAATCCTTTCCCATCTTTAGCTTCCAGTAAAATGAAATATTGATATTATTGTGTGAAGTTCAGATAATCTGTTTATTTGTGATCTCCTGCAACAAGGTCATACAGGACCTCTTACTGATGGGAAGAGCATGTAATAAAGACAGGTACAAAAGAGAAGAGATCCAAATATGTGGTGCTCTAAGCAGCACCTGGGCAAAGAAAGTATTTTTTTACAGAAGGAAAATGTTCCTACATACTGACACAAATAACCAAAGTCACAAAAAACTGTTTGCACATGGATAAACAATTAAGAAAAAAGAAAAAAAAATTCTAAAGAGAGAACTTGTGTTTAATAACCTGAAAGGGGAGAGTTCTCATATCAGGAAAGACACTGGTTTCTCAATGGGATCCACCCAAAGCATCATTTTCTGATGATCTGTTCCTGACTTCAGCAAATTTTGGAAACAGTGTTTTGTCAGCACAGAGGAAATTCAGAGCAATTTTTTATTGCACATTTGTGCTCCCAGTGATCCATAAGGCCTAACCCCAGCATTAGATTACCAGATGCTCAGGGGTTCACTAATCCATTAGCTATTACATCTGCATTCCAGGGTTTTCATAAGAAACACTACAGCTGCGGATCGCTAAAGTGTCTCCTAAAGTGATGACTGACTTTGGAGATTATCACTCCCCTTTCCCTTAGAACAGGATAGAGCTTCCCCAGTGGCTTTGTACCATTGGAAGAGATTCTGGATAACCTCTGGCTGTTTAATCCCCACAGACTTTGGGAGCAGTGCAAGTGTGGGCAGTGAATGGAGGGAAAAGTTTTCCTACTGAATTCTGTGAATTCTTACCCTCCAGGTGATCCCTCTTTTCCAGGAGTGTCAGTGATTTGCTGTCAAGATTTTCAGGAGAAGCTTGAAGGAAAATATTTTCCCTTAGGCTAAGATAAACTCCATGCCTCAGAGATACATACGCAAGTCTTAAAAAAGGCTGGAGGGAGAGGGAAATACATACATACCTTTATAAACAAAAGAGTTATTTTGTTGAAGTTATTCTAAGGAAATGCTTATACTCTACAAGTATGTTAAGCATATAAATAATGAGGAGTAGATTTAAAATTATATTTGGATTTAATAAATAACCTTTACAAAGTTCAAGACACTACATGCAGAAAAAAAGAAAAAGAAAGAAAGAACAAGAACAAGAAAGAACAAGAACAAGAACAAGGAAAAGGAAAAGGAAAAGGAAAAGGAAAAGGAAAAGGAAAAGGAAAAGGAAAAGGAAAAGGAAAAGGAAAAGGAAAAGGAAAAGGAAAAGGAAAAGGAAAAGGAAAAGGAAAAGGAAAAGGAAAAGGAAAAGGAAAAGAAAAAGGAAAAGAGAAAAAAAAAGAAAAAGAAAGAAAAAGAAAGAAAGAAAAAGAAAAAGAAAAAGAAAAAGAAAAAGAAAAACAAAAATAAAAAGAAAAAGAAAAAGAAAAAGAAAAAGAAAAAGAAAAATAAAAAAAAAAGAAAAGAAAAAGAAAAAGAAAAAGAAAAAGAAAAAGAAAAAGAAAAAGAAAAAGAAAGAAGGAAAAGAAAAAGAAAAAGAAAAAGAAAAAGAAAAAGAAAAAGAAAAAGAAAAAGAAAAAGAAAAAATTTTATTGCTTAAAGTACATTTGTGAAACTCAGCAGCTCAGCAACAACAGACATAGTTAGTGAAGAAAATTTACTGCAAGGGATAACTAAACCACTAGCACCTCTTTGCCCTTAATCTTTGCCTTTTGCTCTTAGCAAGGAGCTTATAGAAACTTTCCAAGCTTTTGTCAGATCTCACTTTGAGACAATGAAGGAGAGAATACTTTCTCTCTTTTTCTGTAAATTATGATTTTTATTCTCTCAGATACTAAGAAAAAGTAAAGGTGGGTAGTATGTCTCCAGTTGAACATCTTCCTTCTGACAAAATTTAAAATAAACTCATGCTCAGAATTCAGTAAACAGTCAAGTGAGCTGTGTTCAAGCCTAAGTGTCCATAACAGGTTGTATTTTTTCTGGAAGAGCACAGCAGGTATGCTTGGCTGGAAGTGAGAGGACCCAATAATTGTTTCTCTTTGTTCATACATGCACACCCAATGAAGGTAGAAACACGAGTGAAGGTTTCTGGGTCCAAGATTGCTCTGCATTACAGACCAGGATGCAATCCAACCTTAAAATGAAATTGAGCAAATTAAGGCCAAGGGACCTCAAAGATCATCAAGTTCCAACCCCTCTGCCATAGACAGGGATGTCACCCACTAGATAAGGTTGCTCAGAGCCTCTTCCAACCTGGCCTTGAACACCTCCAGGGATGGGGCATCGACAACCTCTCTGGAAAACCTGTTCCAGTGCCTCACCACCTTCTGAGTGAAGAATTTTCTCCTAATCTCTAATCTAAATCTCCTTTATTTTAGCGTAAAACCATTCCCCCTTGTCCTGTCACTATCTTTTTGAACAAAGAGTTGCTCTCCATCTATTTTATGTCCCCTTTAAGTAATGAAAGGTTACAATGAGGTCACTCCAGAACCTCTCCTCTGTAGACTGAACATCCCCAGCTCTCTCAGCCTTTCCTCACAGGAGAGGTGCTCCAGCCCCTCGATCATCTTTGTGGCCCTCTTCTGGACCCATTCTAACAGCCCCACATCCTTCTTGTGCTGGGGGCTCCAGACCTGGATGCAGCACTCCAAGTGGGGCAACACAAGGACAAAGCAGGGGGGAACAATCACCTCCCTTGACCTCTGCTGATGCAGCCCAGGATGCAGTTGGCCTTCTGGGCTGCAAGCACACACTGCTGGCTCATGTCAAGCTTTTCACCCACCAGAACCCCAGGTCTCTCTTTGCAGGGCTGCTCTCAATGAGTTCTTCTATACTCATGTCTGGGATTGCACTTTGCACTTGCACTTGCACTTTGATTTGTTGAACCTCATCAGGTTTATGCCTCAAGTTTGTCCACGTTCCTTTGGATGGCATCCCTTCCTTCTGTTGTATCAATCACACAACTCAGCCTGATGTCATCTGCAAATTTGCTGAGGGTGCGCTCAATCCCACTGGCTGTGTCACTGATGAAGATATTAAAGAGTACCAGCCTCAGAACAGATCCCTGAGGGACTCCACTTGTCACTGGCCTCCACCTGGACATAGAGCCATTGACCACCACTCTCTGGCTGCGGCCTTCAAGCCAACTCCTTATCCACTGAACAGTCCACCCATCAAGTTCATGTCTCTCCAATTTGGAGATCAGGATGTCATGTGGGACTCTGTGAAAGACCTTACAGAATTCCAGGTAGATGACATTAGTCAGTCTTCCTTTGTCAACTGATGCAGTCACACCATCATAGAAGGCTACCAGATTGCTCAGGCACGAATTGCCCTTGGTGAAGCCATGCTGGCTGTCTCAGACCACCTCTTTGTTTTTCATGTGCCTTGACATGACCTCCAGGATCTTGCCAGGCACAGAGGTGAGGCTCACCAATCTGTTTAGTTCCCTCGGTCCTCCTTTCAACCTTTTTTTAAAATGGGAGTGATGTTTCCCTTTTCCCCTTGATCAGGAGACCCCCAACAACAAGTTGTCCTTTGCTGATGTGTTTTTTAACTCTCACCCATAAGCTCTCAAGCTGTCTGTGCTTCTTTCTCAGAGGCAACTCTTCACAATCAATCCCTTCACTAATGTAGAGGGCAACATCCCCTCCTTTCGTTTTGTCTATCCCTTCTGAAGAGTTTGTAGCTCTCTATTTCAATATTCCAGTTATGTGATTCATCCCACCACATTTCCATGATAGCAATCAGGTCATATTTGCCTAATTGCACCATGGTTTCCAATTCCTTTTGCTTGTTTCCCATGCTGCATGCGTTGGTGTAGAGGCACTTCAGCTGGGCTATCAGTCATATCACATTTCCAGAACTCTTCCTGATTGCATTGGGACAATTCACAAGTATTTTCCTGTTGTTACTTAGGGTGACAGTGTTCTCAGGTATGCTTTCTCCACGCAGAGATACATCTCCTTCCCCCACTGCATCCAGTACAAAGCCCTCCCGACATGCCAGCCAGCTTACTGCCCAGAACATTCTTGCCCAAACTGGTCAGCTGCACTCCATCTGACATCAGCATGCCCAGTCCTTCAAAAGTGTGTCCAAGATCTTAGAACCCAAAGCCTTGGGCATGGCACCAGCCTCATAGCCAATCATTCATTCAGCCCGTTTGTCTGCTTCTTCCTGGGTCCCAATTATCAACTGGGAGGACAGAGGAGAACACTAGCACTCCTGATCCCTTCAACATCTTTCCAGGGGACATAAAATCCTTTTTGCTATTTTGGAGTTTCCTTATCACAGCATCATTTGATCCTACTTGAAAAAGTAGGAAGGGGTAGTAGTCTTTGGAACCCACCAGACTTGATAGCCTCTTCATAATACCATGAATATGAGCCCCAGACAATCAGCAAACCTCTCTGTAGAGATTGTCCAGATGGCGAATGGGAGCCTCAGTGCCTCTCAGAGAGGAGTTTCCAGTGACTAACACCTTTCGTGCCTTCTTTGTGCAACTCGTTTTGATGCAGTTGGGAGACTGAGCCAACTTCGTGTGGTCAGCCTCTCTGAGTTCCTATGGTTGGTCTTTCTGAGGTCTTTACTAGTTCTCCCAGAGTCTACTCTCTCTTATTTTAGAACATCATATCTATTGTGCAAAGGCACTTCCAGGGCAGGGGGAGACTCCTCCTCTGGCTCCTATCAGAGAAAAGGGTCCACTCTCCCTCATCCTGTGAGTCTTTTAGAAGTGCTCACTCTCGGCTGCAAGTTTGTTTACTTACCCCTGGTCTGGACTTAAGGCAGGGCTGTTGCTCATAATGTGTCATCACTACATATTCTCATTGAACCCATACCAGTGGATATATCACTTTATAAAAATTGCTTTCAATATGGGACCTTCTTTATTGGCAAACCATTGATCATGCCCATAAGATCATGTCTTGATCTTACGAGTGTTGTCACTGCTTTCTACTGTGATGTTTCCTTGTTGTCCCTTTTCAAGAATAAGACAAAGAAAAGGACAGGCGGTGGAGGATTAATTCCTAGTTTGGGCATGGTTGAAATGTGGTTTCTGAGTAGCATAGTAAGCAATTGAATGTCAAAGCAGATACCCTGAAAACAAGACATAATCTTGTTTGATCATGTAAGAAATATGAAAAGATATGTCCTCCCAAAGCAACATCAATTGCTTTAATGGTGAGCTCAGTAATTCAACAAAATGCCTTATATATCTAAACATTTGACTCTGTCATTTTTAGTTATACTGAGATCTTTTAGGAAGTATCCTCTCACTGGATTCAACAAGACAAATGAAAAAAGGTATCACTTCTGCAGTTCCCACCACCCATAACAAATTTTCCAAAGGAACGGAAGATACCACCCTTTTGTTTAGACTCATCTGCTAAATATATTTGTGCATGTTAGATTATGCTATTTCTAAAATATCTGAGACCTGTCTAGGAAGAATAAGAGATTTTATTTCTCCAAGAGCTGCATCTGTAATGGATTTAGGCAGCTTGTGAAAATATAATGTCAAATGAAGCTGCATACTTTCAGTGCTGAAGGATGATGAGAAATGACTTATAGCAACACATATTTGTTTAGAGCAACTTATGTCCATTTATTACTACAAAACATTCACGCTGTTTTCTCTTGCTTAATTGTCATGCTTGATAAAAGGAGAACAGAGGTTGATGAGACAAGATGTGACCACAGAAGAAAATTTAATAAAAATACTAAAATATTAAATAAAAATTGATGGAACCAAATTCAAGTATAAAAGATTCAAGATTTTCAAGAATGGTGGCCAAGAAGGTGTTTGCAGTACCTTGCAGTCAGGTATCCATCTATCATCTATATAACACGATTTTAAAATCTTTTGACTATCTAGATACTCTAGAAGATCTCAGAAATTATCTCTAGACATTTCGAAACTTTACTACTAGCTTCTCATATTTCTACCTACACTGTAAGAATGCATTCCCATTAGAAACATCTTCAAAGCCTTAGTAATACAAATGGGACAAGCATATCAACTAATCAGTGTAATACCAAACTGCATGAACTATCCTCTCACCACAAACTGTTCCTAGGTGAATATATTATCCAGCTCAGGCAAGGTACCAGAAACTATACAATGGACAACAGTATCCAAAGCATTAATAACACAACACCACATTTGTTGCTGAAACAGTTTTACATCAGTCTGTTTTCTTAGAGATTATGGGGTCAAGTTACTTGATGAGACAAGGGAAGCAGTTGCTTCCAAACACCAAAACAACACTTTTTGACAGAAAGGGAAAGAGGGATAAAGTATTAACTAACATGATATTGGGCAGAACGGAGCAGATGCTATGTTGACCATATACAATTTTATGGACCTCACAAAAAGAAAGCACTTGTACTATAGGTTCACACAGTTAATAGCTACACGAAGTTAACTGTATGTAAAATAAAGCAAGTGAACTTGCGACAGGAAGTAAAGTCATCTAGAAGCAGTTTTCATTGCTTTGTAGTTCCAGCAATGCTGTTGGCGTGAGAATAATGTTTATACTTTAAATTCTCATAGTCTACTTTTATTTTATGGTCTTTAACTTTCTGTTTTCAGATTGTTTTATTGCAGATGGGATTATGTCATATTTTTGCCAACTGTTGAGGCATAAATTATTAGCTAGGAATGTTCTTGTTTTAAATATTTCTGTTTAATGCAAGAAAGCAGATATTGTTGCAGATTTCAATATGCTTCTCCCTGTGGATGCTCGGTTTCCTCAACTTTTAGTGTTGAATACATCATTTTTTTCTGAAAATTTAGGGTTTGTTCAGAAGAAAATATTTTGCTTTATAGACTTGAACTCTCTACTCTTGCTTAGGCAGCTCTTTATGCCATCTGATCAAGTTCTTATCTACCTTTCTTTTATAATGATCTCATTAGCCTCGCTGGAGTTGTTAATGAGATTTAGACCGGAAGGTTGTCACTGCATTATGGTTGTTCACATTCAAAAACACCCATGAATCTTTTCTGTTTTCATTCCCATGTGCATACATGTAGGGTATTTCATGCAACAAATTATATTCATTGACCAGAAACTAGTCTTTTGCACTTTCTGGCCTTCAGCTGGCAAGTACATCTAACCCTTCATCTCATCTGACCTGCTGTCTTCATCCCACAGCAGAATGACCCGGGTCACCCAGATCACACTAGCTTATCAGGCCCTTCTTTGGGACTGTCATGGCACCCACGTCCACCCCTGTCCTCTTCTGTTGTGCTTTGCCTAAAACCGATGCTGGGAAAAAAAAAAAAAAAAAAAAGGCAGCTGAGGAGAGGCCACACAAGGCAGATCATCTAATAGTTAAAATAATGGATATCTCTAACCAGAGACAAAGCAGTGCACCATCGTTTTGAAAGAAATGGAAAAAGTGTACAAAATTGTTTAACAATTGCTGACACAATGTGTTAAGATATGCAGTGGCTTTTTTTTGGAGGGGGTGGGGGGTTGCTACGACCACTAAGACGATAAATAATACAGAATTCTGTCAGGAAAAAAAAAATCTTCTGATCAGATAAATTCATCAATTCAGAATAAACACATTTACAGCAGCAACCACCACCAGGAACAATCCATAGCGTTACTTCTCCCACACCTGTCAGCATTCTGAAAATGAATTAGAAAAAAAAAAAAACAACTAACTTTTCTATCAAGCAAAGTAAGTCACTGCTAATTAGCAACACATATTCTTTAATGTTAAATCTACAGGTGGTAAACCAATGTATTCAACAGAGTACATGGAATAAAATTGTTTATCATGCTAGCTAAAAGCAAAGCACAAAACTAGAGCCTAAGATAGGAAGGCAGAGGAATTTCAAAGTCACTTATGAGCCCCTATATTAACACGTTATTTGCATACAAGTCAGTTTGTGACAAGAAAAAAGGTAGATAAGGGAAGTGTTCTGTGTTGTAGCAGCCCTTTCTTCTTCACTTCAATAAAACGTTATCTCA
Organism: Cygnus olor; assembly: GCF_009769625.2. Lineage (NCBI taxonomy): Eukaryota > Metazoa > Chordata > Aves > Anseriformes > Anatidae > Cygnus > Cygnus olor. The sequence goes on along the minus strand of NC_049198.1, from coordinate 42,353,153 downwards.
CATAGTGGGCCAGATGCCAACAGCATCTTGTGACATGGCTGTTGGTGAGTCTCCTCCACTGTCATGGTTGTGATGGTGACAGGATCCCCTGTGGAAAATTCCTCCCATGAGGAGCAGTTCAGGGCCTTAAAGCAGCCTAATCCATTCTGGATTCCTTCAGCGTTTGATGTACACAACTGACTTTGCAGTTGCTAAATTTATGTTTCTGCTGGTATTTTTACAAGTATTCCTGCATCTTTGTGGTTCAAATTAAAATATGAATATTCTCACATTGTCCAGAAAGCATTTGCCAAAAATTCTAATGGCGAGTGTTAAAGTAGTTCTGAAGAGATTAAACTTACAGCCTCTTTACTGCAGGCCACAGAAACGACCCTAGTGTTTGACTTTTGTCTTCCAGGTTAGAAATTCAAAGGAGAAGGAAATTCCAGATAAAACACTGGAACTGAAGGGATGATTTGCCATTTTCAGTACTGAAAGCAATCATGTTTACTGGATATCCCAACTGTTTAAATTCTATACGATTTCTGAAAGTAGAGAACCTTAAGAATTTAACCTTCCACAGCAAGCCATGCATGGTTCAGAAGATAAATGAACAGTTTTTCTGTGCTCATCAGAACTTCATGAAAGACCATTAAAAATAAAATAGTTTCCAAAAACAGTACCAGCTCAGCTCTTGCAGATAAAAGTTTTTGAATTTTCTTGGCTCCTCCTACTGTGTAGGGCACACGGATGGTATTTAAGAATGACACAGCTTTGTGAAAAAAGAAATTCCAGCCCTCACCTAAATACTAACATCAAGTACTTTATAATAATCACATGAATATGTTTGATCATAACTGTTTAAATAGAGAAAAATCACTGCTTCACAATGCAAGAACTAAAAATTGATTGTCAGAAATTAGGTGGCCAATTAGGTAACATCATCAATCCTCCTCCTTCCATGCAGACCAAAGCAAACTCTTCTAGTCAACAGTGAGAACAATAGTGCTTTATGAAGACCTCATACTGAGCTATTATAATGGCTTTGGTAATTGAACTGACACCAAAATAACCACCTAAATAATACACCCTCCCTACATATAAGCTGCCAAACTTCCTCCACCTCCAGGTTTAAAAAGGCTGTATTTTCAGAATGACGCATTAGTTCCCAGAGATCTGTCTTCTGCATAGTGCTCCTTAACTGGCATTCAAAAGACTAACAAAGCACCTGTACAGTTACATTATGTATAGTAGGGTAACCATGCCTATTTTATCTGATTGCCTTCCAAGGGTGATGTTGGTAAAGTAGCTGACATTAACTCATTCTCTAACTGGAACACAGATAACTTATTTGGCCTGTGGCTATTCGTTTAGAAAACCAGCATTGGAAAAGCAGAGATTCCTGTTTTCTGAATCCTCATAAGGGTTAAGAATGTACTGAATACATCCAACTTTTCACTCAACAGAACATCGCTAGTGGGAGACTGGTGGTTGCAGCACTGTGGGATTGGAGTTCATTTCTTGCTGTGAATGGTGACATACAACCTGAAGCCAAACAGAGTGAAGCCACAGCCTGGGGCAGGGAGCAGGCTAGGTGAAAAATGGCTTAGTTTGTTCATTATTGTCATCTAATGAAAATTAGTTCTGCTCATGACAACTTGCACAGAGGTCTGGATCCTGGCAGGCACTTGTATTAGTCCTAGCCAGGCTGGACTGGAGGTGGGTTGAAAAAACTGCCTTCAAAAATGTAACATGAAGTTTGATTTCTTCTGGGAGCAAGAAGTCTCCTCCTGGCTTGCTACCACAGCTGGTTAATAGCAATTCAATGCACATCAATGGCTTGAAATGGCTGTGAAGGTATTTTGCTAATTTGTTAGTAGATAATGCTAAAGTAGCAAGATCTTCAGGGCCATTTGATTATAGCAGTGGTTCCATGACAGTTAACTTGATGCAGTTTAAGGTTTATACGTGGCAGTTAATAAAAACAGTTGACCATCTTTGACAGCAGATTGTTTCCTTAAGGGTATATAAACAATCTTTTAGCAGAGTCATCCAATTCAGCCTTGGTAGCTTTCCTATATGTGATGAAACTAAATGTGACAAAAATACCATAATGAATCACTGACTGAGTATCCTACTTTACAGAACTATGTAAAGCACTAGATGTGAATTCCTTTGCATGAAGTTAGGAAAAGGTCAGCACATCATAAGTATCTCTTCAATATACTTACAAGTAAAATCATAAGAATCACATTTTTGATGTTTTGTAGGGTTTTAGTATCTCCTGGAATGGCTTGACCATCAAAGGACCTTTTGGTAGCTATCATCCACTTAAATGGATTTCCAGCCTAAGAAAACAACATCTGGAAAACAGTTTTCTTTTTCTTATTAATGCTTCCATGGAAATAATTATCTAGTTGTGTTTCAAGAACAAACTGCTTCTTTACACAGTGAATTTCTTGCCACCACATTGGTATTATAGAATTCACATGAATTACAATCTCAATTAGCCTGAGGCTTTTCAATATTAGTATTAGTATTGATATTAATATTAATAACAACAACGACCAAACTTATATGAGAGCTTAATGCCTGTGATTTCAATAAGGAAACACTTAATATGACCACCTGAAAACAAAAATTGCTTAGCATTCCTAAGTGATAAGTGATTTTCAGTTTGCAGTCAAAACTATCTTCCCATATTCTGTCTCCAAGACACTGTTAGAGAAAGTTCTTTCATTTTACATTATACTTATGAAAAACTGAAATACCTCTTTCTGTACATTACAGTTAATCAGCATCTTTTATTTTGCTTTTTGATGCTTGCAGTGGAGAGTCTTTTGATTAGTCAATCAATTGATCCCTAGGAGCCCCATATGATTTTAGGATGATTTTTCAGGAAGACTTTAATATGTTGTCTTCCTAGCCTGTTACCCAAATATACCACTGCTTTCTATCAGTTATGCATGAATGTTCTAGTAGAACTTATTCACGAATCTTGGCACTTTCAAATAAAATGGGTTCAAGATTTTGGCTTTCTCAAGAGCTAGGTCTATATAACCAATTGTCTTTCATTACAAAAAGCTTTCAACAAATCCAACTTTTTAATGGTTGGTACAGAAAAACACATCAAAGTGTGGAGAACTTTGTGGGTGTTTCACTTAACTTCTATAAAAGAATAAAACTGCCAAGAACGTGTCTTGTTTTATCCAGAAGGTTTTGACTTTCAAACCATAAGCTCTCAAGAAAAACCCACCCTGTTGTTTGTTGATAATATCATAAACATTGTTGCTAAAACACATTCCATTCATTTTCAGTGTTTGTCAGTGGTATTTCAATTGCATGCATATGAGTGATTCTTAGACATGTTTCAAGAATTCATCTAATCCATGCAAAGTTCTTTGGAATGAAAACTGTTACACTCTAAACACTAAGCTTGCAGAACTAGGGTCTATACTTAAGTGATTCCCAGAATTTGAAACTCCCTCTAGACATAAGAACAATGTATTCTAACAAAGAAACAGATTGTTAATGTTTTTGTTATTTCAGAGGTACTGATAGCTGCACTCCGAGGAGGAGAGAATTCTGAAGTAGGGAGAAAAATGAAAACATGGAAAGATTAGTCTTATGCAAATTATCCATTCACTTTACTGTGAGTCAAGAGCTGTATGTATACCAAGAGCTATAGATGCTTTAAGGTAGTAAAAAGAGTAGAATTATTCATATGGCCTTCTGGTGTTGTTAAGCACTTAACCATAGTATTATCAATTACTTGCTGTAAGAACATAACTTCATTGTTGCTGAAAGAAATAGTATAATATTACATAAGATAACATCAGACTCCATTTCACCATTTACCTTGATTTTTCACTACTCCCTCACTAAAATAAAGTTAGGTTTTATGTTGAACATATACTTGCTGTATATGGTATTCTCTGTTACAATACTATGAAACCTATTTTCAGCTTCCAGTGTAATTCTTATACAATGAAATATACATATTCTGTGTGTTATCACCATGTACACTGATGATGTGTGAATAAATCTTAAATTCCTGGGGGAAATATAACTTTAAAAATTCAGATAAGTCAAAGGTCTGTATTCAAGAATGCTAACACATTTCTCAAAAATACGGTGGTATGTTTGAACCTTTGCTAAATATTCTGCATCTGGGAGTGAAGACAAAATCAAACCATTTTGACTGCTACATTTAGGAATCTCAAAGGACAGCAGTTCTACCACTGATGCAAGTAGAGACAGCCAAAGCTTTGGTCAGGTGTATGAGCAATTAGGCAGACTGGATCAGGTAGCTCCAAACCACTCAATGCAGTTAATGTTATCACCAGTTTGCTGTCTCATCTCCTTCCTCCTCCACTCTTATACAAAGGCACTCTCCAACATGGTTTTCTATCACCAAGAAAGAATTTGGATGTTTCACCATTTACACACAGAGTGACATGAAGAATATTTAGGACAATAAATAAATGCTGCAACAGCAAGCAGAATGGAGACATCCTGAGATGCAGTGACATATGCTTACACAGTCAACAAGGGACAGAAAACTGTTCCCATCCCTTGCAGTACTTCCCAAGTCTGCTAAAGTTCTCGGTGTTCCCCAAATGACAAACATTTCATTTTCAACAAAAAAACTGTGCAAATATTTAGCTATGAAATCATGTTTCTTGAAGAGGATATTTCATCTGCTTCTACCTTTGAACAGTGATACACCCATTCTGTACATCCAAAGATTTTTTTTTCTTTTTCTCTTTTATTTTCTTTTTCTTTTTTTTTTTTCTTTTTTTACTTAAGTGAGTTTTGTAACACAGAGTCTGTGAGACATATGTTAAACAGAGGATGTACCCACCTTATAATACATCATCAATGTATGTCAAATGAATTGCCCTTCCCACAGCTGCCTTTAAGTGTAGAACCATCACCTTTAAAATGTTCAACAGTGAGATTAAAGGCTAGTTTCTCAGTTGCACAAAGCATGAAAAATGAAGGATAACTGGGTTTTGGCCCAGTTCAGTGCATTTGCTGACTGGAAGTTGCCACATCTGCATATAGATGTTTCTGCCTATAGTTGTCATTGCAATAGTAATTGTACTGGCTGTAGTAGGCTTCAGTGGCAGTATCTGAGAGGCCAACAAGATCATCTAGTTAATGAACTTTCATATCCTACCACTCATAGCACAAAGTGGATAAAACGACCCTTTGGAAATGTCTCCATTTTCACCACACTTTTATTTTATAAACTTAAAATCACCTCCTGTGTTTTGATGTTGCTTTAGATAGTATATTTTCAAGCCTCTGTTTTACTTTCAGAGGTAAACTTAGGGTTTCATATACCTTATCACAAAGATGTAACGTGTGTGTTTTCATCCACCCTCTTGGAAACCGATGGAACTGAGCACTGACTCTAGTACTTAATTGCATACTGAATTACAGCACTGAAGTCATAGAAAAAAATGGAACAAAAACAGACATATCAATCGTGTTTGGAAAATATGTAGGTGGGAAAAAATAGTAATAAAATAAAAAGATTCATTAAGAGAGACACACTAGTTTAAGATTTTTCAGAATTCATTTCTTCATCAGACCACATTCTTTTTAGTGTTTCATAGAATAAAGCTAATTCTGGTTAAATACTAAGTAATGGTATTTTGGTGCATCCTGGAGTGATTTGTAACTTCTTATAGAATCACAGCTCTCTGTAGTTTCCAAATATTGGTGTTCAATGACTCAAATATTTTTAATTTCTGTGGAAAAGTGTTTAAGATGTAGTTACCAAATTAATTTCTGGTCTAAGAAGTCACATTACTCAGGGCATTGAACTTAGTTCCTCACTTCATGTAAAAATGTGTGTGTAAATACAATAGGAGTGAAAATAGAGCCTGAATCCAGTTTTTAAATGCAAAACATGACAATTATTTCCATGCTTTTATAGATAGATTTTATCATAGCAATAGATGCAGTAACTGAAGTTATGAAGTTATCTAGGTTATCTGTCTAAGTTATCTATCTGAAGTTATCTAAGTTACCTATCTGTATTATACTATCTATGAAGTTATGTCTACTTCCACAGTCACTATGTTGCTACTTATTCATATGTCCTCATTTTATTTCATGTTCCATATTTAGTAAAAGATCTTCCTAATAATTCCTTCATAAGTGAGAATGGAGACATTTGTTTTGTCACATTAGCAAACTATAAGAATCCAAAACCATGTCACAGTGCTGTCCCAGCCCAGGTTCCCTCACAGCAAGTGTCTGACTTGTACATAAATCCCGTGCTTCCTGACAAAGAGAAAAACCCTGAGGTTTCATGCACACACATGCAACTTGGTGTGATAGCACTTTATCATTTTGTTTTGGCGTTATTCTCTACTACAGTACTAAAGTACTTTCTAAGTGCAGCAGTTATGTCTTCGTGGAAATTGCAGTTAAAACTTGGGAATGGGGAGCAAGAAACTTTCTTAGTTCTTAATTTAATTTATTAAGATCAACTAATTTTTTACAAAGGAGGGCAAATATTTTATCTATATCACATGTCTTTTCGTCCCTTAAAAAGATGGCTCAGGGCATCTTCAAATACAGAACCGGAATGTATCTCACATAGACAAATATGCTTACTTCTGCAAAAAGAGGGTGGGAATTAGTGCAAAGGCTTCACATTTTCCTGAGTTTACTTATCAGCCATAATTACCCACTTCCTCTGTTGATTTTTTTTTTTTTTTTCAGAAAGTTCCCTATAATCTCTCTTTGATAAAAGCAAGATCTACACAGCTGTCTCAGGACTTTTCATAGATACAGTCCAGCCAAAGAGAGAAAAGAAACAGTGGCTTGCAATTTAGGCTATCAATCAGAGCAATCATTTTGCAGGATGGGACTTTTTAAGAAGAACATGGTACTTCTGATTAATAATGCTTTTGCCTTTCAACTATAGGTGAATACAATAAAATTTCACTAACAAGGAATGAGATATGGCAGACAGATAATAGCAGATGATGATTGCAGTTCAGACATCAAATGCATATACAATGTGTGAGAGAAAGGGATCGTGGCAGAATTACCTTGGTTCTGAACAATACCATGTTGGAAGATACAGAAAATACTGCAGCTATTTCAGTTACATGGGAAATGCTACGAATTGATATTATGACTTAGCTTGCTTCTGCTATCTAAGGGAAAAACAACAACAACTCCTGAAGCACTATACTTCCTTCCATTAGTTTAGCAAAAAGATTGATGCTTCTCTCACTACAGCAAGTACATATCTGGGCCTAAAGCAGGATATCAAGACTTCCAGCTATCTGGGTGCACCTGAATTTTGCTTAGAATCTGAAACAACACACCTGAAGATACATTTTATGTGCTACAGTTCACAAAATCTAAGCAAAAAGTACATTTGTGGAGGGCCTGAAAGCAAAGAGTAACCCATCTGGTGTTGCAGTGGTCAGGACAGATTTCCTCTCTAACCCACCATGCACACTCCCCCCATTCCCAAGGACTTGTAACGATTTAAGTGGGAGGTTACCCTACATCTTTTGTAGTGAGGGGGTATCCCATGGGGACAATTCCCTTCTGTTCTGGAGGGAAGGAGAGAGATTATCTCCGAAGTTGGTCATTGTTTCAAGAGGCGCTTAAAGGGTTCAGCCACAGCATTTCTTATGAAAACCCTGGAATGCAGATGTAATAGCTAAAGGATTAGTGAACCCTTGAGCATCTGGTAATCTAATGCTGGGGTTAGGCCTTTATGGATTGCTGGGAGCACGACTGCATCATGAAGGTGCTCTGCATTTCCTCCCTGTTCATAATGCCACAGCATTTGTCTAAACACGGCAAATCACCCTTTGGGCTGATTTGCAAGTTTACCCCCACTAAATGGCGTAAGGCCTCTTTCCTTGCCTGTTGGGACACTTTGCACCAGCTGTAACTTGCATAGAAACTTCAGGGTTAACTCCATGTGGAGGATATTACAATAATCCCATCGGGAAGTAGGTGCTCTGAGCCTGGAGTATCAGCTCTGAGTACTAATTTTGTTTTGCTTCTTCCTGTATGGAGTCTTTACCCTCATGAGCTGAATTCTCATTGCAGCTGGTCTGGAAGATCAACTTGTAGTGTGTGAAACCAAAAGCCACTAAAGCTGGTTGGTCTTTAATGTTCAGGTCAGCAGTGAGGTCTGCCTGATGCACGCAGTACCACTGGCTTGGAAGCTCTTGCCTTCCAACTGGCACCATTATGGGGCTTGGGGGTATTTGTTAACAGTGCTGGTGTTTCATGTGGCACCTCCTGGCTGCCCTCTGGGGGCAGGAGCCACGGGGAGAGGCAGAGTAGGGCCTCACCCTAGGTCAGCCCCACCACCCCTGCCAGGCAGAGGAGCAGCCAGGGGGCACTGGGGCAGCCCCAGCTCCCAGCATCAGATTAAGCTGACCCAGAAAACAGGGGTGGGCTTCTACCAGTGCCTGCCCACAGGGCATCTGGGAATCTCTTCCCATATCATTATGGGCTCTGAGCTAGCCCTGGGCCCCAGCAGCCAAAACTCCTAGGGGCAGGGGGCTGATCTTTGTAGGATCTGGCATTAAGAACAAGGGGTGTAACTCTCTTAGGCCCAGTCTTTGAACTGAACAGAGGAATCAGTGGCATCCCAATCCTCTGTTCAGGTATCCTCCAGAAATCCATTTCTCTTTCAAAAAATATTCTATGTGCTCATACACAGATCCTAAGTATTATGCAAATCCGACTCTATACTTCTTGGGCAAAAGCTTGTGTTTTTTTTTTTTAATACTAATCAGAACATACTTTGTGTTTGGCTAAGATATAAGATGAGTAATAAAGCCAGTTTTTCTCCCCAAATTTTCAGGATCTTTCTAATTGTCATTGTTCCAAGAAAAAAAAAAAAAAGTGCTATTTTAAAATCTTTTCTCAGAAATCTAATAAGCAGAAAACTGAACAAACACTCTCTGAAGGTTTTAAACTTTCAGAAACAAAACTTTTACCTACCTTGTCCTATGCATTGCAAGGGAATTGAAAAAGAAATTCATCTCATTGGCTTCAGTGCAGCTAAGACAAGTTTAAATCAGTGAAGACATGGGAGAATCAGACCATGTTCTCATAGCTAAACAAGCTTGTACACAAAGTTTGATGGTAAGTAAAAACAAAAAATGGACTACTTCCTGAAGAACATGCATACAGATCTTGATTGTTAGTGTCCTAAATATAAAGAAGATTCCAGATGCATTATTATATACCAACAGGCTTCTGTTATAAAATTTACACAGTTTGCAGTCCATGAGAGTTCGTTTTTACTCAGTTTGTAGAATAGGCTAAAACTCCTAGCATGTAGCACATAGGCTAAGTTAACTATGGAAAGATACACCCGACTCCTCCAGAGTCCTGCTCAATGCCTTCTCATGAAAGTGAGAAACTTACTAGAAGGAAAATTATGTTGAAGACCAGATTCAGCAATTCTGCTCACATGTGACTCCTGAGCAGTGTAAATATTAGCTTTCTGGACTGCACTGCCGAGCTTTAAACCGCTTTGCACTGTGACTCCGAAAATGGTCTTCAAGCACCTTGATACTTTGCATCTGTTATGCATTTACTTTTCAAGACTACTCAGGAAAATAAAAATGTCAGTTTTCATCTTGTGCACCATATGGCTCAGGCATTTTAGATCTGGCAGCTTAATCTCACAGATCTGGCAGTTTAAGTCTCACTGTGTTGGTTTTCACTTTTAAAACAAAAAAATTCCCCTCTAATACATAGCACAGTATTAAATGAAAACCTCCATGTACTGTCTAGTATGGTCCCAATTATAATTGTTGGCACAGGGATGTGTGCTGAAGAAAAGGACTTCTGGGTTCTTAGGCAGAAGACAAGCTTGATTCACACATGGAGATCATATCATAAGGGATGCATCTCAACACAGTTCTATATCATTCTCCTCAGTCAACAGCATACCATCTTAACCTGTAAACTACTGGGAGCTTGGATGCTTTTGTATTATGGATTCAGACACAGCTTTGCAGAACTGACCCCTGAGCTACATTGGGCACCGTGAATGCAGTATTAACAACAATCTTATATTTTCAGCTCCAATGGTATCAATGGCTTTCCCTTAGGTGTTGCACACTCTGTTAAGTGAAAACTTTGCCTGTTTGGACATTAGCTGATGTGTGTGACGAGCTGCATACTCACCTGAACCAGGTCTAGCTGGGAAGATGATTAACTCTCTGTTGTGTCTGAACTCATAAGCTCCATAGAACAGCAAGATGGGGATGTGTACTTAGATGCACTTCCTCAGCTGCATTTTATTATGTAGCTGTTCTCTGACTCATAGAAATAACAAAGGCCAAAAGTCACATTTCCTTATTTTGTCTCTATATCACAAGCCTATAGGTAAATGTAAACACAAAGCTGTAGTTTTCATCTGCCACTTGTTAGCTGATGTGGTAAACTTACTGCCTTTGCAATATGATAAATCTTCTGTCTGGTTTATTATCGTTAGTGTCTGCTATCAATTATTCATAAGCATCAGAAATAGAAAATTCTGTTTATTGTAATTGCATAACAAATTACAATCCACCATGTATGAGACAACATAATTTGGAGTTTGTTTCCTACGTATTAGCCATCTTCACTCAGAAGTAAATTATTTGTATTTTACAAAGCAGCCAACAAAATCAATTCCAAGTCTAAAAACACAGTAAGGCAAGAGAGGGAAGTTGGGCAATTTGATTACTGCTGAGGTATAATAGGCCAGGGCACTTGCATGAGGCTGCAGAGCTGGATTATCATTTTAAAACGATAAGAATTGTTTCACAGTGAGACCTGCAATCCCTCTAATCCAGCTTTCCACTTCTGAATCTGACCAGCAATGCTTCTGAGGAACATACAAGAATGCCATAGAAGAGGCAATGTATCAAAAGTCCTCTACAGCTGTATTCATCTAAGCTCTAACAGAATTCAGCTTAAAATCTAGAGCCTCTATTTAACAAATCTGTTCCTTTCTAAATGCCCACAGTTGTGACGACTCCAAATTTTGAGGTCTTAACCTCCTAGGTCTCCTTTTTAAACATGCTGAATTACTACCCTCAGTTACTTGAGGTAGTGATGAATTCCATGATCTCATTATATTGCACCTGTGGAAAAGAGAAGTCTTTACCAGTTAGGAATTTGATACTGACCAAAACTGTGACAGAAAGTGTAGAGACTACTGTTAGATGCAGATGAAGATATACGACTATACAGATCAGTATTATTGTGCTTCCTCTTCTGATCCTCACATTTTTTCTGTGTCTTGCTTTTTCCTTTGTGTTTTGTTGAGCTCTCCAAACAGATGCTCTGTTCCTTGACCCATGTCTATAAAGAAGTTAGTAAAATATAGGAGCTAAAATATGGAAGTTAAGTGTTTTCCTTTGAAGGTTATGCATTTGTCAACACCGAATTCTGAATTCTGTCTGCCTTCTTCCCGCTACAGAGGGAAGGTGACAGCCCCTCAGCATGTGAATCTGATCCTTGTTTGAGTTTCTCAGTTCAAAGGCAGAGCAGGGCTCAACACAGCAAATCAGTTCAGTGAAGCAAAAGTGATGTCCTCTTCCATTTACCTGTGCTTCTTCTGCCTTAGAAAAAAGATGGCTAATTTGTATTCTGTTGAATTTCCATTTCAAAAACTTCCACTGTCTTCCAATCCATCAAAAGCCACGCTTACTTGAAAGTCTGGTGGTTCTGCTTGAGCTGTCATTTGAAACACCTGACCTTTCTATGTGATGTAGAAGAAGGGATCATGTCAGTGCACTACTGCAGTAACATAGCTCTTACTCATTTCCAAAATAGTAACATATATTTATATTGTATTACAAAGCAGGTGCTTAAGAAAACTCCTGCAAAGCACAATGTATGTGTAACTATTAATACTTTTTTTTTTCCATTTTTAAATTATGAACTCTATAACTGTGTTCAAATTGCCGTATTAAAAAAAATAAAAATACAAAGCTATGCAGTGCCTCAGTTTAAAAGCCTTGTCAATTTGTCATCTTGGGATTTCATGTCCATCAATCTTATCACTGAAACATGTTATGTTCAGAACAATCAATGAAGAGTCCTGTCCATAAGAGAGTAATAGCTTCTAGAAATCTGAGACCACTACTACAGATAGTGGTTACAATAAACTAATAGAAAATAAATGGAAGGGTACAAGAAACCCAGGAGAGCCCATAGGAAAAGGATAAAATAAAATAAAAATTATCTTGTCAAGCATAAAGTAAAGATGAGATAGTGTTAGTAAGGACAGGAAAAAAAGAGAAAAAAAAGAAAAAAAAGGTAAATGCAGGATGACAGTAAAGCATACAATTAAAAGAAAATGTGAAATATATAGAGCCAAAGGAACAGTATGCAGTCTTCTTGCAGGTGCTTTAGAGATTAGGCTTCATTGTCACTGCAAATGAATCAAGTCTGCAACATAATCACATGTGAAAGCATCTTATCTCCCATCTTATTTCTCAGACAGCTTTGAGAGTGCAATAGACAAAAGACCGGAAAAAGGAGAAAGGAATATTGTTCTGCAAACGCTGCTTCTTTAGAGCACTGTTTTGACTAATATTAGTATGTGGCTAAACTTTTTGCCTATGAACTGTAATGGATAGAAAGCTGGAGTCATCTTACCTACTAATAAGATGATATGAGTGTTTTTCTGTAGGAATATGTCTCAGACCTGCTCTGGAAGCAGAACTGCTATGGAAGAGATAAGTCAGTGATGAACAATAGACAGTTTTGGGGTTTTGTTAATTGTTAAAGAAGCAGCTGATTATACAGATTATAGGTAGGTCAACAGTCAGTAACTCTAAAAAAAGTCCTGCAAATAACAACAAACATTAATATAATGCTTCTGGTGATCTCTCTTTACCAAGCACAGCTGGCATTAAGTTTGCAAGGAGGCTATCAGAAATACAGTTTGCTTTTCATCAGTGAGCTGAATTGGTGATCATACAGGAAGGTCCTGTCCCTATCAGGTACCTACTTCTCCTGCAGTTGAAGAAAAAAGATTTTTACCAACACATCTGCTATTTAGAAGCCTAATTGCTGTTCACTTTCTCTAGAAATTATTTTTTTTAATAAACTTCTGCATCTTGAAAGTTTAATTTCTATCAAAAAGATTATGGTGGTGTGGAATAATTGCCTGAGATGACTTAGAAATAAAGCTTATATTCACATTTTAAAGAAAAGGTACAGCATTGGAGAAGCTTCCAGGGCGGAGTGTAGCTGCATTCCATAGAAATTCCCAGTGCCTCCAACCTTAGATGTTGACCACACGGGGGAAATTTAGTGTGCTGACTCTAAGAGGAACTAGGAGGGTAGAGAGGAGTGGAGACGCAACAACCAGGCTCTGTAATACGACGGGGACTTGCAGGTACATCGGAATCAATAAGCTGCATATTTGCTACCCTGGGCCAACCGCCAGCCATGTTTTTCCTGTGAAAAAATGCTGTCCTTTTGGTAAACTTGTTCATTATAATATCATCATAATATCAAAATACACCTCCATCCCAAAGGCTATCCACCTCCAAGGTGTAACCATGCCTCATTGAGTTTGCATTATTTTTTTCTAGTCTATACCTTTACAAGCAAAGCAAGAGAATTTAGCACCAATCGTAATAACAGTATGTTTGACTAGAGTCACTCAAGCTTCACCTGACTGATAAAAAATGATATATATTAGCTTAAGGGAGAGAGGATGTTAGGGAAGATATCATCAGGAAAGAGAAGATACCATCTCAAAAGATACCTTCTGCCTTCTGGAATCAGTTGATGGGCTGAGCCTCTCTTCCCCCCACATTGGGATGTCTTTGGGTAAGATTTGAACACTTGATTGTACCAAATGCCTCCCCGGGAAACTTAGAAATCTCTATAGAGTTGCTTCATATCTTTTAACAGATTTGTAGTCAGGCTATATTACTCATACCTTTGGTATTTGCACATGCTTTGTAGACAGTGGATTTATCACCAGCAATCCAAAGAGCCTATGTATCTGTTGCTTTAATAAATTGCACTGCTCATTAGTCTAGCCATGGTAGTTTTCATTGAACACAACCAAACTCCATGGCAGTTCATGGAACATGACTAGACTGAGGGTGTGTATTACGTTATTTGTGCATCCGTAATCATGGTAGTTCAGTACAGGGAACATGACTGGAATTACAAAGGCTATTTGGGCATCACTCTCAATTACTTTAACCTTTAATGCAACCTAATTTAACCTTTAATGGCCTCCTAAATCCCACCATTACTCTTGCAAAACATCTCCTGGAGTCTGAAAATAACACTTTTACATTTAATACAGTGTGTATAAACTGTTGAGGATTTATGCATCTATTTTATCTTTTATGCATTAACAACTGATAAAATCTGATGTTTGTGAACACTGTTAGCTAGGATCCTTTAAAACAGAAATGCTGTAAAATGTGAATCCCCTTTGGCTTTCATTAATTCAATACAAATCTGAAATTTGCAGATTCAGCAAGGTTTCCTGGGGTAATTTAACTGGCCTTGCATTGATTTGTTTCACTTGGACAAAGACAGAAACACCACAATTGCAGGTATTGTGCTTGGAGGTCACTGACATCCTGTTAAAAGGTGGTGTGCAATGAGATACTATTCTCATCATGTTTGGAAATAAAGACAGTTGACCAATATGCACAAAATGATCTCTCTGAGTGTTATGTTCTTACCAGTTGATGTTACAAAGTCAGCAAAAGTATTCACGAACACTTTGAAAGAGTGCAACTTGCAGAATGTGCAAACAATGTGCCTAACTAGCAATATGCCAAATAAAAACTAATTTCCAGCTGTGAAAGGCCTGACAATTGTTTTCAGATAGTAAAGAGAGTAGCATCTTTGTACCTCATCATATAAGTAATTATATCAAGGCAGTGCAAGTAGCTCTGTAAAAAAAAAAAAAAAATGCAAAGAGCCTTCAAGCTCTAAAATAGTCTTTGGCCTGAATTATCAGTGATACTTGAGTAAAGCAGTAACTGCCGAACCTGATTCACCAACTCTCTAACTATTCTACATGGCAGAGTTATGTACAGTCTTAGTTTGCCTATTACTTTTTTAATGCAATTGTTTTGATATCTTTTTGCCTAATACTGAATGAAAGACCTGTGTGCTTCCAGCATTGTGTTGTGTGGCTGTCCCTGGACCTTCATCCTCCGAGTGGCAGCAGAGAAAACTCTCCCTAAAGGAGATGTCTATAATAAAGCAGCAACTATGATACTGGTCTACTAGGGACCATGAACATGTTTTCAGATTTCTAGCAGCTGCTCAAGTTTCAGCTGACACATTTTGTTGCTGCTATGCAAATTTAGATCTAGAATGGCTGCATCCCCTCCAATAATAGCACACCTTCTTTTAGAAAGTAGTCACACCCTCAGATAAGAAGGGAAAATATCTGTGTGCCCACAACTAAAAGAACTGCAAAGGGAGGCAAAGAAAGAGGATTTGGGGTTTAAGCGTATCCTGTAAAGCACAAGAATGAAATTTGTGGGTCTTAGCTGTTTCTCCATAGCCATTTTTATGATAATAAAAATTCTTTGCAGAAATCTCATGACTTCTTTGACTGACTCATCTTTGCATTTATCCAAAAAGCAGTTTTTGACTCAAAGGCAAAAATTCTTGTAACACTGCTTTTACTGGTTAGGAACACACCTTGTCCTTTGGTTTCCTTCCTGAGGGGGGAGAAAAAAAAAAAAAAAGTGGTGAGGGATTTTTTTAAAGAGCTTTGTCTACTCATTGTGAGGAAATGACTGTTCTGTAATTTGCTCACTAATTCACACTGCCTGGCTGAGGTATAGAGGTTACTATTACAAATTTTAAAGAAAAATACAAATGAACCCGTGAATGGGAGCAGTCATTTAATACACACTCTGTTATAAAGACAAGATGTTCTGTGATTCTATGAAATCTATGATTCTAAGATTTACTCTTGGTAAGTATTAGTTCTTCAACTACGAACATATATATATATATATATATATATATATTATTTTCCACTTTCCAGATATTGAGAGCTAGAAGAAAGGGATAAGGAGACATTAGGCACAAACAGTTTGTTCTCTTCTCCTTCAGAGCGGGGTAATGCAGCTTTATTGACTGGCAGGCTCTCCTCACTTGCAACCTAACTCTCCTACTTGTTACAGAAGTCTGTACATTAGATCCCCAGCTGGTGCAAAACAGTGATCTGATGTCTTCATTGGAAATGCATCAATCTGCACCCTTTAAGAGTCAAACTATGCTATTTCCTATATTAAATGGCAAAATTGAAGCCAGTGAAATTCATATTTGTCTTATCATCAGCAGCATGAGGGTCTTGATGTTCCCACACTCAAGAAATTGAGATTTTGGGCTAAATCTTATCCCATTTACAAATAATTCTACAACATGTGAGATTACATTTAAAAATAACCTCCATGTATTAGATGAGATTCTGATTTAAAGGTGAATTCATGATTGTGCCGCTCTGTTTTCAGTGTTATTCATTGCCTTATTTCAATGGCAGCTAATTTCCTCTCAGTGACAACATGCTGAATATATGCAAATTACTTCACAAATTAGGACTTTGCCAAGATAATTCTTCACTTAAAACATTAACTTTCTTAGCTTTCTTTAAAATGTTTTAATCTCATACCATTTTTCTTATTGATTCAAAGGTAGTAAAAATTAAACACAGCATTACTTTTATTGGTGTATGTGGTTCAATTTCTAATGTGGTTATTAAGGAAATGCTTTGTTAAAGAGCTTGCATTATTTATCTGAAAGAATAATGAAATCATAATTAATGTACACTTGTGGTACCAGATGAATTTCAAACAGAGAAATCCTCCTGTTCTTCCCTGAACTACAGGAGGCATTTCACTATCAGTGAGCTAAGTAATCTGCATTATCGCATTAGTAAGTTACCCTCCAATTAAAGAAACCAGACACGGATAAAATTTCAGCAAAAAATAACACAGTATCTGCAAAGTTCACTATCGTCTTTCACTGACCCCTAGATTTCCAGCAATTCCAGTCTCAGTATAAGTGAATTTACATCTGTTCCTGACAGGTGCAATTCCAGAAGATGCTAAAATCTAAAGTTCACCCTCCTCAATCCAGTCAGAGGTGATACAATATGACATTAAGACTACTATCTTAAAAGTTTCTGAAATCCAAGTATGAAGCCTTTGCCAGGGAGAGGGAAATAGATTATTTAGCCAGAGTTTTCTTCAGAAAGCATTAGGGACACTGAGCTTCATTTCTCATTTTACCAACATTCAATGTACTTAGTTCTCCTCATGATCTGAAGTTTAATTGTTTGAAATTCATCTTGCTGCTGATGGTGTATTGTAGCCTTTTTTTTTTTTTTTTTTCCTGAGCAAATACAAAAGGGATGCCATAGACTAAAGTTGCCTTTTCAGTGGATATTTCAACTGGCAAAGGTTGAAGACATCAGAATTGCTTTTTGCTTTATTACTTTTCAGATTAGATTCTCTCCCTTTCTATTCCTTCCATACGATTTACAGAGTTTTAGGATACAAAAACAGGTCAAGACTTTGCCCTTGAAGACCAACAAATAGCATACAATTGCAAAGCCTAAGAAACATTTACAGCTCTGTATCAGAGGCTGTGCTGTGAGCCCTCTGAGTATTTCTACTTTCCACCCTCACTGCAAAGATGATCTCAGCTTCTCCTGGAGCAGCAGCCAACCCACTGGAAATTACAGCTTCCATAACAACAACAACAAGGGAAGGAAGGGAAGGAAGAGAAGGAAGGGAAAGAAGGGAAGGGAGGGAGGGAAGGGAGGGAGGGGGGGGGGGAGGGAGGAAAGAAAGGAGGAAGGGAGGGAGGGAGGGAGGGAGGGAGGAAGGAAGGAAGGAAGGAAGGAAGGAAGGAATTTTCTCTTCTAAATGAAAAGTATTCAAGTATCACATTGGCCCTGATTCATCAAAGCACTTCAGCAAGCATTAAAAATCCATTCATTTCAAAAGCATAATTGTTAACACATTTGAAATACTAAGGCTCAAGCGAATGAGTTCTACACACCAAATCTAGAAATTTGTTCTTTCTAAAAAACTGATTTTTTTTTCACAGATTTTCAATACAAAATCAATTTATAATGAAGGAAAATGACAACTGATGGAACATCTGTAAACACAGGCTATCCATAAATTTCTGGCTATTCCCAAATTCTGTTAATTAATTTAGTTTTCATGATTCGTAAATCAGTGTGTAACAAACTTTCAGCTCTTTTGACACAGCTCTTTTAGAGAGTTTGACATATTCTACTTCAGTTCTAAGAAGGCAACTACACCTGTCTGTATTTCATATAAGCTTCATAAAGAGAGATAGTTTTGTCATACATGATTTCTAAAGCATTCTGTTAAGCTTCCACTTTACAGATTACTGGCTAGCTTTCTTAGATCAAATTAAACTGCTGTTATGGAACATAATGTGGTATCTGCAGAGATACCAGTATAATTTATTTCTGTCTTGTGACTGCAGACTGCTGGGATTTCTATATAAAGGGGATTTGATAGTGCTCTCAGAAAACTTCTCCTTTTTTAAAATTTTAAAAAATTTCTTTGTTAAAATTTCTCCAGTTTCAATTGTTTTTTTCTCATGTTCATTCACAGAACACAATGATTAGGAATATTTTTCCCCTTCAACACTTAAGAAACTGTTCATATTGTTTTTAAGATAGTGACGTTACAACCATTGCCAGCCATCGAAAAAAAATAAAATTAAAGCCTGAAATTGTACCCCCCTTTTAAAGAATAAATAGTTGTTCATACATTCTTCACTTTTGCACATCTACAATTGGAGCCAAATGAAAAAAAAAAAAAAAAAGCTGTGAAATGTGAAAAACTGCTAGCATTTTGCTGTTTTTTTTTTTTCTTTTTAAACATTGCCTCCTCCTAAATCTAGCATTATTGCCATCCACAGCTATATTAGTAGAGTTCAGCATCAGAGACCTTCACTATCCCCCATTTCCTATTATAACAGCTCTCCCACTTTAGCCAGAGCAGTCTGGTGCTGATTTCTTATGAAACAAGCAATTCTTCACACCTCATATTCCACATGGTAAGCATTTGGTCCTTTGTGCTATTCAAGTAATATATAGTACTTGATCTGGATTAGTATGCTTTTAACCTTTTCAGAGGTCCAAAGTAAGCAGAGTGGACCTGTCAGGCTTTTGTTTGTTTCAGCACTTAGTTAACCAAGAAAAGTCCTACCAATAACTGATAAAGAGAAAAGAAGAGATGACATAGCCCTGGATCAGAGACTTGAGAGTGCTGGTGTCTGGGTGGAAGTAAACCCTACACATCAGTGCCAGCTAAGAACAAGAATGCAGCAACACCAAATAAATTCAGATTAACCTGTCAAGAACCAGCACTCTTTCCAGAGCTAGCTAACCCCAGTCCTAGATATTTCTGCCAGCAGTAGTCATGACCTTCCCTTCCTGCTAGGATTAGCCCACCAGCAACTGCAGAGCCAGATGAGGGATCTAAATTGTTTTCCAGCAGTGCTTTTTAGTAGTACTAGATCTTCATTCTGGCTGTGCAGATGGATGTGTGCTTTTACCAGCTGCCCAGAAGATGAAGAACTGACCCTTCTGGAGGCAAATGAGAGTTAGACCAAGATGTGCAGAAAGTAACACACTTTGGACACTCCTGTTTCCCATGGTCTACCATGCTGACTTTGCAGCTCAGGCTGAAGCTGCTGTTCACAGCCTTTTGCCACTCTTTGGGAATTCAGTATAACTTCCCCTACACCTTCTGTTTTCGTCTTCATATATTTCTGAAAGCAATGTATCTATTATAGATTGAAATCTAGATCCGTGCAGAGGACCAGCACAAGATTTTTACACAGCTGTAGTCCAACTATGAGAAACTACCAAGACAAGATATGTATGGCAATGGCCAAAATACACTGCTCAAATTCAACAGGACTTCAGCAATACACAATTTTGGTCACCTATTGCTGCTTTTCTCTGTGTATGTCTATAGCTCCACAAATAACCCTGCTAGAAGTCTTAGCTGCAGCCTTTTTTCCTTGTGGCAAATAAATATTTCTCTCTAGATGAAGAAACCATAGTTTTTTTACAAAAGGCTAGTATCCTATTAATGTCTAATTATAGAAGAACTCATCCTATTCCCTCTTGAGTCAGGAAGAATTGTATCACCCATTTCAGCAGAAGTATTCTAACACAATACTGATTTACAAATTATCTCTTTATTATACACTGGCTAAATCCGAGTTTCTAAACTAGGAATAATGATTTTTGTAAATACAGAGACAGAAGTTTGGAGCTCTTCTCTCTATTTAGAATAAAATAGTTCAGTTGGAAGGGACCTACAAAGACCATGAAGTCCAACTGTCTGACCACTTCAGGGCTAACAAAACCTTGCAACACGTTATTGAGGGCATTGTCCAAATGCTTCTTGAACACTGACAGGGACAGGGCATCAACCACCTCCCTAGGAAGCCTGTTCCAGTGTCTGACCACCACTATGGCAAAGAAATCTTCCCTGATGCCCAGTCTGATCCTCCCCTGGCACAGCTCTGAGCCATTCTCCTGCGTTCCATCCCTGGTTCCCAGGGAGCAGAGACCACCACCTCCCTCTGCACTTCCCCTCCTCAGGGAGTTGTGGAGCCATGAGGCCACCTCTCAGCCTCCTTTTCTCCAGACTAGACAAACCAAGTGTCCTCAGCCTCTCCTTGTAGAATATACCCTCCAGCCTGTTCCAGTGTTTGACCACCCTCACAGAAAAGAAAATTTTCCTAAAATCTAGTCTGATCTTCCCTTGGAACATATTTGTGCCATTACTGTGCATCCTCTCATTGGTTACCAGGAGCAGAGACAAGCACCTCCTTCTCTGCTTCTCCTCCTCAGGAAGTTGCAGAGAGCAAAGAGGTCACCTCTCAGCCTCCTTTTCTCTAAACTGGACAAGCCAAGTGTCCTCAACCTCTCCACATAGGACATGCCTTCCAGCCCCTTTACCAGCTCTGCTGCCCTCCACTGATGCATTCAGGGACCTTAACATCCTTTTTATATAGTGTAATACTCAAGCTGAGGATGCACCAGTGCTAAATATAGCAGGAGACCTCATTTGACCAGCTGGCTATGCTGTGTTTAATGCACCCCAAAATGTGGTTTGCTGTCTTGGCTGCCAGGGCACACTGCTGGCTCATGCTGAGCCTTCTGCCACCAGCACCCCCAGATTCCTTCCTGCTGAGCTGCCCTCCAGTCACTCACCTCCCAGTCTGAACTTGTGACTATCATTACTCCATCCCAGGGGCAGCAACCAGCACTTCACCTTTGTTGAACTTTAAGCCGTTAATGATTGCCCAGTGCTCCAGTATATCTAGACACCTCTGCAAGGCCTCTCATCCCTCCAGGGAGTCAAGAGCACTTCCCAGGTCAGTATCATCAGCAAACTTGCTGAGGATGCACTCCACTCCTGCATCCAGATCATTGACGAAAATGTTGAACAGAAACAGACCTAGAACTGGGACCTGCAGAACACCACTAGTGACTGACCACCAGCCAGATGTAGCCCCATTCACTACAACCTACCATCAAGCTAGTTCATCACCCAGCATAGCATGAACCTGTTTATCTCACAGTCAGACAATTTGTCCAGAAAGATGTCATGAGAGACAGTATCAAAGGCCTTATTAAAATACAGAAATATTACATCCACTGACTTCCCTTCATCCGCTAAGTGGGTGATCTTATCATAGAAGGAGAACAAATTACTAAGGAGATCAAATTACTATTATAAACCAAACTTTAAAATGCAGACATCTAAATGCTTAAAACCACATTAGTCTTCCTATATAGTCAATCTTATAGATGCTGAAGGTCATAGAGTCTACAGACTTAATTAGTTTAGAAAAGAAATATGGAAAACATACAAGAAATTAAGGCATATATATATATAATGTATTTTAATTCTCTTGGCATATATTTTAAATATCTTAATTTGGTTAAATTACAGTCTTACTGAAATAAAAGCAAAATTCCCACTGATTTCAACTGAGTCATGTTTTGGTTGAATTATTATTTTGATCTTTTGAATTTATATTATACATGCCCATTTTCTTTTATGTGAAGTATTTGTATATTAACATGTGTTACTTATTTACCCTTTTGGTCATTTGAACATCTAATAAATACAAGGTACAATTGTCATTATTAAGTTTCATTTATTCTTGATCTGAATAAGTGTGAATAAACCTAGGGTTACATTTTCTTCTTCAAGACTTCCATAAATACCAGTTTTCCCATTAACTTCCATGGTACAGTATCACTTTGATTGATTGAATGTAGGTATCAGATCTGTAAGCTTTTATTAAGACTATTTTAGAGAAATTCTTTAGTTTTATGTAGGCACTCTGTGGCATATTTGTGAGCACAGTTTAGAGGTGAAAGCGTATATGGGGAGGAATAAGCAATGTGATAGCTTAAAAAATAATCAGAAGTAGTCCAACACTGCATTAATACTTTCCCTTTCATGCATTTGTACAAGGCAGATGACAGCCATGTAAGTTCCTAAAAGAATCCAATGTCATCAAGCTTTTATCACAGCTGAGATATGATCCAGAGGTTAAATGGTCAATTATGTGTCTGCAGCAGCCCATTGGGCAATTTTCCAGTCAGATACATCTACAGTCATCATTGCTGAAGTTCAGTGGTATCTGAAAATTTACATCATGTTCACAGAATATAAAATGACTGTAGGAAATCTCATGCTGAAGAAAACAAAAATGGGACTATCTGACTAGGATTTTTTGCAGAGCCTTGTGTCACTTATTTTATCCAAACTTACAGCTGAATGATATCATGTGCTTGCTATAAACAACTTTGTTCCTTCTAGCAGCTCTGTATTTTGGTGTATCATGGCACAAAGCACCTACTAATATCCCACTTAGAGCCATTACAAAATAATCAGAGGGGCAAATGGGATATTGCCTGTAGCAGTGCAAATGGCCCAGGCAATGGGGTTGTGCTCTTCTGCATTCTCCCAGCTCTTACATCAGGATTCAATATTCATGTGAAGAGGGTAAGCCACCTTACCTGGTTGCTCCCATCCCTCTTCCCCACATCAGTCCTCTTGTTTTCATCCCAACTCTACCAGTTGTGCTCTTCCAGCACAAGCAACTGTTTGGCAAACCAGATCAGGCAATCAACTTGACAGAAAAATAATTTCTTATTCTAACAGAGTTAATTTCTGGTTTACCACACCACCAAACATTACACTGAGATGGCAACAAGCGGCCAAGTAAACAAATAGAATCATAGACTCATTAAGGTTGGAAGAGACCTCCAAGACCATCTGGTCCAACCATCACCCTACTACCAATGTTACCCACTAAGCCACGTCCCTAAGCACCACGTCCAACCTTTCTTTAAACAACCCCAGGGACAGTGATGCCCCCAAGTTCCAATGCCTGACTGCTTTTTCTGAGGAGAAATGTCTCCTAATTTCCAAACTAAACCTCCCATGGGGCAACTTGAGGCCATTCCCTCTAGTCCTATCACTAGTTACCTGCAAGAAGAGGCCTACCCCCAGCCCCCCACAACCTCCTTTCAGGTAGCTGTAGAGAGCAATAAGGTCTCCCCTGAGTATCCTCTTCTCCAGACCTGACCCAGCCCTGAGTTATGTGAGGCAGTGCAGCCGCTGCCGCAGGAGAAGTTGCACACAACCACTTTCCTCAGCCCCTGAGGCACCAGCTGGGAAGAACGGACAGCAACATAGGCTGCCAGAAACTTTCCATACAACTGCTGCAGGCTGTTCAGTGAGAGTTATGCATTAGACCACCTCCTTCCTGGAAATTCTGATGTTACTGCTTCAGGAAGCACAACATGTGATTTAATACTCACATGCACCAGCAGGGAAGTTCACCGCTAGTACATATTTCTTATCTTTGACACGTCAGAGCAATCAAAGAGAGCCTGTATTACACAGACCTATATAAGAAAGAAACTAATTCATTCAGAAAATCCACTCTATTTTCCATAAATAACAACATCTCATGCTCTGCACAACTCACTTCCAAGCTCCTGTTGCTCTATCATGTGTAACTTTTATCCTGCGGTCATGTTTATGCCAAAAGTGGCATCATCTCTACTGTCATCACACAACACACAGGTACACCAAGCATTTACAGAGGTGACATATCTTCATCATAACTTTGTCTTCACCCCAGCTGAATACATTCCCATACAGTGTATGTATTCAGCTATCAGCTTATAGGCTGGTATTACCTTGTAAGGTGAAATCTATGTCATCTTGACTTGGCCCTTCTATATACAATATCAATTTTGACTAAAATAATACCTCTAAGGAAAAGGGGGGGGGGGGGGGGGGGGGGGGGGGCAGGAATTAATTAGAGGTGATTTGGGATTTCTTTTTTCTTAAGGTCACACAAACCAGTGAATGAAACGAATTCAGAAACTCACAGTCAGTTTATCTGTTTGGTTAGAAGAATATGGTGCTGGAGTCTCTGAGCTTGCAAGTGTTTTTACTTTCATGTTTTATGTTTTGTTCTCCTGAGCCTCCATAAATAAGACTCTAGAAGCCCATTTGCTTCATTTGAGACATTTTAACAGAATATTGAACAAAGCATTAGCTCCTCAAAGAGAACTACTACATAATACATTTATGGATTTAAAAACTGGTATATGCTCAGATTGTAAAGATTTATGTGCTTGAGAAAAGAAGGACCTAATGGATGTAATTTATATTAAGCATGTGAGATTGATATCCTTGTTTATTGATGGCAATAATCTATTAATAATTGAAATACAATTCCTTCCCTATTATTTATATGTACTCTACAACATTATTCATATTTATTTTGCAATGGTTTATCAGTATCATCTGCACATTTCTAGTAATTATGTTTTTGTAAAGATATATTTTTAGGGCTGTAATGAATTTGCCTCCAACTTTGAAAAGTACTGGCAAACATAAATTTAGAAGTTTAAGGCACTGTTTCTTTTTTTTTTTTTTTTTTTTTGAGAGAGAGAGAGAGACCAGAAATGGTGTAGATATGGACAATATACAATTATAAAAAATGCAAATAAATATCAAATGAGAAACCAGTGGACTAAAAATCAAACCAGAGAGGCCCATGGGAAGAAAATTAAAAAAAAAAAAAATGATTAGCAGCAAGTCTATCTTTGGGACAAGATACCCACACGCTAGAATAAGGTGACATTAAACTCCTTGCTGGGTTATCTGCCTTATAGATACGCTTAAGCACAATTTGTATCCAGGGTCTGGAGTGAATATATTCAGCTTGCAGATGGAAAAATGAGATGAAGAAACATATATCAACCAGTCGTCTCCTGTTTGACCTGAGACTTTGCAAAACACCAGCGGTTCTGTTTCTAAACTTGATCAGAAATATTTAGACTGAATAGACAGGTGTTTAATTCCCCTAAAGGGATAAAAGAAGTGAAGCAATATTTAAGTTCTTTTATGAGCCCTACACAGTAGGATGCTGTGAGTACATTTCTTACAAACAGACTCTGAACTGAAAGTTTGCTAACTGCTTTCTTTCAAAATGCAACCAAAAGAGGCCCCTTCATATTATGTAATATCCCAGTGAATAAAGCAGTCACGTAGGTGAGACAGCCTGAGTTTCTAGCTCTCCTCAGTCTGAGAAGGTTCAAGCCACAAAAACACTAACCACCAGGTCAACAGAAAACATAAAGAGAAGCCTAGAAGTATGGACCCTTCTCCTACCATTTTAACAAGTAAATTGTCTCTTTCTGACCCAAGAAGTTTTATACTTTTCTACCCAGTCACAAACTGTGATCAGGAGACAAGAACTCTTTGCATGTAGACAGCCATGTAGTCTAGTCATACATGTTAAGGACCTATACAACCCAAGCTTTCCCTGTTGAAGAGTCTTTAAACAGCACTGAGTAATGTCTAAGTCAGATGGCTCTCAGCAATTCCTCCAATAACAGGAAAAAAGATTGCAGCACACTCCTGTTTTCAGGTATTTCCTATTGGTTGCTAGGTATACAAACTTTCTGGAGCACTGCTCTGAAGCATGAATTGTCCTTATGGACTACAAAAGGAAACAGGAGCTTCAGCTCTGGGTTTGATATTCCATTCGTGCACCACACCTTTGGCTTCCAGGTGTTTATGTTTATTGATTTGAATTCTCAATCTTAAGTGGCATCAGATCAGCTCTTCAACATCCTCCCATATACTATGCCAAGAAGAGCACTAAAAAAACCCTATTCTTCAAGAACAATTTGATGTGAACATTGCAGTAATTACTCTACTATCTCATTTCAGACTTAGTTTTAGCTCACTTACAATGTGATTTTAATGAGATGCTAAGTCTTTCAATTAAAGACAATGGCTGTGGGGAGACCTTTGCTCTTCACAGATGTGCTACTTGAATATTTCCCCTTCTCTACTCCCCAGCTGTTAGCAACTGCTTGTCTGCTGGAGGTTGCCACCCTGGCAGAAAAATGTGTGTGTGACTGATGCTTAATCCACTCCCCGCAAATCCAGCTGCACTAATTTAAACAGTTCATACAATGGTTTGAATTAACTTAGTTTATTTTGCATGATACGGATTAGGGGGTATTCCAGCATCCCTTTAACCAACCACGACTGTAGAAGGTGGAAATTTCAAACCAGCCAAGAAAGACAACCAGAGAGAGCAAGCAGTAATGTCTTCAGCTGATGCTCGTACACACAAAAGTGATCATCTCTTCATGAAATCAAATGAAGTTTCAGAGGCAGTAAAACTGAAGATTTTCACTACTGAATTACCAGATATTATGCATTTGATTTGAATCAGGTGTGTACACATAATCACATTTTTATCAGATTAATGATGATAAGCAATCTTGATCCAACAGAAAGTTAAAGAAGTATGATAAATTATACTTGATCCAAAATAAAATTGGTCCTTAACACCCCACACAAAATACATTAAAATCACTTTGTACAAGGTAAGTGAATTTATATTGTTTCAGTGCTTTGTGTTAAAAAATGCATTATTTTTTGACTTGTGTATAAGAACTCAAAGTATTATTTACCATCTTATGGAACCACAGCTGGACAGAAGCTTATTCTGGGGTATTCTTATTTTTTCACAATTTGTTGTAGAAGAATCCATGCTTCTTATGTTTTTGAAGAGTTCAGAGAATCTCTTCTACAAGAACAAGGGTAACTCCATAGAACCAACAGGGATGAAGCAGCCCCTCTTTTACAGTGAAGCTATGGAAACAGTAAAGCAGATTATGCAATTGCAGGAAAATCTGGAACAATCTTGCTAGTATGAAACAGGCTTACTTCATAAGTAAACCCATGATAACTAAACACATTAAGATCACCGAGACTTCAACTGGAATAAGAAGCATCTCATATTAGGTGAAGGAACCGAAACCCAACACAACACTCATATTTCAATACAATTAGCTATTTACCCTGTATAGAAAGACTTGCGTATTTCTTTGATTTTAATATCTGAAATATTCTGTCTTACTATCTGTAGCTCCTCCCCCTCAAGTCTAAGCCAAGAGTAAACATTTTTATTGTTGATGTCTTTATGAGCTCCATTATTGATCATATGCATAAATAAACTGGTGGATTGAGTACAGATTCAATAACCTCTTTTTAAAATTACTTATTGAAGATTAAAAATTTCAAAACTTTCGTAATCAAAAAATAATGCTGCTTGGGGCAGATGACGGCAGGGAAGACTTGAATTTACCTTAAGTATTGCTTACCTTAAATATTATCATTGGACTAAAATACACAACCAGAGCCAAAAACAAACTTACAGAGTCAATCATTCTTGACCTGGAATAGAAATCAAATCCATATCTAAATTTTAAAATGATCACTGTAAAGTTCAAAAAAGCAAACAGAAAACAAAAGCAACAGAAACGTCTGGTAAGAAAGTCTCTTGAACTATGTAGGATTAATCCTTAGTCCTCTTTCAGATCAGCATTTTACAGTTTAGGAACATCTCCATATTTGGGGCAGACTTTCAACCACACTACAGCTCTTTTAAACACCTAATATTAAAGAAAATCTACAAAACTTAAATTTATAGTACTATTTCTGTATTTCCTAGAGGCACTACAGAGAAACTGAGCATGAATAAATCAAGTTATTCAAATACACAGGAAAACACAACCCCATTCCCCCAAATATTTGAAAAGTTGCAGTCAGCAAGCTTCACTTTTGATGTCTGAGTTTTGCAGCTTTAGATTAAATTAATGGGAACTCCATATCATGAGCATCTTTGCAACTCAAATCATCACCTTTGTACTCAGGGAGATAATGGGACGTTCCCTCTAAGTATCTGTTCCTAACACATAAAAGTGAAAGATTTTTCTGCTCTAGCAAACTGAAAATAGCTTTGCGTACTCTGAAGCACCACCTACTGGTCTGTCCTCTAGCTACTAGAACAGTTGATTTTTTTATTTTTATTTTTTCTTCATTGAGGAGGTTTGGATTTTCTTTGATCAGAAGTCTTTTTTTTTTTTTTTTTTAGGTAAATAAACAGATTGATACTTTAAGAGAAATGAAGAAGTTGAATAAATTTTTTTAAATCACTAAAATATTCACAGAATTTACAGCCACTCTCAACATACACATTACCCAGCCATCCCTATCACCCCCCACCCCCCCCCTTTATTTTTTTTCAGATCCTTACAATGTACCTTTATCTCAGAATCTGCAGGCCAGCTCAGAAGTTGTAGTAGCACACAACTCAGCTTTAAACGTAGCCCACTGCAACAGAGGTTTGGTTTATCACTTGGAAGGATAGCAAGAAAAGACTGAATAAGATACCAGAGAATAAATGTGGAATGGGTTCTTAGTAAACTACAGAGGTTTGTCTCGCAATGACCACTGTTATTACAGCTCCAGTATGAAGCAATAATCCACTCTCCAAAAATGGTGTGCAGGGAAACAATGGGGGCTGCTGTTATTATATTGTCCTTCCAGTGCCTCCAATTTTTGATGTGCCTATTGAACACACTTGTTTAGAAGCTTCTATTTGAAATGGATCTTCATAAAATATTTTAAAATGTAATTTGTGAAAACTGAAATATTCCATGATCACAGTCCAACAAAAGAGGCAGGGTTTTATACTTCCCAGGCTATTGTCACCTAGGTCAGGGGACAACCTGATATGCTGGAGCTGCCACGAGCTGCAGTTCTGGGGTTGCATACGATTATTTTTCTAGGTAATGGGAGATGGACAATCATAGATTTTGAGAAGAACAGCTAACCTTATTCCTGGTAGAGACATAGCCAAGCCAAGAGCTTCAGAACTTAGATTCCAAAGGGAAAATAAAAATTAAAGAAACAAAGAAAGGAAGGAAAGAAGGAAGAAAGAGAGAAGGAAAGAAGAAAAGAAGGAAAGAAAGTAAACTATACCCTAAATAAATTATTTCTCTTCTAAATAAAGGTCCTCAAATTCTTTATCCCACTGGAAATGCTGGAAAGTCTATTTACCTTTTCCAAGCACAGAGAACAGTTTTAGACATTTCCTTGGAGAAGAATTTCAGTTTCCAAAGGGTTCTGCTGCAGCCCAAGACTACTCTGTGCATTGCTGTCTTCCTAAATCCTGTCATTGCTAGTCATTCCTTTGGGAAAGTAAAAGGGGCTAAAGCTCTCCTCTCTCTCCCCAAACACACACACACGCATGCACATCTTAATATCTCCTGGAGCCATAGTGATTTCAGAAAATGTTTTCAATGGGGCCCACAACTTCTGAATTTTGATTAGTTCAACTCTAAACTCCCAACAGTATTACTTCACTTAGCATAAATTATTAATTTATTACAGACCATTTCAAGGGAACAGAGGAATAATTCAGCTAGATAAAGACATCAGCTGCAACAAGGAGAGGGAGTCTCCCACACAGTGAGAGAGGTAAAGCTCTGTGCTCAGCTTTTCAAATGAAAACAGGTGGAAAGATGGATCAACTGGACATGAATATTCCCTATCTTCATCCTTACAGTAAGTACTCAGTGGATCAGACCACAGTCACTAAAAATAAGTAATGTCACAGTTACACTGATTTACACCATCATAGGAACTCTTTTAGCATTTGACATGGATTGAGCTTTATCTTGTGTGATTTTCCTCCAGTTTCTAAAACTTTTTAGGAAAAAAATAATAATTATGAGCAACATGAGGGAAGCCATACTATAACATGATATCATTGAACACTTAAGGCTGTGAAAACGATCTCATGAAACCAAAGGATGAGTTTCAACAAACCAAACAAGACAGAAGCAAAATTTTGAAGAAAAATAAAGAAAACACAACCATTATTCTTGTTGTAACTCACTGAAGCAAAGTTGCATTAAGAAAGCAAATATTTTCCCCAAATAAATGCTTGGCGTTACACATTTTTACCAGACCACCAGAATGTATATTTTGCTATTTGCACCACAAACATTTGCATCTGCTGCTCAAATTTATTTAAAATATATATAAAAATAAAGTATTTCCACCAGTCTTATTTGATATTAGGGTAGGGCTGAAAATATGCCACAGCCTACAGGTTTCAGAACACAGAAGGGATTGAATATAGATATTGTTATATGTATGCCATAATGTACATATTCTTCATGGTCTCAGTCCTTAGTTCTGAGCTAGGGTGCATCTGCAACCCCTCAAATGGCTCATTGCCACATTTATATCTCTGCCACCTGTGTGCAGTATTAGCAAGGGATTATTTCAGACATCTGCACAGGCCTGGCATCCCCAGGGAACCATTTCCAAAGGTATCACCAGCAGCAGGTCAGGTACTGGTCAGCAGGTCAGCAGCTGTACAGGAGGCTGCCCCTCATTGCACTGGGGGACCACTCCCGCCTATTCAACTGCTCAGAGATATTTTGCAGCACCAGCAAGCGGCCAAACGTTCCAACTGCTGCTGAAGCATTGTACCACCTGGAAGGCAATCATTATTGGAGGATAATGCTGTCACAAGAACCCTATGTTAATTTGTAATCAATATAACCCCAAACAATATTATCAGCTGCACTATGATAGATTTCAAAGAACAATTCGCATAACTTATGTCTTGAGATTTAGCAGAAAGGGTCAATAAGAGTTCCTGAGATAGCAAGTCAACAAATGGAAAAAAAAAAAAAAAAAAAAAAAAGGACTATTTAAAGCAAATATGTGTATGAAGACAATGGCAGTAGGAAAAATAATAAATCATATTTACTGTCCTCCTTCTCTTCTGCAATTCTCTCTTTTTCTTCCTTTTCCTTCACTCAGCCAAAAATGCCCACAGCTCTTCCCAGGCTGCAGCAGAAACTGCATGGCTAATGGAGTTCCTGGTGCAAAAACCCAATGCAAATACTGCCACCAAGTGCCCAACACATCTGTTCGCAGTGCAGACTCCTGTCTGCAGCTGCATGCAGAGATGTGCACGTTAATGTACATCAGTCATGGATGCTCACATATGACTCTCTCTGGTACAGTGTCAAAAAGTTAAAGAATCTGAATGCACAGGCAAATGCAGCTATCCTCCCAGAAATAGCAGAGCTGCATGAGATATACACAAGTGCACCCAGGATGGGAGTGGCATCCTCCTCATGCTGTTGCTTGTGTGACTGTAAGGCCTATTCCATTTCCTGGTATGCCCCAAAATTAAATCTAAACCCTCTCTCTTTATTCAGCACTTAGTTGTGCTAGCAAGGTCTTCAGAAGAAAGCACATTTAAAGGTGGGGGGACGTTTCCAGTAGCGCACAAGGGCTGGCATTAATTTGGATAATGCCCTGACCACAGTGCGACATGGTCCTACAACACCCGGAGTGTGGAGGAGCTCCCTATTTGCCAGCGACCACTCTAAGGCAGGACCAGTTCCTGGGGCTTAGGACTTCTTTCCTCTGTGCTTGCTGTGGGAGTGAGACTCTGCTGCTTGCCTGGCCCTCCAGCTCACTGGCACCAAACACCTTTCCCCTCCTCAGCTTTTGGGCTCACAGGCCCGTTTCAACTAGCTCTAACTGAACCCACACTTTTTTCTCGAAAATCTGTGATTTTCAGTGAAGAAAACCCTTCAATCAGACAGCTGACTTCTTCTTTTTTTATCACCCTTCTGACCCGACCCATCTGATACATAATAAGGACCCAGATTGGATGTCTTCTCATTTTCAATATTTCTACTTGCATTTTCACTGTGTTATTTTAAGCAGTTAAAGAAGTGCAAGGAATAAAATAAAATAAAATAAAATAAAATAAAATAAAATAAAATAAAATAAAATAAAATAAAATAAAATAATAAAATTAAAATAATATAGGCACATCCTCTAGCTATGTTAAATGTTATGCTGTAAATGACTGTATCAGCAGCATAAATAAATATCATGAGAGAACTGAGGGCAAATGATTGTCAGCAAGAAAAAAAGGTGCAGGAAAGTTTTCTGTCCAAACAGTCACCAGAGAGATTTGAAGGGAACTGCTTGTGGAGAGAAACAGTGTGATTTTTGGAAGCTTAGAAGTCATCAGGGCGGGATATAGGAAGTTGATAGGCAGAGAAAGAGATGAAAGAAAGGACTAAAGGAAAATATTAGTAAAACCAAAGGAATGTAGGGGAAAATTATACTAAATTAAATTGGAGATTAAAGAAGACACTCAGACATAGTAAGGATGAGTTTATAAAATAAATAGCTTGAATACTGTGTGAGGCTTAAAGGTGAAAACTAAAAGCCTCAGTATGGTGTAGAAGTTAACGAATAAGGTGATTCAAGACACTAAACAAGGAGATAATTTTATAGGCAGGTGTGGGTTAGATTATTCTCTGTGCATAAAATACCAGTATTACAGCAACTGGCATTACTGGCCTTGGCTGAGCTTGCTGATCCTTATACTGCCAAAGACAGAAAATCCTTACTTGGGAAGATTAGACATATAAACAAGCTAAGGATTAGTTTAATATAAGTGCTGGTAAGGGGACAATTACAGTTATCCCAACTAGGAGACACCAGGACCTTGCAGCAGGGGCATTTCGGTGCCAGCAGTACAGGAGGTGGTCAGGGAGTTGGCTGCTGCTGTGCCTTGGCAGAGGCACCAGGACTAGGGATGACCTCTCCATCTGGGTGCCCTCCCAGGCAGCAGGAGAAGCCAGCACTGTCAAAGCCAGCAAGTCAGACTTCGATTCTTGTCAGGAAAGCTGATTTAAATGTGCACTAACCATTATATCTATTCATACGCATGGACAAGATATTTTTGTTCCGTTACTTGGTCAGATTGAGGGCATATGTATGAGTAATGGCATACAAGTAATAGTAAAGATAATGCTTATATTCATTTTTCAAACCTCAAAGACAGCTCGAAATATCAGTGCTTACTAACAATGTCACTTTAGGATAAACAGAGGCTTCCTGCTCTGACAGTCTCTGGTGTGTGGCCTCTCTGGCATGCAGCACACAAATACTGTATTTCTGCTACCAGCAAATATTACTCCACTGCTTAGAATGAGATAATTTATTGGAGTTTTTTTCTCCCTTCCAAGAAAGAAAGGAGGGTAAGGGGGGGGGAGTACACCTGACCTTTCATAGTTCTTTACATCAATCGCTGCAGGAACTGTAATACAATTCCCACACACTGTGGTCTGGTGCTGCCTAACAATTAATCTCGTGTACAGCTGGTGCAGGGCAGCTCTGCAAGGTAATTTGCTTCCAGTGGAATTTTCAAATATGCTTTAAAGTACTTAAGTGTAAAGCTTTGTAAAATGAATAATCCATCACAAATAATTAGAGCTGCCCCTAGAGGAGTTAGACAGAAATTCAGAAACAGATGTGTCATGCATTTAGCTTACTGGTTATGTGTGGCCAGAAGAGTCAGCTTTTCTGATGAAGGCATTGACTTAGATGGTAGTTAGCTACTCCAGAAGGTGTCAATTGGCAATTTGCTCCTGTGAGGAAAGGCCAAAAATGAAAGCAAGAATGGAAAAGGAATGAACAAGTACTTTTACAGTGTTTCTAGCATGGAGCCAGGAGTTGGACTTGATGATCCTTGTGGGTCCCTTCCAACTCGGGATATAATGTGATTCTGTGATTTTCTTCATGATTTTTTTTTTTATTTGTTTGTGATGTGGAATTCACTATCCAAGTATCATTTGATACTCTTCTGGCACAAAATATATTTTATTTCATTATGTTCTACACCCAATTCCATATTTAACAAGAACATCTTGCTCAGCTACATGGTTATGATTCCTTCACACTTTTAAATTATTCCTTTATTTTTAGTCCAATGGCAAATAATTCCGTTTTTCCCCCAATACTTATTTTAAGCAGCATGTTACTCCAAAATATGCCCCCAACCTTCTCTGTGGTATGTTTCAATACAAGATTCAGGCTTGGAAATAGTGCCTGCAAGGATCTGAGCCCTTCTTCCAGTACTCTCCTTCCTCTCTCAATTCTTCAAAATGACTTTTTTATTCATCAGTAATCCTCAAGGATACCAGTAGATTTATACAGCCCAAAACATTGAATTTAAAGACATGCAAAGAAACTGCAACCTGCAAGGAGACGCCAAAATTAAAAGTAACTACATGAGGATGTGGGATCAGAAGACTAAAATGAACAGGAGATTTTCCTATCTAGAGGTTTTGTGCAATACATGTCAGCAACTTATAAAAGTGTTTCCTGTGTAAGTTAGATCAGAAAGAACTAGCTAATTCTTGTGAAGCAATAGTGTCATGCACCATCAATCCTTAAATCTAGGTAGCATAAATCAGCTAGAGGGAGCTCTGTTGTTGAAAAAGCTGGCAGAAAAATTACATGTAATATGGTGAAGTGGGAGAGATGATGGTTTTGTCTGTCAGGAACATAAGTAAAAAATGTCAGGTTATGTTGTGTCCATTTTATGAAATAGATTTTTTAAATATACTGCTAGCAAAAGCAATTCAAAAAAATCACTAGCCCAGCAAATATTTAGCTGAAGGGGTACTAGTAAGTCATCAGTACACATGCCCTGCAGTATTGAAATATTACAATAAATATGGAAGGCAGGAGCTTTGGATATTTTTTGAAGCAGAGTAAAACAAAATCTGCAAAAAAGTGACTTCAAATCTAAAATACCCATGAACAGATTAGCTGTGGTAACACAAGATCTGTTGCCAGAAGGAGGAATCCTCTGGGTGATTATAATGTTGGTTGTCCAAACGCACTTATGTTCTGCTAAATCCTTTGCCTTGACAGGCAAGCTGTAGTTTTGTGCCTCTTGGAGCTTAAAGATGTATATCCTGAAATACTTAAGGGAGAGAGGGTTGCAACTCCTTATAGTAAACTATGCTTGGAATAGATACACTTTTACTCTTAGGCATAATTCCAGATTTGGTGTCTTGGAAGACACGCTTAACTATTTCCCAGACAAAAACGGGAGATAGGTGAAAGTGTCCTGCAGGGATAATGCAGGGCATGCACAGCCTCCAGTCTACAACAAAAGTTTCATTTCAGCTGGCAGAACTAGTCTAGGCAGCACTGCTGTGACGCTAGAGCAACCTGCAGCTTCCCCAAACCGTGCTCTAGGCCAAACCCTTCCCAAAAGGCCAAACCCATCCTATTATCTGGTTGATAATAGCTTCAGCTGTGTTAACAGCAGTATGTTAACAGTGGTGTTTAGTCATTGCTGGCCTTTTTATCTCAGCTGTGGCAAAGGCCTGAACTTCTAAATATCCATTAAAAATTCAAAAGAACATTTTAAGTGGTGCCTCTCTCCCCCCAGGCATCCGAGTTTTAAAAAAATACTCCCTGGAGTTCAAACTGAGTGCACATGTTGCCCTTGGCTGGTGTAGTATTCCACAACCTAGGGAATTATTTTCTTTCTGAAGGATATTTCACTTCAAGTTCTGCATCTGGTCAAAAAATGTAAAATACACAAATATGGAAAACACTAAAGGATGTTTAATCATGTGTAAGAATTTCAGTGAATCGACTTCCTGATATTCAAAGAGGAGGGTTCTTTCTTTTAAAAGGTTTTGATGTTTCGATTCCTTTTAAGTTGCCTTCAGCACTCAGGAGATGACCTTTAATAGAATCACACTTTGTGATTCCATTGCATCAAGCAGAGAGACACTACATCATCTCTGGTTCACCTGGGGAACCAACATGGGGCACAGATTTAGCCCAGTCACTTCAAGCAAATAGGTGATATTCAACCCCATTTGTCTTCAAGACTTGATGTCCACACGAGGCTCATTTCTGAAGTTTTGTCTTGCTGTAGACCTACAGAATATTTATTCAAAACCACAGCATATGCTTGTTCTGTTTCAAATTAATTCATTCCACCAAGTCTGTGGTACATAATTAAAGCAGGATTGCTTAATGAAAATCTATGGGGAAGAAAACAAAAACCAAAACAACAACAACAAAAAGCCCTCAACAACTACAACAAAACAACACACACAGCTAGTGGGTAAGTAATTTGCCCCCAAAGAGCTTGCATTATTGTGGTCCTTTAGCCTGATTAAGCCCAAAATCTTTCTCTACTTCCTCTTGAAAGCACACACGCACCATTCCTGTCCTTGCACAGGCCTAGTTAGATGCACTAGACGGAAAGTATTTATCATAGTAGTATAGTAGATGAAAAATAGTTAGGGTATAATGCATCCCAACACCCTTTTTCCTACCACATTTGTTATGCTAGAAAGGAGGCTCTGAGGCTGGAGGAATGGAAGCTGGGCATCCTGGTCTGAGCAGCAAATTAGGGCACAATCCAGAGCTTTGATATTTTGAAAACATAAGCCTGTTGAACTGAGAGTAAGAAAAAATAGGTGGGCCAATACATGGATAAAAAAAGCTTCACCAACAGAGTGCTAACTAAAAATACATATATTGGAATCTTTTACATAGGATATTGCTCATGTGGAGATCTAAATCTCTCAAAAAGGGCTGTCAGTAACTGCACAGATGATGCAGGGCTCCACACTGCAAGTGTTGCAATAGCATTGTCACTGGATCAGATGAGAGTCCCCATAAGGTAGCTCAGGTGGGATCTTACAGCTCTAGTAATCCTTCTAGGATTGTAAGTGTCGTGCTAGGTCCTGCTAACAGGATGACTACTTCAGCAAGTGCATGATCCTTTGCTATCATTTATTTTAAACTATCTACAGAGCATAGCCTATCTTATTCGTGCACAAAATACTATCTTACATTACCATTCCTGTAGTTACCATTCCTGCAAATGCAAGTACAGTTTCTACTGACTTTACATTCTTTTATCTATGCAAATTTTGGTCAGCTCCTTCCTCTGCAGCAGGAACTGCCTGGGGGAAGCCCACAGAATCACTCAGTTTCTCCAGTCAGGGTGTTGGCTAATGCACCCCAACAGGCTCATAGTCTGTCACTGGTCTCTGCCCAACAGGATCTGCCAGAAGTCCTGACCCAAATGGGAACCCAGCATATGGATAGCAGCAGGACCAATTAGGCAGGTGCTTTGTAAGAAATCAAAGTAGGAGTTCAGTCAAGTAATTTGTTGCAAACAGTTCACCATCTGTTTTATACAAAGACAATCCGGGGAGTTCCCCTGACTAAGCACTCCAGGTATGCACAAAGGCACAGCCCTTGTATTCACAGCCTTTACACATCCCAGCTACACCACAACAACTGTTACTACAAGAAAAAAAAATCTTCCTTATATCACAATTGTAAATTAATTTCCATGGGTTTTGCCACACCTGCCTTCACAAAGAGTGCAACATGCTTGCATTACTTACCTTTAATACACTTTCTACCTCAGAGATCTAATTTTCATAACAGTAGTGACTGGCCCATTCATCAATTCTCTGCAGTGTTTCATTTCACTGAACACAAAACCTAAATTATTACAAAGCAAATATCTACCAGTGAGTCTGCACACATGCCTATTTGAAAAGATAGCATTTCCTATTTAAGTGCATAGATTTTTTTTTTAATTTACATTCTGTATTCACATGTCACATGAATGTCCTGCGAAAGTATCTATGTAATGTTACTGTCTTTTACTTAACCTGTGTTTCTTGATTAATATGTCACACACAATGACCTTTTTCTGTTTCTCTGAAAGCCCACTCTTTTTGGGGTTATGTCCTTGAGTTCTCTTTAAGTTGCTGTTAACCTCTGAGAATCAACAGCTGTAGGATTCCTGCCATTTAGACTTACATAGTTATTTGTCACAATGTAAAAAAAAAAAAAAAAAGTCTTCAAAATACCTTTAATTTCATCCCAAGTAATCTTCACAGATTCATTAATTTAGCTAAACATGAAGTTCCTTTACATTACTCTTTGTCTTTTGTAATGGGGAGTTTTAGGACAAATGGGAAACATGAAAATGTTGCATTTCTACTTTTAGGGTTTTAGAAACCCTAAACCTAGGAACTAAATCATTTTCTCAAGAGTTATTCTGCCCAAGTATCTCAGCACAAGCTGGGAGAGGAGAAGGTGGTACCTGGCCACCCAGCCACTGCACAACTGTGGGAGTAGCATATTTTCATAAAGTCCATCCAACAAAAAGTTAAAATTATTCTGAAAAAGCTGGTGATTTTACCCTACCATTTATCTACTGAGCAAACACATTCAAAGTATTCCAGACAGTCCAGATGTCACGTCTCAGAAGTTAGACACTCTGGATTTTTCAGTCTTTATCTTGTGGTTTTCCTCATTCTTCTGTTTTCCAGGACAGAATGGTAAATTTGCTGCTTTTTCTGGGTAAAAAAGTTCACAGTTTCTAGATCAAAAATTCACTTTTCCTCATCTAAATTCAGATTTCAGAAATATATTCTGTCATTTTCCAAAAAGTTTAGTAATTTCTTTTCTTCCTTAGCAAAAGATTTCAGATGAAGCAACATAACACTTCCATCAAAACCAATTCTTTCCGACATATGAATAACGTACACTTTTACAGAATTGGCTGCAAAAAACCATAGTGTTTCTTCAATATCATGTATTGTCACTTTGTATAGATGTAAAAGATTTTTTCTTTAAATCGCTTTTCTTTAGTGTAAACACTTCAGTAAACTTGACACTGTTCTGATTTTTTGAAAACTATTTTTATATTGGAAAGAACTTTTTACTTTCTAACTTTCCCCAAAGAATGCAGGACCAATAGCTGGTAATTTTTAAAAGAATGTTCCCCTTTAATGAGTCCCAAAGTCAGATTGTTCAGGAAAAGCATGTGTTGAGGTAAGATTTTACACATATAATATTGTGTTTCTTTCCCAGAAAACAGTCATTACTTCATCCATTATTGTCATTATATTGTTGATATTTTTACATTGGTAACCTAAATGAACATGTTTATAATAATCGAGTTGGCCAGAGTGCAAACACCAGCAATTTGGAGATTGTAAATATTAGCATAGAGTGTATTTTTGTCCAAGTCTTTCCAAATGTGGAAAAGACCCTTTTCACTCAGAGAAGTTAGTATGGTGATAAGCAGGACTGCTTTAATAGAAGTTGGGATATACAAGAAAAAGTAAAGCAATTCATTTTCTACTTGCCAACCATTTATGTGTGAAAGTATTTATGTGTGAAACATTTATTGTTTCATTTATCCTTCCTTTGAGAGGCAAAACCTATGCAGCAATATGGAATAATCTTAAGAATACTTGTCTGTCTACAGTTCCTCTCTGGCTCTTCCCCAAAGTCTTTCCCAAACTGTTTTGATTTTTTCTGTCTTTTGTCACAGAGATTTCAACAGCCTTGTCAAAGACTTTGCACAGACAATCATGGTCACTGATTGCCAGAATAACAGCACACCTGGAAAATCTACCTGGCTTTTGTCATTAGATCAACACTGAAGCTGCTCTGCCCACCTCATGATCTAGCCCATTTTTGGTTTGAAGTTACATACTGCTCACTCAGGACAGTAAAAGATATTATTTGAGATTGAATTATCCCAAAGTTTTTGAAATCTTGGGGG
The DNA here is from genome assembly GCF_009769625.2 of Cygnus olor. NCBI lineage: Eukaryota > Metazoa > Chordata > Aves > Anseriformes > Anatidae > Cygnus > Cygnus olor. Next base: position 42,313,217 of record NC_049198.1, on the reverse strand, counting down.
TATATTCTAGAAAATACAGCTAAATAAATTTAGTGCAGTTATCAATATGATCAAGTATGTAGAAATTATTTTTTTGAAAAATTGTATGTCCTATCTATGAATTTGTTTCCTGTAGTTCAGCAGTGAAAAAAACAACAGAATGATGCCACTCTTTTTAGATATCTCACCCATTTCTTCATACTCCTGCTCATCCTATTTATATATCTAGCAAGTAATTAAGAGTCATATTTCTATGTATTTTCCTGCTGCATATACACTAAGCTGTGCTGTTGATTAAGGTTCTTACATATTACCCAAAAAACCCTGCCTGGTGTAGCCAGGCTTCATAACAGTTTCAGAGTAGATTGAGCATTGCTGTGTTCTTATGTGAAGCATGACAAAGCTATAAGTTATGCCTGCTATTCCTTATGACTAGGATTTCATGGCAGTTGTTTAGCACTGGGGCTACAAGATTTCCTGTTTTTAACTGAAAGTTTTATTTATTTGCCATAATACTCCCTTTTTTTTTACTACTCAAATGTCTGTATATGGGAAATATGGGAAACATTGATGTCTGCTGTCAGCACAGCTACCACTGCCTGTAGGGTATCCATTTATACCAAACTTTATTACATTATGCTACTGAGAAGTACATTCTTCTGTATTACAAAGTACACAGCTCAGCTGAAAGCCTGTCCTGCTAGGAAGGCCTCTGCTTTTCTTTACCTGTATTAGAATTCAAGGATTCAAGGAAAATCGTTTTTTTTTTTGGGGGGGAGAGGTGAGCTGTTGGTGGAAGAGCAGAGGGAGTGCACACAGGGCATGGAGAAGTTCATGCTATCTGCTTCCTTAATAAGCTTTCATGTAATGACTGAAAATCTCTCATGTTTTGAGGAAAGGATCTACAAAATTTTCAACAATATAATTTTTTTTCTCAAGCTTTTTTTCTGGGTTTCAGTCATATGTGTGAAAAAGTAACAGCAGCCCATTGTGCCTGCTGCTTGCAAAGTTATAAAGATACACAATTCATTGAAATGAAAGTTTTCTCATTCCACATACAAATTCTACTTTCTGTTATGTAAATTGTGCAACTGAGCTCCTTTTTCAGACCATTTTTTAACACAACCAAATGCTTTTATTTCCTAATTTCTGAGGCCTGCTAAGCAAAAGAGTAGCATTATTTCAATAAATTCACAAATTTCTACCACTAAAAATGAAGTGAGAAGCATCAAAGAAAATTACGTTTATGTCTTCACAGGAGAATGAACTTCCTCCATGTATTAACCGAATAGGAAAAAACGTAAGTCCCGTTTATATGTTAGGCTTTTTGATTGGTCTCCCTATAAGTAAGAGAAATGGAGTCTTGAATGCAAACTATGTTAGAATGTGTTTCTATTGACTGTAATCTACACAGAAGTATATGGTCTGAACTTGAAGTTTCTTAGTGCTGTTTTTAAAAAGCAGTTCCTCAGATGTAAATGTTTCTATTACTAGTGGGTATAATTTTGGCAACATGGATTACAAGGATAGAGCTGTTAGTCTAATGCTGTATAACACCCTAAAATTTAAGAATCCAGGTCTTCAATGCCATCTTTTATCTGGAGGAATCACATGAGTTTAGAAAACAGATGTTCAAGCTTGTTATCAATTGAAATGGCAGGATGTGATTTCCTTCAGACAGTTCTTGAAAGTCCATGTCTTCATTTAAGTATTTAAACTAATCAGAAATGGGAAAGAGTTTGCTATAAACCTAATATTTAGTAGACTGCATGCTGATCTTAGCAAAAAGTGCCCATCAGTTCCCACCTTGTGTTTAAGACACAGTGCTTTGTGTACAGCAACCCTGCTTTCAGTATCCTGTGAGTTCACTTATATAAAATATATTTCAGAGGAGGAAACTATGCACTGAAATGATCAAGTCAGTTTTATTCTAGAATTCTTTCAACGGGAAAAAACAGTGAAAGACAATTGAATGTGTTGTTGAAGAAGAGGAACAACAGCAGAAAGCACTTGTGTCTTGGTGTAGATACTTCTGTAGAACTTTCTTCCAATCATGCAAGTGCAGAATAAAAATTCTAGGACTGAAGGGTCTGGATCTGAAAATGACTCAATGTCATGTTTCCTCCGGCATTTTCCCTCTGACAGTAAAAGCACTTCCAAAACTGGCAGGAAGATAGAAGGCAGAAAGGAAGAGAGAAACAGCTGAGGTACAGGGTAATCAGCAAGCAATTATACCAAACTTGTTAAAGATATTTGCAGCTATTTTTGCTGGCAGATAGTGTGCAAACAGAGCGGCAATTAGTCACAGAAATTGCTGTATTCACAGAGCAAATACAAATAGGAACAAACGTGATGATTTCAAAATCTGAGACATCAGAAAAAAATCTTAATTATATGTTCTGTTTTTCAGTGTTTAAAGTTATTCATTTCATACTGAAGCACAGAAAAAAAAAAAGTCTTCTTTTTAAGCAGTACTTAGATTCAGAGACCATATACTGCAAGTATATGATACATAATGTAATTAAAACATGATTAGATGATTCCTCAGAAAGATGCGTCACCTTATTTTTCAGACAACTGTTCTTTCCCAAAAATACATTTATTCATGCTAGTCAATTGTGTCTTTATTCCTAAAACAGGACATCATTTTTTGCTTTTTCACAGGAAAAGGAAAAACTCAACATTTTCAATGCCCATGCAGAAAGTTAGGAATTTAGGAACCTGATGAGTATGTAAATATATGTTGCTGCATTTCAAAGAAAAAAAAAATGTTTTTCTCAAAATTTTGTCAGAGATTAGTGTCAGTAAGAGCTCTACTATCTTCAGTCAACTTGTAGAGAATGAGCTGTTGAGAAGCCCATAGGTGACTAAAAACATGTTTAGGAGACCCATCTAGCAGTTCTAAGAACGTAACTTTTCCATACTGGAACTAACAATCCTGAAAACCTGTAAAAAACAGTAAACTTCAGTTAAAGGTGAGTAATGTCAGGACAGATAACCAAATGACCCTGTGTCATAAGATTTGTCATGCAAACTATAAGTGCATAACAGATACTTGTTGAAGGTCCTGGAGTTGCTGCTCCTTTCCTCATGTTTTCTGTTGCTAGATGAAATACCTAACCACTATGAAAACAGAGCCATAATAACATTAAAAAAGTTGACCTGAAAATAGCTCTTAAAAAAAACAAAAACAAACAAACAAAAAAAAACCTGTGCTGACGTCTCAAAGACCTGGGTGGAGAAAATTTTCCATTCACTTTTTACTCCCCCAAGCAAACAAGGAAAGCCAGAAAGTCATGTAAATACATATATTTGCTTTGGGGAATCACCCAGAAAGATAACAGCTTTTGGGGGCATGCAGAAATCCTCCGTTCTGGTCCCAAGGAACTTTGAATTGAGTTTCTCACACAGGTCAGAAGGGGCAGTCCAAGGGAGCAAGAAGGTGGAGCTAGCGACCTGAGAGTCCCTCCAGTCAACCAGACTTCAAGTGCCAGTAGAACACCTCGTGGATGGATTAACTGGATGGTGGCTGCTGTTGCCCTGTGCTACAAGTAGCTTTCAGCACACACCTTGAATTCTCCTGTCCATGCTAGGCACATGGAGCTGAAGGAGACCACCCGTGATCACGCAGGAATGCGCAATTTGGCCTTCCAGGTAAGCGTGGTTTCCTTTGCTTTGCAGGGAAGAGAAAGGACTTAAAAACAATGAACAAGGCTTACCTCAGAGTAAAGAAAGAGCAATTTCTGCTCTCTGCCTGCAGATAGTCAACAACACCTTATATGCTTTGCACTGATATCCTGCCAAAGTACAATGCTCTTATACAAAAAGCCACAATTGACACATTCAGGAATAAGCTCGTCTCACTCCCTTCATCTGCTATCTGGTATACTGACATCTCTGAAAAGTCTCCCTACTCAGTAATATTTGGTAAGCTGACAGGTCTCACAACTAACTCATCCTGTTTTCCTATCTGTTGTATCAATTGCTGCTTTTTCCTGAGGATACTTAATTTACAGTTCTGTTGAAGAGGAGATCAAAATTATGTAGCAGACATACATCTCATCAAAGCAATGTATATTAATAACATGGGAAAAATAATCATACAATCAGAGTGGGGCATATCTTCTTTCTTCCACAATTAAGATAAGTGTAACTGTGTGTTCTGCTCTGGAGAAGAACACAGAGTGGAGGTAAGGAGCCAACACAGAAGGTTCTTCATATTATGTGCATGAGGGAATGTTAACAAATATTTAAACATTGCAGATTTCAAAAGCTGAAGCACCAAAAAACAAACAAACAAACAAAAACCTATTAACCAGTCAGTTATTGTTTCTCAGTGCTTGGCATCCCTGCACTTTCAAAGGAATCAGAGTAGGAACAAACAACACAAATCTACAGCCTAGCCAGTTTGCCATACTTTGTTAGTGAAAGTAGGATGGGCAGAGGAGAGCCTGGTGCTCTGATGCATGCTCCAGTGGTAATGCATCCCTTAATGTCATCCTAGAGCCTTCAATCCTTACACTGTCACAGAGCTCAGCTAACAGGAAGGACAGCACATAGTGGGTATGAATATCAGCCAACGCTATTCAAATAATGCAGAAAATGTTTGCAGAAGCTAAGCATGCAGAATATTTTCTAACACCAATAAATATACAAGCACTCTGTCCTAATAATTAAATATTCATTGGGCTATAGAGACACACATACAAGAGACTGATTTGATAACCTGCCAGCTGGGGAATATTTGCGGAATGTAAAGGAGCTAGGGTCAAGTCCCTACTCCAGTCAATAGTTAATAATTCACGCTAAGTGGGACAGCTTCAAGAGGAGACAGAGTGATAACTCTCTTAAAACATGATAGCCCAGTGGTTAGGGCATTCTCCTGGGTAATCACAGTGCCCTCGTTGCATCTCTGATTCAGAGCAGATATACAAGCAATATGAACTTGTGTCTCTTTCAGTGCAAATGATTGAGTTAAGTGAGAACTTCATCCAGGCTTTGCTTGCACACAACGCAGGTGCCCAAGTCAGCTTCCGAAATCTGTGCATACAGATTCACAGAGGAGAGAAGCATCTCCTCTAGCTGCAGAAGCTCAGTGCCAAATGCTCTTGAATGGCACAAACTGGAAAACATCTAATTCCTCAGCAGTCTCTGTGGAGTACAGAGCAGTGACTAGTTAATTTCCTGCCTTGGACAGCTGCCTCACCTGGACAATATGCAGAGACCCCAGGAGTTCCTCTCCCGCTTGCAGCAGAGGTTTGCAAGAGCATGGACATCTCATTTGATTTAAATAATCTAAACGTAAAATTACTGAGACTAGCCATTAATGAAATCTGGGACTTGAGTCAGGTTTTCTGGTTATTTTTTATTTTTTTTTATTGGAACACCAGAAGAAGTTAACATTTACATTTTTGCTATCTCTGACTCAACATATAAATCACTCTCTTGGCAAAGTAAGCACAGAAGAAAATAGATAACTTCCTGCATAAAGAAAAACAAAAGCAAACAAACAAACAAAAAACACTTCACAGGAGAAGCCACTGTGTAGAAGAAACACATCTATTTTTTTTCCTATTTTCTTGTATTTGATCTTTTCTTGGACAAGCAGTACTCTTCTTCCTCCTTGATATAGTATCTTCTAGTATTAAGTATCTTCCCTGCAGCACGAAACCAAAAAGTGTTCTCAAAATAAATTCATTTAAGCCATTTTTAAGTACCAATGAGGGGTTGCACTCCAAAAGTACCTTCAGATGTACCTGAGCTGTTTAATGATTAACTTGCAAAGTGATAGAAAAAATCAGGGACAAAGTAAACCCCAGTTAGGTAGTTTGTTTTATAAAGTAAATATGTTAAGAAAACAGCTCTTGATGTTATTACAAAGCGGTTAAATACTAACAAGTGCTGTCGAATGGATTATATTTGAGCTTTATTATGCCAAGAATGATTGGCCTTTTGCCTGATGATGTAGAGGGACTCTTAACGGGATGAAGAGGTTGTTAACAAAGTAATGTGTCTTTCAACTAGGCATGCAAATGTTCAAAGGGGATAACTATTTGAGCTTTTTTTAATTTTACATTGGCTATTGATATTTAAACATACATCCTTTAATGTTATAATTGAATTTCCACTACATTACAGGAGTGTAAAACTTTTTCAACCAAACTATAGTAGACCTTAAAAATCAGTTATCTAATGTTAACCTTCAGAGATGCATCCATGTAGCGTAAAGTTCTACTAATTCCATCAATTACATTTCTTATAATGCTTGATCCTGCAAAATATCAGCTACCACTTCTGTATGCTTCATGGATTCCACTGGAACCATAGGTATAGCTGCAAAAACTGCAGTTCCTATTTTATTGCCTTGTGATATAGCCAGTACTTGGGAGACTCAGAAGCAACTTTCTTTCCTCATTCATGTGAGAAACTAAGTTGTGTTTTTGCAGTAGAGAATTACTTTTCTATATTCCAAGCTAGTTGTGTAGTCATAATAAGGAGAAATGCTAAGTAGATAAGTGGACAGTAGAAGGCCTCACTGTTCCAAAATAAGGTGGAAGCTTGAGAAAAACAGGATGACCAGTGTGGGAACAGTAAAACAAAGATCACAGGTTCTCAAAACATAAGAAAGGGGAAAAAAAGGGGGGGAAGGGAGAAATTAAAGGCTTGAAAAAAAAAAAGAAAAATTGTACATATATGGTATAGAAGAACGTCGAGTAGCTTGTGAACCTGTAGTACTCAGCCAATGACGAAACAGGGGTGGTGATCAGGTGTCAGGTAATAGGGAATAAAAGGTTATGATTTGTTTACTGTAATGCGCTCCTAATTGGCAGGACGCCCACCATTGCAATTGTGAATAAAATAGCTTCACAGAAGATCCTGTCTGAAGAAAATTATTTGAGATTTTTCTCACATTCACAACTTGTAATGCTCTCAAAGGAAAACACACAGCAAATCCCAAATGTACAGCTCCACTGTATCTCTCTCTCTCACTGATTTTAAGGCTCCCTTACTAGCAGCCATTTGGGTGCATTACAATGGGTAAGTTTCTTGTATTGATTTTAAGAAGACACATAGCTCTAGCCACACTATCAGTCTGCCCAAACACTCCAAGGCAATGTACCCAGAATAAAACCCCAATGCAAACATTAGGCCTACATGGAAATGTTACCTGCATTGGATGCAAACTCATAGCTAGAATAAACAGATTGCTGCATTGTTTAAACCATCAGATTCAGGTTTTTAATTGTTTTGTTCCCTTAAATATGTCTTGCAATTTAAGGAACCTGAATCATCAACAGATACATTATCCTCATAGTCTCATCATTACCCAGAAGACTGTCCATGCTAAGTGTGTACAGATCAATGTAATATATTGTGTCTATATCTACAATAATGTCATAACGTACATAGACGCTGCAGTGTCTCTTGCTTTCAGTCTGATTCAGTTAGCTTCTCTCTGATGGCGTTGGCTAAAGGTTCACTGCAGCTTCCCACTGGATTTTCTGCTCACAAATCCAGCTACACCGACAGTAACGTTAATATTCAGATGTTAGCATTTGCCTAGCTTGTGTTTAGCCTGCATTTAAGATGCAATGGTTTTACTTGTTTAGTTCTGATGATTCAGATCTCTGCTAATAATGACATTAAACAAGAAGTCACACAACCCTCAAGGGATGAAAAGAGATGGCTCATAAAGGAACGGTAAGCGGAAGTGGGATGAAAAAAATGCCCTGACTCAGGGAGGAATTGGGAGTTAAAAAAATAAACTAAATACAATGCAAAGGGCAGATAACAGGTAATAAATATTTATTGTTCACTAGCCTCTGACTGACAGTGTTATGATGCATTAAGCAGTCAGAACCGGTTTTTGTAGCCTAGCACACCATGCTGTTAAGGAGCTCACCTGAGGAAGGATCTCAGATATAACTCTGCCTTTTATGCATGCTGCATAAGGTGCTGCCCTAACAAATGCAGCTTTCATACTCCATTCCACTCAAACAATGTATCTATAAAAATGACGTTTATTTCTCTTAGTATTTATCAGCATTCTCCACAGCATCCTAGATACTCAAGTCTGGTTGCCTAACAAAGAGTATATGCACTGTGAAGAATATCCTATTTTATGGGCATCCCTGTTATAATTTTCCTTGAAAATTATGAAGGCATTGCACTGTATAACATCATCAGACACAGGCAGGAAACTATGTAGTCCTTTCTCACATTTTCCAAATTTGCTTTCCAAAGCCATGCTGGCATTTATTTATTTATTTATTTTAAGAAGTGTTTTCCTACTATGATATACCACCCTGTCTCTTGCAGGAAATAGTAAAAGCCAGTCATACCTCTACAGACTTTTGTACTGAGGCTAAGTAAATATATTTAAGATTCTTGTCTTTGTTATCCTCTTTGTGTTCCAGCTTGCCATCAACAGATGTTTTGAATGCCACAGCTACAGGGGTTATGTATACTTTGTTATCCTCCCTCTTTCAGTTTTTCTGAATTTTGCTTTCTGGTCCTCATACACTTACTTGTTCTATTTCTTTTGTACAGCCAGCTTCTGCCAGTCTATCATTGTAACTTTTTTATCCTGCATTTCAAATACCATCTGACTGTCCTACTGGTAGAAGACAGACAACTTAAGCTTTTAAAGAAAACTAACATACTAAGAGGTCGGTGAGCTTAATTTACAGCCTGTTTCAAAATATCTCATGAAAATTTAGCCAGTTAAATTTAAATCTGGCACTACACATTTTTTATTTTGTCTTTTATTTACCTTATCTCCTGTCTTTGCGATTTGTTTAACCTCAGTTTAAGGCATGGATAATGGATATTCATCATTCTGGGATAACACTTTCGATCCTGTATGCTGAATTTCATAATCTGACAGAAAATTATGAAAACTATTATTATGGATCAAAAAAATTTCCCCTTTTATTTCAGTATTTAACATTCATTTAAATTTCTTCAGAATGATGACACTGGTTAATCAGACAGTAGATGTTGGAACACCTCAGATTAATGGTCTTAAGCTGCACTGAATATTAAAAGAATTAAAAAGTTTTGAACTATAAATCATGTGACTTCATTTCAATTGACTGAAAGCAATCCACGAAATCCACCTAATCCAACATGGTAAATTAAAATGTTTGCTTTTGAAGCATCTGTTTTGCACTGAGTTGCTTAAGCACCCTAATCTCCAGAGCGGAAGTAATGATCCACCCTTAAATGTAAAACAGTTAAAGCATCTGTTTGGATTCTCTGACAAACATTTTGTTTAAATCACTACCTGGAAGGGGTGGAAAACAATCTACTCTTGAGTGGATGCCTTTGTTAAAAGTGCAACCAAAAGCAAGTGCTAGAAGTACTCTCTATAAAACCAATTATCCCTCAAAACCCCAGGAGAAGGTAGGAGGGAAGCTCAAGGAATGTAGTTATTCAAAAAGACTAGTCGAATAAACAGCTTGTCTACAGGGAAGCAAACAGACATTGAAGGAGCACAAGTACAAGATAAATCCATGCCCTTGCCATTTAATCAAATATTTTGCAAACAGGAAACTCCAATCAGTAACGTACAACAGAATGTGCAAGTTGTATAACACTGTTCTTATTTGCCAACATTCAAAGTAAATGGATCAAGTCTGTAACCTTTTCAGCGTAGCCTAGAGGGAAGAGGATTTTCCCATCCAACTTGTTCTAATTTGTTTTTAACTTCCTTCTTCCTTATGTCAATGCAGATTGACTAAGTTCAGAATTGACTTGGCATGTTGCTGGATCTGTGGTCATAACAGGCTACAGAAGATGTGGCCTGTGGCCATGAAGACAAAGTTCGGGAGCACCTCTTATGAAGACAGGCTGAGAGATGGGGTCATTCTGTCTGGAGAAGAGAAGTCTCCAGGAAGACCTGGAGGTCTTCCAGTACCTAAAAGGGGCCTTCCAGTATCTAAAAGGGGCCTGCAGGAAAGCTGGGGAGGGACTCTTTGTCAGAGAGTGGAGTGTCAGGACAAGGAGTAGTGGTTTTAAACTAAAAAAAGGGTAGATTTAGATTAGATATTGGGAAGAAGTTCTTTACTCTGAGGCTGGTGAGGAACAGGTTGCCCAGAGAAGCTGTGGATGCCCCATCCCTGGAGGTGTTCAAGGCCAGGCTGGATGGGGCTTTGGGCAACCTGGTCTGGTGGGAGGTGTCCCTGCCCATGGCAGGGGATGGAACTGGGTGATCTTTAAGGTCCCTTCCAACACAAACCATTCTATGATTCTATAAAAGGCATACCACAGAGAACTTATGTAGTAAATCTAACTGCTGTCTATAAAGACACTCTGAGAGTTTATTTCAGAAACAATAGAAGTACATGTTAAAACAACGTACACATTTACTACATATGCATTAATAGATGGCATTGTCTTGAACAAAGGTACTAACATCAGGGGGAGGTCCAAATAGGCCATTTTAGAATTGGTGGGAAGAATGGACAAATCTTTGTAAGCCTTCTAAACCACTCCTAGGGCAAAGGGCAGCACTGTCAGAAGATGTTAGTTTCAATCAAGAAAACAGCAGATTCACATTAGCCAAGCTCCACCCATGACCAACAAAGCTTTGTGCAGCAGTGTGGGGGCTTGAACACATTAGTTTTGTACACTGAGTTTTGGGCTCTTCTGTAAGACTAAAGTAAAACACGGAAGTGCAAGCATCAGGATAAATCAGTTCTCACTCTACACAAGAAAAGCTTTCAGCTTTTGATGTGAACTGAGATAATTTCCGGTCTTGTATCCCAGAATAACACCGAAGACATGGACATTATCGATCAGGACAGTATTGGAGACAGTTCACAGAAAATCAAGAATTCACAAAAGGACAAAACTGTACTTAATAATAAGGTATGTTTTTTACTTTCTTCTTCTTTTTCCTTTGAGAGGTAAAATAAATACAGGTATTAGAACAATCTTATGTAAATTCATAAACCACAAATTCAATGTGAGTTGCTGTGATAGCACATCCAATACAGATATTTTAACAAAACATGAATTTGATTTAAAATTCATAAACTTACAGGGAAGCCAGTTCTGTTCTCAGAAATAAATTAACAACAAATATACAAACAAAATAGAAAATCGATAAGGACATGTAGGATCCAAGAAAAAAAAAAAGTTTTCTAATGCCGAAATGGCTTCATGCAAGATATACAACAGGCATCAGAAATGGTAGTCAGAGGGAATACTGGAGACAAGATGCTGAACTGGAAGTATTTTCTCCTGAGATGTTGAAAGAGACTACCTGGAAACACTGTTTTTAGTGATACTATCTTTCAGTCATACAGGGTGTCGTAGATATTGTTAAATACCTGCTCATCCAAAATAAGGGAAATTTCAGAAAAAGGGGAAATTTCAAAAAAACTCAAACTGGAGGCAACAGCTCTGACTTGTGATAGACCAAAGAAAATAAACCAACCAAACAAACAAAAAGATGAGAATACAATAGAAATGACTTCAATAACATGTCTATTTTGACATCTTTTACTAGTAGGTTTGTCTAAGCCCACATTGTATGTGGGCCACACTATAAAGGCTGGAGTAACATTAAAAAAAAAAACAACACATGGAGCTTTTTTGCCAAAAGCAGGTATTTTTCTAGTGTCATATACTAATATTTCCACATCCACACTTAGAAAATAATCTGCTATTCAGAATTTTTTTGTTAAAAACATTAAGTAACCATGTTGTAATCATACTTACTTATCAAGTTTGTTTACGGTACTTGAAGCCACACATAAGAAGCAGAGGTTTCCTGATGCTGGGTATTAATCTTCCAATGGGTTTTTCATATGAACAGAGGCAGCAAAGGCATGTTTGCCTCCTCTGTGCTCCTCAAAGCTGAAGTGATTCCAAATTTACAGTGATGGAAGGGATCACTCATGCAATTCTGATATGCAGACCTGGAAACTGGATCCTAGGAGAGGAATGTGGTAGACAATGCCTATATCTGCCTCTTCAAAAAAGTCATCAAGAAGGAAATTATCAAAAGAAAAGAGGACTTTCAGAACTGTTGGAAACTGCTGAAAATTTAAGAAAATTTGTGGCAGTCAATGAAAGCTCAATTTTAAGTCAAAAAAGCTGCTTTCCAACTGAAAAGGTTCAGCTGAAAACATTCAGCCAGTACTGTGTACAAATATACTACATATACACATATCCTCACCGACACGTTCTCAAGGCACACCATGCCTTGAGGCAGAAGAGTTTATCTGGGGACTCTGGAGCAGACTGACTTTGCTATGCCCCTGGTGGTTGAAGTCTATATCCTCCATACAGTGCTTTGGTGAGCCTCAACAAGGACCAACACCTCCCCAGGAGCCAGATCTGGCTTTATGTTTGGCCAAAGAAAAAGAAAGAAAATGGTTTGGATCCATTCTCCTTTTCCCTCGTGCATCTGCATGGAGTTAGATACAAAGTGGTTTGATTTCAGATTTTCTAAATACTTTGATTTTTTTCTAAACTTCTTTGATTTCAGATTTTCGTAACACTTTTTAATGTAGACTTAGGAAATAATTTGTGACAATAATAACATAATAATATTCTAGACCTATTTAAATACCTTGTAAACAACATGAAAAGATATGGATTGATGCTTTTTACAATGAAACAAAATTTAAAAATACTGAATCAATAGTAGAAAAAAATAGGTGACATTCTCAAGACAAATACTCCTTCCCAGCTTTCATTGCCCAGAAACTTTATGGCACCAGTGTATTCCACAGATTTAAAGGGCCAGGGTGCAGGTAGTAGGTGATCCTCCTTGCCTGGGGAGGACAACACGGCATGGGGAAAAGGGACAAGGGAGCACAGTCTCGACTGGATAACACAAAGCAGGTAGGTTGGTGATGGTGGTAGGGATGGAGGAGGGACATGTGGAACATCAGCATCATGCTACAGCTTGGAGAGAGGACAAGGTGCCACGGGAAGTGCAGTCATCTGCAAAACTGGATGCACGGCTCCTCAACCCAGAGGACAATTCACTCCTGATCTATAACATAGGCCTGAGCTTTTTCTATTTACATAATCAAAAATCTGTGAGAAGCATTGGCATGCAATATAACTTGAAGCCCAGGGAAAAATCAATCAATCAATCAACCAATACCCTCTGCACTCACTGTCCCTCAAGTGAGAAGTCCATCTTCTATAGCTACCGGGAGGAGTGCTCCCAGCTACCAAAACAATAGCAATTCAGCAGGCAGCAACATCTGCATTTTCAGATTTGCTCTATTTCATAGTTGATACCAAAGACAGAAAGAAATTAATGTAACTTAGAGTGCAGCTCCACACAGTCACATGAGTCCCACCCATCCTGCTGTAGAAATTTCAGTTAAGAGGACTGAGAGATTCCTATCTGTGTTTCAGTGGGATTTGTTGTAAGGGAATGAATAGCAATTTCAACATATGTACTCCTACATACCATTTTAATTACAGGCCATACATCTGTCCTTTGTCTTGTGCCCGTGAGCTGTTTTGTTTCAAGTTTCTTGCTAGAAACAGTGGGCTTGCCAGGACTGTCAATGGAGGCCCCAGCATGGGCATAAAAGCCAGGCCAAAGGCAGGGTCATGCTCCAGGGCATGCTCTGGTATACAAAAAGCAGCCTGGGGAACAGGGCTGGCATAAATAATTGTGACATAGGAAAGGTAAATTCCCACGCAGCCTGCCACTGCTCCAAGCTGCATTGGGTTTTTTCCTCCCTAGAGGGTAGCACATCACCCAGCATGGAAGGAAAGCACTGCTTGCTTTTGTGGTAGTCTCCAGCGTGGAGCACATGACTGGTCATGCTGCTCTGACTGGGTGTTAAAACCAGAAGCAGTACAGCAGCAAGGCACACAGCAATGGAGTTGCTGTGCCGCCTTCAAATGCTCCAGGGCTCACCTGGGTCCCCGCTGACTGCAGGCCCCACCACAGAGCTTGAACATGGCCTGCCATGAGCACCGAGGTGCACATGGGTGGGACAGGCACCTGGTGTGCCTCCGAGCAGCATAGTGCCACTGCCCAGCGGCCATGTAGGGAACATCAGGGAAGCCATGTAGCTTCCAGATGCCATGAGGACAGCCACCAAGCATGACAGAGAGAGCCCTATGCTTGGCGCAGCACTGGAACAAAATTTGCTGTGGTTTTGGCAGAGAAATGGGAACTATCCAGAAGATGCAAGTGCTCAAAATGAGAGATTAAGAGAAGAGCTTTGTAGTGTTCCTGATAAGAAACTGCCATATTAGACTGCAAATATATACTTCAAGGTAAGATTAGTAACCTAAAGTAATTAATTAAGGATAGGAGGAAAAATGGATGTTTTCCTACAAAGGGAGATCCAGGTACGAAACAGGAATACATTCTGGAGTTTATGCTAGGCCCACTGGCCGTAGTGAAATAAGCTTCAAGGCGAAGGCAAGGTATCAGTGCAAGTGCCTGTTTTTGCAAGCCATGTGAATCCAGACTGCCATAGGCACCCAGCTTGCCTGCACGTGGGCCTGGAAACAGCAGGCCCCCAGCATCCCAGGCCATGCCAGGACACAGAGCCCCAGGCTACCCTGCATGCAAAAGCTGTAAGACCCCCCAGGCCTGCCCCATCCACAGCACAGCTGGCCGAAAACAAAACATGCAAAATTTATTGAATTTGTAGCTGAGATCACACTGTGGTTATTCAAAATATGGATGTTATTAGGAGACAGACTTACGTGGAGCAAAAAGGTGTATCTCTGATGAGATTGTGCTGTCAGGACAAATTTCAAGTTTCTGTTGCTTTCCTAACGAGTAAATTAATTGGCTTAGCTAATTGTTTAAAATGCTAACCCCTAAAATTTAACCATTCTCCATAAATAAAATTTCCATTCAACCATATTAAGGTTTGGCAAATAGAGAAGTAACAAAAACAGGCAGTCACTAATGGGAAGTGTTGAGCGATCTCAGCACTTGAGGGTGACAGAGCACTGGCACAGGTTGTCCAGAGAAGTTGTGGCATCACCTTCTCTGAAGATACCCAAAACCCTCCTGGGTGCCATCCTTAAAAATATGCTGTAGGTCATCCTGCTTGGCAGGAGAATTGGACTAGATGATCTTCAGAGGTCCCTTCTCCCTTCCAACCTCAGACATTCTGCGATTCTGTGATCTGGTTAGTAGGCAACCATACTATCCCCACCCCTAGCATTCACTCTTCAGTAGGTATGCAACGCTAATTTGTACAGGTGCGTCTTTAACTCCAAGTAACACTAGAGGGTTTTTGTCCTTTATTTCCTCGTTCAAAATTGTGTGAAAGTCTTGGAAAAGTTTGTAACTCGGAACACTGGTGAGTTGGCAGTCATGGTCTAACTAGTGCATTTGCCTGCTAGTTATCACAGCCTTGGTGGCAGAAAGGAGAGTTGGAGCTGTGCTCACAATACAGAAGGAAGTCTTGTGACTGCTTCAGCCATTTGCCTGCGGGGATTTGTGTTTTTCACGTTACTTAACAAGCATGCACCCTTCTCACAGCATTGGTACTGATCTGTTTTCCAGACGGATGAACACATCAATATTGAGAGTGATCTGCATGAAAACAAACACAACTCAGCAGCTGAGGAACAACCACACTTAAAAGGGTAATGTCTTTTGGATGAGTAAGTGTTCTATTGACTTTATTCCAGCCTAAGCAGTCAGCAGCCAGTGTTTCTGCATCTGGAGCAACAGCTCAAAATTTTACAGCTGTGTCCCTGTGCAACACAGACTTTTGTATCACAATTTGGGTAATACAGAAACACATTGTATTTTAAAAGATTATACCTTTCAACTGGCATATGATTACGGAACACTTCTAAAACCTTGCAAATTAAAGGAGCAATTTTATTTCTTTTTAAAATTAGCTGTATGTCCAATATTTCTGTAAGGGCATTCTTAAAAGAGGCCTTAAACAGTATGCTCTTGCAGGAAGTGCAAGATTCACTATTGTCAGATTCACTACTTCAGTTTACATAGCTATTTACCTATTTACCCCACTGCAAATTATGAGTAGAATAGATGTTAAAAAAAAAAAACATTTTGATCTGTTAGAAATTTTACATTTCATTAGCAGTAACACTAAATGACTACACAGTGAAAGTATACATTTTACTTGTGGATTAGTATTTTGGCAAAAACTACAAACCCTGTATAAGAAATTCAAAAATTTAAGATAGAATACATAAAATTTTACTTTAACGTCTTAATATTTTTCTGTCATATTGAAACTTCATATAAATCCTCATAGAAGTCACACAATTTTTTTGCTGATTTCTATTTCTGCACTCTATTATACATTATGCCATTTCAGCTTTGAACCTATGTTTCTATCAGCATATTCTAGGAACTGACTTGCTGGATATCCTAAATAGGAGTTTGTCTAACTCAAACTGAACTACTTGAAATGATCTCATGCTTGTAGAAATGATACACTTATATACAGAAGCAGTAATTTTGGTGACTTCATTTATGCTTCTGAATTGTACTGAGAGAACTTTAAAGACTTCTTAATACGATAAGGTTTGCTGTTGACATCATATTATTAAAATACTGTTTCAAAGAGCCAGCAAAAGTCTTTAGATATCATTTGAATTTTCTCTCGTTTCTATTCTGTGTTCTTTGACGATTTTGTCATTCCTGTAGCAGTACATAACATGAAACAATTTCTTGTTTAAAACACTTTGGGTCTTCTCTACCAAAACAAAAGGTGATATTTATTAGATCAAACACCAGAACGACTTACTAAGAGTCACCAGTGGCAAGTATCCGGTGTCTACCCAGAAGTAAATTAATTGCACAGGCAAATGTTGGCACAGAAGTGCACGTATAAGGTCTGCCCTCTTCAGACCTCAGCCTCTGCCCTGAGAGAGGCAGAGGTAGGTAAGAGACGAAATAGTCATTCTCATAGAATGGCTCAGGTTGGAAGGGACCTTAAAGATCATCAACTTCCAACTCCCCTGCCATGGGCAGAGCTGCCACCCAGTAGATCAGGTTGCCCAGGGCCTCATCCAAGGTCTTGAACACTTCCAGGAATGGGGCATCCACAGCTTCTCTGGGCAACCTTTTCCAGTGCCTCACCACCCTCTGAGTGAAAAATTTCCTCCTAACCTCTAATCTAAATCTCCCCTCTTTTAGTTTAAAACCATTTAAAACCTTGTCCCGTCATTATCTGACTGAGCAAAAAGTTCCTCTCCATCATTTTTATAAGCCCCCTTTCGTTACTGAAAAGCTACAATAAGGTCACCCCAGAGCCTTCTCTTCTTCAGACTGAACACCCCCAGATCTATCAGCCTTCCTTCATAGGAGAGGTGCTCCAGCCCTCTGACAAATACTGTATGTTTGTCATTTATTTTGGTTTATTTGTACTCCTATGGAGACCCAAGGGCTAACAGGTTTAACTCACAGGGCCTAGGTCCCCTTGTTCTTCCAATAGCAGAAGGTATCATGGCCTTGAGCTGCAAAAGCTGTTTGCAGACTGGAAGCTGAAGAGCACTTTTCTCTATTTTAATTATATTCAGGCTACTGCTTGTCCTGTGTTGTTGGATTTGTTCTTGGGGTCTAAGTTTATTTTTGTGTTGAGCACCTGACAACAGCAAGGTAGCTCTAAAAGCATGCCCTAATGTGATTTAATGTATTCCTTGTGTCTGGTTAAAAGAAGTATTCACAAAGTGCCCCTTAATTTCAAATGCATCGATTTCTTTCAACTGAACAGCTTGTGATCCGAGACGCAAAACCTTTGAAAGATCAGTCTGGATAACAATGATATGCAATATGCACAAGGTGGTAGCATTCACTTGGAGAGTACGTGCAGACCAGAACAAGGATTTAACTGAGATGCAAAATGAAAGCAAAAATAGTTTTGGTATACAAAAATGTTTCACATTAAAGTTCTCTTTTAATGTGCTTAAATGACATCTGCTTTTTCAACATCTTCTATTAAGTAAAAGCCAACAGCAGTGTGCTGCACTTTAAGCCCCTAGGGTCAGCCTTTAACAAACAATGTTTATTTAGTGAAGTAACCAAACTTCATTAAGAAGATGATTTTTTGTCCCCTTTCAGAACAGAGCTGTATATTTATAACATATATGCCCGAATTTTTAAGATATGCTTATACCAACATGATAACCACTAAAAACTAAAATAACAAAGGAGGGAAAGATGTTAGATTAAATAAGAAATTATAAAGAATTGTAATCTTAAAATAATGATTTTAAATGCCTTTTATGTCTTTTAAAGGACTCAAAAGACATAGTAACAGATAATAGCAACTATTTTCTCCTTTTTTTTTTCTTTTTTTTTTTATTGACGGAAGAACAATAAACTTGATAAAGTCACTCTGGCTTTTTCATGCCAGTGTCTTTCATTTCTACTTTTCTTTTCTTTTCCTGTTATATCTAATCTCTCCTGAGATTGAGTGGCTAACCTAATGTTCTAAAAAGTAAAAGCAAAGAATTATTATTTGTGAAGTAACAGGAATTCCTAGGAAAACAAACAAACAAATAAACAAAGAAAACCTGAAATATAAAAAGCTATCAAGATATCTCAGAGGTCCTGTTACTCTTTGAACTGAACACGTATTTTCATTCTCTACTGAGTGCTAATGTAAATTAAGTTAATATTCCTTGTTTTTCTCCTTTTTTTTTTTTTTTAAAGTGCAGAAAAGTAGGGTATTCATGCTGAATTTCAGCATGCATCTGACTCCAGCTACAATTAGTTTCCCAACAAGTACAGTCTGGATGATTAGCTACTCTAAACACATCACTGTCTTTGTAGACGTTAAGGCTATGAGGCACCACTTTAGAGAGACATAAGCTATAGCTGTGATTTCTTTTTCAGCTTGAACAATACTGAGGCACTTATTTAGCTAAAGCTTATGTAACTAAAATACACCCACATCATCAGTGTATTTAACATTGGAAATCTGTGCTGAATTAATTCCCTTAACTGCTATTTCCCTAAATCTCAGCCTTTCTCATGAAATCACTTTGTGTTACTCTTGGTGAAATGAGAAAAAAATAAGAAAAAAAAAAAGTATTTTGTATTTTAATAGACACTAGGAAAGGACATTCAAATATTAAAAATTATTCTACCTTCTATGAACTGATGAGTCTTAGATTAAAGGTTAGTGTAAATAACAAATTTTCAAATCCAGAAGCATCTGTGAACACTATAATGTTTTAGATTGATACTGGTTATTTTGCATCCACAAGTGCAGATGGAAGCTACATGCTTTAAGACAAACTCTTTAATATTATTTATTTCTAGGAATGTTATATTTTCATAGGAATGTCACACAATTATTTTTTCAGCCTTCCTTCAAACCTCCTCTAATCTATTCCCTTGGGCCTTCGCAACTATAGCAACACTTCTCCACACAGCAGTGCTGGGCTGACTGTACTAACAACTTTTGTGGGACTAGTAATGGACACAGAATCTTTATCTACCTACCTAGTCTGCACTAACCTTGTAAAACAGGCCTCCTCACAGAAGAACTGTACTGTGGAGGCTGGCAGAACTGGCCTGCTGACTTCGGCCCTTCAGATACCTGCCAGATTTTCCTTTTTACTTGTTTAACATCAAACAAGAGAATTCCCTCCCAAAAAAGTTTTGAAGATATCAAAATTATTTTCTTTGGCACTTAGGGTTCCAAATTTATCTCTTACTCTGGTGAAGAATAGTCCAGCAGAGAAATTTTTGTCAATTTAACCTGATGTTCCTGTGGAAACTACTTTTTTAATCTATAACTCAAGTTTCTGTTCTGTTTGTTTTTCACATTTTCCTAGGCCTTTAGAAAAGAAATATGATAAAGCCTGTGATTTTTGCAAGAAACATAAAACCAGAATCAACTATGTGATCTATGGAATATTAATAACAGGTACAGTATATTACACTTAGTGTTGCTGAAGCCTTACTTATTTACCTGTACAAGGTTGTACATTATGCTTTTCTTCTATCTGATACAAAAACTCTTGACTATCTTAAAAAATGCATTTGAAAGGAGGTAAAAGTGAATTTAGTCCCAGAGAAAGTTCCAGATTTCAAACCTCCACTCGTTCCCAAACACAACAAAACCACAAACTTTGCTACACTGCTCTTCTAGCATGTTTTAACTCTGACTAACTGTTTTTCAGGGGATAAAAGGGTAGTTCAATCTCCATGTCTACTCAATTAATATCCATCTTCAAGAAGCTAGTTAAATTACAGTGTTAGGAACTTGCTCAAATCGATGAAATTCCTCTAAAAAGAGTCAGGGAACAACCTGGATGGAACATAAGTCAGCAGGCTAGAAATGAAAGCTTTCTGCTCTAATCCATATCACTCAATACCTACAGCAAATGTCTGCTTTAAGCAATGTTGTGTTGTATGTCAGCATGTAGTGCAATGTCATTCAATTATTCTTGTTTGTTACTTTCCTAATTATCCAGTAGGTTGGTTTGTTTTCTTCAACTTCACAAAGTTTATTTTTAAGATCTTCCTTTTGAACACTTAGTGAGAACATGTAGACCTAAACATGCCCATTTGATAGGTATCAGCATAATGTAAAGTGGTTATATAAGAGACTCACATACAGAATATCCTTTCCAACTAGCATCAGCTCTTCTTGCTTTGTAATAGTACAGAAGTATCCTGGCTTAAGAAAGGAGGTGAGTTCTAAGAATATGTCAGGGGTTCATACATTAATTCCATAAAAAAAACTTGCCTTAAAAAAATCAGTAGTTCTTTCTTATTTGTCATAGACAAAATCAGATTAGTATTTAAAACCACCTTTTCCATAGCCAGCATGTATAAGCATTGAAACTGCCAAATGACGAATGATTAATAACTACTTTATGAAATAAATACATAAACTGCTTTTAAGCTTCCCAGTTAGTTCAGAGGGCAATCAAATCAGGCAATTGGCAAATGTTTTTAAATGTTTCTTCAAGTTTTATTGGATAAACTCATCCTCTTGTGAAAGAAGAAACAAGATGTATTTTCTTCAATTCACTATTTTTACACAGGAAAAAAGCAGCTATATAGATGTGTTTGATTTTCCAAAATGATTAATATAACTTATATGAACTTGACCTGGCCAAGGTATATATATTCTGCTTTCACAAAAGAAAGTTACCAAAGAACAATTCCACCATTTTCCAGCAATGCAGTTTCATATCAATAAACATAAGTAACAAAACTATTTATGAAAGCTGAATTTCTCAATAGTTAGGCCAAGAGTCAGAAAAGCACTCAAGGCAATCAAAAGATAAGCACAGGCCTGAGTTTAGCCACATCCTTAACACTGAATTTAAGATCTGATTGTGTTTTCAAAGAGACCAGACTGATATGTGTTTTCGTTTCTGTGACAGCTTACTTGGCAGTAGTTATTGCGGCCTGCAGCTTGAATTTTCAGAGGGCCTTTCCTCTCCTCATCATTACTGTCCTAGCTGTCGTCTTCATCTGCTGGGATTTTTTAGTAGCGAAGTATGAAGACAGAGTTGCTGCATTTTTTTCCCCTGGAGAAAGATATTTGGAGAAACAGTGGTTTTGGCTGAAATGGTAAATATGAATGACTACCTATTTATATAAAAGAATAAAGTGTTAGTCAATTTACCTTTAAATCTTTCTTTAAACTTCTGGCCCATAAGCCATGGGATGGATCATAAGCTCATAAGCCAATATGGATCAATCATAAAGAAAATGCAATAAGACCAAATGATAAATATAGGTTTTTTGTGGTTTGTTTTGTTTTTTTCCAGTTTGGAGATGTCAGGCACACCCTTAATATTTTAATGCAGTAGTCAGGTGTCAGGAATCTTTACAGAAAGATAATGTCTGCTGCATTCATTCTACAAGCCAAAATGTGTCATTGTCGGCTGTTCAGAGAACTGAAGTCTGTTATCTAAGCACTACTTGTTCACATACCCCATAGCAATGACCTCTAAGCTTTTTTACTTTAATCTTCAGGCGTCAAAACATACCAGCTACATTTGGTATTGTAATAAGGTCATACAATCTTATTTGGGATTGTAGACATTTATCCAGTAGACAAATGGTAGATATTTAGATATGGTTGCTTTTTATTCCAAATATTCCTTAGCAGTTATCAGGAATATTTAACTTATTACTGGGTAAATGGGGTGTAAAAGGAGGCCCACAGAGTTTCCAAAGGACAAAAAAAAATCCTTAAAAAGAAAATGAATGTGGTCAGTCACCTTCACTCTCAACTACATCACTTTCTCTCAGAAGGAGAAAAAGCTCTAAGGAGGAGTCATTCTGGGTTCAGGAAAATGAACCTGAATGAATCGTTTTAAGATTTTTATATGGTTTTACCCCAGGAGCAGGAATTTCTAAGAAAGATGCTATAAAGATTGTAGTGCTTCTGCTTCCGAGTCACATTAGAGAGCAATTGCACACTAGTACCTATGTTAGACAATTTGGCAGCATCTCTGGGGAGAGGAGGAGCACAAAGACCAGGAGGACTCTGATGGGCAGATGGAACAAGTCAGGGTCAGTAAGTGCTGTATTATTATGCAGGCTGCAATCTGTAAATGGCGTGTGTCAGATCAAGTGCTTAACTGTAGGTCACAGATTCCTACAGGAGACAGAAAATCTCTCAGGTGCAGAAAGTGTTATTTAGCATTGCAGTGGACAAAACATTTTGTGAAGCTAGTTTGCAGTATTTTTGATCCAGGTCTAAAAACAAAATTTGGTTATCTAGGTACCACTGGTATCACTGGAAGCTAAACAACAGCTAGACATAGGTAACATGAAAGAACTGGGACCCTGTTTAATCTTCCTGTCTGTAAATGGGATGATGTATGTCCTTGTCTCTCAGACTGTCATTGGGATAGTTACCCTAATACGGAAGTGTTGTGGTTTAATGCGGTCGGCAGCTAAACACCACACAGCCATTCGCTCACCCTCCCCACTCCCTCTCTGGGATGGGGGAGAGAAATGGGAAAGTGAAGCCTGTGAGTTGAGATAAAGACAGTTTATTAAGACAGGGAAAATAATAATAATAATAATAATAATAATAATAGTATTAATAATAATAATGTGTACGAAATAAGTGATGCACAATGCAATTGCTCACCACCCGTTGACCGATGCCCAGCCTATCCCCGAGCAGCCGGCCCCCCCCCCCCACCCCGGCTAGCCACCCCTATATATTGTTCAGCATGACGTCAGATGGTATGGAATACCCCTTTGGCCAGTTTGGGTCAGCTGTCCTGGGTCTGTCCCCTCCCAGCTCCTGCTGCACCCCTAGCCTGCTCGCTGGCAGGACAGAGCGAGAAGCTGAGAAGTCCTTGGCTTGGTGTAAGCACTGCTCTACAACAATTGAAACATCAGCATGTTATCAGCACTCTTCTCATCCTAATCCAAAACATAGCACCCTACCAGCTACTAAGAGAAGATTAACTCTATCCTAACTGAAACCAGGACAGGAAGCCAGACACAGTTCTATGTTAGTGGGGACCATAGAAACACTGAACACAGATGTGGACAGTGCTCTTGTTATTTCTAAGATGGTTAAAATTGCTATGACTAGAAGTTATTTTTTAAACAGATTACAGCCAGTTGCAAAGTACACGAATTTCATAGGCCCACCAGTTAAACTGCACAATTCATTTTGAAATGAAATGAAATGAAAACCACACGATCAGGCTGACCTGCCCAGATCTAAGAAATGAATCAAGAGAGATGACAGGAAGGGAAAAGGAGGATAGAGTGAGAAGAAATTTTCATTTCATTTAACAGAAATAATGCTCAGACAAAAGTCACTTGTGTTTTATTGTTTTTTCCCCACACTTTGACTTTGGGGACAGGTCGGAGAACAATTCTAAATGCCAGCAAGGGATGTTGCTGTTAGAGTAGCATGAGTAGCACAAGTAAGTATGGTTTCCTGCTTATGTACTGCTAAACATTTCAGCTTAAAACGTGCTCAGAGTTCTCGTTCACAGACAGCTGTAAATGTACAGGGGACAAGGGGAGAAGGAATGTCTGGTCTCCTTCACAATGTCATGCCTGACACTTTTTTCTCTTGCAGGGTGCTGTGTGCAGCTCTTATCATAGCTATCATCCTCTGGCTCATCTTTGACACAGCGAAACAGGGATCCCGCCAGATGATCTCCTTTGGTGGGCTTGTGATGTATGTTGTCTTGATGTTTATTTTCTCCAAATACCCAACCAGAGTGAGTATCTAGTCTATTTTATAACTTTTGTATTTTGAGTTTAATGTCTCAAAACTATTTCCCTACCCTAGTGCCGAGTTCAGTAAAAGTATCTTAAATCCTATGAACATCAAAATTTAAACTTGTCAGAGCACAGTGACATGTTTTACTTCTGAAGAAAGCCATTCTGATCTGACATCTTGGGAAGCACACACAGGGCTGTACCGGCAGCTGGCTCTCACTTTTCTGGGAGGCTACATCCTGTCCTTTGTACTAGCACGTCTGCGGATGGAGATGCATTTGCTCCCAGAGCATCATGGCAAGGCTAGGCAGTTTGCTCTGTGCCTCAACCAGAGCAGGCTCACCGCAGCTCCCAAGATGTCACAGGTGCTTGTATGAATACATTATTGTCATATCAACACAAATTGAGTGCAACTGGAGATGGGCTCCTCTTCTGTGGTTCTTACTGCCTCGTAAGTTTGATTCCCACTGCAAATGCCAAGCTCCGTCCCTCAGATTTCATTAACGTGTTCCCATAGGCTTGTTGATGCCATTTATTTTAATTTTCCAGCTGAGATGTCCACCTTAATACCCTGCACTGCTGTGATACTACAACGGGGTTAATTCAGCCACCACACCTCTCACCTCAGCTTTTATCCCTGTGTGTATGCCAACCATATAGTGTCTGCTTTTACTGGTTGTGTATTAATCTACTGTCCGGGTCATCACGTTTCACCAACATTTTTTTAACACTCCTACATTTGTGCTGAGGATTTGCTTCACAGAAATAGCTCCCTCAGCATGGACTGGTGGCCCTGCCACTCCCCATCCTTTACAACTGCTACTGCCTCCAGCTGAGGTGAAAACTTGTATGGTCCAAATCCTTTGTGCTTTCCCAGGGGTTCTTGTTACACCTAATTGGCTTGTGTTATTCAAATATCATCTGAATAAATTAGCAAGTGCCATCTCAGCTCTTTGCCTTGTAAGTTATCAGATTTAGATTCGGTGTTCACAAAACAAAGATGTTTACTGAGGCAGCAGAACAGAAATCTGAAGTATAGTAAGGAGTGACTGGTCACATACTGCCACAGTTTTTCAATCAAACTGCCTTTATATCATATGAATTGCAATAGCCAACACTAAGTAGCTCTCAACTAGCCAAGCTCTTTAAAGCTGGGGAAGACAAATATGGTTGAAATTACTTTAAAAATAGTAAAATCACTTTATTCCCAGTCCAGATATGTGAAGTGTCCCTATGGTTAGTTAATTTTTTTTCTGATGTTTCCACTCCAGTTAAAAAAAAAAAAAGAAAAAAAAGAAGAATCATGTCAAAGTAACACTTGTCTGCTGCCATCATGTATATTTCATACATCTTTAAGCTTTAACATCTTTAACACAGGAAGAACAGTTTCTCCTTTTCTTTCTCCTTGTTTACTTGCACTCTGTAATTGTGAAATGGACATGTTCTTACTTATCTAGACAGGTTTTCAGCATCTAGCTCAGATACAGACAACCACATCTCAGACCCTTTGAGCCCCCTTGAACATGTTTTGGCAGCTGCTGCTGCTACCCTGAAGTAAGCCAGACAATCCTTACATTATTTTAACAAACATCTAAAGTATATTATTATATATTTAAATAACAAGTGGTTTCTCTCCTTCTTTTTTATTGTTTTTATTTTTCTGTCCATCTAGGTTGTTTGGAGACCTGTATTTTCGGGAATAGCAATGCAGTTTATTCTTGGAATTCTTCTTCTGAGGACCAAAGTGGGGTTTGATGTATTTAACTGGCTAGGAATTCAGATCCAGGTAAACTACTGGACAAAAACATTTTTTTTTATATCATTTTCTGTCTTAAGATTCTTACATAGCAGTCTGGCAATGCAATGATCCATTTGCCCTGGGATGTTTCCCCAGCTGAGAAAAACTGAGATCTCAGAGTGGTAATTAACAACCTGAATTCAATCTTCTCATTTCTGTTTTGCCCAATTAGCACAAGACCTTGTGGGACAGCTTGATAAGTAATGACCAGAGTAACTCTGTTTGTTAGTGCCTCTACTTTCCTTGGATTAAAATCATAACTTGCATCCCTCCAAATACACAGAAAAACTATTCTTCCATGACACTTATAGAAACTTAGACTTGGTCCAACTCCAAAACATCCTTCTGATAATGCTGCTGTGATTAAAAGCCTTGGGATTTAGCAAGGCAGAACAATCATTATCCTCAGAATAGCCCATGGTCGTGGTCACAGTGGCATTTCATAATTCTCACAACATGTAAAAAACTAAATTCAAGTAGAAGTGGCAGAATCCACAGTTGGGACCAGACAAAACAGCTCGCTGCAAGCAGTAAGGGATCTTTAGGGAGGTGACAAGATCCTGCCACAGGTATCTCTACAGCAGTCTGCAGGCACAATTTCTTTTTTAAAAAGTCCATTGCTGAAAGGTAATAATTAAGATAAATCCAAAAAGCAGGTCAGAGAGTACCCACTGAAGGACATTCAGACTTTCCACCCCAGGGATACTACTCACACAACTGTTCTTCACAGTACAGATAATTAAGTGCATTTAAATCAAGACAGTGCAGAATGTACCGTTTCTGTGAGAGAGTGAAGGCACAGGTCTGACGTCTGTCTGGCTGCTAATCTGCAAGCAGCAGGAGTCATCCGGGTTTTGTCACTACATTCTCAGCCTCCCCTTCCAATTTCGACTGAAGTGGGTCTAGTGCCCCCTTTTGTTAGCTCCGGATAGTTTACAGCTGCTCCTCGCATAACTCGTTACTCTGGCTATTACATTTCCATTTTAAACAGAATCATTAATAGCATATGTTGTCATCAGGAATATAAAACTGCACCACATTACCAAAATTAAAAAGAAAAAGCTTCTTTTATGACAGCTTTTGGCTACTCTTTTCACAACTCACTAGTTCAACCATTAAATTTAAACTGTAATTTATTGTACATATTAACATTAAGGGAGTGTAGAAATACACCACAATATCAGGATTAAAAAATACATTTTTATTTTATTGTAGTTTATTGCCTTTATTTTGTTGGGTGCAACAGGAAAGCTTGCCCTGTGCTTTTCATCTACACAGTTTGAAATAATCTGCATTCATAGAGGAACAGAGCAGAGACCCCTGATTCAGCCAGACACAGTCAGTTAAGCCTGGACTCATAAAGAGCAGAGCACAAGCTCCTCAGACCTCACCAGATAGCTGCAGGAAGACTAGCAATATTTGCATATGTTTTATCATGAACATGGACTAGCAATATTTGCATATTTTTTATCATGGACATGGAGCCTATGACTAATTTCCTTTGCTTTCTGTTTGTAGACTTTTCTGGAGTACTCTGACACAGGTGCTAAGTTTGTGTTCGGTGAAAAGTATACAGATCATTTATTTGCTTTTAAGGTAAGGAAGCTTTTATATATGCTGTATAGACAGATAGGCAACAGAGAAAGGACGAGTATGCTTGGGAAATATATATCTTGTGATACCAGTGCAGTAACCAAACAGATCAGCTAAGAGGAAAACTCTTCCTTGTTCTACTCTGAATAGAAATTTTGGAAACCTCGCGTATCAGGGATTGTAATGATAGGAGAAAGAGTAATGGTTTTAAACTAAAACAGGGTAGATTTAGAATAGATATTTGGAAGAAATTCTTTAATCTGAGGGTGGTGAGGCACAGGAACAGGTTGCCCAGAGAAGCTGCGGATGTCCCACCCTTGGGAGTGTTTAAAGCCAGATTAGAAGGGGCTTTGAGCAAGCTGGTCTAGTAGGAGGTGTCCCTGCCCATGGCAAGGGGGTTGGAACTGGCTGATCTTTATGGTCCCTTCCAACCCAAACCATTCTGTGATTTTGTGATTCTATGATGAAGCCCTTCATTTACTGCCAGGCGCTGACTGAGGTTACACTTGTTTAGTCCAGTTACAGCAACATATATCACAAGTATACAAGACTTTGGGATATGTTTCTACAAGGAATAGGTTAAAAGGCTCCTCTCTGGTCCTGCTGAAACAAATATTATCTCAAGCCTATCTTTCCCACCCATCCACAAGTAAAGGTGCTATATTATGTTATGTTGTTACGTTGTCCTATTCTAAAGTGCTGTGTAGACCACTGCCTCACAGACATTGCCCCTGTAGAAGTGGAGAGCCTAGTTTTATCCTTATACCTAGTAGAAGGGGCCCATGCATAAGCACAAAGAATTGCATTGAGTCATGTCTGGCATTCATGTGATCCCATGGAGATTCCCCTGCTCTCCCTTAGAATTTGTAGGGAAACTGTTGTAATACAGCTCTGTGCTCTTTACCATGTAACAGCATGCTGTCTGGTTTTGTTCCCACATAGAGTCCATGCCATGACACTAGTCTGGAATCAAGAACATTTATACGTTCAAAACAACATCATCAACAACAAAAATAATGCAAAATGTATAAGGACTTTATTAGGGACCATTCATCTGATCAGACAGAGACTACTGTCAGGAACTTCAGACATCTGACCATGGGCTTACAAAATTTTTATCTTCTTTCTTGCCTGAATGTGATATTCCAAACTAGATATATTTCACACTTAGCACTATTGCTTCTTAAAAATAAAAAATAAAAATAAAAAAAGATGTTACCTATAAGATATGCTGTTACTAAGAATACTCATAATAATTTAACAGGGAAAAAAAAAGAAGCATTTCAGCAAGGAATAGAAATTACATTTTAATTACAGTATTTTGTCTTCCTTCTGGTTTCCTTTTCGGTCTTCTCTCACCTGTACTTTATTAAACACTCAAATGGCAACTTGCATTCATGATTACATATTTTGGGGGTGAAATGATTTTATCCCTAACCCCATCCCAAATGCTATTTTTCCTGTGTTTCTGCACAGTGCATTCTGAATATGATTTTTCAAGTTAATTTTATAATGCTTCTGAGATGACGCAAAACATTTTGCTGACTAAAGCCGTAACTATTGACCAGACTGTAAAAAGTTTGCTTCCATGCACACAAACAGCAACCAGTTTTACTGTATGTGGAATTTCTAGAAGATGATAACAAGCACAAAAAGGCATTTTCACACTGAAAAACAAACAAACAAAAAAAACACAATGTGTTGATTTTCAGAGCTGCATATGTCTTTGTATAGGAATATATACAGTAAACATAGTGGCAGATAAGCACACAGCATGACAAAACATCCTCCATCCACTACTTCTGTAGAAAGAGATTTCTG
Organism: Cygnus olor; assembly: GCF_009769625.2. Taxonomy (NCBI): domain Eukaryota; kingdom Metazoa; phylum Chordata; class Aves; order Anseriformes; family Anatidae; genus Cygnus; species Cygnus olor. The sequence goes on along the minus strand of NC_049198.1, from coordinate 42,283,857 downwards.
TCTTTCTACAATGTTCATGAGTGACAGCCAGCCTATTATCTCTTGAAACACGTGTCAGTTTTTTAGACATTAAGATGGTCAAAAATACTTTTGTGTCTTTCAAATATTTTATCAAATCTGCCATGTAGAGCTGAGCTGACCAGATTTTGACCCATGATTATTCCGAACTGTCTTCAAAAAATGAAACCTCTCAATCTTGGCTTAGCTCAAGAGAGAGAGTAAAAAAGTAATAGTACAGTCTTTGCAGAAAGCTATCAGAGCCCAATCATATCCATACTGCATCCTTAGGAATATGCAGGGACACCTCAGTTTTCTGCTGTCTTAGATGCATGCAGTTCCCAGAGTAGACACATCCCCCACGGGCACCCACTGGGCATTCTGACAAATTCCTCTACAGCCTTTGAGCCTTTTAGTCACAAAAACACTAATTAGTCACAATTGCATGCATTTGCATGCATAAACTGGGTTATTTCAAATGCATGTTTGTGTATGCAGATGCAGAGTTTAGAAGTTCTGAAAAAAACTTGCCCATATAAACAAGCTAATGCACATTGTTTTACTGTAAGAAAAGATACTTTGAACTAGCAGAAACACTCTTTTAGTTCTATTACTAAGTCTGATGGGTGCGATCACACAAAGTTTCTCTTAACTTTAGCACACCTGAGTAGTCAAGTAGTTGGACAATACCTTAATATTGAGTCATCTACTCTGTTGACTACAAAAGGCAAGATTTGCTTCAAGAAGCAGGGAGTTAGATTTCTAAGCCTAGATTTCTAGTTAGATTAGTAAGCCATATAAATGTAATTCTAAAGAGCTCTTTCATATCAGTTCTCAATGGAAATATAATGGGATTTTTCAGGGTGGTCATTAAATTTATTCATTAAATACATTTCTCATTTAACCAACAAATGAAACACAGCTAATTACAAATGATATTGCACCACTACCTCCCCTTGCTATACAGGTATTCCCACATACACAATGTGTGTAGATGTCCCATAGTTAAGAGAGGGAAGTTGTTCTTAGATTCCATGCCTCCTTGTGGAGGCTGCTCAATCCCTAAGGCCATGAGAAGGAAGCATCTGATGTTATTGATGCTGTGACTTTTACTCTCCTTGTTTGGGCACTGCAACAAAGAGGAGGGGTTTGGCCTCCTCTCACAGATATCTTGCTATAGGACAAGAAGGAATGGGCTCAAGTTGCTCCAGGGGAGGTTTAGGTTGGAAATTAGGAGACATTTCTTCTCAGAAAGAGCAGTCAGGCATTGGAATAGGTTGCCCAGGGAGGTGGTGATGTCACCAACCCTGGGGATGTTTAAGGAAAGGTTGGACATGGTGCTTAGGGACGTAGTTTAATGGGTAATATTAGTGGTAGGTGGACATTTGGACTAGATGATCTTGGAGGTTTTTTCCAACCTCAATGATTCTATGATGCTATGAGGGAGAGGATGGCGAGCAACAAAGGATGTTCCTGCCTTCTCCATTCTCCCACCCTCATCCAACCTGCAATATGCAGTCCCACATAGGCCCAGACTGAAAGTGACATTTCTCCTTCTCTCATTCTCACGGAGAGAGGAACCATACAGACATGGGACCAGAGGAGTTTTCTTGAGGTTGTTCTGTCCTTTCTCCCAAGTTTCAAAACCACTGACTTAACATTTCAGTGTATTAGTACTGCAGGGTGCCTTTCTGCAAAACAGTTCAGGTGGTTTGTTTTTTTGTTGTTTGTTTTATTTTCAGTTGTTAAGTTGTTAAGTGTTTTTCATTGCATTCATGTCTGCAGACAGTGCAATTGAAAACCCACTGCTATGCCATGGGTTGCGAGTAGTTTATTTCCATTCTGCTTATTTTAGAGTAATGGTTTGCGGATACTTTTTTCCCTGTGACTTTGTTATGACCTAGATAAATGCTAGCCTGGTTGTGACAGATCATTGCAACAATTATTTACCTGTTAAATAGTTGCTACTATTTTCTGATGAAGACATAACATAATAGGTACCACATTAAGTCATTGTGAATTCAGTCAGGAGAGTTTACTTACAAAGTAGTCCCCAATTTCTTTACGCAGTGAAGGTAGATATTATCAAAACTGGAAAAAACCCTCCCTGTTTCATAAAAACTAATGCTACATCCAGAACTGCCTTTAACTCAAAAATGGAAAAGCATGTTTTAGAGTTATCTAAGTTATTTTCTTAGGAAAGTGCACAAGAAGTGAGGTAGAGGGATGCTGGCTGTCACCCAGCACAGGCAGAACATTGTCTCCTCACTCCTTCAGCTAGAAATGTGCATACCATGGTAGCACTCCTCATCCATTCAGAGTGAAAGACACTTGACTTATGATTTTTACCATCCAATATATACAGCTGACCTTTGATCATCTAAGCTGAGTCTCCAGAGTTTTATCAAAATTGTTGTTGGTATTAACTCTCCTGTAGAAAGGAACAGCATTAATTTACCAGAAAGTTCTGAACAAACAATGCGTTTTGTTCTTTCTTGTTCTGTTTACTTCTTTTATGATGTATTTTGATGATTTTTATGATGTATTATGACCTTGGTTGAACATACATAAAAGCATATTATTTCTAATGGTGCTGTTTTAGCTATAACAAACTTGTATGCCTAATTCTGGACCTTTCTGGGAGATTTTTCTTCCTGTTTTCTTCCTTCCATATACAATCATAGAAATGCTGAGATCCTGCATGTTTAACATACTTGAAAATCAAGTGATACTAGTTTTATTCAGTATGAAAAACTAACACAGTTAGTTAACTGTGATAACCTGTCACACAATGGGTTAGGCATTGTTGGAATTCTTTTAAGTTATATTTAAGGAAAATGTTCTTCCTTCAGTCTCAGCTGAAGGAGAGATACTTATAGACTCCTTGTATTTAAAAAGTGTACACCTGTGAATTTGTTTTTAGGCAGACTGTGTCTGCATTTACAGTTACGGAGTTCTTGAATGTGCCCCATTGTCATTACACTGTCATATAATGTTATCAATAGCACTGAATAACAAAGGAAAGGAAATAGTGTGTTATTAGGAAGCAGCTACACTGTTTGAGCTTTCTAAGGAAGCTGTCCTTGATCCTGGGAAATAAGTCAGTTACAATCTCCATCAGAATCTCTCCATCTTCTGAGGGATTTCTGTCCCAATGCTTATATAGCACTCTAAAAAGTTTTTTTGTTTGTTTGTTGTTTTTTGTTTTTAAACACACACACAGAAGCTGAGTTCTGAATTCTATGCTACAGTCCCACTGTACATATTTCATGGTTTTCAAAGTCTGCAGATGTACTTATCCAAGTCTTTGTAGATGCCAGTGCCCAGTAATTGTTTGATGGCCATAAACAAATGTGTATCATGTTAAATCAGACAGTTTCAAAACTGTTGCAGTCCTATCAGAGAACTACTCAGATACATAAAAAACAATTCCAGCACAAACATACACAACAAGTCTAGAAGGTCAAAATTTTTACAGCATAAGTGTAAGCTTAATGATGAGTTTTCAAGACCTCTAAGTGTATCTTAAAAAACATGAGCCTCTTTTTCAAAAATTAAATGGCCTACAGAATCAAGGACAGGAAAACCACGCTCGAAGTGTTAATGATTTTGTGTTTCTAAATCAGGTCCTGCCAATTGTGGTTTTCTTCAGCACAGTAATGTCTATGCTATATCACCTCGGAATCATGCAGTGGCTCGTTGGAAAGGTAGGAATTGTCGCCAGTAGGTTCTCATTTGCCTAGTACAGGACACCTCTTAAACACATGTAACACTGGCTCTGTCCAAGCTGTTCAGGGATGGACATATGGGAGGTAGTTTATTTTTAACCTGGAAATAGTTTTGAATGTTACAACCACAAAATCCTAACTGACATCACCTAGCACAATTTCCTCCCCCAGCCTGGTCTTATTGTTAATATCACAGTAGTTGTTAGGCTTGCATGGCTCTTTGGCATTCCTCGGATGCCATACTTGCCTAAATCTTCATTTCCACCTGCCCCATGTCCACCCCCCAAAATGCAGGATTGAAGTTAGATCACAGCCAGTGGATTGCTCCCTGCTGCTAAGCATTGCGGTAGGAACTGCAAGCAGTTCCCTGTCACAGATCCCCAGAGGACTTGTCTCTGAATAAGATCAGAAGATGTTTCCTCACCTCATTCTTGAAGTGTTCATTTCAGTCAGGTCCTAGATCCAGTGTCAGTGTCCAATAGCATAATAGCAAGTCTACGAGTAGTCTTTCTGCCCTGTCTGCCCAAAGAACTTAGCAGATGAGGGAAAAGATCTTTTTGTATGGTGGTGGTTAAAGCATATTTCTAGATAAACTTCAAAAGTCCTTTGACCTTCTCATTCCCAGGATTGTTACATTATCACCACAAACCTAACCTAGCTGAAATACCATGTGATAAAATTTCTAAGATGTATTTTTAGCCTTAATATCATTTTACATTTTTTCCCTGTATATGATCAAAGTCCCTTTGGACAGGTACATAAATAATAAGGACACGTTAAAATATCTGCTTTTAGTAACTTAGTTTAAGTGCCAAGGAGGAACCTGGGGTCTTTCAGTATTGTACTCTCAATTCTGTTAAATTATTCCTCTTCTGTCTTATTTAAGCATGCTACTATTACATGAATGGACAATATCTTGGTGTTGGAATCATTAACTCAGGAAGTATTTTAAGGTGTCTCTGAACTCTGACATTGACATGATTAATTCAAGAAGTACATGGATTAGGCAGACCAATGTCTCCTTTTTTTTATTTTAATCATTTTAGGTTGGCTGGATAATGCACGTTTTTATGGGGACAACTCCTGTTGAGTCTTTTGTAGCTGCTGGTAACATATTTGTGGGACAGGTGAGTTGAAGCATGGAAAAACATGCTAGCACAGGATAACTGTATATTGTGAAATATGGCTGCTCAGCAAGCATCTTTGTGTAAAAATAATCCTCATTTCATATGAAGTAAGGACTCCAGTACAGAAGGAATGGTGGCTGATTTCCAGAAAGACTGAATTCCGCTAAGTGTTGGCAGTGATACCCAGTGGGGCAGGTCTGGGGAATCTGTTCCCAACAGAAATTTAAGCTTAACTCTAGGTGATAGATCTCCCTTGAAATGACTACAAGACTACTCCAAGGCTATGAAAAAAAATATTTTTTTTTTCAAATAAGGAGAAGGCAAATGGGATGAAAAGAGTATACATGAGGTAGGCAAGAGCAGAGAAACAGATAATTCAGAAAAACTAAGATCCAGGCTTGGCTTTGCAAGGCCTTAGACAGGAAAGCATGGGACAGTCTAATTTCCCACTGAATGGGAAAGTCCAGTAAAACAAGACTACAGCAGTGTCTGTCCCCGTCTTCAAAGCAATGGGAAAAGATCACCGAGTAGTATCCAAGCACAGAAACAACGCTAACACATGATAGTTATTTTGCAGCAGTGCCTCACTGTTTTGTACTTCTTCCAGACTTAAACTAGTACGTCCATGTAATATTGCCCTCAGAATGTGCTCACACGCATGCCAGAGGGATTCAGAGCTTTAACCTGCCCATAAATACTGGCTGGTACGCATGTTTCACATGACGTACAGGTTTAACTGCAGCTCAGACCCATGGCTGTTTCTAACTCACTCAAAACTGGGTTGGGATTTCCTGGCAATTTCACTAGGTTTAGGGGGAGACATTACAACAGCAAGAACTGTCTTCAGACAAGACGGATGTTGGTACAATTTTCCCTCTTGGGGAAAAAAAATCAAAATCTTATTAATATTCAGAGCATTCATTAGCACAAAGATTAACTAGTCAAAAACACCTGGGAATGTGCAAGGCAGCCACCGATTTTCCTGACCTGTTAATAAGAGAAACCTCTGAAGATTTATTAGGAGGTTCTTCATTTGTTGGTTGTTTTTCACTTCCAGACAGAGTCTCCTCTCCTGGTACGGCCCTATTTACCATACATCACCAAATCTGAACTCCATGCAGTCATGACAGCAGGATTCTCCACTATTGCTGGAAGTGTCTTAGGAGCATACATTTCTTTTGGGGTAAGAAAGGGAAGAAGAACTGAAAAATACATTGCCTTAAATCATGCAAGTATAGAAGCCTAATTAAAATGCTGGCAGGTATCCACGAGTCATTCCTGGATTATTATTTTATTTATTTTTTTTTAAAGGAATTAACCACAAAAAATTCCCTGTCTCCTGATGGTAGAAAAAGACACCAAGACCTGATCTAAAGTATCATGAACTTCTACCTAAGTAGTACAGAGCCTTCTTGCCATAGCTGCAAGGAAATTACTGATTTGTGTACTTTACTACAGTCCAGTTGAACCAACATGGAATGTGCTAACTGATCAATGCCTGCAGCAGCGATATCAATTATGTCCTTCAGGAATGGATGCTAGGCATACAAGCCTAAAGAGTCCACTTGTGACTGAGGTTCTAGTAAAGCTGTGCAAACACAAGTAGTAAATGTCTTGTCTGCCAAAGGGCTGATAGCACAAGGTTAGACAGAAAAACAGAGTTGAATATATGATTTATGATCAGAGTCATCAGGAGATGGTTAATAAACATTCAATATCTGCATAAAATACAGTGGAGAGGCAGTTGCAAGAAAGGCAGGGTTGACTGAAAAGACAAAGTAAAACAAGAAGAGGAGAGATGGAAATACTGCAAAAGTTAGCAAAGAGGAAGTTTTGTATAAAAACTTGTGGTAAAAGAGGTGAAAGAGCAGTAGAGGAATTTATGTTAGGTCCTGTATTTTTTTTTTTTTTATAAATCACAACTTCAAGAGACAAAAACAAATTTCTGCCATCAAGGGGCATAACTTAGGGGTGTCCTTAGGTGGAAGGCTGGCTCTCACTCATCCGCTCTGCTATTGTTACACCCCAGACCTGGCTTTTTTTTTTTACTCTACTCCATAGATCTGTTTTTTTTTGTTTGCTTGTTTCTTTCTTTTGATTTTTGCTTTGCCACTAGACAGGGGAGAAGCAGCTTAACTCTTGGAGCAATTACTCCTTACTTTCAGCTTCTTAGATTCTTCCTTTCTCCAATTAGCTCTGTCCTATATTGCTCATTTTCTTTTTTTTCCCTATGAGTTATGTGATCTTTTTAATGACCTCCTGTAGAAAATTATCCAAACTTTTAATGATTTTTATTGCTTTTTACGTTTGCTTATGATGTTCGTGATGCAGTTACCACAGCATATTTTCTGTTGCCTGAAATTCTAGATTTCTGCCTCCCACCTACTGACTGCTTCCGTCATGTCAGCACCAGCATCATTAGCCACCTCCAAACTATTCTGGCCAGAAACTGAAAAGCCTCAAGTAACTTTGAAGAGTGATCTTAAAATGGCAAAAAGGTAAGCTGATCTAGACTCTAGTTAATAGTGATACTCATGCAATAATGAGCTTTAGAAGAATAACTAAGGTTTGGGGGCAGCACATGGTAGGTGTGCAGGTAATTAATGACACACCACGGTACACTAAGCTAACAGTTTCTGTATTCAAGTGCAGCATGCCCTGCTACACCTGTATGAAGGGACCACCATTCACTGGGACAGGCATAGAGCTGTCATGGAACAGGGCTGGACAATAAACTCTTCAAAGAGCAAAAGAAATTCCTGCCCAATGTGAACCACCAAAAGATTTTCCTAGTTGCTCCTTGCTTTGCAACAAATCTGTAAATACAAGCAAACAAAAACAAAGGTGGAGAAACTGATGCTTTCAGTGATGGCAGCAGCAAATATTGCTCATCTGCAGGGAGACTTGCTTGCCTCAGAAATGACAGACAAAGTAGAAAGGCTTGTGAGAAGCTGCTCCCGATCAGCCTGGGACATCTCTGCAAGGGCTGCCTCAAGAAGAGAAGTGCCCACTCCCCCATCCCAGGCAGTTGCAGCGCAGGGGTCTGATCCACAGCCTGCCTGACCGCTCCATCCCTGCCCCAACTGTGCCAGAATTTGTCCTCAGGGAACTAAAGGCACACCCTCCTAGTGGCTCCCAAGAGTATACAGGCCAGAACCTACTCCACCTGGTCATTAGAGAGTAGATTTAGATTAGATATTCAGAATAAATTCTTTACTATGGGAGTGGTAATATGGGAGAGGCACTGGAACAGTTTGCCTAGAGAAGCAGTGATTCCCCATCCCTTGAAGTGTTTAAAGCCAGGTTGGATGGGGCTTTTAGCAACCTCGTCTAGTGGAAGGTGTCCCTGAAGGGGAGTTGGAACTGCATGATCTTTAGGGTCCCATCCAACCCAAACCATTCTGTGGTTCTATGGTTATGGAATTTCTAACCACATCAATGTTACCTTTAGTTCCGTTATTTATTCTCGAATTACAAACTGTTCATATTTGTAACAAAATGTCACAAAATAAATGTTTTTAGGACAAGAGTGAATGGCCTCAAGTTGTGCCAGGCCAGGGGAGGTTCAGGTTGGATATTAGGAGAACTTTCTTCTCAGAAAGGGTAGTTAGGCATTGGAATGGGTTGCCCGGAGAGAACTGGTGGAGTCACTGTCCCTGGGGGTGTTTAAGGAAAGGTTGGACCTGGTGCTTAGGGACATGGTTTAGTGGGTGATATTGGTGGTTGAGGGAAGGTTGGACTAGATGATCTTGGAGGTCTTTTCCAAACTTAATGATTCTATGATTCACACACTGGTTTTGTTTTCACTGATAAAGTGAATCAAAGAACCTGCTGGAGGCAGCCAGTCAAGGTGCATCTAGCTCCATTCTGCTGGTGGCAAACATCGCTGTGAACCTGATCTCCTTCCTTGCCCTGCTGGCTTTCATTGATTCAGCCCTCTCTTGGGTGGGCAATCTGTTTGACTATCCACAGCTGAATTTCGAGGTATGGTCTTCAGGTCCTTAATTCAGCCTATGTGCATACATAACTTGCCTTTCTCAAATCAAGCGTCTGCATGGTTTCCTGTTGTTTGTCTAATTTTTTCTTTTAAATATGATCGAAAACTCTATATTTTTGTGTGCATGTTCTTTAAAAAAATGTCTTTACAGCCATTTACAGCCAAAGGAGAAAATTGTTGCCATGTAAGTATTTCTGTATCCATTAGTCCAGGTACAGTTTCCCTCTCGGTTGTTCTTGATAACCAGCAGAGTACTTTTTCCAAGCATTGTATGTTAATGCCCACCTCCTCTGACTTGGCAACGTCTCAGATCTGACACTTGCTAAGCCATTAACATCTCTTTCCTCTTTCTGCTAAACATTAAAGTGTCTTTAGCTTCAGATAGCCACATCAAGTCCTTAATGCTCACTAACTTCATCTAGATAAGGACAATGGGACAAGGCTGAACTTGTCTGAACCCATGCTTACTCAGAATTGCTCAGTTTTCAGCACAATTAAATTGTAAATCTGCACCCAAATCACTCAGCTGAGCAAACAGCTTTAAACAGAACTTGTTTTTTACCTTAGGTTAATACATCATTTTTGACCCAATCAAACAATCTTGTTTCAGTGGATTTGAGCTATTTGTTTTGCAACCTCCTGATAAAAGGGCAGTGTGAAACACGGCTATAACACTGTAATGCAGGTGTTGGAGAAGTGTATAAACACTCATAGAAGATATGGATTCAGCAATATTAAGATGCTACCCTACTCAGCTGCCACCACACGAGACACCTACAGCAGAGGAAAGGCACATTTATGCATACTTCAGCCATATTCATTGAAAGGGTGGTATTTTGATAACTGCTAGATGGAACAGGATTTGGTTGAATTGGCAACCCACAAGGAGATGCAACCCAAAGACATGTTGCATTCAACCATTCCTTTTGAGAAACACTAACATCTGTTGTGTTTGGTTCCATTGTTGGAGTAGATCCAGCTGGGGACCTTAAGTTTAGGCTCATTTTGTGGGACTGTGTTGTGGACATACTGACTTGCTGAGTATTTCTGTGCTGAAGAGGAAAGGAAAAAGTTTGTGTGGGATCATTCTTTCTGGGGGCAGAGAAAACAATGAGGAATAGTAATTGCTCAAACACTTCAGTTAAATTCACAAGAGACCATCTGACCAAACCTTTTCACCACTGGATGTATTTTCTTTCATATATAAAAATAGCCTATAGTGGGATATGCTATTTATTTCTCTTGCATAAGTTTTATGCTAGGAAAAAAACATATAGCTCTAATTATCTTAGGAATACAGCTTTTCTGCAGAGTCAAGCCCTTTGTTTACACCAGTTGCAGTCCAATAACATGATTGTTAAAGCCTGTTCATTGATACACTCGATTTAATTAGCACATGAACTGGATTTCTCTTTTCTCTTATCGCTCTTTTAACTCAATCCTCAGTTTGCTTCAAACACTCTGTCCAATCTGAAGGAAAAAAGGCAAGGAAACTTTTGTTTTCTTTTAAGTGTAAAATTCAGGATATACCGGACTACTTTGTTAGACCTAGATTTTCTGTTGGTCCTTTTCAATTTGCTCAGGCATACCTGCCTATTAAAAATTCCCGGTCTCACAGATGTGTTGGCAGTAAGAGGTCAAGACCAAAGTTCCTGTGCTGAAATAAAACCATCCTTATTTTAAATTTAAAGAGTTTTTCAAATGCCATTGTTCTTTGACCAATCATCTCTTTTGACCAGCTTTACCTTATATATTTTGCAGAGCATTTGTTCATATATCTTCATGCCATTCTCCTTCATGATGGGAGTAGATTGGGAAGACAGCTTTATTGTTGGTGGACTTCTAGGTTACAAAACTTTCTTCAATGAATTTGTGGCTTACGAACGCCTCTCAAAACTGATTAACAACCGAGAAAAGGGTGGGAGCATGTACATTAATGATGTGAAACAGTATATGACTGTAAGTAACATTTTTTATTCTGGAGACTTTTTGGATCTAATTCTTTTTTGCTGTGACTCAGCTGGCATTATAATATGTTCACAGAGGGATAATGGCAGCATATTAAAATGTATCTTTCAGCAACAGTTTTCAGCAAGAGTTTAATTATTAAAATACAGCATTGCCTTGTGAAGCTGCCGTGACTGTCATAACCCTAGATATCTCTAACAAACATAGCAAAGAAAGATACAGACTTTGGTAAGGGGAGTTTTGAGGAACATGCACCATCCTGCAGAACACTGCACTAATGACCAAGGCTGTCTTCAAATTTAGTTTCTTCTTAACTCATTCTTAGCTAGAACTTCCCTATGAGATACTCTCCTATGAAAATCCTGGGCAAGAACTGGCAGATACTGCTGTCCACAGAGGTTTACCCAAGCCTCATGTTTCTGGAAAGGCATCCAGGTAGCTCTAGCTTTTAAGATATTATTTAAGATATCTTTTAAGATATTATTGACACTCCGTTGTCCATGGCACACCTGTGACGGAGGTTATTGTCCTCTGTGCAGAAGGCAAAACATGTATTACATGGCATACACCTCCCCTGCCACACTGAGTCCAGCCACTTTGTTTCAAATGCCAATAAAGGTTAGTATGCACAAGGACTTCCATCTGAAGCCTGAGCCCAGCTGTCCTTCACACATCCACCTGGATTCACCCAACAGGATACCTGATTTCTACTACAGTTCAGTGAGGAAGAAACCTCACTGAGGATGGCAACAAAAAGGGCATCTCAGGTGTGTGCATGAGGGCAAAGAACACACAGTGATCAAGGCTGACTTTTTCAGCTGTGACTCTTGCATCTCCGCTTGGCAGTCCTGGTTTCTACCCCATCTGGCCTCCCCATGCAGACTCTGTGCCAAATTTGTCCTCACTCTAAGCACCATGATACTTAGATTTGTAACTGCATTGGCCTTTGCTATTCAAATCAAGATAAGTTGTCACTATAGAGGACCCCTACTTAGGAAGCGTCCTTATGTACAGCCCGTAATCTTCATTTTATCTAGTATGATGATGTGGATACCTGCCCTATGTACAAACCAAAACCGTATTCCTGACCACTTGCATTCCTTATTACTGAAATATATTTTACAAATGGAGGTAGAAAGACAGGAAGTCTGTTCAAATACACTCTTGCAAGAGTACCCATTGCTAGTGGTAGGACCCTGAGCTAGACAGACCTTTGATCAGCTCCGCTATAGTCATGTCATGTTCTACGAGGGGAATATGGCTCTCAACTAAACAAATGCTTAGATAATTTTTTTTTTTAATCTTGAAGTCAGCTTTTCTGAGTCAGATCTCATCACCTATATTTTAACTTTTTTTCGTCAGTGAAATGTAGTATAGGACTTCTTTGCTCACTTTCAATACCTACAAAGAGCTGTATTAGCTTCTGTGGTAAAAAGCTCTGAGATGCAAAAATAATTTTGATTCATAACACTTGTAAAAATTGCCAAATAACCATTTTAGCTATGGCACAAGAGTCCATCTGAGAGTAGCCTGGCTTCCAGTTTTAATGTCTGTTCGGTTTCAGAACTCTCTAATACATCCAGTCACAGATATTCCATCAGAGAAAGCAAACAATCAGTCTTCTCAGCTACCTTACCTGAGTCAGTAATAACAAGTCTTCTTGTTTTCTGAGCTGGGAGAATGCAAGTGAAAGCCGGGAAATCATCATACGCAAAGCCTTTTCTAGGAAAAGCAGGTAGAGTGCACACTTGAAAAGCATTTTCCTGCATATATGCAGACTGATTGAAAATGTCTGCAAATTGGTTTTCATAAAACAGGAAGGGAAACAGAGAAATGTCTGATAAATAGGAAACCTACTAGCTGTGTTCAGCTTGCACTTAAAATGCAGAAAATAGGAGTTCAAAGCTGCCTGGGGGCAAAAATCCATTTGCTGAGAGATGTTGCATCTCTTCCCAAAATGTCTGAACTACATCTGTCTCTAGGTTTATAACCTGATTTCACCCAAAGTCATTCTGTGTCCTGTGGGGAGTAGGGATGTCCCTCCATGGGGGCAGATGAAGGGTGACCCATATTGTGCTCTGAGGTCCAGAATAAGTTGGTGTTGCCCAATGGAAGGAAAGTGGCTGAAATCAGGAAGCAAATATACTGCTACTGGGGATTCCAAAATCATAAAGTCCCTCTGCCTGTTATCACACCAAAGCACCCACTCCAGAGGAGACACATTTCCCTTTTTCTTTTTCTGTGCACAGAGTGGAGCATGCACAGAGCAGCTGGGCACATGGAACCCTCTGCTTGTTCCAGGGACAAGGAATTCAGGAATACATACAAAAACTTGAGGTTTAAACAGAGTGTTAGAAAGGCAGGCCAGCTATGAACAGCAAGCTGAGTTAAAGCTCTGGTTCACACCCTGAAGAAAAACAATAGCTGAATTGCCACTAGTGAGATAAGAAATTTTTTTGTCTTTAATTACTAGTACTCAATTCAGCAAGGCACAGCAATGTACATGAAAAATAAAACTGTCACACAGTCTGAGTCCTTGGGTATGAAAGCCTGCACACCTTCAAGAGGAGAATGAGCTTACCTTGCTCAAAGCCACACACTGGAGTAGCAACCAAGCGAAACAGAGTGATTTCATTACTCAGAGCAGTGGGCCACAATGCCATGCTTCCAGACCTCTAAAACAGCATGGGTTGTCTCAATTCACTCAACCATGTGTGTTTGCTTTTCAGGTCCACTCTGAAACAATTGCCACCTATGCGCTTTGTGGATTTGCCAACTTTGGCTCTCTGGGACTGGTAATAGGAAGCCTGAGTAAGAACACCTCTCACAAATAATTTATTTAGTAAGCAAATCCCAAAGAAAACACCCAGAAGGACAGGCTATGGGTGAAGCTTAGCAACACTCGGGGCTGAGCAGCTGCTTTGCCAAGACTCAGTACCTAGCTGGGCATGGGAGGGCTCACCAGGGGACGCAAGCATTGGGGCACAGGTACTGGGAGATGGGCTGAGAGCAAGGGTAGGGGACCAAGCCCTGACCACAGGTCTTCCAGTCCAGATCTCGTGTTGCCAACTGCTGCAGCTATGGCAAATCTTGGGCTTTGGGGTAAGCAAACCATCTCTGTAGCCCACTAGTTTGAAAGATAAAATAAGCTATTTTCTCTAAAAATGCTAAACGTATTAAAAAAAAAAAAAAAAAAAAAAAAAAACTTTTTAAAATGGACTTTTTGGATCTCTAGGAAAATTGAAAAGTCATCTGGGTTTCCCACCAGACAGACAGAATTGGTGTCAGATCCCTTTAACCTGGGATACCAGGTGGGTTCTGCAGTTCCAGTAGCAGGGCAGTGTGGAAGAGCCACAAGGCCAGACCCCAGTGCCTTGCCTGGGTTTTGCTTCTGAAAGCTGCTTTGAGCTGGCACAGACCTGTGAATTGCCAAGGGAAACAGAAATTACCTTTTGGCACACGCCATCTTAATGGAGCAAGCAAACCTTGCCACGAGGCTTTCAAATGCCCCACTAAAATGTCTCATTTTCCATCCTTGTTTCTCATGGTTAGAGCTACAGGTTGGGGCTTTCCTCTCATGAAGGGAGAATTGTCAGGCTCATTTTCTTTATATCTATATGCATTTATGGTTTATAAACACTTTGTTTTTCTTCCTAGCAAGCCTTGCTCCCTCAAAAAGAAAGGAAATAGCCGGTGGTGCTTTCAGGGCTATGATTGCTGGAACTGTTGCCTGTTTCATGACAGCCTGTATTGCAGGTACTGTACAGAAGTTTAGCATGTCATAGTGTGAGTGTCCACAGGGTGGCAGTGTATCTGTGTGATAAATGCAGCAGAGAAAATCCTGCTACATAAAACTAGTATTTTTGGTTTGACAAGATTAAAAGCCAATATTCAAAAAGTTGCTGAAAATTGGAATATATATTAAAAATCATATTATTTCTTCCCTTCTATATTTTTTGTTAGTCTATGTATAATGCCTGACGTGCAAAAAAGAGATAATTGCAAGTTATAGATGTGACACAGTCCCTCATACACACTGCTGGCTACAGAAATATTGAAGTAATTACAGAGCAGAAATGGAGAAGTAGAATGAAAGTAGAATGCAAGAGAGAAGGAGTAAGGGGGAAGCTGAACAATTTTTGGCCTTAGTGATAAAAGGATATTTTATGCTGACAGTATTCCCACAGTGCATTTAAGTTAATGAAACCATCTTAAAGTGGAACTCAGCAGCAGATCCTTGATTTCAAAGTCTCACCTTCAAGCTGGATGAAGAAGCACAAGGAAACAGCCATTTTAGGGAGGAAATGAAAAAGAACATAGTCATTCTGGATATATGCCCAGATATGATTCAGCAGGCAAAATTTACCCCCAGTATTTAACTTTTCCAGCTTTCTTTTTGGAGCACATGATATGCAGGATTGTATGACAAAAGTTCAAACACTGATATTCCTCCAGTGAAGAATGAACTTGGTACTTTATGTAGCTGAAAAAAAGTGTCTGTACGAACCCCAGCTTCCCTATCCCTTTGTATTCACTGCAGCAACAAAAACATATATGTTGTAATGATAATCCTGCACTATTTTCTGAAGGTTATAGATCTAACAAACTTGAAACTTTGTTGGTCACACAGCCCTCCATAATAATTTAATGCATTACACTATTCTGTATAACTGAAAAATCATGAAGTCTTCCTAAAAGGTGTCATTTCACAACCTTGGCCTTAAGAATAAAATCATGAATAGCCACTGGGAAATCTTTACAAAACAATAAAATCTGCCAGGGAAAGACAATTACATTCCACCCATTCCTGGCATGGCAAATGCTTTCATCTTACCCAGAAGAAGTTAAAAGAGCAAAGCAATGTCTACTATCATGTTTAAGATACAATCATATTAAAAATGTGGCCAAGTTTCCCAACACTAAGTACAAGAGGGGCCTGTCATTTTGATGTGTTTGTGTCTCCATCCCTATAATGAATAGTGATATTAAAATTTGTAGGAGAATTTGGAGAACATCTAGCAAAACAGAGATAAGACCTTAACTATATCCATTTAAGACAGAAGATAAGCTCATGTGTTTACTTGCACTACTATAAATGTACCATACTTCCATTTTATTTATTGAAGGAACACTGGCCCAGCAGTGAGAAAGGCATTAGCATACCTTTTTAGAAGCATTAAAAGATGTAAGCAAAGTTGTCTGAGTGTAGAGGATTACCACAGTTTAACTTCTATAGGTTAAAAAAAAAAAAAAAAAAAGATAATTCCTTAATCCAATTCTATAAAATGATTCAGATTTTTTTTTTTCAAAGCCCACATTTCGAGGCTTTTAATCTTGCACCATTTTACAGAAACATCTCAGAGAAGATGAAATCAGAGAAAGATGAAATCAGAGAAACATCTCTGATTTCAAATCCACCGGAATGTTTCATCCAACCTTGCCCCAGCAACTGATATCCCAAAACTTATCTTACTCATTGCTCATTAGAAAAATTGTTACTTACTCCACAGGAATGCTGACTGTCCCTGGTGTGGAAGTTCCCTGCCACATGTTATTAGCAAATGCCTTCAACTCCACAAGTTTCCCTGCCAACAGCACAGAGGTAGTCAAATGCTGCCAGCAGCTCTTCACCAGGTAATGAGTGTCCTGAGTGTCCCCCACAAGCATGGCAGGCTGTGCTGCAGGTGGTTGTCAGCCCTGCTCCTGTCCTGTACCACTGCCCCCTGCCAATACCCCCTTCCATCCCCATCTCCCAGCCATGAGCCCTGCGGGGCTGAGAAAAAGGGAGCCAGGGGAGTTGAGACCCATCTGTCTCACTGCCAAGAGGAGGTAATGAGGAACTTTTCACCCTTTTTCAGCCTAATTCTAAAAGCCTTTTTTTTAAAAAAAATCTCTAGTAGGTATTTTCTGTGACCTTACACCTTTTAAAGAAAAGAATATTTTAGTGCTGTTCGAAAAGTTTTCATTTTCTTTGGCATTTATCTCTGCTACATGGAAAATACAAACAGAACCTACTGAGAACTCAAAATATCTTTCTCCAAATCTGCTAAATCCAGCTAAAGCTAGTAACAATGGTGACTGTTTATGCAGAAAAATTTATACGCATTTGAAGTAGGAAAATATTCAAATTATATTTTATGATTGTCTATCCAGATATATGGAGAAGAAATAAGAGTATTAAATAAGGAATATATTCAGACATACTTTACACTGTCTCACAAAGAAGTAAATGTCTTTGTCTTTAGTTTATGGCAAGAACCTTTTAAATTTCAGGTAATATGTGGTGTTTTTTTCACATATAACTGCTTTAGGAAAAAAATACTATATTTGATCTCTTTTCCATTCTACTGAAAATCAAAGGAATTAATCTTTCTTTTCACATTTTTTGAGCAAAGACAATGCTCTAAGATTAAACATTTGTCTACAATAAAAATGTATAATATAAACATAACAGTGAGGTTGCTGTAATCTAACCTGCAAGAATTCTCTAAACAAAATCCCCAGATGGGGCGATTTCACTAGATCTTCCTTCACTTCCCACAGTGGCTACTTTAAATTCCTTATGATGTTAAATACAGTAGGAATCAAAATTACGATTCTAACTGCAGGTGATTTTTTTCCTGTATTATTCTTTTGAAACATATTTCTTCCTTGACATAAAATGTAGCTTTGAATATGGGTATATACAATATTTAAGGTGGCCTTATTTTTGTGGAAACATTTCAGATTTCAAATACTCGTAAAAAGTCAATTAGCAAAAATTGTTCATATTGGTATCAATATTACCACCTTGTGTCTGAACATCAGCACATGCCTATCACAGCAAGGAAATGTATATTCTTGCAACTTGATATTTCAAATGAGTTTAACTTAACATGTACCACAGTGACACAAACTTTTCTGCAGAGTGAACATCATGCATGATCCTGGATATGTACCTTCATTCAGGTTTCTTCATCCATCATACTTTTTCTCATCACACACATTTTAACGTTGCCAGGGTACAATGAAGATTATAGCTTGCTCTGTTTTCACCAGAATCAATGTCGAGCAAATGCTTTGAAAATACAAAAACCTTGAGTAGTGAAATGAAGCCCTCAATCATTTCAGTTATCTAGGAAGATACACCTGAGGCACAAGGACTTCACACAGAAAACCAAATATCAGCCCAGTAAAATCAGAGAACACCTGGTGATGCCACTTGGCTGGCATTCAGAAAGGTGTCTCTAAGTTTCACTTCTTGCGATAGTTTTAACACATTTACAGTTGCTTTGAAGAAAAGGGTATGTTCATATGTACATATACATACATATACCCACAGACAAAAGAGAAAAGGAGTAAATCTGAGTTCTGCTTTCCCCTTTCTTCCCAGTGCAAACAATACTCAAGAGAGCTTCCTTGGAGGAAACTACCACCTGAGTTCCTGGAAAGGATGTTGCGAAATACTGAATCAACCTGCTTTTAATTGCACTTGGATTAAACCTTGACTTGGGGTGGGATAAATCATAACTAAGAGATTTGTTTCTTGGCAGAAAAGTAATTAAAAACTTCCTTTTCCACAACAAGTACAAAAAAAAAAAAAAAAAAGAAACAAAACAAAAAATTGACCTTTGTTTCCTGTCTCTTGCAAGCCCAATTCCTATGATGTGCATGGAATTACTTCAAATTTAAACTGGGATAAAAGCAAGAGACCTCTTGCTGCAGATCTCTTCTCCTGTTAGAGATCAGAAAGGCGGAGAAAATTTCTGAGCCTGCATCTTCTGCTTTCATTTTCACCTTGAAACAGATGACTACATGGGATAAAGCTGCTCTAGGCAAGAAGGAAATCAGATTCAGGATTTGACTTCCAATTACAGAAAGTTATGAAGTGGAAATAATGTTTAGAATTGCCATCCTACTAGTATTTTTGCTCTTTTTGATACCTAAGAAATAATTTTACAGCACCAAGATAAATGACTGTTCTCAGAAATCTCTGTATATTTCTTCTGGTAACTATGGCTACATGTGAACTGAGCTGCTAACATGCAGTGAACCTCACCACTTTGGTCACCAAAGTACACAGATCAGGGACGAGCCGCCATGTGCTCCAGACCCCCTCTTTCCACAGTCAGACAGAGGGGAGAACTAATGCATGCCCTAAGGGCAGGAGGTGTCCACTCTGTACCTGGATTCAGGGTGTTGGTCCCTGTTGAGAGGTAACTCATCAGAATCAAAATGTCCAAATTCTAAGGAAAGTTTCCCCTACCAACTCATCTCAGTCTTTGTTGCTAACAATTCTGAAGGTTGATCCTGTAGCCACCAAGTGGGTACTCACTGCAGTATTCCTACCAGAAACAACAGAGGTGTGCTGCTAACTGAACATGGCTAAAATCTGGTCAGAATCTGACTGCTCCCTGTGAAAGCAGCATTTGTGGATCACGAATACCAGACCATGAATAGAAGGATGTGCTATCAAACAAAATAAGTCTGTTGAGCAGTGTCTTATTTTTTGTCATCCAGTTACGTCTTCTGCAACAGGGTGGAGGATACAGGTTTGTTTCCAAATCTCAGTAAGATAGGTCCTGCAACAAATTGCATAATGGAACAGCTGTTTTAATAAGATAGGGAAACAAACAAACAAACAGGAATATTGGTAGAGAGTAAATCTTATGTCCCTTCAGATGCTGGGAACCCTGGCTTCATGCAGCACTGGATGGACCCCAGGTGAGTTTTCCCATAGCAGGCTGCATGGTTCCCATCCATGGAGAGGTTCACCTGGGGTCTTTCTGATGCTGTCTGAAAGGAGAGTTCCCACCATCTGAAGGAACGTAAGATTTACTCATTATATTCTTTATTATTATTATTATAGGACATAAGATTTACTTGTTATACCCCTCTTTTCTTTTTTTGTTCTGTCTTCAAACAGCTGAACTATCCTCTTTACTTCTCTCCATGCAGAACGCTGTGTTTTCATGTGTAAATATCACAAAAAAAAAAAAGGGGGAAAGATAAGCTGTATGTAGGTAATAAAATATGTTTTGAATTTTCTTAATAATGTGTTTTTGAGATCCATCTGTTGACTGAAGTGTTAATTGGTCCCATGTGAAGAATTTCCATTAAAAGGGAAAGTCTGTTAATTTTCTAATCTCTAATCCTTTCATGGACTTAAAAACTGAAAAGTTTTATGTAGATTGTTTTGCAAAATATTGTGATATGTATTTCTATCCTATAACATTGTTAATGCCAAAGGCTTGAAGAAAAACAAGCTAAGAACTAAAGTACAGGAATGTCAGAAAGTCCTGACATACCCTCCAGAGTAAAACTGGTATGGAAGAAGACAAACCAGTCTATTCTGATAAAGCAATAACTACTTTCTCACCCTTCCATTAATTATTGCAGAGTCTGTTCTGGGAAAACCAGACTGATAAACTTAGCTGCCAATATAGCTATTTTCAGTGGGCATTTATTTGGATTTATCATTAAAGATGCTTGTTTCCTGTAAAACTTGTTTTATTAATTTAATCATCCAAAAATTATAAATGCCAATATTACTACTACTTCTGAATTTTAATACTGGTTTCATATTGTTAGGTGTTTTTCTTTGGCTTCATTAGGAGAGTGCATGACAACTTTAGTCTTCAATGCTTTTATAGAAAATTTCCAACCCTGATTATTGCAGATTATGCTCAAATATTTGATGCAAGCCTGTCGTAAAGACACCACGTGGTTTTGGTCCTTTGAGTGAGCATCATTAATATAGCAGGGCATAGCTTTCAAATCACTTTAAAGCTATCTGATCTGAAATACAGAAATATATTCTTTCAAGAGAAATGAATCAGAAATATTAACTCTCACTGTTGGGCAGAATTCCCCCATTTATGAGACATCACTGGCAGTCTCCCTCCTTGCTTCTCCCCAGCATGGTCTATTTCATATTAGCCTTTTGAAATAGCTGCTCTTCCTATTCTTGGAACTGTAAGCTGTTTAAAAGGGGTTCTCTCAGGAGTAAAGGTGACCATGCATGAAATTCTAAAAAAGCCTCTCATGGCTTGGGGCAGCAGCCTTCCTACTACAGGAGAGATGTGGTGTGTTTCTGTTCTTTTTAATGACTCCTCTGTAGTAGGATTACATGGAAGGTAATTTCAGCAGAGGATATGTGACATTGGTCTACCTACATCTGGTCAAACAGATTGCCTACTTGTTTTGCTGGTGGCTTAGTCAGAAGATGATACAGATGGCATGTTGTATCCTAAATGTAGCAAAGGAAGCAGAGAGAGCAGAGCAGGACTCGTAAGTACCACCATGCTTTCAGGTGGCTATTTTCCCTCCTTCCTTGTGATGGTGTTTGGAATTCAGCCTCTCTTGGCACAAAAAGAGAGCTATACATTTCACTGGTTCTGGGTTAACCTGGCACCTTGGACCATGGGCTATCAGTGCCCAGGAATACATTTCCAACAACAAAATTTGCTAGCACTGTATGCTTGTATAGACACAAACACCTGCATGAACTTTCAGGAAATATTAGATTAAGCAATGGACAGAGCCTATGTAGTGGCATCCCTGTTTCCAAGGTCTTGCAAAAAAAAAAAAAGAAGAGCTTAACCTGCTTTGCGGTTACTGACATGGCAGTGTACAATTCCCTGTAGCTAACGCAGATGACAAGCCAAAGAAGCACAGGTGATGTAACTCAATCTGTCTCTCTCAGAAGCTCCCCACTGGATGTCACTGTGTATCCAAAAGCCTTTGTACAGAACTTTGTACTGAAGCATTCACAGGGTGTTAGCTAGTCACTAAAAATTACAGGTAATAATTCCAGGAAATGTTTTATGCAGTTCAGTGTGCAGTAATTCTGGGAACACCATGTAGCCATTAAAATGCTCAGAGCATATACAATCAAAGAAAGCTTGTTTATCAAAAGACAAATTTTCTCTGGCCTCAAACTAGGAAAGTATTGAAATATGTAAATGGGGCAAGGCCAGTGTGGAACAGGAGTATTTCTATTTTCATTGGTTGAAAGGCTGTTGGAAAAAACAAGAACACTTTTAGAAACAAAAGCTTTCTCAAACTCTAACGTCACAACAGCACTTGCAACCTACGTTTGTTTGTGAACATGTGAATAATTGTGTCAAAGAGGCAAATCACAGGGCAGCAAATAATGGAGACTAGCAAGTGTTCTCCAGAGGTGGTCCAGCATTATCACCACCTCTTTCTGAGAAAAGGTAGGAGTAGAGAGAGAGAAATTTCCTAAAGAGGCAGAATATTAATTCTAGTTCTTTTTTTCAACAGAATGAGTGCACCCTCAGCAAGTTTGTGGATGACACCACTGATAGTCTAGCTAGATAGTCCAGAGTATCTAGCTGACAGTCTAGAGGAAGTACAGACTGGGTGACGGATGGATTGAGAGCAGCCCTGCAGAGAAGGATTTGGACGTGCTGGTGGTTGAAAAACTGTGCTTCAGCTGACAGTGAATGAATGCAGCCCAGAAAGCCAACTGTATCCTGGGCTGCTTCAAAATAAGTGTAGCTAGCAGGCTGAGGGAGGTGATTCTCCTCATCTCTTCCACTCTCATGAGACCAGCCGTGGAGTGCTGCGTTCAGTTCTGGGGCCCCAGCATAAGAAAGACATGGACCTGCTGGAATGAGTTCAGAGTAGGTCGAGGAAGGTGATCAGAGGGCTGGAGCACCTCTCCTATGAAGACAGGTTGAGGGAGTTGGGGTTGTTCAGCCTGGAGAAGAGAAGGCTCCAGGAGACCTTACAGCAGCCTTCCAGTACCTAAAGGGAACCTACAGAAAAGCTCGGGAGGGACTCTTCATCAGGATGTGTATTGACAGGATAAGAGGTAATGGTTTTATTATAAAAGAGGGTAGATTCAGATTAGATGTGACCTATGAGGGTGATGAAGCACGGGAACAGGTTGCCCAGAGAGGTTCTGGATGCCCCATCCCTGGGGGTGTTCAAGGCCAGGCTGGATGGGGCTTTGGGCAACCTGGTCTGGTGGGAGGTGTCCCTGCCTATGGCAGGGGGGTTGGAACTGGGTGATCTTTAAGGTCCCTTCCAACCCAAACCACTCTGTGATTCTATGAAACAGGATTTCCTGTACAGATTAGACTGCTTCCCACTAAGCAGAGCTATAAATCCATGGTTCCCACATTTTGGGAATGGATCGCCTCCAAATCTGGCATAGACACAGGCAACTTTAAAGCCACATAAGCAAGATGCACTGTTTAGCATGTGCATGTAGCCAGTGGTATCTCTGAACCTTAGCCACACCAGCAATGCTAGAAGACAAACCTGTGTCCAAGGCAAGAGGAGCTCCCTACTCTGGCATGGGCAGCACAGAGCCCTACCTGGCAGCTGGTGGCACAGGTGGGTGTGCTCAGGGGAAGCTGGACTGAGGCCCCAGCCTCACAGAGGGTTTGGGAGCACTGTTAATCCATGTAGCACTGTTCCTGCTTTGCAAGCAGATGCATGGAATAAATAAGCCTGCTAGCATTCTCAGCTGTTACCTGATATCAAACATAAAAACAAATGGCAGATTACAAACCTTTAACATTTGAGATGCTGAATCAAATTCTTCTCTCATTTATATCAGTCTAAGCTTGGGGGATCTTCACTGAAATTTGCTATACATTTATACCAATGTAAACAAGGCAATAATTTGTTTCCTGGGATTTGATTCTGATTTCAAGCAAGTTTCAAAGTTGTATCCATTCACAGGCTGATGGAAGTACTTCAATTATGACAGCATTGTGATAGTGATCAGTGCATCTGTACCCATGTTTCTGTTTGCTTCATGGAGCTCTGATTCTGAAACCTGAGAATATTCAGGAAAACAAACTGGGGAAAACCTTCTTACTCTTTAGTTCAAAACTACTTCATGATCGACTTACAGAAAAAAAAAATCAAAACATTTTCTTGTTGCTATGGCATAGAGATTCACTATAGCAACCAGTGTACTAGCTCAAAAGGCATTGATCAGAACGGATGGGTTGCCATAGTGAAAACAGATATTTTCTTTTTGTTATATTCATTACTGCCTTTGGTTTCAGGTGGCTAGAAATGTCAGGGAGGGTTGAGAACCCTTCACGAGATTGCTGTATGTTCCTTGGTGGCAAGTGAGGGCTGGAGTTCAGGACCAGGTTGGTCCAGACGAAATGAGAAAATCTTGTGCATTTACTTGCATAAACTTGCATGTTGCCAGGATTAACTCTATTTGAGAAATATTATACCTGTGTCCTGTTTGTTTTCTAAATCATAGGGAAATGTCCCTACCTCAGCAGCGTAACAACATCTGGAGTCTCCCTGATAGGGAGAACAGACCTATGCTTAGGGGAATAAATGTGGATTTGTGTCCAGCTGCCAGTTCTGCCACAAGCCCCATGTGTCCTTGGGAAAGTTTCTCAACTCTGTGATGTCTCTGCTCCTGATCTGCAAAATGAAACAGCAGCCTCGGGCTGTTCTTAGCAAACACTACAGGAAAAATGGTCAGATAGCAGAAATGGTCGAGCAGAACCTTTGCAGCTGTGGGACAACATACCCAGGGTCTCTCTACAGTGTTTCTGTGCTGGAAACTATACACTACTTGGCTGGTTTCTGTTAGAGGTTCTTACGTATGGATTGAAACAACTACAACTCTACCAATCTGATGCTTTTCCTAAACAGAACAGTTTTGGTTAAAGTAAATGAGGAAGACTGTGGATAAGTCCACAGTCATTTTCCCCTTCTAAAGAAACACTAAAGCTCATATAGCAGGGACACAAACAAATTGGTGCCCATACCAACTGACTGTTCTTACATCACACTGTCCCAGCTAACATCCCTAGCTGCTTTATTACATCTATAATCCCCTTTATTCTAAGTATCCGTAAGTGCTGGCCTGAATTTTCCTAAAAAACTCCCACTGGACAGTAATTCATTCTAATTGGCTATTTTCCACTAATTATTACACATGAAAAAAACTCAAAAGCCTCTTTTTATCTTGAGTGATTTATATGTTTCATGTACTTCCCCATGAATGAAGAAGAACTTGTCAATGCAGTTAAACACTATTCTTGTGAACAACTCAAGCTGACATCAAATGAGGTACTCTGTACTATATATGTACCTCATGTAACTCACTGCATATCTGGCTTAACCTGAAATTACCTAGGAAAACTTGCAGAACTGCCTGAGAGCAAAACCAGCACTATCAGCTCTCTCCGTGTGCTAACTTAGCTACCAAGATAAAACCACGTCAGAGCCCAGACTGAGATTTCAGGTCAGACTGCTTACATGCTCATCCAGCTATTTTGTATTCTCAAGCCTCTTGCTTCTCTCCTTTCATTCTTTCTTCTCTGACTTCTCCATGGCTTTACAATAGCGCCTTTCACATAGTGCTTTGTGCACCTGCTGGTTTAACTCTTGGTCACCTTTCGTTTTATTTCCAACACCACCACAGAGGACACTTGAATTTTTCACTTCTCAGATCACTAGGTGGCAGAAAGCAATCAGTGAAAGCCCTTCACAAAAACAAAACAAAACAAAACAAAAACCACCCACCATGTGAGGGTACAAGTATCTAGCATTTTCATTTGGACATATAGGGTGCAATTGTTGGTTCTTGCTCAAAATGGCAGAATAAATATTTTAATTAGCTGCACTCCATTTTAGGGTAATATAAAAATATGGTGCATTTTGGCTGAGGTAGTTTGTTTTTAGTGGGCCACTGCAGGCACTTTGAATAGCTCTCTGAAAATTATCTTTTCCTAAAATGCTGCTTGCTGATCCCCTCAAATCTCTTGTTACCTTTGTAGTTGTGGTGGAAGGTGTTAGTGACTGTTGACAGTAACCTTAATGAAAGTAGCAGAATGAATTACAGAATAAGTGAAGAAATAGGTGCTGTAAAAACTTTCAACTGATGACGTTGTGGGGATGTTAGATGTGCACCCTGCTCCAATATCCCCATGCTACTTAGCTGCAGATAATATGGAGGCTAAATGCTTCTGACTGTCTACATATCTCATGCATAACCCAGAATAGTAGCACCAGTAACTCTACCACCAGCACTGCTCCTCTGCCACCAGCCTAGCTCTCAGCATGTCATCTGCCTTGGGGCTTGCTAAACTGCTCTCAAAAGAAGGCTTTTCACATGCTCCACGAGGTGGAGATTTCCTTAGATGCAGTGTAGGGGCCAGGGGGAGCAGAAGGAGTCAGCTCACTGCTGTGAGGTGGGTTAAGGAAAAAGGCATGAAACATGGTATGCTCCGTGATTGGCGGCCCTAGAAAATCATGCCCTTGGAAAGGAGAGAAAAATGTACTGTGGAGAAAGCAATGACAAGATGTGTTCTTATGAGATGTAACTCAAGTGAATGGCTGCTTCTGGAGTGCCATTGGTTGCAATGCCTGGCACACTCTTATTTACAGGGAAGAGGGAAGCACAAAGAGCCTTCCTTGCCTTCCAGAGATACTAGAACCACTACTCAAGAGCTTAAAACTCACTGCTAAATATGGCAAAGTAATCCACTTTGTGGAAGAGTAGCCTGCTCGCAGTGAGCTGCAAGAGCTTGTACAGCATTTAAGAGTCTCCTTAAAAGAAACTGGATGGGTATAGTCTTCTCAAAAGCCACATCAGGAGGGTCTCTCCATTACTTTCACTCCAATTGAGAAATGTTTCATCAAATAATACGAGACAGCAAAGCACATGCTACTTACTTTGGGCTGTTGTCATCTCTCAAAGCTGTGACAGTGTTAACAGGAACATTGAGGAAAGGCAAGGGAATGTGATCACACAGCCTTCAGAAACCTCAGCGGAACCCTCCACAGAACACTCCTGAAAAAAATGAAAGGCTCAAAGCCAGAAACAGCATGCTGTTGAGACAAGCCAAGTTTTTTGGCTTTCTTACATCATCTTATCTTCATTTACAGGCATTCTGTAAAATCTATAATGTATGTTTATCACCATTAACTAAAGTTCGGGGGGGGCAGGGCGAAGTTCTTACCAGTGATGCCCTGCTTCAAAAAGGTTCTCTTTTCAGGAACATTTCTCATAAAAGCATTTCCACTTGGGCATGAAAGGCAGTATATTCTCCACAGGTACTTTCAGGTGGTTCCAAAAGGTGCTTTTACGTCCTTCACACTTTAGCTTGCCTGTTTCCACTGAAAAAGTTGCTAAATAAAGCTGTAAAGTAGAGACAAAAAGGAAAAGAGGATAGTGTTGGTGTAAGTCACTATAGCATTTTCTATATATTCCTTTCTTTCCAGGGATACACAAGACAAAATAGTGATACTTTTCCCTTCTGCGGAGCTTGCAGCCTAAATTTCCTTGAAAATATTAGCACCAAATGGAAGTGCTTTCTTCTCCCCGTCTGAGTCTATCTGAACTAGAAAAATATAATTCTTTAATCACCGCTATTCTGTCTACAGGAATGTTCATTCCTTGGCAGTTCTGGGAGGGTTCAGTACAACACTAAAACAGTGCAGAACTTGTTACTGCATTAGAAGTCACCCTCATCCACTTCTTACTCTAAACAGTCCCTAAAATAGCAACAGGAAGGTGCTTTCAGCTACTTCTAGATTTATTTCTTTTCTAAGACAATGTCTGTGGTCTCTACAAACATTTTCAATAATCCTACACCAGAAAAATCCTACAACACTGATATCAGGAAAAAGAAATGGCTTCTGCTCTTTGTATATGTTTACTTACGTGTGGTTAGTTATGTGGCAAAAATATTTTCCTTTTGTATTTGACTCCACTAAAGCTGTATGAGGCAATGGCAGAGAGTGAACTGGATTTCTTTTGTGTCTTACACCTGTTCATGTATAGCTGTTCTAGCTATTTCTGTGCAAATCCAGTCTGGTAATTACTCATTAGCCATCAAAGAGAGAACCAGCTTGACTCCTAGGACCTACGTGACTTTTCACTGTGCACTTTGCACAATGAAGAAAAAATTCTTATCTGACAGGCTTGAATCTACCGAAGAAAGTTCCAGTTGTATCAGACCTGTAGTACTGCCCAAGGGCAGAGTGAATTGGCAATCCTTTCCCTTGTTTATTTTTCAGAGGGGACATTGAGGACACCATTTTTCAAATGACAAAAAGCCTTCCTTTTGCTGATTTCCTTTACCAATATAGATATTGCAGGGAGACAAGGATGAATCCTGAGGTCTTGGTAAAACTGACCCAGGAAATATTCTGGTGGTATTGGGAACTATTACTGATCTTTCTCCAAAAATGATCTCATTTAAGATTCTTGGAAAAGCCTCTTGTACTTATATGCCCCAGCACAAACCACTGCTAGCCGTCTTTTTCCTGCGTGACAAAATGAGTCTATGTTGATCACGAATGCCTTGTTTGACAGCACTGACTGCAGTGAAACATATTCGAAAACACAGTAGGTATAATTCTGAGCGTATTACTTTCATAGGGACCATGAACTGGCAGTAATCTCCATTTTATTCTGCATTGTACAAACAAATATACTAAGCACCTAGGGAGAGCTTTTGATTCAATTTTTATGGAATAATAAGAAAAAAACACATGTAGGGATAAAGGCAACAACAGAGACAGGTGCACAGAACAGTAATCATAGTGGTGCTATCTTGGATAAATTAAAGGCAGTAAAAATTAAGGAGCCATTAATGATATAATACAGAGCACAATCCAAATAAAACCTAGCTTATTTTCCTAAGAAAGAGTATGAATGTATTGCACTTTTATTCTACTTGTATGGTGTAGCCCTCAATGCATATAAAACAATACAATGCAATGGGATAATCCCTCCCTTTTGCTGCTCAGCCCCATGTTTATTGTACCACAGCTAAGTCTGTGTCAGCCAGCTCCACCACTGGACTCCAATGAGAGCTGAAGTTTCCATTTGTTGTCACAGATCGGCCTGTGGGGCTTTGTTTCTGCTGCAGGCATCCAGCTGCCTCTCAGTGGGTTGGTACTTGAGTTTTATATAGACATATTTTCTGAAGTGACTCTTCTATCACTCCAGCATCAGTCAGAATGTTTTGAGGGAGATTTTTGTTTAGTGTTAGCATTAGCCTGTTCGTCACAAGCCTAAACAGACCAAGGTTGAAACTGTGTGTGACTGGCTCTGCTCCAGTAGCTCCAGTGGGGCTAAAAAGGGGCAGCAAGGACAAATGTCTCACAAAAAGCATTCGTAAAGGGTTAGGAAACAGCAGCTTTGTTAGTTCATTTGCATTGTGTTGCTTAGCCTATAAATAGGCAGTTTGATAATGATCAAGAGTGAAAGAATATATCAGTTCTGTAATGTAATCTTCACACTCTGCTCTACCTGGGTTCTAAGGACCAGCCTGTGAGGTCTCTGTTTCTGCTAGGTGTGTGGTGGGTCTGTGCTGGACCTCCATCATAAACCAACCTAGGTGGTGCCACCAGCACTCCTCTGCTCTCGGTGGCAGAAAGGCTGGAGCTGCCACTGCTGGAGCACTCCTGCACACAGGACAGAGCAAGTTACACACAAGTGAAATGGAGAGCAGTCTTACAGCTGCAGTTGTGATTTCTTCTGCAAACAAAGTCAGCAAAACATCAAACCCCAAACTACAAAAGCAGTTGTATGGGCTACAAATGAAAATTTTCAGCAACCTCTTTGTTGCAGAATTATCCTCACATGCATCCACCTTTCCTTTATTGCAAGAGAAAAAAATTGCTTTCCTGCTTAAACATAACTTGGGGATGGTTGCTCACCTTGTTGGAGTACACAAGGTAAGTCTTGTCCTATAGCTGTGCCTTACAATGACAGTGTAAGTTTCCATATTATATGTCATTGCACATCCTATGGAACAGGTTCAGGCTATGAAACTGTTCTGGATGGCCCAGCAGGCTGGAAATGAAAAACAAAACAGGTAAACAAATAAACTCCAATTGCTCTCTGTTAAAAAGAGTCAGGAACATCAGAAATGGCACTAATGGAAATATTACTGGGCTATTACCTTGTGCTACCTCCGTGTCTAATCAGAAATACAAAACTACCTTATCTGACTATTATTTAATAAAAAATGAGCTACGAGAACCAGCCTGTGACTTTTAGCTCGTGTAATTATCACCTCTGTTTTGCTTATTCCTCTCATACAAACTCTAAGATCTTTTAGGGGCAAAGTTTATTATTTTTCATTTTAGCCACTTTGGCTACTGTGTATTATTGAGTAGATAAGATATTCCTTGGAAACTCCGAAGAAGGAAGGAACCATCAACAAAGGCAGTCTTTGTTTCCATTCCTGTACCCATTTCTACCGGGCGCAGTGAGTGCTGCCTCACGGGATTTTTATGAGGTGCTTGTGCTGCCCCTTGGTTCCACCCACACAAGGAGAGGTTCCAGCAACAAAAGAGGTGACCAAACCTAGAGCTGCCCTGCTGCTATGAACAAGCCAGGTAAGCAGTTTTGGGCGGTTTTGGGGACAGCTTTTCAAGCATTTAATGCTTACAGAGAGCCTCCACATATTCCGTATCAAGCTGTTTGCATCCCGACACCTGTACCTAAAACGTCCAGAGAGGTCAGCATCCAGAGTCTTAAACGCTGTAAGAATTCGTTTCTTTTCTGATGTTGAAATTGGATCTGAGCCCCCTCAAAACTGACTGTGTACCAGCTACTAGTAAGCTCTTCAGAGCAGACTCTGCAAAGTACATGCGCTTCTGAGCCACGGTGGGCTCTGAAGTCAGTCAGGTGTTTTGTTTGTTTGTTTGTTTCTTTTAAAATTGTGTACCTTCCTCTCCAGTATTCATCTGCTTACATCGTCTTAACTGTTGTTTCAAATTATCTGTTCAGTGGAATCCTATGGCAAATGCTAGAAGCTTAAAAAAAAAAAAAAAGGTGAAATCTCCAGATTGCTGGATCCTAACCACAAGCGCCCCAAAAGTATGTTTTTTTTAGGCTGTTCCCAAACTTTTACTAAAGATCTGAAAAATCTACCCCTCATGCTGTTTGTGTTGTGACAATGAAGAAATACATAAGGCATCGGTGACATACTGACATATGTCGTGACGTGTGCTGTGAAAGCATACATGCCACAGTACTCCCCTAAGGAGTGAGACGGTGAAGGGGCATGCAGGACCCGCGCCTCTCTGGGCATGAAGGATGCCACCTCTTACTTGACAGAGTTTGAGGCAGATGCTCACTTGATTCCAAGTCACCTTTTTGAGCTTTTCCAACCTCTTTTCTGCCCTTCCCCTCTCCTCTGATTCTCTTGTGAAGCAGCTTGCCAAGCAGCCGCCTTTGGCACAGGTTGGTGAACAAAGGCTGGCCTGTGAACTGAAGACTGCCGAAGCCCAAACAGGGCTTTCAGTACCGTGTTCTCCAGGTGTACACAAAACGATCTGCCATTTCTCACCAACACAGAGGTAAAAGATGAAAATGTTTAAGAAAACCTGGAAGGTGGAGCTAAAATACGAAACACAAAATGGTTGAAGTTTAAAACATTCGAGTGCTGCCTGCAGAATTTCCATGCCAGCACTATTTTCTGAAACAGGAACATGCTTTGTTCTTTTCTGTTTTGGCTGAGACTTTTTAATACTGCAATTCTGATTTTTCCTGTTCTGTGTTTGGACTCCCTAGTGCTAACAAACATACATATGTCACACATCTGACATTCAAGAGGTTCATTAATGACTCATTTTGTCTGGGGTAGAGTTAATTTTCTTCATTGCAACCTCTATAGTGTTGTGTTCTGGATTTGTGATAAAAACAGTGGCAGTAACACACCCATGTTTTAGCTGCTGCAGAGCAGTGCTTGCACTGCACCATGGTCTTTTCTGCTCCTTGTGCTGTCCTGCCAGTGAGGAGCCTGGGGGTGCACAAGATGTTGGGAGGGGACACACCAGCACAGCTGACCCAAACGGACCATAGGGAAGGCTTGTACCATACGGCATCATACTCAGCAATAAAAGCTGGGAGAAAAAAATAAAAGAGAAGGGAGGACATCTGGAGTTACAGTATTTCTCTTCTCAAGCAACAGTTATGCATTACGAGTAGTGCTTTCCTGGAAATGGCTGAGCATCTGCCTGCTAATGGGAAGTAGTGAATGAATTCCTTATTTTTGCTTTGCTCATTACCACAGATTTTGCTTTACCTATTAAACTGTCTTAATCTTGGCCCATGAGTTTTCTTACTTTTACCGTTCTGAGTCTCTCCCCCATCCCAGTGCAGGGGACTGAACAAGTGTCTGTGCGGTGCTAGCTGCCTTCTGAGGTCAAACTACAAAAGTCTTTTACGACACTCAGTGTGAGGCACAAGGGGTTCAAGATAATGACAACTTGACTGGAATGTGCTAGACCAAATTTTATAGCTGTTACAGCTCTGTAGCTACTAATTGGCAAGGTTCCTATGCCTGCCATTGGTCTTGCTTGCCTTGCTGTATATTAGAGTCTAGTTCTGGTTAGCAGCTGCTTTTTGCTCTTGCTGTTTGCTGATCTGCTTATCATCTTATTTTGCTGTGCCTAGGAACATTTTGATAGCAGTGCTGGCCATGCACTTGGGCTGGTAGACAGACAAGGCATTGCTGCTGTTCCTGTGCTGCTGTACTGGACAGGCTGGGACTCCATAGTGAACACAAGTCAGAGCTGTGGATGAGTCCACATGGGAGCATGGACACCCCAAAATGTCTGTGGCCATGAATAAGCCCACTCCAGAGCAGGTACACCCTTGAAGGGACAGTGTTCATGGATAATTACAGGCAGAAGCAGGTATACCTCTAGGCATCTGTGGATTTGGACAGGCCCACAAGGCAGCAGGTATACCTCTGAAGGAACTGTGGCATGGGGATGGGCCATAGCAGAGCAGGTACACTCCAAAGGGACTGTGGACAAGCAGGAGGGGCAAGGGCAGGAGTTCCTTGCAATGTTAAACCCTATAGCCTTGTCCAGATGGACCAGGGGTGGTGACTGTATTGGATATGCCTTTAAACTGTCTGAATTGTACGTTATAGGAAGTACTGTAGCAGGAACCACGTAATCCAATAGAGGATGAGCCTCACAAGAAGCAGTGCAAATGCAGCAATGACCTGACCTAAGCTGGCTTTGTCACCCAGCAACTACATGCAACACACTGGCTCTCTTGTCCTGAGGGACCACTGTAACAGACAGAAACCAGACATGGACTAAAAGAGCACAGTGGACATTTTATTGTTATTTTATAGGCATTTAACAAGGGTGGCCAATACACCACCATTGAGGGAATGATAGCTGTGTACATATCAAAGGATGAGAAGGGGCTGGGGTAGTTAATAAGGGTATATTAGATAGCATGGGACCTGAGCATGACAAAATTGCTGTGGCATAGCTGGGGGAGATTGTACTAGTTTGGGCTGATAGAGAGATAATTTTCTTCATTAAAAAAAAAAAAAAAAAAAGCTATGGTTTTATGTTTTGGATTTGTGATGAAAACAGTGTTGATAACACCCTGATGTTTTTGCTGTCACAGAGCAGTGCCTGCACAGAGCCAAGCTCTCCTCTGTTTTTCACGCTGTCCCACCAGCGAGGAGGCTGGGGGTGCACACAAGTCTGGAAGAGGACACAGCCAGGGCAGCTGATCCAAATGGACCAACAGGACATCCCATACCATGTGATGCCATGCTCAGCAATAAAAGCTGAGAGGAAGAAGGAGGGCGGTGGTAGGCATTCAAAGTTGCATTTTTTTTCCCAAGTAACAGCTATGTATGATGAGCAGTGCTTTCCTGGAAATAGCTAAACATCTGCCTTCCAATGGGAGGTAGTGAATTAATTCCTTATTTCACGTTAATTTGTGTGCAAACTTTTGCTTTACATTGTCTTTTTCTTAACACGAGTTTTATCACTTTTTACCTCTCCAGTTCTCTCTGCCATCCCATTTGGGACAGGGAGCAAGTGGCTCTGTGGGTCTCTGACGCCTCCTAGAGTTAAACCACAACAGTGAAAACTGGCAATTTCAATTTATTTAAAGCTATTTTTTTTTCATGAGGCAACAGGAAAAAAGTTTGCATTTTAAAATTAGCATTCAGACAATTTTTAATGGCATATACATCCAGAAAATGTGTAATAGTTCACATCAATGTTGAAAATTTGTTCCATCTCTCATTGTGAATCTATCGTGCTTGTATATATTTAATTTTGTTGTTTTCCCCAGTTCTAGTGTTGTGTAGTTTCCAAAAATATTACTACATGAAATACAGAGAGAGAAACTACTGGGAATGTTCTTCAGAGGTAGAATTAATCTTTCCTCTTTCAACACTATTACTTCACAGAATTTTCTTTTGGTCTATCACAACAACACACAGCTAGGCTTTATGTGCTGTTATGAGGAATGCTCCAGAAATGCTTGAGACTGGTTTGTATCTGTATGCCAGCATCAATGTGGGAGTGATCTCACTTTGTGCTTCCTGGTATTTCATTGTTAGTTTTCAAGCTCAGACTTTCCAGCCATCAGAGAATTGAAAAATGCAACATCTGAGAGAAAATGATAGAATATTAAGTGCACTCATTTTTCATCAAGTAGGTTTCCTGCAGTAATCATTCGTGAACCCAGAGAGCTATTATTGAAAACACTCATCACTAGAAAACCCTCAGCTTCAACAACAGCTAAATAGTCTTTCCAACTTGTCTAGACTCATAGAGGCTTGCTTGGCCTGTTGCTACCCTGGCTGATTTAATACTCATTTCCATACTCATCACTCTCTGAAAAGAAGGCAAAATTCTTTTCCTTGAGAAACTCCTGCCACTTTCTGAAACTTCCTTCTTTTTTTTACCTATCTCCACCTGTTCCCCTTCCCCAGTGAACTTCAAGCTGTTGTTCCACTCGTGTCCTCCTGACTCAGCTATGTGCTGTTTGAATCCCTGCTTTTTCTGAGCCCTGATTAACTGCCTTCTATTTTCTAGTCCCTTCTCACAAGTCCAGCGTACAGTTCAGCCTTTCAGATGACTAAGTACTCATTAGCCCTTCCTTGGCTAACATCCTTAACAGCCAGGTAGCCACACTTGTCTCTTGGTAGTGGTCCTTCCTCAGCTCACTGATGAATTTCCTCCTCCTCCTGTTTTACTAGTGCCAACTTCTGAGTGCTGTTAAGTACAGAGTACTTGTTTAGCTCCCCTGTAAAGATATGATTAAAAACCTATGCAATTAATACCTATCAACAAAGGGGTGGCTGGGGGAGACGGGGGGGCGAGGGGGAAGGGGGGTGTCACCATGATGAACATTAGCAAGTTTTCCAGTCCACTGCCCCATCAAAGAGTCACAGAAATTTAGGGTTTGTTTCAAAGGCAAGCAGAGTATGAAGGTGAAGTCCCACCAATTCTTGTGATGTTTTGGATTAGACTCATAGTACCTGAGGTGCAATGCATCATTGTAAGATAATGAAGTAATAGATTTGTATACATAGAATATTGATCAATTTATCTGTCGTTTATAATTTGTAATAACTTACATTTTTATTCTTTCTCCCTGGAGAATCTCAAAGAATTATATCAAGCTCTGAAAAACTAAGCTTTTCCTTTTTAATCTCCATTAGTTTTATTAAATTGCAACTTTTCAGCAGCTGATTGTGTTTTATTAAAAGAGAAAAATCTTTTCTGGGAGCTATAGCAATGCAAAAGCATATTGAGGATTTGATGATGTGGTAGGCAGAAGGTGACTCTCAAGTGCCTTGCCACACTGAAATCTTGAGAGGCTGTGAGCATATAGCTAGCCTCACTGGTAGTGCAGTTCATGGGTTGGTGGCTTTTGTCATGTTTTAAGAAGACATGCTTGTCCCTCTTCCCTCTGGTGTGAGCTGTACATATGTTCTCCACAGGCCAGTTCAGTCTTGCTACTGTAGTTTGTTTTTGCTCTTTCTGCTTTTACTTTCAGTTCTGTCTGACAAGGAAGCTAAGGGACCTTTTTATGCAAAGATCATAAAAATGCAACATGTGATATGCATGGGGGTTTCAACTGTAGAAAAAGGATATTAACTGAATGTTAAACACTTGGTAAAAAGAAATATAAGAATATTGATACAAATAATTTTCTTCAAGCATTAGAACTCACAAATGCAGGAGACATAGTTTCTATTTCGTGCTATCTGCTGGTGGTACAGGTTGACCTTGCTGCATTTGGCCAAATTCCGTAGGTATTTGTAAGGCTTTCTTCATAATCACCTGTATCATACTTTTTCAGTGTTCGTATAAGATGCATATTCTTAGGCACAAATATTCTGCAACCATTGAGTTAAGTTGCCACCTACCAGGCAGTCTCAAATATTTAGAAAGGTAAAAGTATTATTAAAAAGAAAAACAGCTATAGGTAATATTAAAAGAAAAAAGTGTATTAAAGGTGTGTGAAACGTGGGTATTTGTCACTTGTAATTTTGCTTCTCTTGTAATACACTGATAACTAGAGGGGGAAAAAAGTAAAAAGAAAATGGAAACAAATAGATAACTACCATGAAGATTTATACCTTACCAAGGGAGAATAACATGGGAGTGTGTGGCGAGACGAGAAAACTGTGAGCTGAAACACAAAGAAAGAAGTAAAGTTAGAGCCAGAGGACAGGAAAAGAAATAAAAGCAGAAGAGAGAAGTTAGGGGTCAAGAAAGAGATAATAGTGAGAGAGAGGAACTGAAGGGGATAAAAGAATTAGGGAAAAGACAATGAGCAGGAAGAAGAAACAGAAAAGAAAACAATCAAAGTGGTCAGAGCGACAGGAGGGTTGAAGAAAGAGTATGAGAATGAAATTGATAGAACTCATCTGATGGTGAAGTGAAAATGAAAATCATATAAGAAACTATCAGGGTATTAAATAATTCAAAACCCAAGGAAAATAAAGTACAAGCTCCAATTACACAAATGGATTTTTTTCCCCTCTGCATTAACCTCTTGTTGTGGTTATACTTCCCTGTGAGAGGAAAAAAAAAAAAAAAAAAGGCAGACAAAGGTCCAGATTAAAAAAATCTTGGGATAATCTTGGTCTGCACAAAGTGCAAAGAAAATCTTCAGTCGCTTGCTATGGACCATCCATAGATCTCATTCTCAGTCCTCGTAAGAAGGCCAGAAGGAGCTGATTGTCTTAGGGTATAAGGAACATCTTTGCAAACAGGTAACAGAGAAATATAGTGAAAGGATTTGGTCTGAGTGTCCTGCCCTCCAGTTGAAGAAAAAATTGTTTCAGATCAGTTAAAGCATTTCTCTGATATGCTTGAACAATCTATGAAAACTGCTGCTATATCTATCTTGCATTTTGCACCGTAGTGAAAAAGACTTGCATTTTGCATTTCGGACAGCCTATACTGATGATTTTGAAACTTTTCCAAACATTTTTCAAGCACATGAATTTGTTGAAAGAAATGCTTTCCTAGCAGAGAGAGAGAGAGAGAGAGAGAGAGAGAGAGAGAGAAAGAGAGAGAATGGCTTTTTAGGAGGGAAAAAGTGAGCTTTGACTAATTCCTGTCTCCCTGGTATTTAGAATCAATGTTTCCTTCAAAATACTAATGTGATTTGTTGCTCTAGATGTAGAGGCCTATTATCACTGCTTAAAAGCTAAGGCAACTAAATCCTTTTTATACTTCATGAGTAATGAACCTTCTGTTACTTTCTCTCATTAATATGATAAAGCCATAAATAAGTTATTAATAATCAAATAATCTCTGTTAACAAGATTATGATCATGATTTTCTGTAGCAGGAAATATAGGCTTAAGTCCTTTGGAAATGCCTTTGCAAAAAGATGAAAGGCTGTTGGATAAGTGCAGACTCAACAAGAATTCTGCCAAATGTCTTGGCTCTTCACCATGCTCAAAGTCCATGCTGAATGTTGCAAACAAAATGGATCCCCAAGTTCCTTTAAAAGCTTTATAGAATTTATTTGGGAAACCATCCAAGCCAGCTGTTTTTTCATTATTTAGAGCATTAATGGCCTCCTCAGTGAATGCTTTTTCTGAGCCATCCCTTTGTATATCTGGGCATGTGGGCATTTGGAGGTTGTTAAGGCATCCATTAATGTTTTTATGTGCATCAGGGTAGTCATTTTCCAAGCATATATCTTCACAGAGCTGCCTACAGGCTTTATCTTTTTGTTTGTTTAAAGTTACTTTCCATTATCTTGAATTTAAATTGAACTTATTTTATTATTTCTAAATGTACATTCCAGATATTTTTCCTTGCCTGTTCTCCATTTTCCAGTGTCGTTCCCTTAAATGGTAATGTACAACATACTCTGTACTGCGGATCATTTTATCTGTAAAAGCAGTGAAATAGAAGATTCATCACTT
Source organism: Cygnus olor (assembly GCF_009769625.2). NCBI lineage: Eukaryota > Metazoa > Chordata > Aves > Anseriformes > Anatidae > Cygnus > Cygnus olor. The sequence goes on along the minus strand of NC_049198.1, from coordinate 42,245,855 downwards.
TACCACAATAATGTGTCCTGAGGTTTGATTTTTCACAAATCACAATTTGAGATGGATCAATAATAGTTGCCATTTATATAACAACTTACATCTCAGGAACTAAAAGTACTTATAAACATTACCAGAGCCAGAGAATGTCCTGTAAAGTTTTACTAATTCTATAGTGTGTTATTTCTCCCACTTGTTGGGCTACATAAACACAATACTTTAAAACAACAACAACAAAATAAACAAACAAACAAATAAATAAATAAAATTGTGAGCTTCTCACACTTGGGCTGCAGTACTAGGAGGGAAGCAAAACATGCCGATGTTACTGTCAACTGTCCAACCAGTGCAGCTAAGAAGGGGGCTAGAGAGGTTCTCTGGTGGGCTTATGGGGATGAGGACATGTCAGGATCAGATGCAAGAGCTGAGGGTTTTTAACAGGGATATTAACCAACAGCAGCAGAGTAAGGAAAAACAGTTGTAGACACACATAGCTAAGTCATTTGTTAGAACAATATTACTTTAGCAAAATCCTCCCATTAAGCCTTCATCATTATTTTGTAGTATACCTATGCCATATCTATGTTCTATTTTGATGCCCAGCCCTTTTTGTGTATTTGCTTTAAATAAAACTTTAAGTTGTTGGACACTTTTAGTCAGGGTCTTGAGCTCCAAAGTTTATTTTGACTTGCCATGGAACATCAAAAAGTTTCAGTAGGAGCTTCCAAACAAGAGCTGATCCACACCTCAGATAAAAAATGTTTTGGCTGAAAAAATACAGGGGTAGGGGAAAAAATAAATTGTTTATTTAGTTTAACTCCTTAATTTGAAAACATCTGCTGAAGGTACAAGAATCTGGATTCACAGAGTCCCCCCTTTCCTATCTTCCCCTCCCCCCCCCAAAAAAAAAAAACAAAACACAGTGTTTGTGAGGGGTTGAGATGCTTGGGAGATTCAGCTTATTTCTTTTTTTCATGGTCATACTTCTCTAGCCTGAATAAATTCACAGATCTGGAATAGAAAGTGTTGGTTGTGTAATGTAGGTCCTATGTTTGGCAAATGAAAAGAAAGACATGGCCTTAAGAATGGGAGTGATTATACCTTAAACTAGGTCTGTTGGTGACAAGTTAGTACATTTGCATTGCTTTTAAACTATCATGTTTGTTGAGCTGAGCTTGGTGGTGAGATTCAGGAAATCCACACTTCTGCACCTGAACATTCTTGCTTCATCCTAACACAAACTTTCCATTAGCTTTATAGCTGTGGTTTCTTGAGCAATGATTTAAGTAGCCCTTATGCTGAACTCATTTTTTCCTGGTGAATTTACTTTCTTTTAGTACCCACGTGCTCCTGCAGAAAGACTGGAGGATGACCCTGCACAGATCAAAGAGCAAACCTCCGATTGTTTCCTGAGGGTCCAGTGTTTATAGATTTCCTCATTTTTGCTACTCCTGACACCACTGTAAACAGCCTCCAGTACCAATACTGACATTGCTCACACTGCGTTATGAAAACTGTAAGACGGATAGCTTGTCCTTTGTGTGCATGTTCTTTCTTCAAACAGCAGGAACACTCTGGCTGAAGTCTAAACATTTTGAAGCAATCGTAGTGCAGGGGCAGCTCTTTTTAGTAAACTAACAAACTGAGGTGGGATTGGGAGACACAGAGATTATTCAACAAACAGCATTCACCCCAGACAAGGGCACCTCTTTAAAATACTCCACTGCCCAGGAAAATTCCTCCTTTTGATCACTCTTTGTGCAGTGAAATCCATTAAACAACAAGCTGGGCAAACCTCTTTTTTGCATGTTGTGGCTGTCTATTCCAAATGGCCGATTGCCAGCAGTTTTACTGATAGTGGGAGCCATCCGATATTTCAGTGCACAGAAAGAGAGAGAGAGCATCAGCAGGATACAGGGGATCAGAGAACTGAATGGCACTCAGAGCACAGCCTGTATTTTCTGTATGGTTTGAGAGACAGCACAAGTTGTACAAAAACATGATTTGGCTGATAACCAGCTTTTGTCCAACAGGCTCCTTTTAAGCTCTAAGCGTGTAATGGATGTGCTTATTGTTTACAGCTTGTTAAATAAGGGCTTGAACAGCTCCAGTTTGAGTCAAACTGTCCTCCAAGACAGGAGTGAAAGAGAAGAACCATACAGATTTTTCTCATGAGGAATGACAAAAAGCAGGAGCACTTTGTGTGATAGCCCCATGTTACCACTTTCCCTAGTACTAGACTTTAACAAAACATGCTCACAATGCTTCACATTTACTGACTCAGATATACTTTCTGATTTCATATCTCTTCAGCTGATCTGGAAGAAAACTTCCCACATAATTGTATTCCCGCAGTTACCTTTACCACAGAGTTAAACAGGGCATTTACTACACTGCTGACGTAAGTCCTCCCCTTCTTCCTGTTCCAGCTAAAACCTTCTCAGGCAGCTTCACTGTGGCTCTCAAGCTGTGGTAGCTTGCTATCTAGGCAAGATTTTAAACCTTGAGAGGTTTTTGGCTGTTTTGTAAGTCATCTCCTTTGCAGTGAGGTTGCAGCCTGTGTCACTCAGCTGCAGGTAGGCCTCTGGTGCCTCCTGTTTCATGCCCAAAGAAGAAATGTGCTCTTGTATGAGTCAGAATGGAGGAATCACAGAACTCCTAAGTTTATGAAGGCTCCAGGATGTGTCAGTCTCTACTTCTCAGTAACACACACCAGCTACCACGATGCCACTGCTCACACCTGGGCTGGGCTGACCTGCATGCTCAAATTCAAGTAGAAATAATCTGACTTGACTGTGGTGATGACACACCACTTGACATTATCATCTAGAGCTTCCAAGTCTGCTCTCAGCTTAGGAACCTCCACACAGCTCTACATAGCAGACGTGAGTTCTCAATCCTTCCCATTGCCAGAGAAAACCTTTACAGAAGGAGTCATATTCCTTGACTGTCCTGCAGTCATTACTTGAAAATTATTGCAATCAACATCATTAAAATCTTTGAAAACAACATGCCACTCTTGTACACTCATATTGTAAGTATTTATGAGCAAGACTTGATGATTTCTATGTAATTAACATGAAAAAAAAGGCAGGATTTAAATAGAATCACTCAAGGTGAGTAATATCAGAGAGTTTAAAGTCTATATTTCTCATAACTCATGCTGTTATTAGTGTACTCAGCTCAGCAATAACAGAATTTTCAGATTTTTAATATCATATATTACTGAGTTTAACTGAATTATTATTATGTACATTAACCCTAGCAGGCAGCTAAGCACCACACAGCCACTCACTCCACCTCCCCTACTGGGATGAGGGAATAGGAAAGAGTAAAAGCAAAAGAATATTGGGCTGAGACAAAAATCATTTAATACACAATGAAAAAGTGAAAGAAAAGAATAAAACAAGAGATGCAAAGGCATTCATTCACCACTTGCCCTAGGTAGCCAAATGCTGAGCCAGCAAAAGATGGCTAACCCACCGAAACCTCATCCCCTCTGTTTCCTTGCTGAGCATGCTGTTTAATGGCATAGAATAACTCTTGGTTTCTGCAAGTCATCTGTCTGGTTGTGCTCCCTCCCATACTCTTGCGTACCCCCTGATCTACCAACTGAGTCAACAGAGTGAGAAACAGGAAGCCTTGATGCTGCCCAAACACTGTTCAGCAGCAGATATAAGCACTGGTGTACTTTCAGCATTGTTTTGGTCACAAATCTAAAACACAGCACTGTACAGGCCGCTGCTAAGAAAATTAACTCCGTCCTAGCCAGACACAGTACTAATGGTTTTATCTTCTGTCTCTGGTATGAATTTCCTTGACTTGGTTTCCATAGCCATGATCTCTATTTGAAAGGCAAGCACCGTCACCCTCTCGATGACTAAGGGGAATGGATAGAAGCATAAAGCTGCTTTGGTCCCTCCAGAAGTCATGGCACAAGTTCTAGTGCAGTAGCCACATGACCAAGCTCCAACATCGTAAAATCCATACCATGCTCACATGGGACTACCAGGGTAAGGGGTAGGCATGCATTGCATGAACCCAGCACAAACACCCTCAGATACTCTTGGTCACCTCAAAAGAATTAAACTGAAACACGCTTGGACAAGGTGGATCTGCTGCTGATGGTTCCTCCAAATTTAGAAAGGTCTGAATGATCTTCCACTATGCCATTTTTTGGAGGAAAGAGAGTCTGACTTAAGGCAGGCGTTGCTGAATATTCTCCAAATAAGCTCTGGCTATAAATATACCTACTTTGTATTTAACATAGTGTCTTTTTTGAGATGACCCCAAGCTGCCAATGTCAGCACATTTCATCAGTGTCATTGTTGTGGCTGTTTTAAAAACAAACAAACAAACATACAAAAAAAAAAAAAACAGTCATGGGTGGAAGTGTATGCTGAAACCTGATAATAATTCCCTACTGGGACCAGTGGATAAGTAAGGCAGCAAGGAAGGGCTATGGTGGCCTGGTGACCTGACTTTTTCAGATGTTGTGGAAGGGCATTCAAGGATGGAAATTTTTTTGTCAGGGTACTAGCCTGTATCTGCTCTGACCTTCTCATTATTTAGACCGATGATCCACAGCTTATACTCAGATATGTCTACACCAGTTTCAGTTCATTTCTTTTTTGAGATTGGATTGACCAATGCTAAGCAATGAGTTTTCCTAAATTAATTTTCTTTTATTATGTTTTTATAGGCGACTTTATTATTTTCAGGTGGGGAGGGCAGTCTTTTTTTTTTCTTTTTTTTTTTTCAGTGAAGTCAGAAATTACAGATAAAGAGTTAGCAATAATAATAAAACTGTGCCATCACTGGAGCAATGCAATACAGGAGAATGAAAGCTCTAGCAGGGGTTGCTGGGGTAACAAATAATAATAGTAGTAATAATTACAGTTCAAGAACTTTTAACTATATACATGTTAAGCCATAGTTTGATTTATCTGTCTGTGTGAGTTAACAGGAAACAAATCTGTAATAGCATGGCATAATTTTCTGTTCAAATTATTCTATTTGTGTACTTATGTTGTGTTGAAAAAGACAGAGGTCAACAAAGGGATAAAAATATGCTTCAGCTTAGAGACCACTTTCAGAAACACTCAAATAATGCCTGGCCTTCCACTGTTTTATCTGACTGCCAGGCAGGTTCTTGTAGGTGCTTTTGGATTAGGTTTCTCCTCCTCCTTAATAAACAAAGAAGTTAAAGTAAGAAGAAGAAGACAATTTCAATGTTTCTGTTCATTGATAAAGCTAATAGTGAACAACAGGGGAAAAAGGGGAGTCTGATTTCTTGAGAACGACTAAACAAATACAAATCATTTAAGATAAGGCCTTCAGATGTCATATAAAGTGCCTGTATACTTTACACTTACAGCTTTTATGACCATCATTGGTAATTAGAATGATACATGGCACATTTTCTAAAATCAAGTATTAGGGTAATAAGGGTGTTCTATTTTGCAAAACAAATTGACAACATTAACCGTGCCAAATGTACAAGTGGTTTCAGGTGTTGGAAATTACAAAGGGATTTGGGGCTTCAAAATGGCAAAGGGATTTAGCCACATAACTTCCATTGATTTCAATGTTAGATTAATGACTGGATGCCCTTGTTAAATTTGTAAAACTTTTTGTCTTTTTAAATCAAAGCCCAATACTAAATAGTATTTTATCCCAGCTTAGTTTTTCCTGCAGATGTTTCATATCAACAAGCAAAAACATTAGTGTCTAGCCTTCTGTTCAATTACTTTACTTCTCCCCAGTTGCTTTTTCCTATTTATGCTAATAAGCAAAATACTAATAATAGCTTTTTAAACATTATTATGTTCTTAAGAACCACAGCAAGGCCTATTTGAGTTTACTTAGCAAGGCCCTTTTTATTTGGGAACACATGTACATGCTGCTTAATTGTGAAACACAGCTACAGAAAGAAAGATCCGGCAACCAAGCAAGTAAGGGGCTGAAATGGTCTGTAAACTCTGCTTAGTCCAAATTAGCAATGTGGGCAACAATATTGCGTTGTGTTTTCATCTTCAATTGCATATATTAACAGCTACACATGCAAAACAAATTCTCCTTTGTGGAGAATGAATTATGTAAATGTAATTTATAGCATTAATTTGGACTTGTATATTTAATCCACTCAAACATAAAAAGGTTTTCATGCACTGAATATTCCTGAGGTAGTTTAATATGCTTAAAATAAATGTGGAGCAGCTGACAGAAAAACATTCCCTCCATATCACAAAAGCTGTTTAAAAACAATAATTTAAGTGCCTAATTAATATTTACTACCCAGGGATTAAACTCCTAAGTAAATTTTCTCTCTAAAATATTCATTGTGCAATCTATACAGGTGGCAGGTATTGATGGGAATAGATCACAAATGGACAAGCCAAAGGCACATTATAAATGCTACTATATTGAAAAATCCTTCCATGAAATAAGAGTATCTGTTAAAAAAGACAGCTCGAGTTTCAGGTCTTTGTTTTATGAAGTGCATTTTCCACAAGCTCCCAATTTTTCTGAAAGTAAAGGTAGTATAATCTCCCCACAAAACTTTTGTTTAAAAGGCTATATGTTAGCAGTGCACCATCAACTGCTTGTTCACCAAAAGAGAAATGCAGTGAGCCCCAAACACAACAGCGAGGGTGTTGCATTGCACTAGCGAGCTAGGCTGAACTTGTGCCTTACTTCAATCATTAACTGCTTCAGCTTTTGAACTATTCTGGGCTAATCTCTCAACTTGTTAAAATCTCCCAGATGAAACTAGCTTGACTTTTCCTACTGGTTCTAAAATTCAAAAATGAACTTTTACTGTGGGAAGTAAGGTAAATCTCCCAAAGTAAAATGGTACCATTTTTTTCCTTTGCTTGTTAGACTGAAAAGAAGGAAAAATATTTCTGTAACTGTGAGTTCTCTATGATTTCTCTCTGAAGTGCATCTTCAAGTATCTATCCTGGGGGATATAACATGATCTTTTACAAGCAATTTTATTTCCTTGCTACAGCCAAATCCTCCTTATCTTCAGTAATGGATTAATTTATACTTAGAGTATAAACAAAAACCTTAGGTTAGCTTTCTGAGCACTATCTTTATTAAAGATTGTGTTTTGCAACTTCACCATAATGTAAAGCTAGTAACTGAAAAACATTAAGCCCTGCTGCCTGTCCAGCCAACTGGTAGCAAGTCTGACGAAATCAAACCCCTCAATAGAAAAAATGAGATCTGGGCTAGCTGCAATTAAACACAGCTGGTTGTGGGAGGACCTTTGTAATCTGATACAGGGGTTTCTAAGGCTGAAGATAGTGGGAGTCTGCTCATAAAGAAAATTAATTTATATGAAATCATAGTTCTTTTATAACCAGCAATGAAGGAGACACGTAAAGAGCCAGGCTATAGTAGAAGTATAAGGTCTGTAAGGTGTTTGATCAACGTCCATTAGCGCATACCCATGGCAGGGCTTGAAGTGGGTGAAGTGATACTTTGCAAACCCCTTTTGTTCTGAAGGAGTGGAGCCCAGGAACCCTGGTGTAGCAGTATCAGTTTATCTGCATTTCACAGAATCAAAGAATCACAGAATGGTTTAGGTTGTAAGGTACCTCTGGAGGCCATCTGGTCCCACCCCTGATCAAGGAGGGACACCTAGAGCAGATTGCCCAGGTCCATGTCAGACAGCTTTTTACTATCTCCAGGGAGGGAGATCCCACAACCTCCATGGGCAGCCTGTTGCCAGTGCTCAGTCACACTCACAGTAACGAAATAGATATAGACAGAATAGTTCATTTGGAAGGTACCTTCAAAGATCTTCTAATCCAACTTCCCAAAAGTGTTTCGTGATGTTCAGGCTCCCATGTTTCAGTTTGTGCCTGTTGTCTCTTGTCCTGTCACTGGGCTCCACTGGAAAGAGCCTGGCTCCATCCTCTGTGCGACCACCCTTCAGGTATTGATACATAGATGATACCCTCCCTGAGCCTCCTTTTCTCCGACCTGAGCAGTCCCAGCCCTTTCAGCCTCTCCTCGCAAGAGAAGTACTTCTGTCCTTTAGTCGTCTTTGTGGCCCTTCATTGGACTTTCTCCAGTAGCTCCATCTCTCTTCTGTGCTGGGGAGCCCAGAACTGGATACAGTACTCCAGTGATATCCTCACCAGTGCTCAGCAGAGGGGAAGGCTCACCTCTCTTGACCTGCTGGCAATACTTTGCCTAATGCAGCTCAGGATGCCATTAGCCTTCTTTGCAGCAGGGACACACTGCTGAATCATGTTCAACTTGCTGTCCACCAGGATCCCCAGGGCCTTTCCTGCCAGGCCACTTTCCATCCGGGTGGCCCCCAGCATGAAGGGGGTCACCCAGATGGAAAGCATTATTGAACTGCATTAGGTTTCTGTCAGCCCACTTCTCCAGCCTGTCCAGGTCCTTCTGGATGGCAGTGTGACCCTCTGTTGTACCAGCCACTGAACCCAGTTTTGTGTCACTTGCAAATTTGATGTGGGTGCACTCAGCCTCATCACCCAGATTATTAATGAAGGCATTAAACAGGACTGGGCCTAGTATTAACTCCTTGGGGTACACTGCAAGTTACTGGCCTCCAACTAGACTTTGATCACCACCCTCTGGGCCTGGCTGTTCAGCCAGTTTTCAATTCATCACACTGTTTACCCATCCAATCCATATATCAAGAGCTTGTCTATGAGCATCTTATGGGGAACAGTGGCAAATGCCTTACTGAAGTGCAGGAAGACTATACCGACTGCTCTCCCCTCATCCATCAGGCTGGTCATTTCATTGTAGAAGCTTAGCAGGTTGGTCAAGCAATGGCTTCGCCTTGGTGAATCTGTGCTGACTAGTCCTGATGATTTTCTTCTCCTTCATGTGCCTGGAAACAGTTTCAGGATTAGCTGTTCTATCACCTTCGCAGGGATCAGGGCGAGGCTGACCAGCCTGTAGTTCCCTGGGTCCTCCTTCCTGTCCTTCTTGAAGACAGGAGTGACATTTCCTCGTCTTCAGGCACTCTTCCCAGTTGCCCTAATCAGTCAAAGATTATTGAGAGTGGCCTCACAATAACATCTGCCAGCTCCCTCAGCACACGTGGGTGTATCCATCAGGGACCACAGACTTATGCATGTCCAATTTGCTTAAGTATTCCCTAGTCTTCCTTTTGTCATTTATGTGTGTACATACACCTTTCTTGTTGCCCTGGACATCCCTGGTCAGATTCATTTCCATTTGGGCTTTAGCTTTCGTAACTTCATCCCTGGATGCTCAGACAATGACTCTGTGTTCCTTCCAGGTAACCTGTCCTTTCTTTCACTCTCTGTATGCTTCATTTTTGTGTTTGAGTTTTGTTTATCTGTTTGACTTTTCAAGCCAAGCTGTTGGAAAGGGGTGAGGCCTACACTGCCAAAAGAAAACAGGGGTCCCACACTCTCAGGGTCTTGATTAGCAGCCTGCCAGTTAATCATAAGCATAAAGTGGAGAAATCGGATGAAAGCAATCACTGATTTTTATATAAGTATGTAAATAGCTATATATACACAATATATTCACCCAAATATGAATTAATTTAAATTTTATATTGCACGTTCAAATAAAGGCAGGTGCAGGTGATGAGTTCATCTGAAGGTGCAATCATTCATAGGCTCTTCATTTCTCTTCTGTAAAAAGAAAGACAAAAATTACCTGCAGATGATTATCGTACATTGGAGGCACATTTGTATTTTTTTTTACATATACTGATGTCAGGATGTCTAAGTTGCTGTTTCACCAAGTATAATGAAGGTGAGACATCTTTTACTTCTTCAGATGCACTGAAGTTGAAAAAATAAACATTAATGACAAACACAGCCCTATGGATCTTTAATTTTCAATTTATGCAAACCCAAAGCCAGGTGTTCTCTAATCTGTTAAAGAAAAAGAAAGGAAAGAAGAAAAAGATTCATTTTAACCCTCATGGTCCACTGAAATATCTCTACTTAAGGATCACTAAATTACTCTTCTTCTGAAATTAAAGCAGAACTTTTCCCAAATCATGTTAAGAGTTTGGACAAGAACTATAACTTGTCTTTAAGTGCTCCAGCAGCTAACTAATTCTGAAATAATTTTAGAATAGAGATCTATACTATGTTCCTGAATTGTCTTCTGAATCACTGTTAACCGTTGTGTAAGTGGGATTCATATAGTCTTGTTTTATAGCTCATTTAGTATTTAGGAAAGCTTTGACATTCTAGGGAAAAAAAAATCCAAAGAATTCACAGAGTTTTAAAGTTTAATATCTAAAAACTTTCTTTTTTTTCCAATTGCTGTTGTTATGATAGTTGTACTTTTCCTCAGTATAATCTGAAGCAGGACTGCATGGGAAAAATGATAGAAATTAATTTTAGTAAAGTAGTTCTTTTTAGGATTATACAGTATGTTATTGCACTGATCCAAAAAGAACAATGGCAACAAAGCATATTCAAGCACAACACAACAAAATTTGACAGCTGGCTCTTGCAAGAGTTTCTAGAATATGCATTTTCCCATATCTTTCCCATATCTTTCGCTGCTGTGACTTCTAAGCCAAGTTTTTACAAACAAGATTCTATCATGTAGCTCAGGCCCTTTCCTGTCTAAAGAACATATATAGGCTTTTGCCTGAGAATTAAGACTTTGATGTCCTCTGAGGCCCTTTCAGTAATTTGGGAGATAACAGGGGGTGATCTTAAGGATGCCTGGGATCTTCTAGATCCTTTTGAGAAAATTAATAGATGTGAAGAATGACCTTCCATGTGATTATACTCTGAAAATGATCCAGAGTTACTTATCTGGCACCACAGAGATCATCACAAGACAGAAAGCTGGAGCATCAGCTCTCTTGCATACCTGACATCTGAACCTGCTAGACTGTTTCTTTTGGTGCGGGACACAGGAGGACGAAGATCACCTAAGTCAATGGCAGCAGGGAAAAACCAGCAGCAGGAGTCACTGGAGGCAGAAGAACAGGATGCAGGGGCGGAAGCCAAAGAGCAGCATCTCATGTCCCAGCTGTAACCTGTCATGGGAGAACAGATGTCTGGATGTAGGACTAAGTGTGAATAATAGCTCAGGCGCAGAGACTAACTGGGGATCAGGAGACTTGTTGAGGCCGAGGTCCTGCACTACGGTCCAGAGAGAGTGGCATGTTCACAGCAGGAATGTATGAAGGGAGAAAGAAGGAGTTCTTATATTTCATCCAGTTTTTATAAAACTCACCATTTTATTTGTGTAAGAGAAGGGAGAGAGAAAGAGAGAAAGAGAGAGAGAGAGAGAGAGAGAGAGAGATATTCTTCACAGAACGTGAAGAATTAAAGAGGTATAACCTAAGAATTAAAAGGTGTAATCAAGCAAATATCTGATGCATCAGTTCTGCCACAGACCTCATATTTCCTGCCAAAAGCCTGGCAAGAAATCCAGCATTATCCCAGTGAACCATCCTAACCCACTTTTCTATAGTAGGAATGACCTAGTAAATTTGCTATGCCCAGCAGTGAGTGGCATAATGCCACTTCAATGAACCTGCTAGGAAGAGCCTTTTCCTGTGAGTTGCTGAGAAAAGACAGCATGCAATATCTTGCTTCACTATCCCTGTGTAACTCGTGCTTTTCTTCTCTTTCCTATTCTCCACAATGATTCTTGAGACTCTTTGGGTACAGAGAGCAGAAGGCTTTCTCCATCCCTAGCTTCACCCACCGGGCATGCCTAACCCTATGCAAACCACACCATGCAGCAGGGACACAGCTCAACCCCTAAAGAAAGAAGAAGAAAAAAAAAAAAGGCTCCAGAAGCCCAAAGCTGCAACGGCGTTCTGTAGCAGGGACAATTTTGACATTTACTGTTTCCAGTTACTTTTTTGTATAATAGACTGCTTTGAAAAGTGAATGTTACAATCATTTCTTTTCTTAATTAAGGTCTTTAAACACAGGATTTGTAATTTAATTAGAACACTCTCACTTTATTACCATTCATGTGTCTGCCAGAATTAAACTATCTGCCTTGTCTTTTACCTAATATGTAAATTGTTCCTGGAATGTAATAAAAATTCCATCTTACTCTTAAAAATTCAAGCACAAGATAACCATTTTGTTTTTTTGTTTGGTTTGGTTTGGTTTTGTGTTCCAGGAGCTCCTCATTCATCCATGCAGGCCTCATGGTATTTTTGCCTGGCTTCTTCTTTGGGATGCATCCCTCATGAGCTTTGAGAAGGTGATCCTTGAATATTAATTAATCAGCTTTCTTGAGCCCCTCTTCCCTCCACGAGTTTGTTCCATGGTACTCTACAAGCAGATCCCTGAAGAGGCCAAAGTCTGCTCTCCCAAAATCCAGGGTAATGAGCTTGCTGTGCTCCCTCCTCACTGCCCTCTGGATCCCAAACTGCACCATTTCATGGTCACTGCAGCCAAGGCTGCCCTTGAGCTTCACATTTCCCACCAGCCCCTCCTTGTTGGTGAGAACTAGGTCCAGCACAGCACCTCCCCTCGTTGGCTCCTCTATCTCTTGTATAAGGACTTTATCATCAAAGCATTCCAGGATTCCAGCAATCCTCCTGGATTGCTGATGCCCTGCTGTCCCTCCGGCAGACATAGGGGTGGGTGGTTCAAGTCACCCATGAGGGCCAGGGCCTCTGAACACGAGGCTGTTCCTATCTGCCTGTAGAGAGCCTCACCTGCTCGGTCTTTCTGATGTGTATGTCCAGTTAATTTAAGGGCTCCCTAACCTGATCTTCCTGCAACATGGGTGTATCTTCTTTGCTCCAGACTTCCTCATGTCCCAGGGGCTTGAGATTCCCAAAGACTAGTCCTACCAGCAGAAAACGAGGCAAAGTGGCAGCAGGCCCACATTTTCCCTAATCTTTATTTTTGCTGCTGATATACCCACAGAAATTCTTCACAGAATGACACAGAATCACAGACTGGTTGACGTTTGACATCTAGAGGTCATCTGGTCCAACCCAAGCAGGGCCACCTAGAGCAGGCTGCCCAGAGCCATACCCAAGTGGCTCCAAGAAGATCTCCATGGAGAGAGACTGCAAAAAAGAAGTGCTTCCTGATTAACAAGAGCTTCTTGTTGCCTTTCATGTCCCACTCTTGATTCAACTATAGGTGGGCTTTGGATTTCCTTACTCCACTCCTGCATGTTTGGATAGTGCCTTTCTGTTCATCCTGAATTACCTGATGCTGGTTTCACCTCTTGAATGCTTCTTTTATGCACATGAATTTTGTTATGATCTCTGTGTTCATTTGTGCAGGGCTCCTGCCACCTTCGCTTTAACTTCTGCATGTTGGGGTGGACTGTTCTTGAGCTTGGAGGAGGTGATCCTTGGAAATCAACCATCTTTTTTTAGTGGTACCTTGCAGACTGTTAGTCTTCAGTATAGAACTTAGGATATTTTTTTAGTAAAGGAAACAAGAGGAAATGGTCATGTTATTTGAACACCAGCACAATTACTACCCATATCTTTGTTAAAAAAATAACAGCTTCAGATTGCAGTTGGAAAATGTATTACAAATCCTTCATTTTCAGAGAAGGAGAAGAATGACTAAGGTATTTTGTACACAGAATTGATAACATAGTATGAGAAAAAAGATGGATGTCACCCTAAGACAGTGCAGACACGTGACTTGTCTGGGGGATGAAAGATAGAGATATTTAAGAATCAAACAAGATTTTCAGAAGTGCTGAAGACACTTGAAATCTGTAAATGTAGCTCCCTCTTTTTTAAAATCTTTAGGTCAAGAAATTGTAGCCCCTACATTTGTGTTGACAACAAATCCTTTTTGGTACATGAGAAAAAGTGTTTATGAGCAAATAGATATCTAAGCATCTAATAGTGCAGTGGCCTACTGTTCTTTTTGGTAATCTATTCTGTTTGTATTTAATTACTTTTAAAAATTTAAAGATTAAATAAACTTTTAAGTTTGTGCAACATTTAGATCTTTGTATACTCACCATTTAACAGTAAAACAGGCCCATAAATAATCACAGAAGGGTTTGGGTTGGAGTGGACCTTAAAGACCATCCAGTTTCAACCCCTCTGCCATGGGCAGGGACACCTCCCACCAGACCAGGTTGCCCAAAGCCCCATCCAGCCTGGTCTTGAACACTTCCAGGGATGGGGCATCCACAGCTTCTCTGGGCAACCTGTTCCAGTGCCTCACCACCCTCTGAGAGAAGAATTTCCTCCTAACAACTAATCTTGATCTCCCCCCTTTTAGTTTAAAATCATTCCCCCTATTGCTATCACTATCTGCCCATGTAAAAAGTCTCTCTCCAACCATATAATCTTCCTTCATAACACAGCATTAAATAAAAACACATGAAATAGAAAGGTATGGCAAGTGTCATGTTGCTCTTAAGAGAATTTATTTTAAATTCTAGCCAGGTCACAGTAACATTAAAAATTAGAATCAGGGGAATACAGTATGCATGTATCTCTGTTTAAACCAATATTTACTGATGTAACTTTGTTTTTGCATATGGTTTTAACTATCAATTTACATTTTATTATGCAAGCATTACGTACAAGCTGTCACATTAAATTGATGTTATTGCCATTGGAAATGTTATTCTCTGATTATCTGAAAAACAACAGTCTTTTTAAAAGGAACCTACACTTCACAGAAACAAAAATCATTATTTAACAGTTAGTTATCCATGAGCACAGATATACGTAAAGGCAACAACTGTAAAATCTGCTGTTGCATAAGGTTATATTACTCATTCTCACCTTCTGCTTTCAAGATCCTTTACCAAATGTCTCTGTGGTCAGCCTTCATCCCTGAGATGAGCAGGAGTTATGACGCATTGCTTCTGTAAGGGGTTTTCCTTCCAAAGATGGGGAAAGCAGCATCAGCCCCCTCACATCTTGGTCTTCTTTATTTAATAGTGCTTAGCAGTTGCAGCTCCCTTTGAGTTCACTGATATTTTTGTGTAACTGGGACTTCTTAAATCCAGACTAGCTTTATTTAGTTTCTTTTTAGTTTTTTGTTTTGTTATTGTTTTTCCAGGACTGAAAAAACACCAGTTTAGAAACTTGCAGCACATTGTTAAAATGATCTAAAACTTTTTCAAGTCATAATAGCAGTAGCTAGCACAAATGACTTATTTTCAGCATTTAATCTATTGCCAGACAAGAATGTATCTGTATTTCCTCACACAGGTAGCCATAGCTCTGAAAAACAGTTTTGTTTCTCTTTGGGGGGAAAAAAAATCACATTTACTCATTTGTGGCTAACCCCTATATATATGAGAGCAAGACAAATCTACTTTCAGTGTTTGCACATTGCCTTTAATAAACTGCTATTTACGGGGCTCCCACTCCCACCATGAGGATGGACAGATTGTGTCAGGGCTACAGTGTGCTATTCTGCTCAGCAAAATACACTTTAGTGCTATCAGTTCCTGTTTTCACTGAAGTCAATATTATTTTGTCATGAACAGCAGCGATGGCAGTATTTCGCCCCTAGCAAATAAAATTCTTGCAAATCAAGGAAGAAATATGATCCTGGAAGAGAGCCAAGCGGCAAAGTATCATGATTTAATCTTCAATTACTTAATCAGCTATATAATATAACCATATAGGGCTTTTCCTGCCCTTTCCAGTAAGTTATATTAATAAATAGGCTCCCTTAAATAAATACAGCTAAGATGCACTCCAAGACTAACCGGATCTAGTTAATGAAAGAGTATGTCATATAACATATGCATGAGGAGGTACTCTCTGCATCTTAGCAGTGCTTTGAAATTGTCTGGTTCACCTGGATGTGTGTGTTTTTTGAATGTCATTGGCAAAAGAAAATTGATTAAATGTAGTGCTATAGAAAACAGGAGGCTGCTGTGAATGGGTTTGTAGTATAACAGCAGATGGCACAGGTTAAATCTATTTATTAGCAGCCGTTTGTCAGGGAGATTGAAAAAAAAAAAGAGAGAGAAAACAGAGGACAGGTGTAACATGATACTTAGTATAACAGTTCCCCAGCTTAAAACCAAAATATGCTTCATCTTCCTGTTTCTCTCACTTAAACTTACCTCATCCTTCTACCAGAAGTGTTTAAAATACACTGTTTCCCATTAGATTTAAAAAAAAAAAATCTGCACATGTGCTCAACAACATTGCTGGACAGCTGTTTTTCCACTGCTCAAAAACATGAATGCTATTATTCCTTCAGCTGAAAATCAAGGATCAGAAGTAATACAAACTCATCAAATGGTGATGAAGAGAGCTAGTTTGACATGGGAAATACATTCACCTGAAACAAGCAAGTAGGATGGGTAGCTTAACTGCCTGCCGAGTGTTTTCAGATTAAACTCCCTCCCCTCTTTGTTTAATGCTCTGGTGTATTGTACCTCTTTAAGAAAGAGAATGCTGATTTTCATGGATATTATTCTTGTTTTCTCTGTGAAGTTTCTGAAGGGATTAAAAATACATATTTTTAGTCTCTTAATTTTGTTTTCAGCATTAAAAACTAATGGGCATTACAGTGGCCTGTGTGTTCAGAAGATAATTATCCTATTATTGCTCCCTTAGATCTCATTAAAATGGCAATGCATTTTTTTTTAAGGAGACAAGGCTGCTAACTCTGGTGATAATAATATGATAATCCCATTTGTTTTTCTTCTTTTTCTTCTTTCAGAGGTTTGGCATTCATGGCAAGAAAGGTAGCTTTGGTCACCATTAAGTCAATCTCACCTTACATCCTTTCATAAGTGTGAAGTTAATTCTGAGTGATACTGATTATAGCAACTGTATCCTGGCCTTGGGCAAACCTAATTACTATTTCATGTGGTGTGGCACTCCATTATTGTTTTCAGGTAATATGGCCTCTTTTTTGCTTAGCAGCCTTTGCATGCAGCTCTCTGTTAATGAATAGGCAGAGCTGAAAACCTACACAGATTCTCAAATGACCTCTTTTGCATTGTAAAAAGATATGTGGATTGATAAATACACTAGGATGTGTTATTATCTATTATTCAGGTTTACAATTAATGAACACCTGGCATGGGGAAAGTGAGATGACTGTTTGCTTCCCATCAGTATTAATGCTGATTTCCAGCCCGCATCAAAGAGAATACAAATTTCACCCTTTCAGAGGAGACAAAAATGTGAAATAAAAACAAAAAAAATCCTAATGTTAAGAGATATAGACTTAAATGTTAACTTTAAAAATTATGGATTACAAGCTTTTTCTTAAAGGATCACTTATATGAGTCTTCTTTATGGAGTTGAAATAAGACTAAAAGGGATTTTGAAAAGTCAATCTATTTCAAGTCCACAAAATAACAGGGAGATAGGTCAAGAAGGTATAACAATGAAGTTGGGCGTAACCAGACAAAGAACATTTTGTTTTGTCTAGCTGATATTACCCAGCAGAGCTGAATCAACCTGATTTTCAAATAGCATTTTAAAAAAAGTCTTCAGTAAATTACAGATATGAAAACTTGGTAATGTTTGATTGACCACTATTAGGTGTTGATTGGTCTGACGTCTCTAGTCTCCAAATGTATCATTTTCTATTTAAATGTGTGTTTGAACAAACACATGGGTAGATCAGACTTGCCAATCAACAATATCTTCTCTAAAAGAAACGCTGAACAAAGTTAAGAGGAATCACATGTTTGCTTAAAGTCGCCATTTGAACCTCCAGAAATTCACAGCTAAGACTTCAAGTACAACAAAGAAAACAGGTAAAAATATTAATTTTAACTTTGACTGTTCTTCATGGAATTAAGAAAGATTTGTGCGCAAAAGTATGGATTATTTTTCTTTAATGTGTGCATGGGTCTTTTTTTTTTTTTTTTTTGAGCACTGAATTAACTTTTTGATGGTTTATACTAAAAGCAACGTGACCCTCAGATAACAAGTATAAGGAGACAAAAAATTAGTATACTTATTAAGAAACATTGACTTTTTGACCAGCATATATCTCAGAGTAACCCAGGCTGCTTTTCCAGAGGGATCAGGCAGAGAAGGAAGGAAGAAAAAATAAAGGCTTATTAAAGACTTATAATGAAGAAAAAAGAAAGAAGTGTTAATGGTGTACATCTTAGTTACAAAACCAGACTCACTCATTCACAGAGCCAGTCCAGATAAAGCCCAAATTGTCCAATGTGTTACTAATTTGGGAACAGTAAACCACTAAACACTAAGCCACAAAATCTTTTGCTTAATAAGCATATTTTCAAATGATGTTGTGAAAACATAGGCTGGAGCCTTCCAGTGCAACCTACAGACTTTTTCATACATGAGGATATTTCGGCTGACATCCATGGGCTGCTGTTCTATTGTCAGACTGAGATTGATTGTACTGAGTTTGTGGTTAAAGGACACTGGAGGCTAAAGGTGGGACAACAGAGGCATCAGTGCTCATAAAATGTACCAGCCCAAAAACACAGCACTGCATTTACACACCATCTCATAGGAGAGGGCATGCTTTCATTCACCTTTCCTGCTCTTGCCACCCACTCTACCCCATCTATAGGATCCATAACTTTTGAAAAACTTGATAATACTTTTTAAAGAGACTGTAGCAATAGGTGCTGTCATCAGATATACAGTTGTCTGGCCTGTATGGTTGGTTTGTCTGTTGTTTTAATGCTAAGATATAATAACTAATACAAACATGCAAAGTTTTATTAGCCATGAAAGTCATAGCTCCCACTGACATCTCTAATGCATATGCATTGTCATCTTTATGGCTTTGGTATCAATGCAAGTTCATGAGAGAATAACTTTTTAATAAACTCATTTTATTAACATCTGTTCCACAGATCAGCTGGAGCTAACATATGTTTAGCAATGCTTCAGTATTTAAGTGGTGCTGAAGGTCTTGTAGACTGATATTCCCTGGCTGCGATTAGTTTTGGGGCACATACTGTACCAGCAGCTTTTGCAGATACTTACATGCTTTGCTGCATCTTAAAGCAGCATTAAAATTGGGGAACACAAATAATAACACACTGAGAGGCTGTTCCTGTGGAGACAAAACAAGACTGGCAAGGATTAGTTCTGTGAAATACCTCTTCAGAATACAGCCATTAAAAATAAATGTAGTTTCCAGATACCTGGCAACTTATAGTAAGAAATTTGCTGTAGACTGAGATGCAAATTTGCAGGCACTGTTCTCCTAACCTTAAAGATGCTTGCTGGGTGCTAATAGCCTCAGACTCACCTAAGGACAGAGAGATGAAGATGATTGTTTTGGATTATATCAATTAATAAGAATAAAGCCTTAGATAAGGCTTAGTGAACCAAATTCTGCCCATGGTAAAATGTTTATGATTCTTCAGAAAGTCCCCCCAAGGAGCGACAAGTCAATGGACATTCATTTAGTGCAAGTTCTGACGATCCTACAAGCTGCAGGAAACAAACATAAACACTTCTTTTCCAGCCCCTATAAATAATGCTGTCTTATAACTGCTCTTTAAAACTGTCAGATCCACTTGCAGTCTTCTCTCTATACAACATCAGTTTCTGGGCGTCTAGGTCAAATCTGGGTGTGTGCCTGCGAGGACCATACAAATGCAAAATGAAAAGCTGCAGGCTGAAAATTAGTGAATCTATTAGCTGAAGTACAGTCCACTAAAAAATAATAAAAAATAAAAAAGACATTTGAATGATCAAATTTGCTAAATTTGTGCCTTTCCAGCATTGACTAGAAATAACAACATACTAATGAGACTGAACCTTTCCAAAATATGAATGCAGGACTTTCCAGAATTCTTGAAAATATCTCTGCAGAGCTGAGGTAAAGGTTTACAGTAAAAGAGTACATTAGAATTTGTTCTGAAATAAGTTTTCTGGTTTTGGGCAACAAGAAAACTAATACTGCATTTTTTAAAGTAGTTAAAAAAAAAAAACTTTTTAACCTTACCCTGACTACTACTTCATTAATAATTATAAGCATTCCTTGCTTGCTAAACAACATGCCAATGTTTTACAAAGGCTTTTTAACCTCCTAGAGTCATCTAATTGGACAGAAGTTCTGTGTTAAGATGACATCACATGCCATAACTTAAAAAATATGTATGTATTAAGGCTTTAGATGATCTCCAGTTAATTATATGTGGTATTAATTCGAGAGCAGTAGTCTCCTTCTCTATGAGCAGTGAATATATGTAACAGCAAGAGATACAGACTGAGAGAAAAGTGTACTAGCTTCTCTTATGTTTGGCGTAGCAAAAAGCCATCAGCCCAGTAGGCTAAATATCAGCATTTAAATCAGTGTAGATGCATGTAGAGTTTACTAGCTTATACAAATTGTCAAAGCAGAGAAGAAAGGGACTGCAACAGGGCTAAATCTGGCAGCAGAAGGGAGCAGCATGCTAGCCAGGGAAAAGGGTATAAGCCAGACTTGCTACCAGTAGGTAACCAGAAATCATATAAGCCTTCTGCAAAACAAACTTCTCAAAATTGATCAGATGCTTTCATGTGAGAGATTCAAGCCAGGCAAATAAGAGTTTCATTCTTACTGGTTCTACTGATTGCAGTCAGAGCAATGGAGAGTCTAAGGGTTCCTAGACAAGGATGGCTCTTAGCGATAATGCTTAGATTGCGTGGCTGCTCTTCTGAGGGGAGGGAGCACAGGGAGTGAGAGCCAACAGAGTAACTGAGCAAATTGTCTTGTCTGTCTGTCATTCAGGGTTGCAGATTCTGTGGAGGGTGAAAGGAAACCCAAAATTGTTTTGCCATTTGTACAGCAGGCATACTGACATATCTGAATGTAGCCTTCCCAGTGCCATGGTAGGTGGCATAGGTGGAAAGGACAGTTAGTGAGCAGAGGTTCAGATCATTCCAGTATGGAGAACATATTAAAGTCAGGCAGAGAAAAACTGGGATAGTATCATTCCCAACTTACATACCCAAATGCTTTTATTTACTGTCAGCAACGCAGTTTCTTGTTTCACAAAATGGCACTGCTGCCCAGGTCAGCTGCTGCTGGTTAACAGGAGAGGGGAAGAGAGTGCCCCAGTCGATAGACAGCAACTGTGCGCACAGAGCTGCACTGAGAACCAGCTAACCTGGGAGCTTTTAAGTCATGTGAAAGTGCTGCACACACATGAGAGCACTGTTCGGTAAGGTGTGCTGCGACTGGCTGCTGTTCAAGGCCCTGATGCAAGCAGCTGCTCCGGCAGCTCCCCCTGCTTGTGCAGGAAGGCATGGTGCCCCCAGTGCAATGAACGTGGGAGCAGGGCTTTGTGGGGAGCAGGGTGCTCACTGGGCTGAGTCAGGATCTGTTTCTGCCCAGGAATACACTAATACCTGTGCCTTGGGGTCCTGGTGCTGGCTCCCCTGTTGGGGCTGAGGCTCGTCCATGCTCTGTGGCCACTTTGGTAGAAAGGCAGGACCACAAGGCCAAGTTCTCCGTAAGCAGCTGGAATGACTAGGTCACCAAGTAGGGTGATTTCACAGTGTTGTGAGAATTGCAAAGCCAAGGCATTTATCAGGAAAGTATATTTTGAAGGTGCTGCTGGTGTAACATTGGTGTTACTGCACAAAACCAAAATACACCCAGCAGGAGGAAGAAAAAAAAAAAGTGTTTTTTTTTTTCCACTGACAAAAGTGGAGACCAGCCTTTTCTTGTCAATCTTCTGATCATCAATGGATGACTCTTCCACCTTATTACACATGTTTTTTAAGTGTCTTCTCAAAGCAAGTGTTTCCATTTAGAGCTTTTACTACCCCTGAGAGATCTCTGCTTTTTCACCTTCTATTAGCGTTGCTTGCTAGTCTCTTTCATTCTTATTTTCTTTTGGTGCTTATATTATACAGTGAGATTTGTTTTCTTCTGAGTCACAATGCTTTTTACTTTTTTCAGCTGGGATCAAGAACTTCTTAATGATTTGTCACCAACCCTGTTTTTTTTTTTTTTTTTTTTTCATCTCAGGTGTATCCTTCAGGGTGTATCCAGTTCTAAGACAAATCTTATACTCCCAACATTTTATACTAATGTGCTTCTCGTTCCATTTTTTTTCCTAAATTCTCCTTTCAATGAGGCTTGAAAGATTGCCATTCTACTTACTAACAGGCTTGCTATGTTGTAAGCATTACCTACTTCTGTTGAAGCAAGTTGAGGATACTCCATTCATTTAAGGAGATATTCAGAAGCTTAAATTTTCTGTCCTCTGTAACACTATTGATCTGCTCTCTAGCAGGCAGACTACATAAAACAAGTACAACTACATGTTAGCACATCTGTTTGTCTGAGTCCAGGCATTTAAAACAAAATGCAAGTTCAGCTGTATAACTGTTACAGTGCCGCAAGCAAGACATGTTTGATTTCCAACAGTTTATTTTTAATCTGATGCTAACATGGACAGAAGAATAGGATTTTATAACTGTTAGAGAAAAGGCTCAAAGCTTAACTGAAGGCATCTTCTCTACCTTAGATACATTACATTTAGCACTTCCAGTCCCAGAGTCTCAACATCCTTGTATTAAAGACATGAACAGGTACTCAGATCTTCATTTAATGAATGAGGAAGCTGAAATGCAGAATATCATCAGATTAATGACAAAACTGTGATCAGAACTGAGGACTTTCAGTTTCAAGTCCCAAACCTTATCCACCTTCTCTGGCAATAAGACTGTGAAATAAAAAGTGTTTGCTGGTTATAATAGCATCCCCATTTCACCTACATCAGTTGGCAAAAACAAACAAACAAAGTAAAACAAAACAAAATCCAACAGAAATAAATGGATCTTATCCGCCTCTACTTCGAGCAACAAAAAAATTGTCAAGTGTTACTTACAACTTGCAGATGAAGTTCTGTTATTCACTACTAAGATAGTGACATGGTGTGTTTTGGTATGTGACATATTTAGCTTTAGAAAAAAAAAAAAATATATATATATGTTTAGAAAGGCCATAAGATTTACAGAGCATTGTTATGATTATCACTGGTACTTATTTGTGTTTAAGAAATATTTTAGTCAGAATAAAAAATTTTAGTCACTGACAAGGGAACAGATTAGACAATATATATAAACCAGTTGCACTGGAAGATAATTCAGAATCTTCATTCTAGTAAATGGTGTGTGCATGTGTGTGTGTGTGTGTAAATTGGGATGTAGTAGTTTGATACTATTGCCCTTAAAATACATTTTGCTGAAACACTGTATAGGAAGCATTACTCCTCCTTCTACTTAATTTCCTTGCCTATCATACAGTATAAAGCAATTAAGAAAAGATTCATTAAAATGTTTGCTATAATTTAAAGCTAGCTCAATTTGGAAAACATTTGACTCTTTGTCTTGCATATAACGTTGTGATTCATCTGTTCGCAATTCCTTCTTGTTTGTTTCAGTGTTGCCATAGCAATCCTTGCCTTTCAAGTACCAAGTAAATTGTTGAAAAGTACATCTTTTCTTGATTATGTAAACAGCATGCTCCTATAGAAGGAAATACTTTACTATTATGTGCACTAACATTTCATCTATTGTAGCTACACTCCCCCCTTTCAATAGAAGTATATCCATTAAGGTCCTAGTTTTTAAAGTTCTTTTCTTATCGTGACTTCAAAAGATTTTCTCCTCACAATGACATTCAAAAGATTTGCTCCTCAAAAAGGGCATGGTAATCAAATTATAAATGTTAATATATTTCCTTTTTCATAACAGTTCTGTAATATCCTTGTGCAAGCAAAGCACTTAACAACAAAAAGTCTGCTACACATATGCCAGAATTCCAGTCCAGTATCTCTCTGTAAATGGAATTACTTTCAGGCATCTGAGCAACCCCCATAACAAAAAGAGATGCATTAGAAGACACAAAGCTCACAAATGGTTTGGCTTTTTCCTGCTTATTAAAGCAATGTCTTGTCAGAACTGCAAGTAAATGTAAAGGGAAAAGGAGAACAGATATTGAACAGAATGGTATTGGTCCACTGGGGAGGAGGGGAGTGATGCAGTTTTATGTTTTTAAGAGCGTAGGATAATCTCTGTTGGAAGGGACAAAGTCCAACCTCCTGCTCAAAGCAGGGCTGGGTTTGGCATCATACAAGATTGCTGAGACCTTTATCCAGTCAGGGAATTTCACGCTGGGAAAAGCAGTGAATACTTGTTTTGCTTCACTGGTTCACATAGATTTGCTTTATCTAGTAAACCATCTTTATCTCAACCCACAAGTTTTTACCTTTTACCTTTCTCATTCTCCCCTGGACCATGTTCCTTACCTGGACCAGGCAGTCTGTAACTCACTACCACTCTGCTGTCAGCTTTACTAGGCTCTCTCCTGAACCTGGCCCACAAACTCTACCCTGCCTGTCATCTGTCCCACGACTCCTCCTTCACGTAGATGGCATCTCCCCCCTTCTCTTCCCTGCCTGTGCCTCATGAAGGGCTTTGTCTGTCCATCACAGCACTCCAGATATGTGAGCTTTGCCACCTCCTCTGAGCAGTTTCACTAATGCCATAGTTCTGTGACTGCACATGAAGGTTGAGTCCCTCCTACTTGTCTCTAAGGCTGCATGCATATGTGTTTACATACTTGAGATGCATGGCCCTTCACCTTGTTTTACCCTTTCCGAACTTGCCACCCTGCCTTTGTTGCTTTCTGCCACATCCAACATCTCCTCCTTTTACCGTGCACCAACACTTCCTGTCCCCATCATTACTAGTTTAAATCTCTCCTTGTAAGATTGACCAGCCTGTTGACAAAGATGCTTTTGCCCCATTTTCTGGCTGGATCACATCTCTTCCCAGCTGTCCTCAATTCACAAAGTGGGTTCTGTGGGGACAAATGCCAAGTTCTTCTCCATGACACCAGCAGTGCAATGAGGCATTGACCTGAAAAATCAATCAACTCCCCTCCGATCCTTTGCCCTTCACCAGTAGTGTAGATGAAACTCAGCCTCGTGTCTCATGCCCTCAGCTACCACCTCCAGAGACAGGCAATCATTTATATGGTCAAGGTAAGCCTTGGCCATATTACTGGTGCCCACTGGGACAAGCAGCAGGGAGGAACAGTCCAAGCACTGAGCAAGCCTCAGCAGTCTCCCCACAGCATCCCAGATCCAAGCCCACAACAAGCAGTAAAACTCCCTAGGCGGCAAGTCAGATCAGCATATGAGGACTTCTGGAGTCACTCTCTGTCACCTGCTGATACCTCCTGTTGCTTCCGCAGGACTGGGGATCACCCAGTTCTGATGCTTCTCCAGACAGGGTTTTTTGCCCCTCTCCTGCTAGCATAGTTTGCTATGCAACTGCAGATCTGCAGGTGGAGCAGCAGCTGTCTTCTTGCCAAAAGACACAAACTTCCAACCTGTCCCCACCACAGGGGTTTCTGTTCATCCCCGTGTCAGCCAGTCTCTAGCTGCCTCTCCTTTGGGGCAGTTAGGGGTTCAGTCTTTGTTCTCTGCAGAGTCTCTGTGAAGATATCACCAATTTTAACTGTATGCATGTATGTTTGTTTCTTTCTTTCTTTTCTGATGCTGAGCAGTCTGCGCTCTCAGCTCCTTGGCAGCTCAGCTCCTTGGCCAGCACTCCCTTCCTGCAGGCAAACACACCACCTGCCGCAGTCCTGGAATGGCCTCCAAACCCCCAGCCTGGGGAGCTGCCTCCTCCCTCTGGAGCAATGCCTGAGTCAAGGTCTCTGGTGTATTTGACCCTCTATAGCTCAAGTAAGCTGTCAAAACTTCAAAGCAGGGGACATTCAGTTCCAAAACATAAAATATTTTACAAAAAATGAGCTGCTTCTCAGCTGGTCAGATGCATTGAAGATAAAAGCCATTCTGCATCTGGTCATCCTGCCCATGGTAATATGGACTTTATCTGTTAACGAAGTATATCCAGTATTTCCAGTACTATCTGCTAACAGATGGCTTGGGCAGAATAGTCTTTTCCTGTAAGGCATCATGCTGCCAGTTACTAAGGTGTCTTCTCACAGCATCCAGGTGTTACCTGTGGTAAATGTTTTGCACCTACAGTCTACATACCTAACCCCATGCTGAGAATGACACCATACTGGAAGATTCTGATGCCATATGGATATCCCACATGATATCTTTGTCTCTAAATTGGAGAAACATGGATTTGACAGATGGACCACTCAGTGGGTAAGGAATTGGCTGGATGGTTACACTCAAAAAGATGTAGTCAGCGGCTCAATGTCCAAGTGAAGATCAGTAACAAGTGTTGTTCCTCGGGGGTCAGTATTGGGAGAGGCGCTGTTTAACATCTATATTGGTGACACGGACAGTGGGATTGAATGTGCTCTCAGCAAGTTTTCAAGTGACACCAAGCTGTGTGGTGTGATCAACATGCTGGAAGGAAAGGATGCCATCCAGAGGGACCTGGACAGGCTTGAGAAGTGGGTACATGAGTACAGGCTGGATGGAAATTGTACTGAGAGCAGCTCTGAGGAGAAGGACTTGGGGTGTTGGTTCATGAGAAGCTTGACATGAGCTGGCAATGTGTGCTTGCAGCCTAGAAAGCCAACCATAATCTGGGCTGCATCAAAAGAAGCATGACCAGCAGGCTGAGGGAGGTGAATCTCCTCCTATAGTCCACTCTTGTGAGTTCTCACCTGGAGTACTGCATTCAGCTCTGGGGTTCCCAGCACAATAAGGACATAAATATATTAGAATGAGGCCAGAACAGGGCTATGAAGATGATCAAAACGCTGGAGCACCTCTCCTATGAAGACAGGCTGAAGGAGCTGTGGTTGTTCAGCCTGGAGAAGAGAAGGCTTCAAGGAGCCAGTGGTCTTCCAGTACCTAAAAGGGGTACCTACAAATATATACAAGAAAGCAGGAGAGTGACTCCTCATCAGGGAGTATAGTGATAAAGCAAGGAGTAATGGTTTCAAATGAAAAGAAGATAGACTTGGATTAAATATTCAAAATAAATTCTTTATTCTGAGATTGGTGAGGCACTGGAACAGGTTGCCTAGAAGAGTTGTGGATGCCCCATCCTTGGAAATCACAGAATCACAGAATCTTCTAGGTTGGAAGAGACCTCCAAGATCACCTAGTCCAACCTCTGACCTAACACTACCAAATCCTCCACTAAACCATATCACTAAGCTCTACATCTAAACTTCTTGTAAAGACCTCCAGGGATGGTGACTCAACCACTTCCCCGGGCAGCCTATTCCAATGCCTAACAACCCGATCAGTAAAGAAGTTCTTCCTAACATCCAACCTAAACCTCCCCTGGCACAACTTTAGCCCATTCCCCCTCGTCCTGTCACTAGGCACATGGTAGAATAGACCAACCCCCACCTCGCTACAGCCTCCATTAAGGTACCTGTAGAAATGTTCAAGGCCAGGTTGGATGGGGCTTTGAGCAACCTGGTCTAGTGGGAGGTATCCCTGCCCATGGCTGGGGGGTTGGAATTAGACAGTCTTTAAGGTTCCTTCCAACCCAAACCCTTCTATAATTCTGTGATTCATATTAGGCCTTATTTATTCTAATGATTTGCCTGGAGACTCACACAATCATCTTCTGACTACTTCAGCTTTCCTCCCTGCCAGCTAACCTCTAGTACTTACCACCACTCCCAACACCCAGTCTGAAGCCCAACACCCAGTCTGAAGCCCAACACCCAGTGCCATGGTTGCTTGTGTTTGCTGAGGGCTGGCTGATTTCTGGCACAGCAAATTCTGAAAAGTGATAAACATTGAACCTAAAATTCAAAAACCAACCCTATGAAAAGCCTAAAAATAAATTCTCTGGGTATCTCTGGTATCCCCAGTTGTGTATTTCATGGCACTGTACGTTATAGTATGTCTCTTAAAAGCACAGGAACAGGCAATTCAAAAATACACAGAAGGTCAACCTGGGTGAGCATGGATCTTGCAGAACGTATGTGGAAAAAGGAAGTGTATGGCCACTGGAAGTGAGGTTGGGCTACATGGAAGACTACAGAAATGCTGTTAGCCTTAGCAGGGAGAAAATTTGTGTATCCAAAGCTCAATTAGAGTTGAAGCTGGCCAGTACTGTGGGGGGAAATGAAAAGTTTGTTGTTGTTGTTGTTGTTATTTTAATATATATTAACAGGAAAAGAAGGACCAGAGAAAACATTGATGAGGATGGTCATCTCACAAATAGGGACATAGACAAAGCAGAGACATTTGATGTCTTCTTCGCCTCCGTCTTCAACACTGATGATGGGCTCTGGGACCCCAGGTGCCCTGAGTTAAAGCCCTGTTATTGCTGTAATGATAAACTCCCAGCCAACCCCGAACTTGTGCAGGACTTGCTGCTCCAGCTGAATGCATATGTCTATGGGGCTTGATGGGATCCATCCCCGGGTACTCAGAGAGCTGGCTGATGCCGTCACAAGACTTCTCTCAATTATTTTTCAATGGTCTTGGGAATCTGGAGCTGGAAAATGTTCCAGTTTTCAAGAAGGGAAAGAAAGAAGACCATGGTAATTACAAGACCAGTCTCACTTAAGTGCCTGGTAAAAAAATGGAGAAAATTGTTCTGGGAGTTACTAAAACACACCTGAAGGACAATGACTTCATTGGTCATAGCCAACACGAGTACATGAGGGGAAGCTTCTTCTTAACGAACTTTACTTCATTTTATGACAAGGTCACCCATCTTGCTGACGAACGGAAGCCAGTTAATGTAATCTTTTTGCATTTCACTAAAACTTTCAACACTGTTTCTCACAGTGTATCACAAAATGTCCAGCATATAGGTAGATAAATGCATAATATAATGGATGAACAATTGCCTGATGGATCAGGCTCAAAGGGTTATAATAAATGGGGTCACATCAGGCTGGTGGCCAGTCACTAGTTAGCTCCCCAGGACTCAGTATTAAGGCCAGTTCTCTTCAATCTTTTCGTAAATGACTTGGAGGTAGGACTTGAAGGTGTTCTAAGTTTGCAGATGACACTAAATTGGGAGGAGCTGTTGACTTCGTTGAGGGTAGAGAGGTCTTGCAGAGAGATCTGGACAAATTAGAGAGCTGGGCAACTGCCAAAAATACAAAGTTTAGCAAGAGCAAGTGCTGGATTCTGCATATGGGAAAGAGCAACCCTGGCTATTTGTACAGATTGGGGGACAAGGGGCTGGAGAGCTGCCCTACAGAAAGGAATCTGGGGTTCTGGTCAGTGACAAGTTGAACATGAGCCAGCAGTGTGCCCTGGCAGCCAAAAGCGCTAACTGTACCCTGGGGTGCATAAGGCTAGCTGGTTGAGGGAAAGGATTCTCCTGCTCTGCTCTGCGCTGGTATGGCTTCACCTTTTGTACTGTGTGCAGATTTGGGTAACACAATACGAGAAGTACATAAAACTATTAGAGAGTGTCCAAAGGAGGGCTACAAAGATGGTGAAGGGTCTAGAGGGAAAGATATATGAGGCGCAGCTGAGGTCCGTTGGTTTGCTCGGCCCAGAGCAGAGCAGGCTGAGGGGAGGCCTCATGGCAGCCTGCAGCTCCCTCACGAGGGGAGCGGAGGGGCAGGCGCTGAGCTCTGCTCTCTGGGGACAGCGACAGGACCCGAGGGAACGGCATGGAGCTGGGACAGGGGAGGGTCAGGGTGGGTGCTAGGGAAAGGTTCTGCACCCAGAGGGTGGTCGGGTACTGGGACAGGCTCCCCAGGGCAGTGGTCACGGCACCGAGCCTGCCGGAGTTCAAGTGTTCGGACAATGCTCTCAGACACAGGGTCTGGTTTTTGAGTGGTCCTGTGTGGAGACAGTATATGGACTCAGTGATCCTTGTGGGTCTCTTCCAAGTCAGGATATTTTATGATTCTGTGATTCTATAGTAGTTACTCAAGGTTCATACTTCCCCCTAAGGGCAATGAAGCATTTTCACAGCTCTAGAAACTAAGTGATCTAATCACTGAATTAAGAATTCCTAATAAGACAACAATAGCTTTAAATGCATATTCTGAATTCTTCAACATTTGTTGTCTACATTTATCAAAATTTCACCACACAAACTAGATGAGATTTTGTGAATTTTTAAATGGAAATATCATACTGTTCCTCTTCTCTATTTTGAAATTGAATGAAAAATCTCAGTAAAAGAACAGATTATGAACAACAGAGGGTAAAAATGGATTTTAAAAAATATTTTAAATATTCCAGGCAGCATCCCTCCCACAAGGCAACAGCAGCTGCGATTAGTCATTGGATTTCTACTGGGCACATATTGGTAAAGAAAAGCACAACAACACCTTGAAGGACTAAAAATTTTAATCATTATCCGAATTCTTTGTCAAAGACCTATCAGAAACTTCTGTTGCTTGGCCAGCAGCAGCATTATTTATCTTCACTTGAGTATAGGAATAGCTCACAAAAAAAATTCCATAGAACTTTTATCAGAAAAATAATTATCCTTAATTATTTGGAAAATTAATTTCCAAAGGACAGATTCATGAACATGCTCATTACCTTATCCTCTGCATATGAGAGAGCATGCAAAACACAGTCCTTTCTGAGTCCTGCTTTTTCAGGGCCTCCTAGGGAGACGTAGATCTGACAGGCTGTCCTATACTTCTGCATGTGAGACCAGCGTGGGGGACTGGAAGAACATGGCTGCTGTTCATTTGCCAGCCCATGTAAGCTTGAGTCTCCAGCTAATCCTTAATTCATTTTCAGGTTTGGGTACCAGATGAAGAATATGCAGACATGTGGTACACAGACACAGAACCATGTCTGTAGTCACTTCTGAGTGGAAATTCTTTGGTACACTGAACAATAGGTGATCATAGCAAGTGCTTGATTTTCCTGAACTCTGAGGGAACACAATATCACACAGCTCTGCTATAGAAAATATTTCCCATTAGTTTCAAGCATATTATATTGAAATTAATGAAAAAACTGATGACTTTCATTACAAGGTACTGCTATCCTAGGATTGTGGTTGAGGCCTCCATGAAACAAAATATTCATCCTTCCTAGAGGCTGATAATCACATATCAGGAAACAGATGAACATTTAATTCTATAGCTCTCTTCTTCTATTGGAATTAATAGAAAAAATTGCACATCTGTACTCATATAAAGATGCGCCTACATATTTTTATCTGCAGAAATACACACATGTTGATAAATGTAGTGGCAGCTAATCTAAGTCTACATTCCTATTTAGGATCAGTTGCAAAAGATAAAGTAATATTCTTCAAAATTCCTATAACACTGGCACTAAATTCTATCTTCTTCTACTTACTTGTTCTTCTTGAGCTAGTGTAAAATAAGCAGGTTCCATATAATGTAGACCTGCAGTCTTCTACCCTGGTGTCAGTATCCCTAATAAACTCTATTCCTTCTATTCCAAGTGCCATTTCAGCTCCAGCCAATGGGGAGGGGAGGGGAGAGGAGGGGAGGGGAGGGGAAGCAGAAGGGAGGGGAGGGAAGGCAAGGCAAGGCAAGGCAAGGCAAGGGAAGGGAAAATCCATCTACACTGCAACTGAAATGAGAACTTTGGTTGCCCGTGTTGATTTATGAGTCAGAGTGGAACCTGTTCACTTGCTCACTGTTTGGTTCTCCAGTGCCAGGAAAAATAACATACTGCAGGCGTTAAAGTCCACACAAGTAAGTTTCACATATGCAGTAAAAAGTGATTGTAAGGTACAATAAATTAATTTAACAGTTACAAAAGACATACTTATCCTAATAGACTTTCAACTTTTGAATTCATTATTGCGTAGAATAGGAACATTATGACATCCTCAGTATGATTTATTGTTGGTGCAGCTGCTTTCAGCAAAAATTAAAAATGGATACGGAAGCCATAATGAGATCACCTTATATAAAAGCTTCTTTAGGTGTGCAGGTACATCAAAAGTAGAATAGTCTTTCCTTTAACCATTGATTAGTAACACATTTTCATTAAAATAACTGTTTGTCCAAGCTGAAACATATAAAAAAAAAACTACCTTAGTTTTACGGAGTTTTGAGGGTGGAAGGTTTTATAGCATCCCAGGTCAGACGGTTATTTCAGGTCAAAGAGAATAAAATTGAAAACCTGGATATTTTATCCAGAAATGGGTATTTCAATGCAGTTTTACCTGTGAAAAAAATGTTTTCAAAGTTTTGGTTTTACTCTAGTGTGGAACAGAAACAAACTTCAAAAGCTTGAGTGTTATAATGAAATTGAATTGTCATCTTTCACCAACTCCAATTATCGATAATAATATTTTGCTATAACATTTTGCTTTCCAGAGGATTGCAAGACTGCAGTCAAAATATTCATTCAGGTAATAGTACTTTTTAGAGCCTCCTTTATCAGAGGATCTCAAGCATAATTAATTAAGCCTTGCAATACTCCAGTCATGAACACCATGCCTACATATTACAGAGAATACAGAACAGAGGTTGAATAATTCCCACTGTAGCCTGCTGTGGAAATTTTATCTCCTCACACCCAGTCCAATTATCTGAACACAATGATTCTGTCAACTTGCGGGAACTATTGACAATCATTAAGTCACAATCAAAAATATTATCATCCACAAAAGCAGAAGTCACACTGTAGGTCTCAGAGGAGACAAGAGCTAAAGGGAAGGAGTCAAGCTATATTTAATAAGCAACTTACTACCTGTCAAAAAGGAAAGTTCAAAATTCATTTTCTTTTTCAAAAAAGGAGGTATTTCAGTATTATGGTCATCAAGCAATGCATCACTCATTTATTAAATAAGAGAGCACTATTACATCTGAAATGTGGACTAATTATTCTAAAAGCATTAATCAATTTGTTAAGAACTCTTCAGTAATAATGTAGTCTCTTTGTTGCTACCACGGTAGGATTTACCTTACATAGCCATAATCGGCTTACTGATGCAAATACCATCTCCTTTTAGTTAATTTCAGGAAAACATTTTAGAAGTGCTCTAGGCTGAAAGGGATGATAAATAATTTTTAGACTGAAAGTTGAAGTGGATTGATTAGGAGCAATTTTTTATGTTTTACACAATAAAAAGATGAACTACATGGTTCATGGAGCCAATTTGCAGAGCAACCTCTTTTCTCTAATTGCTGCTAGACTAATGTAGAAGCACACTCCTAGGAAGTAGAGAAATCCATTTACCCAACCATGTCATTTAAGTAGCAAACAAGTAGTGGATTTTTCCATTACTTTTCATATTAGCCTTGCTACATTCCACCTGTGACCCTCATTTTAAGAGGGCATTGCTATAATAAAGGTCCACTTCAAAATTTTTCGAAGTAGACTAAGGACATTTTAAAAAAACATAATTAGGGACATAACCAATCTCACTAATTCCTGGTAATGTATTGTAAAACCAAATTATTTGCTAAAAGGTCTAATAAATCCCCATCTTTGGGAGAAAGAAAAGAACATTTCCTCTATTTCCTCCAGCACGAGAATCTAGTGACTGTTCTCTTCTAACTACTCACCCTGTGGTTGCCCCAGCTACTAAGAAATTTATTTTAAGAATCATTTTTTTATAATAGGAAATTGACAGTCTCAAATGGACAATCCTATTTAAATCAAGATAGGATTTTTTTTAGTACTCTTCACTTGAAAATAGACAACATATTGTAGTTGGAGAGAAAAAAGAGAGGCATATCCTTATCACCCCTTATTATAGCAAGTCAGAGTACATGGAATAATTAGCTTTATGTTCCAGATGTCTTCTTTAAGGACTGCTTCAATTGTGGCTGGAACTCCGTTAAAAAGAATGCTATAAGTAACAACTACTCTGGGAGCAGAAATTGGTTCTATTCAATGCTTCTGAGTTTTTTAATAACATTTTAAAAAGTTATTTTCATAAATATCTAGAAAGAAATTGTAAACATGTTTGAAGAGAGTATTCATTATTCCAGAATAAAAGCAAAGAACACCATTGATATTGTCAGGTTATACAGAGTTTCCTAATAAACTGAAATACGTCTACACAGTCTTTCCTGACCTTTTAATGAAATTCATTAAATAAGTGCCAAGTGTTGTGATACTGTTAACCCAAAATATTTTATGTGCTCCAGCAAAACTAAATTAAAGGCATGATTCCCAAATAACTGCTCTAATTCTGCATTGCATACACAGAAGCACCCATAATCTGAAAAACTGTTAGAGCTTTTGTTGCAGCACAAAAAGGATCTGTACACAGTAAACGGGAGAACTGAAAATGCCAGCACATTTTTTTTTTATTGACATCAGCAGTACCTGTCACTCTTCAATACAGCTAACAACATTCTCATTGCTAATGCTCTGCTTTAATACGTAATTAATGAAACCTGACTCTTCCTGAAAACTGTATTATCAATATCAACTGCAGTAATTCAAGACAAAAGTTAAATATCTGTTACTTGGCTAACTACTGATTTGAATGTGTTATTTAGATACCATAACAGCAAGGCTAGCATGGATACATTTGCATTGCAATATTTGCTGGTTTTCAGCAATACCTGGGGTTTTGAAACAGGCTTTAGAGCAACTTGGTCCAGACAGCTGGGAAAAAGAAAGGTGTTAGTTAATATGTTGTTTACAAAGGCACATTTTAAAGAACATATTGTTCATACTAATAAAGATGGGACATAATGCCTTTAAAAAAAATAGCATCTTGAAAATGAGGCAGTAATCATGGTCTGCATGCTGCATATGCTGGTAATACCACTACAGACTTAAGACTTAATGAAGGTTCAGATAAAATGAGCCAAAAAACTCAGTCTTAAGAAGAATGACTTTTCTGAACCTAGACCAGCCGACTATGCAGAACTCATGGGTTGTTCAGCGAAGCCAGGGAACACATGAAGAAATGTTTGTGAAGTCCTGTTTGAGCAGCAGGAAGATAACAAGCTCAGGCTGTTATAGCCAACTTCTGTAAGTTAACTGAAAGCACAGCTGCAGGTCCACAATCTAATTGAGAAGCAGGACCTGGACAGAAAAAAAAGGTGTGATTTTCTGCCTGAGAGTTCCTTCTGCGGGTCCTTCTCTTTGGCTCATTTGTGACACCTTCCCAGCAAATGTTTGATATTGAGTAGAGACAGCTGTGTCCTAAAATAGAGATTTACTAGTTTTCTTTTCAATCTCTGTTTTATCAGCATAATATCACTTTGTTAGATTAAAATCTGATTTATATCAGCAAAACTGGGAAGAGAATCAGAGAGGTATATTTATGAAGCATTCTGTAAAAACCTTAAGCAAGAACGGACTGCTTTTAAGGTGCAAAAGGAACTCTGTTAAGCTAGGTTTGAGATTTGACTTTGTGCAAAGTGTGGTTCACATAAACATTTTGCCTACTGATTTTTTTAAACAGTTCACTAAACTTTTGCAAAAATTTGGTTTGTTTGTTTGTTTGGTTGGTTGGTTGTTTTTAATCAGAATGTAGTAATCAGAGTTTTCCACTACTGGGGGTTATCATCAGTTAGCTTCTTTATATATTCAGGACAGGATATCACAAAAATTTCCTGCTCGGGTACAGTGACTACTTCTTCTTTACTATTTCTGGCTGATTGCTCTTGCAGTACAGGCTGCAATCCTGTGGTTAACATTACCCAAAGAAGCTAGTCTTACATCAGACATGCCTGCTATGAGTGAAGAGGTAAAACTGCTGCGTGACAAGGGTTGTGCCGGCAAAAGTCCCAAGCATAAGTAGGACTCCACAGGCAAAACTGCACTGACTATTGGAAATGGTATATGCAGAAAGGACAGCATCACAGTGTGTAGGTGGAGGTGACATTAGCAGACCACAATCGCTTTTATTGAGGCGAAAACAAGCTGTTTGGATAAGCCCATTATTTCTAGCTGTAGCTCCATCCACCCCTGGGTCAGCTTTAGAAAAATTTCAAGTATTGGCATTCAACAGAGAAGCACTGTGAATTTTAATCCTAAAAATCTTCCCAGCTGCTTAAAACTTCACTGTCAGGAAAACATATGTGAAGGGACTCCAGGTTATGTAGTTCTGTTCACCAGCTCCAAAACACCTAACTGTATTCAAGGCATTCCTGACCAGCCTGGTCTGACCCGTTCTTAAAGGCCTTCTGGACATAGGCCCCTGACACCTCCCCAGGCTTATAATGCACTTATTGGAGGTCCCTGCACATAGTGCCTTTAATAATATTTTCCTCATTTCTAACCTGAGTCTTTTCTGCATTAATTTAAGCCTGCTATTTCTTTTCCTATTGCAGATAAGGGGAACAGATTAATTACCTTCTGTCTGTAATAACCTTATGCTCTTTTGAAGAATATCATGTTTTCCCATTGCTCCCTCCAGCCTTCTTTCAGGTAAACAACCTGATTTCTTTCAACCTTTGCTCTCCAAATACATTTTCTCTAGCAATGATCTTTCCTGCTGTTTGTTTGGATTTTTACTGTTTGGTTCACATCTTGTGTAGTCCCTAAATCCAGTCTGAGTAAACCTTCACAAATTCAGCAGTGCTGACCAGTGGGGAATTATTTCATGTGTTGTATTGTTCATGGTTGGGATGGAGTTAATTTTCTTCACAGCAATATCTGTGGTGCTGTGTTTTGGATTTGTGATGAAAACAGTTGTGATAACATGCCGGTGTTTTAGTTGTTGCTGAGCAGCACTTACGCAGCACCAAGGTCTTCTCTGCTCCTCGTGCTGCCCTGCCAGCTGATGCTGCACAAGGTGTTGGGAGGGGACACAGCCAGCACAGCTGACTACAGCGACCCAGGGGACATCCCATAGCATATGGTGCCATGCTCAGCAATAACAGCTGGGGTAAGGAAGGAGGAAGGGGGGGACATTGGGAATGATGGCATTTGTCTTCCCAAGAAACTGTTCCACATGATGAGCCCTGCTTTCCTGGAAGTGGCTGAACTCCTGCCTGCTGTGGGAAGCGGCAAATGGATTCCTTGTCTGGCTCTGCTTTTGCACATGGCTTTTGCTTTGCCTAGTGAAGTGTCTTCCTCTCAACCCATGAGATCTCACACTTTCACCTTTGTGATTCTCTCCCCTGTCCCACCTGGGGAGTGTGAGTGAGCGGCTGGGTGGTGCTGGACTGCCTACTGGGACTAAACTACCCCACAGAATCACAGAATCATTAAGGTTGGAAGAGACCTTCAAGATCATCTAGTCCAACCATTACCCAACTACCAATATCACCCACTAAACCATGTCCCTAAGCACCACATCCAACCTTTCCTTAAACACCCCCAGGGGCAGTGATGCCACCACCTCCCTGGGCAACCCGTTCCAATGCCTGACTGCTCTTTCTGAGAAGAAATGTCTCCTCATTTCCAACCTGAACCTCCGCTGGCACAACTTGAGGCCATTCCCTCTGGTCTTATTGCTAGTTACCTGTGAGAAGAGGCTGACCCCCAGTTCCCACACCTTTCTTTCAGGCAGCTGTAAAGAGCCATAAGGTCTCCCCTGAGCCTCTAGACTAAACAACACCAGTTCCCCCAGACACTCCTCACAGGACTTGTGCTCCAGGCCCCTCACCAGCTTCGTAGCCCTTCACTGGACACGCTCCAAGGTCTTGATGTCCTTCTTGTACTGAGGGGCCCGAAACTGAACACAGTCATAGGTTTCGGGTTATAATATTTTTCATATTTCCCTTACATCTTTGTTTTTCACATGTTTTTGACAGCCACATGAGGCTGAGGCTCACTCATTCTGTGATCCACTACAACCCATAAATGCTTTTCTGAAGAACTACTTTCTAAGCAGCTACAGCTCATACTTAATTTGTGCAGTTGATTGCTCCTCCTCAAGTGTACTATCTTGTACTTGTTCTTTCTGATTTTCATTCTGTTGTGGTTTTTGTTGTTGTTGTTGTTTTTCTTTTTTTAACTGTATATCCCATTTGCCCAGATCATTTTGAATCACACTTCAACCATTCAAGTATCATTCCTGCTCCAGGGTAAACTGAGAGAAATTTTAGCAAGAATGGTTCAGCCATTTATGAGAAGATGGAAAAAAACATCCTATTTTGCCAGTGACTTGAATAATATTTTAGAAATGTTAATATGACCCCAGCTGCCATACCTCTGTGCTCACAGGCACTACATCTTCAGCCCAGCTGCCTGTCCCTTTCTGCTGTACCATCAAGCTTCTTTATTTCCAGCTTTGCATGTTAGCAGCATCCCAACTTTCAGCTTCTGCCCACCTACTGTCACCCTACAGTTCATGTTCAGACCCTTGCCAACATCTACTAAAGCTTCTCAATTCACCTGCCCTGTCCTTTTGACTCTGCATACCTCCACACCTGCCCCAAATTTCCACTTTTTCTCTGTCTACCTGTCTCACCCTACATGTTTTTGTTTCCGGTTCTTCTGTTCAGGTACGCAGAAATTCAGGACTGTCCGCTGCCCTTGGACTACTCTTTATAAAAACATGTTTTGCTGCATCCTTGATACTTTTGCTTCCTCTAAGTCCTGCCTTCTCTGTACTTTCAGGCCTCGCTGCTGCAGATGCTTTTCTTTCCACTGGGGTCAGTGACTCAGTGGGTAGGAAAAATCCATACAACAAATACAACTCTCTGTGTAGATGTTGTGCTAAGTGCCAGAGTGCCAGCAACAGCCAATAACAGCAGTTATGGGAAAGGCCTACTCAATCATCTCAGTTGTGAGAGGCAGCACACATGATGCACAGTACAGTTAAGGCAGAAGGCCTGTTAAAGGGAAGGGTGATGTGTGTGTGAAGTTAACACTGGAGACCCTACTTGCATTTAATTTGTCTGTGTTTTTGCAAGATATCTAGAAGTGTCTACAAGTATAGCGAATTTACTGAAGTGAGAAGGCAGTACTGCCTCCATTCCCACTGTTGTGTGACTACATGAAATAATTTAACAAGCAGAATGGGACAACCCCTGGTTATGGAGGAAAGTGACTGTGGAGGGAAGTCTGAGAGTATGCATCCTCAGGCAAGAGTATCAGGAAGTGAACAAAAAAGTCTCAATATTTTTGAGATGTAAAAAAAAAGGTATAGTTACATAGTTATATAGTTATATAGTTATATATAAAGGTATAGCCAGTCATGTGCTTCTTGGAGCAGAAATCCCTACTGTACTCCCACTAACTTCCCATTGCCTTCTCATTCATCACTGAAAAGCGTGGGGCATGTAGGGAACATTATGGGAAAGTACTGGACTCTGATAATCCCCATCTGGTGAAATTAGCAGTCCCAGTTGTCTTCAGGATAATAAACCAAATGGCAGAACAAGAGCTTTGTCTGACCAAAGAGTTTATTCCACTTGGTTTCTTGTGGAAACAGCAAAGTTTGGAGGGAACTACAGGTAAAACATTGGTTTATGTTTTGTACTATGATGTCCCAAACAAGAGCAGGACCAACAACTTCAGACACTTGGGTTAAAGAACACATAACTAAAAGAGAGAGTACAAATCCTGATGAATTTATATTTCAAGTAAACATAGTAAAGAAAAAAGAATAGGAGAAAAGAAGTATTAACTGTATACTCAACAGGAAAATGAGAAACTGAAATAGAGAACTCAATTCTTCGTAAAGCTGTGTGACTGACACACATATATAAGTATTATATATATAACTATATATAACTATTATAACTATTAATATAACTATTTCTCTGTATTTATATATTTATTTTTAATATAATGAAGATTTTCCTTAAAATGGCTCTATTTACCATCATTGAAGTTAACAGTTCTCAAAAAGACCTTTCAGAATACTGTCATTACCATTTCACGTAGCATTGCTATGATTTCCAGATAAGTATTAAGTTCATATTATCATAATTAATTTAAGACTCCTTATAAATATTCAGTTAGCATTTTAAATTAGTTGGATTTTGTGCTTAGATATATTAACTAATTTGTGGAGGTTTGTTTCTTGTTTTTTTGTAAGATTTAAAACAAACTATTGATATGGGAACATGAGTGGATTAGGGCATTAGCTGTACTTCTACTAGTGATTGTGTGCATATCACATCTTAAAAAACAGACTGCGTAGTAACAGAAAGAGATAGCAATGCCAGCAAACTAGGAACACATTTGATATGGACAAAATATTTCTTCATCGAATATAAGTTTTACAGCCTCTGAATGGAAGATGGTGTACAACAACTATATTTTTAGACAATGTTTTAGATTCACAAAACCTTGTAGTGTGGGTTTACACCAGTTATTGCGTTTTCTAAATTTCTATCAGTGAGCAGTAAGTGCAAAGGCTTAGGGTGTCCATGAGTCAGAGACAGCTGAAAAAAAAAAAAATCAAGGAAAAAGCTCCTTATGTCTGTAATGCTACTCTAGAAATCCACTACTAGAGTTTTCATTGATATGATACTGAATTACATAGGCCGTTGGTGTCAGCCTGTACAGACTTCCTGTATTTTTGTTTATAAAACTAAGATTACTAAAATATTCATGTAGTTCCCCTAGTATTTCAAAATAAGTTCATATTTGTAATTTTGTGTATTAATTTATTTTGTTTACATATGGTTTTCCCCACAGTGGAGGTGTGGAAAATCACATTTTGTGTTTACCATATCATTTATATATTTATAGTAATGTATTCTGAGAACTCATTAGGATACATGGTTGGAAAATTCTCATTCTAAGTAGAATTGTTGTTAAGCAACTCTAAAATTTAATTAGAACTCTTTGCTGCATTTCATTATGAGGTTATTTCA
This sequence comes from Cygnus olor, assembly GCF_009769625.2. Classification (NCBI taxonomy): domain Eukaryota; kingdom Metazoa; phylum Chordata; class Aves; order Anseriformes; family Anatidae; genus Cygnus; species Cygnus olor. The sequence continues at coordinate 42,205,359 of NC_049198.1, read as the reverse complement.
TAATCACTCAGCAGGTCCTAAGTATTTACTAATGCAGAAGTGACAGTACATGATAGTGTTGAATTATAACTGCACAGCTGGAGAAGATACTTAGAAAAATGAAGAACAGATAAACGCATAGTTTAGAAAAGCATCAGGGGAAAACTCAGCACTGAGTATCCTTCCCTCCCACCCCCCAGCCACCATTCGCAGTTGTAAATAATGCCACAAAATTCAGCATGGTCCTCTAATGACTTAAGGAGCCTACCAAATAGAACCAGCTGGTTATTTACAAATGCATCTTACAGAAATTAGGATGCTCGTAACTAGAAGAAAGGTATGTCCCTAACTAATGGAGAAATGGACAAACTGCTACCTACCACTAGGGCTGCCCAAGCTGGCATGCAGGAGTGGAATGGGGTTCAAAATTTGCTGAGAAATGCTTTTTATTCTTCTTTTGTAGGAAAAAAAATCAGAAACAAACAAAAAACCTACACAAAACCTAAACCTACAATTCCTTCCACTTAAGTAATACTCGTATTATGTACTCTCTCGAATTCTGCCGTAAAAAATGGGAGTTACGACCATCAATCAAGTCTGTTTAAAGAACATGGTAACATGCTGCTAATTCTCAGAGACCGATAGACATTATTATCACGCAGACATTATTTGTGCCCGTATCCACAGAAGTGCAGTCTATACTTTAATGCTTTCAGACACACAAAATTAAAGTTCAATGGAATACTTATATGAAAACAATGTGTCTTCCTTTCTCTTTTGACTAGGAAAATCCCAACAGGAAACACAATGTAGGTACTAAATCCCCTTAAATTAAGCAATTTCTCACAATTATTTTTGGATATTCTCATTGGTATCTTTAATCAGTATAAATATACATGATTTACTTCTTTAGCTTCCCCTGCAGCTGAGTTGGGCATTCTGCAATTGCTTACTCTTTTTCAATGCCCCAGGGAGCTTAGAATTTCCCTTTTCTTTCCTCTCCCCTTTTGTTTATTATTTACGACTCCTAACAAAGCCATTGTTTGATTCATGGACGAAAACAGAGGACACAGTAGCCTCTTTCTCACTGTTATATCCAGAGCTGAACTTCTCAGCTTCCTTCTCTTGAGTTCTTCATTTGGCCACTTCCTATATTTTCATCCTCTTTTCCTCCAGCTGGTCCCAAGGATGCCTGTTGCTATCCGTCAGCAGAATTGTGTCTGCGGATGGGGTCTTGCACGCCTTAAACCAGTCTATGCAGCTCTCCCTCCCCCTCCCCCTGCTTCTTTCCACCCCTGCACCATTTCCTCCCTTGTTCCTTAGGGAACTGATCCAGGCTAAAATCAGGATAAAACGGCTACCAAAGGTAGTTTTGCAACCCTGCTGCGTTATGGTGATTCTTTTTTCTTGTTTTTAGCCCAGCACAAAGAGGATGGTGTGCAAGCATGAAAACGGGGGCAGGAAATGTCTAATAGCTTCTTTCAATGGTCATACTGGCTAATAGAAATCTGCAAATGCAGAAGTGTCGTACAAAATGACCAGGTCCTTTTTATTTTATTTATTTTATTTTTTCAGTCAGGCAAACTCCACCTAAATCTTAAGGGTAATCTATTAACTAGGGTTCAGCATACTGGCAAAAAAAATTACCAGTCTAAGCATCTGTATGCCAATAACATAATTTATACTGATTTTGTCAGTCTGTGTCAATTTCACAAATAGGGCAGTTGCACTGAAACTATCTCTCATAAAAAACAAATAGATTCAGTTTCTGAGACTCAATGGCATCAGGTTACCTCAGACATCTGAACGTTTTATGAGCTTCTCCCATAGAATGAACACACAAGTTTTTGTTGCAAATATGCTCGATGAGACAGCATGGTCAAAAAAAAAAAAAACCACACCGCCCACAGCATCCTTAAGTTTTGACTGGCAACGTTTGCAAAGTTTGTTTACCATGTAAGTGTTAAGGAGTAGTTGTAGATGTGTTCTACTGTGAGCAGGCCCAGTAAAAATTGTGCTACTGATTGCTCTGTGGACACCACTAGCACAATGTTTAATACATCATACCTGTAAAGAACATTGCTTCCTTGCCCAAAACAGCAACCTTAGTTTAAATACATTTTCCTGTAGATACCAAACTAAACTAAAAGAAGCAAATAAAGCTTAAGAGAATAATCTTTTAATGTTGCTTTATTTAATCTTTTGCTTTTTTTTTTCCTATGTAACTAAAGAAATGTCCTGCTGAAATACACTTCCTTTAAGATAACTGACATTCTCACCAACCACACTTCCTTTTTCCATTAATAAATCCTCCTTGTCTTACAAATTCTTACACTCCTCAAATTAATTCAGGAATACAGTCATACAACTTCTGAGCACCAGACCAACACAAAATCTTAGCTGGCAAAACACTAGAACACAAAATATTATCACCTCCATCACCATAAAAATTTGGTTTGCTTACTTCCATTACAGAACATGTTTCTTGAACTTTGAAATCTCTGGTAGATTGAACGCAATATGAACAAACTTACTGTATTTCTCAGGAAGATCTAAAGTGGTAAATTATACTGACGACATAATATTGGATTTTTAGATTAAAAACTGTTCATTGCACAAAATAAAGACATCATGAATAATGTTCACCTGTGTATTTAAATTAGTTCAAGATTATACAAAACACTAATATTTTTTCATATCACACAACTTCACGTATTTTCAGCTGAAAAAAATAAATTAAAGATGGCTTCCTTCTACAAAGAAGTGGCAGCAAAGGCAGTAATAATAATAAATTCATACCTACAAGGCAGTGGTTTTGTAAGAGCTCCATTAATTCATACTGTACTGTTGAAGCATATCTGTCTGTTGTGCAAGAATAAACTATTATTAAATATATATATATATACAACAATAGATAAATACATAGCCATGCTTCATTTTGTGCATTTGCTACTGTCTGTGCAGACTGATTAACTGTAATTACATATATGTAAATAATACTTACCTATGAATATTCACAATTATTTCACTTCTTAATTTTTACAGATGTTCCCAGAGCTTAATATACTGGTTAATAACTTCATAAAGACCACTATGGAGATATAATAGATCAAACAAATTCCCATTTCTGCTTTTTGAAGGGCAGAGGTAGAATGATCACTGAATAAAGAGTTTTAAATGGAATTGGGAAAGCAATAGTCACCTCATTTGTATCACAAGACTCCTCTCCCTCATCATTAGACTTCCACTGTACCAATACTACAGACAATACTGGAGATAGGGGAAAGTTACACTGTTTTCTCTTATTTTACATTAAATAAAATTTTAGCCTGTGCTCTAAAAAAATTGTATTAGAAAACAATGTTATAAATAAAAGATAATGCAGTTATTAAAAGCATCATGTAACGTCAAACTCATTTCCCTTCATGAACAGCAACAAACCCTATAGCTAAAACATCTGCTTTTCTCCTTAATTGGCTTTGTCTGCATTATCAAATGTGATCGCATTCCAGTATTTCACAGTTCATGCCTGTCACCTTTGTATCTGACTATGTGCTTTCCTAGTGACTGGTGAAATAAAAAGTAAAACCTCCTTCAATGTTCTTTTGTAGTTTGACATATATTTTTGACAACTGTAACATTTATTTCATATAGGTCCTTGCCGTCCATATGCTCCGCGGCATAGTCATGGCATCTCAAGGGTTTTTTTCATCATTTTTTGTTCTCAATATGTAAATAAGAGGACCTGGGCAATAACATGTGTTTTCATAAAATGTATCTACTAAATGACTTTTTGAATACTTTAAATTACAAGTAGGTCCTTATTTACACTTGCTATTTAATGACATTTTCTAGTTTGGAGAAACTGCATGAGGGCAACAACACTAACAGCCATTACTGGGGGTAAATTACGTAAGCTTGTGTTTAGATAGCCAGCATGACTGAGGTTTCCAAGTCTGTTTTTCTGTACAGTAAATGCCAGAGTTGTGGTTTAATAGCAATAATGCTTGCCTGTATTTTATATATAGTACGCATTTGTTAAATGGTGATTGCATTGTAATTGTAAATATTAAATGAAATTGCCTGACATGCAGAAAAGTCAGTTGTGAACATTTAGCCTGTAATTACAGTTATTTCCTCAGTGCTGTTAGCATAGAACATTTCCTTATAATGACCATACATCACAATCTTTCTCATCACAGATTCTTTGTACTTACACATATTTTCACCTCAAAGTTTTAAGATTTTTTTTTAAACCAGAAGAATGTTTTATGAAGTCTGTGATTCTGACAGTAGTTCAAGATCAGACTGTTATCTGCAGGAGTTAATGCTACCATTGCCTCATACTTGTCCTGTAATTATCAACATCACTAAAGAAAGCCCTTGACCCGTTATGCAGAAATAATAATCTGCTTCTTTTTTCCCTGTTGTGAAGGCTGTTCTCATCCAAGGACAGAATTCCAAAGAAAGACACAAACAAAGAATTTGCGTAACATGTCAGGGTGGTCCATGCCAGCTAGGTTAACTGCACAGGCTCCCCACTCAGCCTGCACAAGGAGTTAGGTGCCTCTGTAAAGGCCAGATAGCTCAGCAGGGAGATACTTATTTAGCCACCATTAAATACTGAATGTCTCCAAGCTCCCACGACCATCTAGAGATGAGGTGCTTAATGGGGCTGAAAATTAAATGCTAGTTGAGGCAGATTTCTTTTTCTTTGGCACAATGTTCTTACAAGAACTTCCCCAGGAAATCAGGTATTACCCTTGCCCTAAGAAAGACTTCAGGTCCATCACTCCTCCCATGAACATCTCTTTCAGATGCTCAAACAGCCAGGCTGTATTTTTGATGCAGATGATATTTGTCTACATCTTGCCCCTTTTCATATTCCCAGAACTTTGTTGAAATCATTGAGTTTTGTCCTTGAAAATAGTGTAAAAGTTAGGTTGTTTTTTATTCATATACCATAAAACAATAGGCTGTATGTTGCCAATGTTTTTTAATATTGTCCAGCCAAACAACTTACTTTCTTCTATCACTCACACTGCAATACAGCAAAAATTATTAAACTGTTTTAAACCTAACATTAATGATAAGTTGTATTATGATATAAAAACCTTCCCCTAAATAACTTGCAGCTTACACCAGCCATACAGATACCGAAGGAGGCAGGTGATCCATGAGGGGGTGACAGGAGGCGCTCGGCAGGGCCTGCCACTCGTAAACAAGACAGACCTAAACATGGCAGAGCTGAGGGCTGTCCTGGCTGAGCAATACTGAGACTGCGTGGTTTAACATGCTTTGAGAAGTGAGCATGGCAGCAGAATCACAACTCTGAGCTTCAGGAGCTCGGATGGTAGCTCATTTAGGATCTACTTGGGTCCAGTGGGTGCCTAGGCAGGCAAAAAGGCCTGGGTCAGTGGGCTGTTTTTTGAGGGCAATCACCGACCCAGAGGAGCCAGCTCCCACTTGGTACCAGGTACTATGTCACCTGTGTGGTTTTGCTTTTATATGACAGCATCATCTCCAGTAGCACTTTAAGCAATACTTTACAAGCTTTAAGCACCTTTCGTACTGAGATCAGATTTACCAGCTCCACCTGGTGCAAAACGGGGTACTTAACCCTACAGACATGTACATCTCCATGGGACCCGTCAGGGTGCTGCTGAGGGTGCTGAAGTGAGCAGGCTGATGCTTTTGCAAGGCCACTCTCTGGTGTTGGAAAGGTTGTGATGATCAGGGGATGTTTCTGACGACTGGATGAAGGCTTCACACCCACCCTCAAGGAGGAGGATCCAGGCAGCTACAGACAGGGCAGCCTGACCTCTGTCCTAGAGAAGGATGGAGCTAACCCTTCTTGAAGCCATATCCAGGCACACGAAGGAGAAAGTGAGTGGGGACAGACAACATGGGTCTACCGGTAGCAAGTCATGCCTGCCTAACTAGATTCCCTCTGAGGAAGAGAATACTGATAGCATAGATAATGGGCAAGCAGGGGAGATGTAACCACAGACTGCGAGGTAAAGGGGAAAGACAAAGAAAGCAAGGGGTCAGTATCTTAGAGAACTGGTACCACAACAGGCTCAGCACAGGCTGAGAGAAACCTTCTTAAGCTTAATAAGGGTAAATGCAAAGTATTTCATCTTAACAGAAATACTCCCATGCAACAGTATGGGCTGGGGGCCAACATTGCCAAGTCCCACCTGCCCTGGTGGACACACTGAATATGAGTCAGAGCTGTGTCTGCAGTGAAGGTGGTTAACCATACAACAGGCTCCATTAGAGATCAGGAAGCAGGTCCAAAAAAAGCCATCCCTTCTTCTGTTTCAGTGCTTGTGAGGCTGCAAAGAGTGCTGCATCCTTTTTGAGTTCCCTAGCACAAGAAAGCCACTGACACAATGGAGCACATCCAGCAGTCAGGCTGCCAAGGTGGTCAGGGGGCTAGAGCACGTATCAGTCCCTAGAGAGGATGAGAAGTGGGTTTGCTTAGCCTAAGAAACAAAAGCAGGACAGATTCTAACAGGAACATGCTACGGTTTTGCCCTGTTAGAAAATCCATATGGAAAAAAAATCCTTAAGGAAAAAGGATTAAGCAGGAATATACAGAATTTTGTGTGTGAAATATGCACAGAATTTTGCTACATGTACATTTATACCAGAAGTTTATTTGTAGGAAACTTCTGCCTCTTCTATTGAACTTTAAAAAGTTCCAGTGTCAGGCTGCCCTTAGCCTCCCATTTGCTGTCATTGCTGCTGGCATTCTGTTCCTTTTAGGACTATAATACAGAGAATTGGATCTGAAATCAGAAGTACTATTTATAAGTCCTTTTCACCCTTTTCTCACAGGTAAATAAATTTAAGTTTTTCTACCACCAGATAACTCAAATACTGTGCTGTATTTCACTCTTCTCTCCCTAAAAAGACTTACATTTTTTAAAAGTTATAACTTAAAAGCTATTACATTTTTATTCTGAACAGAAATGCTTGACATTATCAGAGCAAGATATTAAGAAATAAGGTTTTATATCGAGTACCAAATGTTATATTTACTGTTCTAATTGCATTCTGTATTCAGCTTTCATGAAAACTTCTCCTGCTGATATGACCTGAAATTCCATTCTTTCAGTGCAAAGTCACAGTAATGCTCTTACGGAGGACCAGTACCCCACATCCTTTTGGAAATCCTTTAACATTTCTAGCTAGTACTTGAAGATGACATTATCACAACCAGCTGTTGCTTCTTTCCTTAGGACACTGCCTTCATTCAACAAGAAGGACATTGCTGGGCTATAATGACATTCATCACTGCGGACAAACTGGTATCCAATAGGATTAGGCTGGTCCCTGAGCTGTTCTTGAAGCCTGGCTTATTTGGAAACCAGCCACATTCTTTGGTCTAGCCGCTGCCTTATTCTACAATTTGAGGGTGAATACCTTTAAAGAAAGTAGAACACAGTTAAGTTTCTGAGAACTCTTTTCTTCTACTATCTTGCCTTAGTGATAGAGAGTTTAAAATGAGATATTCTGATGCAGGTATCTGGCACTGCCATAACCAATTTACTGTTTTCAGTTTCTCTAATAACTGCAAGTAAAAAACAGCAAACTGTCATCATTTATATCAATAACATTCAAGACATTGAGTGACAATGTTGTAGGTTTCATACTGAATTATCTAGAAGTAATGAAAAATTGCACTTTATTTTTCCCATAAATATGAATACATTCCTGAAGAACACAGCATCTGAAATTCTGCAGTGTCAAATACACTGTGGATGTAGAAACCTATTTGGCAGCTGAAAAAAATGTTAGCAAGAAAAAGTGGATTTGTAAAATAGCAAGAAAAGAGGAGAGGAACTACTTTCTGATAGAAGACTACATGTAACTCAAGTTAATACTGACAATTGCCTTCATCGGCTTGCACAGGCTTTCTGTCACATTTCCAAGTGAAGTGCAGTCATACCTCTCCTCCTGATCACTACCGCAGTCAGCTGAGATTGCAGCCCGTTTCCTGAATTTGGCCTGTAAGAACTCTTTTTATCTGAAAGACTGAAACATGCACTACTGCTTGGCATGCAGAAGCAATACACACACACCGTATGTACTCAGAGCACAAAAGCATTACAACTGGTGATAAAGAACGTGGTTCTGAGAACCAATACAGTGGATTAAGCATGAAATAATAACTGGTACACAACCACTTATGTCATTCTCCACCTTACAACTAAGTATGCATTCCTTAAGTTGTTTTCTTTCCTTCCTTTTCTTGTCTGAAAAACAAAAAACAAAAACAAAACAAAACAAAAAAACAACGTGTAATGCTTCTCATTAATTCTGAAAGCTTAAACACAGATCTGGAATCATCACATGCCAAAAAATTGTCCTGAAATATCTGCAGAGCAGTCAAGTGCTGAACAGCTAGCAGTACTTAGATTTATGTTGTTGCTTACACTTGAGAACATGCACAGAAGCCTTCCGGGAAGAACATTCTGAAAAAGAAGACTAGTCCACTGCGGGAGGTAGAGAAGGAAAAGTCAGAAAAGCAACACAGTGCCTGTAAGGCAGGGGGAGGGAGGGAAGAGGATGGAAAGCACGTGAACTTCTTTTAGCAGAGATGACTAAATGTTAACATAAATACAGAAAAAGAGGCGCGTGTGACTTCAGGTGATCAGCTGAGACAAAGATAATACTAAATACAATCCTGTTTAAGTGCTTTGAATGGCTTTGCTCTTGCTTTGAACAAGTAAAATAAAGTCCACAGACTATTTGTTTCGCTCAAACTTTAAGGACTCCTCTTCTTTCTCATGGCAAAATCAATACATAAAATGAAATGAAGCAGTTTCTACAACACAAAGAAATGTAAAAGGTTTCCATAAAACTGCACTAGAAGATTACAGTCAGCTGTTTTACCTTTCAAGGGGTTAACATGAGATGAAGGTTGGTCAGTTCCCTGTTAAGAAGCAAGTATTTCTGAAACAATCAAAGTCCCAGCAACATAGGTTCCACACAGCCAAAAGTTTTTGCTGTTATAGTTCTAAGTGACGCACAATTCCCAGCAGACTCAGGAAATAAAACCAAGCGACTCTCAGCATTGTGGTTTGCCCAGGTTCTCTTCAGAGGGGAGCGGGAAAGGGGAGGAGAGGAAGGAAAGGAACACAGGAATTCATAAATTTCTAAGCTGTTGGAAACAAAACCCAAGAACGCTCATGCCTTACAAAGCTTTCCCTTCCTCCACCCCCCTCCATTTTTACTTTACTTAGCAAATTATCACTACTTTTCCTTAGGTCACACAGAGTCCCAAAGGAAGCCTCTCCACTGGGGACAAAGCAGGGAGGCAATACTGACGATCTCACAGCAATTCCCAGTGGTCTAGCAGACATTGTTTAGATAAAGAAAATGCCACAAAAAAAAATGGAAAAAAAAAATAATGACAATCCAAATGAAAACTTCCTCTCCTGACTACTGCTTTTACATTCTTTGCAAACACGCTCAATCAAGACTGCACAGACTTCTGCTGTCATCGGTCCCCAACTCCTGACAGAATTTAGAATTCTACTAATTTCAAAGAAAATCTTCAAATTGAAGAGCAAGGAAAAGGATGAGAAGAAGAAAAGGAAATAACAACAACAAAAAAACAAAACAAAAAACATTTCTGAGACTCTATACACTGAACAAGACACATTTTTCTTTGAAAATGACTTTAATATGTTTACTTTTATACATTCTAAAAGCAAAAATTAAAAAAAAAATTAAGGCCAACATTAAGTACACAACAGATTTGTAGCACAAATATTTTAACTACTCTGTGGAGAGACTAGATTAGCAATAACTTTAAGAGCTAACGAATAAGGCTCAAAATTAGAATCATTAATTAACAAGCCAAAAATCTATTATAATAAAATTTCTCCATTTATTAACAGATAAGAACGATTGTAACGAAAGATTTAAACATATTTGGTGAAGTTTTTGTTTTGCCCTTTTTTGTTTTTAAAGTACACAGCTTTTAATCCCATTTGTGTTTGCTTTTTAATACATGAGTATTTGGAAGAAATACTTTTTGCTTTTCTACACTTCAGGTTCCTGCACGCTCTGTATCAAGTTGGCATAGTCAGACGTACTCACATCTAAACAATAATTCTTTGTTTAAATTTACTCAACTGCTTTCCTCCTACAGCTACCCTTAAAAAAATCAGGTAAGTAACCTTTTTCAAAAATTGCAAGAAAGAGCTGGTTTGTTATTTATTATTCACTTCCTGACAGTCTGCTCCTCCAGATCACCAGTTAAGGACGCATAAGATTTTGCTGAATGAAAATGATGCATGAACATTTTAAATCAAGCTGGAACTATTTGAAAATTAATTTCAATACTACCATCCTAAGAAACAAGCTGCTAAATTCCTCCCCCTCAAGTCGTCTCCTCCTCCAATAGTGGAAATAGTTTTTCCACTATTTTTCCTGAAAAAAGGCATACTACTTAGCCTTAAAATTTAACTTTCAACAGTCCCTTGGGGAAAATACTTACATCTAGTGTGTGCAAACTTGCAGACTATTATTTATTTAAACGTATTTTCAATTGTTCTAGATGCCTTGTATCAACATCCTGTAGAATTATGACAGTGGCTTTAGACTGAAATGGATTAAACTCTATAGTCATCAAACAACAGAGATCTATCAGTCGTTTTTGACATTTCTCTAAACCATCCTTAATTTTCCCACGTAAAGCTGGATCTTTTCTCAACATATTCACTTCAAGCACTGACAATCCTATCAAACTTGTTAGAATATCATCAGCAAAATTTACTTCAAGATACGCTGAACCATCAGAAATTTTTGCCTTTATATCCCAGGACCCATTACTGCTCCTGAGGTTTCCAGTGAGAGTTACAATAAAACACTTAACTTTCACAATTGTGACAGCTTCTGGTTTCTTTGCAAGGAGAATGGAAAGGTATGTGAAAGGTGGAGAATCTAAATCAAGGTCACAAGCCTCTACTGCTCTGCAAGGAACGGTCTGCATATCATGCTTTGGCTGATCTGCTTCTGGATCAGTTTTTGAGAAAGATACAGGATCACTGTGTAACTGCCTGCTGTCAGAAGCATGATGTGATTTACATCTGCTCTCATCTAAGTCTTTATCATTCTGCCTTTCTTCATGAGAATTTCCCAAAGAAAAAAACGCAGAGCTGCAGGCCTGATGTACACTGTTATGCTGTGAAAAGCCATTCATACTATTGCCATCTCCAGCAGGTACTGTTCTTCCAAAAGTCTTTTGCTTGCTGGTAGCTTCTACAGGCTTCTCTCTTTCATGCCCTTCATCTCTTCCAGAAGTGCCATTTAAAGATGAATCGCTGGAGTTTCTATATGTATGTGGAATCCTCTCAGTCGTTAAATCAATGCTTCTGTTTGTGACCACTGCTGGCACTTCTTCCAGCTCTCTTTGGATCTCTTCTTCCAGAAGAATGTCATCTTCCAAAGGAAAATCATTTAACTCCACAGGAGTTTGTTCACGTGAATGAGAGCCTACTGACACCTGTTGCAACGTATTTTCGTTGCGTGCAGGGAGTGAACCTGAGGCTGTATTAAAATTGTTGCTTCTACTCCAGTATCCACTTTCTGAAGACGTTTCATTGTTTAAAATAACTCCATTATTTTCATCAAGACTGGCTAAGAGCTCTTCATCTGAAGGGCCTAGAGTTTGTTCTAACTCATCCATAGGACTGAGAACAATTTGTTCATGACCAGGTTGTCCAACAGAATTAGGGTTCTCAGCTTCTCCAATTAGTCTAGCAAGGACTCTTTCCTGGGAATACTCCTCCAGAAGAGCATCCACTTCACCCCCTAACAGTTTCACATTTTCTGGTTTAAGCAAAAGGACTCCAAGACGATACGCAACACTACCGTGTAAAGTGATTTTTGTTCCTGGAGGAAGATCACTATGGAGGACCGGCACCGGTTGGTACTCCATGCCCTGAATTTGATGGATCCCATCAGTTAGCTGCAGCATCAGCATTCGAGTAGGCTTTGCCTCCCAGGGCTTCGGGAATGCCTGAGTATTGGCTGTTACTTCTTCGTTCACAGTACTTTTCCCTCTTATCTTCTGCAACTGGGAATACGCTGGCTGGCTAACATCAACCAGTGAATCGATCTGTATGGAGTAAAAGCCAGACAGCTCTCCTTTGGGAGCATCCAAGATGCAATCAGGCAAAATCGGATATTCTAAATCTCTTAGATCCGTAAGAAGCCATTGCTCAAATACCTGCTTGTTAATCTGAGCTTGACTTAAGTTACTACCACTGTTTTCTTCCTGGATCCAATTAATACACGCTTCCAACCATGCCAAAGGAACCTTAACGTGCCACGTGGATGAAAGCCAAGTTTCCACTCTTGCTGCAGTGTTAAATGTAGACATTTTCTTTTAAGCTAGAAGAGTGAAGTCCCTAGAAAAAAAACAAACAGAAAGACATGTTTACTCTCTGTAAGTAGCTGAATTTATGATAGGGCTCTCACTTGTACAATACAGCAATTTGCCCTTGATTCAAAGTTCAAATATTCTAAGAGTGGTAACATAGATGAGATTTAAAATAGATACTCTTCTGTGGATACTAAATATAAACACGTATTTCCAATACTTGAAGAAGTAAGCTTCAATTGGCATAAACAGTCTATGAGAGTATGAGGTAAGCATCACAGAGCATCAGGAAAGCATCAAGATCTCTACAGCCAACCCCTCTTGCTGATTTCTGCTTTCTTGTTGATTTAATTACAAGCACACAACTGAGGCCCTTCTGGTGCAGACAGGCAGGCCAGACCGAATGAATCTGAAAGACGACTCCTGGTCATTTAATAACCAGAACTATGCACAAACACGGCTTTTTCCCTGTTTGCTTGTTTTATTCTGGGCGCTGCTGCTAACATCCAACTGACCTGAGCAGTTCCCAACAGAAGCCGCCCCCCTCCCCCCCCACTCACCGCGGCCCCGGGCCCGACGCCGGTTGCTGACGGGAGGGGTTGGGGGGGGGGGGGGGCGGGGGTTGCAGCCCCGAAATGCCCGCGCACGCCGCCAGCCAATGGCGGCCTCGCGCGGTTTCACGTCTCGCGAGAGCATCGCCCCCCCCCCTTCCTCCTCCTCCTGCCCCCCCCCCCCCCCCCGCCCAACCGGAGCTGGGCAGCGGGCACCGGGCGGGGTTTTCGCAGACGCCATTTTCTCTCCCCGCGACCGCGGCCCACTCGCGCTTCCCTTCGTCGCCTCCCGCCGCCGCCTCCGTCGCGGCCGCCGCCCGGCAGGTGAGGGGAGCGGCGGGGCGGCGCGGGGCCGTGCGGAGCGGCGCGGGGCGGCGAGCGCTGCCCTGCTGTCGGTGCCGGGGCCTGCCTCGCCGCGGGCCCGCACGGAGGGCGGGGCGAAGCGGGGCCGTCCTTCCCCTCGGCGCTGACGGGCAGCCGTCTCAGCCAATGGGGCGGCGGCGGGGGGGCGCGGCGGGGCCAATGGGGCGGCGGCGCTGTCGGCGGTGCGCGTTGGCGGCGGCGGGGGCTGCTCCCCTTTCTCTCCCGTGCGCGGCGGGGCCGGCGGCGGCCGCAGGTAACGGGGGAGGGGGGAGGAGGCGGAGGAAGGGGGCTGAGGCGGTTGGGCCGGGGGCACAGCGCCGCGAGGGCCCCGCCGGAGGAGAGCGGGGTCACCCCGCCGCCCCCCCACTTCCCCCCCCTCCGATAACTCCGTGACGGGGCCTGTGGCTGAGGGAAGGCCGTTGAGGGACGGTTGGGTGCGGCCCGTGCCCGTGCTGCCGGCGGCGGTGCCCCCACCCCGCCCCGGTGCGGGTCTGCGCCGCCGGGCGCCTTCTTTTGTGCGGCCCTGGGCGGGGGGGGGAGGCGGAGGTGGGGGTGAGTCTCCTTGTGACCGCGTGGTGCTGTCGGCTTTTCCGCTCCCGGCTCCGCCTAGCAGCGGGCAGGCGCCATTGCAGCCGCCGCCGCCGCCGCCATTTCTGCTGGTCCCCGCCGCCGGGGAGGGGAAGGGAAGGGGAAGGAGGAGAAGGGGAGGGAGGGGAGGGGAGGCCGGGGCTGCGGGGTTATGTAACGCCGCCTCCGCCCCGCCCGCCGCCCCGACCGGCGGGGAGAGGGAGAGCGAGGGGAGCGGACGGGCTGGGGCTCGGTGCCGCCGTGCCTCGGCGCTCTGCCCTGTCGGTGTTTAAATATATAAAAAAAAAAAAAACACAACATCGGGTTCGGCGGGCTAATCCCGCAAAGTCGATTTGCAGAGCACAGTGAGTGAGAACACCTTCAATGCACGTGACTGGGGGACACACGGTTAGGAGGGGATAAGCACGCAGGACCAGAAAAGATTAAGCCCTGTGCCGGTGTGTTACGTCTCGTTCCATTCCGCACAGCCCTCAAATCGCTGGGATGGTCAGAAGTAAAATAACCAAGGTCCAAAACGGCTATTTGAACCTTGTAAAAATCCCTCTTCACTCGTATTAGTGTTTTGGCAACGCGTGGTTGAGGCTCTGTTAAGCATGCACGGAAAGGCCGGCGTGTTCTGTGAAGGCAGTTGCTCAGCAGCGGCTGGCTGTGGTAGGCTGAATGCCTCTCAGCAGTGCCTGTTAGCCTGCACAAACGAGGTAACTATAACAAATGAACAACTAGCTGAGAGTGTGTTTAAAAAGTTCAGTCTGTCTCACTTTTCTGCTTCATGGAAACCAGAGTGAGCGTCGACTGTTTCTTGAGGAAATTGAAATTAAACAATAAAATACTGTTTGAGATACAGGTTTGTTCCGCAGTGCTGTAGTAGAGTTGCGTTTTTGGAGACAATAAACTGTAAAATAATCTGTTCTGTCTGGGCTTTTAATGTAACTTAGAAGTGTTCCCAGATGGACTAAACAAAAGAAGGTATGCTGAAAAGCCAATTAGTACATTGATAACAGGATTGATCAAATAAAAAAGGTTAAATAAAAGTAATGCTGACAGTTATCAGAGAACTTTTTTTAATTGGAAATTGTTTAGAACTAACATCAGGAACAGATTTTTACACAGCATCCTTTTAAAAATTGAATTCTAGACGTGTAATATAGCATGTTGAAAATAGAGGAACCGTGTTGTTCTAAGTATCCGAAAATCTTTGTTAGTAAACGAAATTACTTAAAACTAGCAAATGACTGAAAACTGCCTTAATTCAGGCTGTAATTGATTATCTGTAAATTTACACGCTTGTATAATATTTCCTCTTAGTGGAGTGTTTGGCCTTGGTACGTGTTCTCATTTATTAAGAAAAGCTCTGCAATGAAACTCAGGTCAAACCCCTGTTTTTCTGTCTGTAGCGAGAATCATAGCTGTAAGTGAGCAGAGACACAACTGATCTATGCTGTTTTCATAGGCTCGTGAAGCAATAGGCTGTTGGATTTTGATCCCGCCCAGAATACTTGAGTTTTTCTCCGCAAGGATATATAACAGCGGTAAGTTCCAGAGGCAAGCATTTCGTTTCGCTTTTTCTCTTTAGTAAAATGGGCAATTTGCCTTTTCACAAAATAGGTATGCTAGCTCTAATATTCTTCCAACAGGTTTTGTCTGCCCACCTAGGAAAAAGAGGTAATGGAGACTGAACAACAGGAGGAGACCTTTACCAACACAGAGACAAATGGTAAATTTTTTAAAGGACTATTTCTTTCTAAAAAGAACCCTTCAAAATATTTTTTAAAATATTTTTTTAATGCTTTAATTGTATGAAATATGCTTTTCTTGGCATTAGTTTTGCATTCTGTATTAAATGTATTCATATTTGATTAGCATGTGTTGCGTGCTTTTGAAGCATGAAAACATAATTTTTCTGTGAACGTGTTTTAGAGAGAGCATAAGTAGCTGTGAGTGTGTAGAAATACTATTAGGCATATTTTTAAACTGTGTTTATCCTAGGAAGTTAGGGTGTTAGTGTTGAGTTGGTTTGTGACAGTTTTTCCAAACAGGTTTTGAAACACTGCTTTCCTGTTATTTCACCGTTATTTTGGTGTTGGACAAACTACCTTTGAACTTTTTGGTTGAAAGATTTTTTTCCAATTACTTTTTTTTTTTAAAAAAAAAAAAGTGGATGGTGCTGCACTGTTTTAAACAGCGTGTTGTGAAGATATGACTAAGTGAGTTAGATGTCAATAACTAATGTAGGTATGCAGGTTCATAAAGTAAAAACCTGTTTCCCTGTGTGGATACTTAAAGTAGACATCAGAAATTAATGCTGAGCTAACTGGAAAGAGTATGCTAGGAATACGGAGCATAAACATGACATCCGTTCCATTTTGTCGTGACTTAGAAAGTTAAATAAATGTTTGTGTTTCCCCCCTATGGACCTCTCTACAGGCAAACGTCCTGCAGAAGATATGGAGGAAGAACAGGCCTTCAAAAGATCTCGGAATACAGACGAGATGGTTGAATTGCGCATCCTGCTTCAGAGCAAAGTATGCTTTTTATTATCGCTCTGTTGTTGCTTATTGCGTTGCTAAAGTCAGTGGTGACAAAATGTATGGTGGGATATATTTTCAGAAAGAACATTGATACTAAATGTAAGTAGGAAAATTTTCCATTGTGCACGAGTAGTAGTAGAATAGTATCGTGATAGAATTTGCTTCAGTGATCTTCTAAAGGTAAGTCATTGAGGATCTGCAGATTTATTTTTAAGGGCTCTTCTTTCTGAAAAAATAAAATAGCAGAAATGAACATCTGTTTTTCTTACGTTTAAGTGGGAGGTTGTTATTTCAAGGGGGGTGATTGTGAAAGGAAACGGTTTAAAGAAATGATCAGCTAGTGATTATTAAGTACAGTAGGTAAGATGAGAACTTGTCTGGGATCTTCGTAACTTTTCCGTGACCAATTTCCTAAATCTATTCAAATGCACAGACAGGAAGAAATGTGGGAGTAATGCTGCAGGGATAGCAATAGTTTCATTAGCTAGTGTGAACTGTTATGGTAAAGTTGCCAAGTATGAATTTTGTCTACTGTTTACATTTATTAAACGTAATTTATGTTGTTTGAAGTATCTCACTGTTTTGTGTTGGCATGGGGGAATATTATCTTAACTCTGTGTGGCATTTCTGACCAATAGTCAAGTTGCGTGGAAACATTTGCGTGCTGTTAGCCTCAGGTATGAACCATTTAATAAAAGCCATACTTTCTGCATGTAGTCCTTGAAATAACCTGGTAAAAATGCGGTTTTGCAATTACTCTTTTTTAATACCTGCTAGTTTATTCCCGATGCTTTTTTAGAAACCTAAATTTAGACAAAGGAGATGTTAACAGTCACCTTTCCAAATGTACTAATCTGAAAAGTTAGTTGTCTTACATGGGTATAAACAAAAGTAGCCCCTGAAGTTGTCAAGAAACACTTGCAGTGGAAAATTGACCAAACATAACACTTCAAAAGAAAATAATAAATTAGGGAAATCACTGACGTTCATAACATTCATGGAATTCCTTTTTTTTTTTTTTTCAAGTCAATGGTCTCAACTATGAGACTGTTCTAACATGGGTGGAATTGTCTAGAAACTTGAATTTGGAATTGAAATAATACTATACTAGTTGCAAAACTGAATGTTCTTCTAGCTAAGTGCAGTGGTAAGAGCCGTTGGTCTTTTTTTTCTTATGGACAGGCTTTATCAATTTGTTCGTATTTGATTTGAAGCTTTCAAAAGAAGAACAAGTACCTGCCTGCTCTCTCCCTTCCCCTCCCCTCCCCAGCTGACAGGGTAGGGTAGGGTAGTACAAAAATAGATGTATCATTCTTATTCTGGATACAGTCTGTGTTGGCCAAATGTAACTTCTGAAAACTCTTTTCCAGAACGCTGGAGCAGTGATTGGAAAAGGTGGCAAAAATATTAAGGCACTTCGTACAGACGTGAGTATATATGAGTTTGAACTAATTTAACACCAATTCTTTCAGAGCACTACATCGAAAGCTTGCTTGCGTGCAGTTTTAGAAATGGGACAATTCAACTCTAGACATCAATATTCTAGTTACAAGCCATTTGTAATACTTGTTAGAGTAGGTAACTTAGTTCTTCAGTTTGTACTGTAATTACAGCCCAGCTTGACTCCTGTGGGAGGAGAAGTTTACATTAAACCTCTTCTCTTTTGAATAGGATTCCACTAAATTACACACTTCAAATTACTTAACATCCTAATGAGAAATATTGACAAAGCTTGATACCCTTAATTGTACCATTTCCCATATGTGTGAATCAATTATAGTGCTACTGAAACCATTGCAGGTGGCTGGCTTAACCCAGTGATAGAGGAATTCTTCAACTTCCTTTAAAAAAAAACCAACCACCCCCCCCACCCCACCCCACCCCCAAAATGGCCCATCTGTTCCTTAACAGCTTGCACATCAAACACAAAAGCATTAATGTTAAATTTGCTTGATTAGAGTATAGGTATAGAACAGCAAAGAAACATTTCATTCTGTTACTTGGAAGCATTTTTAAACAGTCATGACTTATATGCCTATTCGCATATTAGAGTGGGTTGACTCTTGTGATTAGACACATGTTCTACGTTAATGTTATGTATTTATAAAACTTGGCAACGCTTCTTAAATTCTGTTTGTTTACACTCTTGCACTTAACATCAGCTACAATTTCAACAATTTTTTTCAAGCAGTACTCTGTTCAACACAATATTTGGTAGTATGTCATTGCAAATCAGTTCCAACTTAAGGTCATAAACTACAGCAACTTCCTAGAACTGAGGTTGAAGCTGAAATGGTCAGGAATCATACATACGCTCTCTTTGGCAGCTAATGGTTTTTTCTTTTTCGTTGTTTTCCTTCTTTTTTTTTTAAAAAGTAAATCAATACATCCACCTAAGTCCAGATAATTTAGTATGGTCTGGAAAACTGAACTTTCCCAATTTGCCCGAGGATTCAGTAGTATCAGTCTCGACAGGTTTTGTGTCTACCCTCATGAGCCAGCCTGCTTACTGAAACATCATACGATAACAGTAAAAAGTAGTTCAGTCAGATCAAGTGACTCATTTTTAAGGTCCATACTGTTAAGCCACAGTCGATGTAGCAATCCGTTATTGTGTTAGTCTTCAGAACAACTTAAGCTTGTTTCATTAATTGAGAGTAATGAGTATAGTTTGTATTAAATTAAAATTTATTGCTTTTCCCCCTTTTCCCTCTCCTTGTTTTTTTGGCCATATATCTCCGTTGCCCATGTACTGGATCGACTTGCCCCTGCGTTGCCCACCATGACGTTGGCCCATCCGCCCCTGAACGCCCATGTGAAAACCCTGGTTGGCTATGCCCAAAAATGTGCTCGTTGCCAAACGGGTACCATACTTGACAACTTCCGATTGAATACCCATGCCCAATGCCAACATCCACGAACGCCAATGACCAATGCAGTACAATGCCAGTGTTTCAGTCCCAGACAGCAGTGGCCCCGAGCGGTATGTCCCAACAGTTTATGCCTCACTGCCTGATTAGAAAGAGAGAAATGTATTTTATTACCTGCCTTTTATATAATTAAATAGTATCCCCTTATAGACGGTGTATTGTTTTTTTCAAGTTTTCTGTCTTATTTTCCCCATTAAGTCTTTTTGTCACTGAACTTTTACGTGAGTTGCCCACCCAAACAATCCACTAATTTTATTTCAATGGAAGGAGCACAGCTTCAAGTGTTGCATATTCGCTGCATTGTAAATCAGATTGTTTCAAAGTAGTCTCTCGCTCTGTCTTTGTGGCCCACCTTGCTCCCTCAACATTGCCTGTTCATAATTATTTCTGATGAAATGCTAACTCTGGTTCACTTTCCTTCACTTTTCATTTGTGTTGTCTTTTTTTTTGTCTTGCATTTGTATTTGTTTTCTTGCAGAGCCCATTAGTAATCTAATTTCTAACTGGTCTCATAACCTTACTCCAGATACAGTGTTCACCACTTGCATATCCCCACTTTTACTACGAGAAGGTGTGCCAGTTTTACCAATGTAATAGTGAGGGTATCCTAAATTAGTGGTGGCGGGGAACATGAATATTCACTTCTACTTTCAGTTCTGCGTCAATTTCTTGCCCACTTAATCTAAGCCCTTCCAAAAGTCCTCTCTTTCTCTCTTTCTCTCTCTCTTTCTCTCTCTTTCTCTGCAAGACCTACCAAGTCTTAAATGTATCAACCATACATTTTGGGCATAAACAAAGAAAGATGCATGTGTTCTAAATTCAGTAAACAGGTTTACTTTAAATGGGGAGTATTAACTGTAAGTTCCTCTGTGTAGTAAATCTTGTTAGAATATTGTGTATGAGTATGAATACAAAATTTACTTTTACTTTTTCTTTTCCACCATCTCCGTATTGTCTGGCACTGTGGCTTCTGACAGCATCTTGAGTATAAGTGCAGATATAGAGACAATTGGAGAAATCTTGAAGAAGATTATCCCTACTTTAGAAGAGGTATGTATCTAAACATGTTTCTTCCTTAGAGGTATGAGGCTAGCTTTTAAAATGATCATTCTAGATGGTTTGCTGCTTACTTTAATACATGAAATTAGAAAATAAACAACACAACCCTTTTAAACAAGGGGTGTGACAGTATGATCCTCTAACTACATGATGGTGTCTTTTTCGGTAGAGGACAGAGAGGGTCTTTAATTACTAAATGAATATTTAGAACAGCCTTCCCCTCCCCCTGGCTTTTTGAGCGCTTGCCTACTGATAGGTTTAGTTTGAAGTTAGCTCTGTGGTAATCTGTATCCTGCCTTGGTTTTGAAAGCACAAGAGGGTCTGGTATCTTCCTAAATGTGTATAGAAAGTTGTGCAGTGTAATAAAAGTAAGGAAAACTGATTTGACATCAGTTCATGTTCAGGCGAGGTGCTAGTCTGTCAAGGGAAATACATAATCAATAAATTAAGTTATACCACCATGTATGGTGGGGAAAAAAAATCCTGAACAAAACCCAAAATTATTATGTTAATTTATCGAGGCTAACATTTTTATTCTTTTTCTTTATGCATCTTTCATGCAGTATCAACACTACAAAGGCAGCGACTTCGACTGCGAATTAAGACTTCTTATTCACCAAAGTCTGGCAGGAGGAATTATTGGCGTCAAGGGTGCTAAAATCAAAGAACTCAGAGAGGTACTGTTTTCTGTTCTTCTTGATTCAAATTCTGTTCTGTAAATAGCTTAGTGGTTTGTGTTCATAAAGAGCAAGTGTAAGTATTTTTTGTGCAGTAATTCCTTTTGAACATACTGCATATGTGATTTCTGTGTTCTGAGATGAATCTGAGTTGAAACTTCAATACAAACCTTCAGAAATAAAGAGGTGGTTAGTAATAGAGCTTAAACTTTCTTTTCAAGCTTTTAAGCAGTGTTAGTGGTGGAGTAATGTTTATAAAGGATCATTTTTTGATGAAAATGGTGCTCATCACTCCTTCTAGAAGGAACTGCTGCCTAGACCAGATTCCTTGGAGTAGCTGGATGTGAGAAACGATTTAGGTTTTTTTTTTTTCCCCACAAACTTTCATGATGGTAGTTCAGTGTATGTCTGCATATCATTCTGAAACTTGAAGACCATTGTTTTCTTTAAGTGAAGGAATGAGGTTTTCTCCTAAAGAACTAATGGTCTCTGTGAATTTAAAGACCTGTGCTCTCTGTCCTTCGGTGGCATTGTGCTAGAGGCCATTTCAGGTCAGTTCAGGTGTAAGCTGATAAACCTTTGTGTGGGCTGAGGAAGGCAAGATGGCTAGACATAATTCCAGCAACATTGCTGTCTTGCATCAAAAAAATGTTTTTCCTGTCACATGAAGGTTAATAAAACGTGAGCTTCCAGTGCATATGCGATCCTTTTCCTAGTATTTAATTGAAAAATGGCGAACATAAGACATAATGGAAAGAAGAGAAAAATTGAGCTTTTTCCTTCTTCAGACAAAAAGATATAATCACAAAGCTTTTAAAATGGGTATTCCTAAAAGCAAATTTGTTGTGGGAACTTGAAAACAAGCAAGCACTTAAAGTGATTGGGAATTCAGTTGTCTTTTTGGATCGATTTTATTTTTCTAATTAATGTGCATCTTAACCCATTTTTATTTTTGACAAGTTTATAAAGTTGTTTAATTATATTTTTTAAATCTTGGCTACTTTTTCTTTTCAACAGAACACTCAGACTACCATTAAGCTCTTCCAGGAGTGTTGTCCTCATTCAACTGACAGAGTGGTGCTTATTGGTGGAAAACCTGATAGAGTTGTTGAATGTATCAAGATTATTTTGGATCTGATCTCTGAGGTAATGTTCATTAAATTTTATTCTTTCTTTGGCATGCGTGAATGCTAAGGATCGTGTGGTTGGAACATTGCATCTTTCAGTTTCCATTTTGAGTTCAATACCTCCCACTTTTCCAGCAACAAAGTGTTGGGACTGTTACCACTTTTTGAAATTACTGCTGTTCCCTAGAATTGTGGTGCAACTTACGGGAGAGGGAAGCAATTTTTTGTACTAGTGGTCCATTAGTCATGCCTTGCCTGTCATTAAGATTCAGAAATTGAAGAGGGAGACAAATACCACTGATAAGCAACAGCAGTTTTTCTGTTGTAGCTAAGTTTCCAGGAAAACACATTATCTCCTCCTTTCTTACCAGCATTGTGAAATCAAAAATAAATTCTAAATGCATAAGTTCACTTCTATGCAAGTAATATATTTAACTAAATACGCTAATTACAGTGGTGCTAACTTGCTAACTGGGGGGTGGTGTTTTTTATTTGTTTTAGTCTCCGATCAAAGGACGGGCCCAGCCTTACGATCCCAATTTCTATGATGAAACATATGACTATGGTGGCTTCACGATGATGTTTGATGATAGACGGGGACGTCCAGTAGGCTTTCCAATGCGTGGGAGAGGAGGTTTTGATCGAATGCCTCCTGGTCGTGGTGGCCGACCTATGCCTCCATCAAGAAGAGATTATGATGATATGAGCCCTCGCAGAGGACCTCCACCACCTCCACCAGGTCGTGGTGGCAGAGGTGGCAGCAGAGCTCGTAACCTTCCTCTTCCTCCTCCTCCACCTCCTCGTGGCGGGTGAGTTGTTGCATAAAGGCATTGTACAAAACTCAAGTTGTGTACCGTCTACTGAATTGTATTCATGTTCCCAGTGTTTGTTTCACACTTCAGTGTTGGTGGTGATTATGCAAGATTGTGCGCAGATTGCTGTGGAGTATTTGGAAAAGTATTGGAATTTATTTGCTACTCTGTAGCAAACTGCCAGGACTGTGATCAGTAGTTGTGTAATGCCCTTTGTTGTTCACGACTTGGCTAAATTAGTTAGAAATAAAGGCGTGGGAGACTCATGAATGTGAAAATCTGAATTGGAATATATAAAACTAGTTTACAATGTGATTTATTTGCGGCTGCTTTTTTCATTTTAGAGATCTGATGTCTTATGACCGAAGGGGCAGACCAGGAGACCGTTACGATGGAATGGTAGGAGCTTAAAATTTGCTTTGTTGCATTTCATTAACGCACTGAATGCCTGAATATACTGTTGCTAAACACAACCACTTAAACTGGGGACATGCATAGTTCTGAAATTTTGATGTGATCAAAATGACTTCTCTATAAAAATGATCACTCCTGTGTAGGAGTGTTGGAAGGATAAAGAGTATCTGAGATGTGATCCATTTTCTTTCTTTTCCCCCCACCATCAGTGACGCAAAGTTTGACTTTGCTCTACTCTGTAAGTTTTCTTGCACTGGCTATTTTTTTTTAAGATAACGGCAGAAACAGGAGTTAGTAGGTTTCTCAGATGAAGAAAACATGTCAGAACAGTTATCTTAAATTGTTTGGTTCATAGAAGCATTCTGAATGCATATCTTGGAAAACATGGAATAACACAGAATGTAGAGTAGTACCAATGAAGAGCTCTAGGTGATCTTGGAAGATGATTGCTCTTTTAATCAATTTTTGTCTATTTTATGGTTTCTGTGGTCGCAAAAGCGGTCGTAATTCTGTATGTTACGAAGCCAGGGCCACTAATAAGTTGAATGCTAAATGAAATTAGGTACATTTAATCATGTTAATGCTAACATCTGCTTGAGGGGAGAACAAGTCTCATAACTTCTGGAAAAGGGTACCCTTCTGTGCTGTACTCTGAGCACAGCTTCCCCAGCAGTCGTGTTCAGTTGTACTAGATTCCTGGAAAGAGAATTATAGGTGTTCGTGCTAACCTTTTTGTCTAACTTTGTTGGCCACTGTTCTTGAGATGACAGATGAGATCTTAAATTTTTGTATTATTAAATGAATGAACAAAAAAGAGGAGGCATCAAATTGGGCTATCTAAATGGGCTTTACACATTTCCTCCTGGAAATAAGACTGGAAGTACATATTACAAGAACATTGGATATTCACTAGAAATGTGAAAAGGAAAGACTTGCACTTCCTGCTGCTCAATGTCCTAAAAAATTGGAAGAATTGAGAAATATGCCTCAAGTTCTTTATCAGTATTTATATGTTTGCGAGATCAGTTTTTGTGTTTTCACAGTTGCAGCTAGTAAAGTTCGTGCCAGTGCATATAAACTAAGTAAACCACCCTTGCCTGGGTATCTGGCTGAGCACAGTCCTGACCAGCTGTATTCTCAGACAGTGATGTGTTCTAGTTTTATTCCATTCCAGGTAGAATAGAAAATCTATTTGTCTGACTATTAGCAGTTTGACTGTTATTTTCTTGACATGAATGTTTACAAGTAAGTGTAATCATGTCTGCTCACTTTTTGTGTTGTAAAAAACAATTTTATTCACAGCAAAACTCCTCATAGTTTTGGCTGCTTAATGCCCAGGTATGGTAGTCTGCTTCAAGTGAGGACTGCTCCTCAACACAAATTGTGTTTAATTTCTAGTTTTCGTTAACCATAAGCATGGTATCCTACATGGCAGACAAAAAGTTTTCATGTGGGTTGTGAGGCTGGCGTTGGAAGTGTCGTGGTGGACACATAAGGTCTTCCTATGCCACCATTGGTTTCATACAAAAAACATTCTCTAGCAAAACACTGAAAGTAAACATCATTGTGAATTGTTAAGTAATGCATGGGAAAGGCTGCTTTCAGAGACCTTAAATACTATTTAGAACAGCTTCTATTTTACATAGACATTGGAGATGTTGAATTTACAGAAATCCTCATTTTGCTGGTTCTCCCAGTAAAGGAGAAAACTTGCAGTAGTGAATTAAGTCTGGATGTCGAACCGTTAATTGTATGGGATTCCTG
Organism: Cygnus olor; assembly: GCF_009769625.2. NCBI lineage: Eukaryota > Metazoa > Chordata > Aves > Anseriformes > Anatidae > Cygnus > Cygnus olor. Next base: position 42,180,164 of record NC_049198.1, on the reverse strand, counting down.
AGATAAGACAAAATTGACAGCCTTGTAGATTCTGAGGTGCAAATAACTCATTTTTATTTTAAAATAAATGCTAATTTCCCTTGCCGATGGTAGCCTGGATTACAGTTGTAAGCTGTTGGAAGAAGTTCACTGGATTTATTACCTTTGTTCTGAAGGTTTTTCCTGAACAACAGCTCTGTGTTGTTTCTGCAACAGAAACAATACATTTCAGTCTGTAGCTACTCCGAATCAAATGCATGTAGACGGCAAAGAGTATTCTGAAAACTGGGTGGAAAAAATATTTTTACAGTATTTCTTTTTAATGTCCCCATTCACCATTGGTCTTTCAGACGTGTAACTGAACACAAACATATAGGTATGGGTGGAAAGTGAGGATGTTGTGCATTAACCCCAGTCCAGTAGGCAGTGAATCACCATACAGCCATTCACTCCCCCTTCTATGGGATGGGGAGAGAACTGAAAAGATAAAAATGTGAACTTGTGGGTTAAGATAAAGACAGGTCAACAAGTAAAGCAGAAGCTGCACATCAGGAAAGCAAAATAAGGAGTCTGTTCACTACTTCCAAATGGCAGGCAGATGTTTAGCCATTTCCAGGAAAGCAGGGCTCCATCATGCCTAATGGTTTATTGGCAAGAGAAATGTTGCAACTCCCAAAGTCCCTCCCTTTCTGTCTCCCCCGCTTTTGTTACTCAGCACAGTGTCATGTGGTATGGAATATACCACCCCTTTGGTCAGTTCAGATCAGTTGTGTCCTGGCTGTGTCCCCACTCAACTTCTCACGCACCCCCAGCTTACTCTTCAGTGGGGCAGTGTGAGAATCAGAAAAGAGTGTGACTCTGTAAGCACTGTTCGTCAATAACCAAAACACTTGAATGTTACCAGCACTATTTTCATCATAAATCCAAAGCATAGTACTATACAAGCTGCTGTGAATAAAATCAACTCCATCCCAGCCAAAACTAGTACAGAGGTGGCATTTAAACAAGCATTCAAAGCCATTTTGTTCTCTCTTTTTCCGTCACCTCTTTTTAGCTTAATTGCTAAGGTACTAAAGCTTTTTAGATAGTAAACATTTTAAAAATTGGAATTAATAAAAGAATTTAGCTGGAATATGTCTCTTAAATGTACTGTATCTTCACAAACTTACATGGAGTGCGTCTCCTTTTTTTAACGTGCTTTTGCTCCTTCAGATATTTCCTAGTTCTTGATTTTTCTTAGCGTATGTATGTACGTGTACATACATCTCTGTATAAACACTGCAGAAAAGTTTCATGCACTTAAAAATGCAAAATAATCTTCATGTTTAAGAGATGTGACATGAAGCATGGAAAATTGGTAGAGTATTTCACATCTACTTATCCAGCTAAATGCTGGAAATATTGTAAGAAAATTTCACTCTTCTATGTAACTCAAAATTGAGAGAGTGTTATGGTAACAGGTTTGACATGAATGAGGACTGCTACATCATCTTCTCATTAGGTGTAAAAATCAATAAATTACTATTTATACTAAAGTCTTTGCCTTACCCCAGTGGTGTTTCCAGTAGTTGTTCCATAGTACCAGCAGTCGTTAGCACAAATTAGTTTGTAGATTCCGTTATGTGTCTTAAGATATCCTGCACTTAGTGTTTTAGAGACTGTTTTTAGGTTGCACAGATGAACTTTATATTTCAGTGTGCTACTTACGTTCTGTGTTGTACATAATTTTTAACCCTGCAAAGGAATCTACAAACTATTTTTGTAATCATTTGCTGATTTTTCAATATTTTTTGTAGAATTCTGAAAGAACAGAAAGCCATGATCTTGTGTTTTAAAAACATAAATTTGTGATGTAGTTAGGCAGTAGTATATTGCTAGCTATATATTGCTATATGAGATACATAGAAATGAATTAATAGAACATGAAAAGCAATGTCTTTACTACTTGACCTGCTGTTGGCATCAAGGTAATCACTGATAAGTTAACCAGTTTACTCTTATTACTTAGAAGTCACATCTAATTTAGTTTTAATAAAAACTTTTTTTTAAAAAAAAAAGCACATAGGAGAAACGCAACTTTGGTATCAGAGTAACGCTTCTTGATATATAGCTTTAGCACTTTAAGATGTTCTTAAGAAAAAATCTAAAAACAAGCAAAAAAAAAAAAAGCCTATTGAAACTTTGCTGTTAGCTGTCTGGTCACAAGAGGAAAGTGTTACACCACAGAAAGAGGGAAGAAGTTAGTGTGACCAGTTACAGTTCCCTTTAATTGAAAATAAAAGGGAACAAGTCTTGTAATTGCCTTAAGCTTTTGAATCCGTGGTGTAGTATAGGTAGTTCAGGAAGATGTTTCCCTGTACCTGTTTGTAGGGTGTTTGCTTGCCAAATTACCTACAAGTCTCCATGATATGGATGGAATTTAGATTTGTTTCCTCTTTTCTTCCTATTTTGTTTTGTCTGGAAGATGATGCAGTGTCATGTGGATGCCTGTGATGACATGCAGCCACCAGAGCTGGTGAGTGTCTTCAATTTCATTTTATTTTTTTTTTCAAAATCGTTTTATTGAACTGGTTAGTTGGTAAAGGAATTTCTTGAGCTTGAATACAGTCAGTAGCAGCTTGCGTCTGTTGAAAATCCCAACACTGCTCTTCTTACTCAGAATTTATTGGCAGTTTGTCCTAACGGTTAGTCCTGTACAGGCATGTAATATTAAGAGATGTGGAAGTATGTAGCAGCACAGCCAAAAGAGAGGAACTTTTCTGTTGCATTGCTTCTTTTGTACGTCATTTTGGCATTCTAAATAGTAATGCTTTCTCCATAACTGATGCACTGTGACTGCACACATTTAGGTTATATATTTTGGTTCAACTTCATTATGTAGTGTTTTTTCATATATCAAACGGAATATTTAAAGTAGCCTTTTACTTAACCTTGTGAATAAACTGCCAGGCTTTATCATCTTTGTATTTGAGAATATTCCATTTGATTGGAAGGGACAGGTTTAAAGAATGGAAGTTCCAGCAGGGTTCAAGTGTTTATGCTGTCAAGTTGTCAGAAGTACTGCCACATACTAAACATCAGTTCTTAGCTCACATAAACACTACATCTGTAATTACTTATCTGCTGTCAAATTCATGTGCTGTCCTGTAGTTTCAGGAGGAGAAGCAGAAATGGTAAAGGAAAGGAGTATAGTTCAGCTGAAAAAAGTGATTCTGTCATAAATATCAGCAGTATGCTGGTTAGCTTCTAAAGTCTTAAGAGTGTCCCTTATTCTCTTGTATTTTGCACTTTACTACAAACTCTGTTTTGCTCAATTACAATATGTAATTCTAAGCAATATGATTACACACAGTGGGTTAGTTGAGAGACAGGCAAGGAAAGGCTGAGAGAGCTGGGACTGTTAAGCCTGGAGAAGAGAAGGCTCAGGAGATCTCGTCAATGTATGACATCAGTGTACCTGAAGAGAGGTTTGACAGAGGATGGAGCCAGGCTCTTTCCAGTTGTGCCCAGCACCAGGACAAGAGGCCGTGGGCAAAAACTGGAACACAGGAGGTGCCCTCCTGACCATGAGGAAGCACTTTCATGCAGTGCAAGTGATGGAGCACTGGCACACGTTACCCTAGAGAGGTTGTGGAGTCTTCCTCCTTGGAGATACTCAGAAGCCATCTGGGCATGGTCCTGAGCAACCTGCTATGGGTGCCCCTGCTTGAGCAGGGGGTTGGACCAGGTGGCCTCCAAGGGTCCCTTCCAACCTCAACCATTCTGTGATAAGCTTAACATTTTGGTCCAAGTAACTTCCATTTTGATGATCCAAAAAGGTAGCAGGTAAAAATAGTTTTTTTTGGAAACATTGTTGCATTACAACTTCTGTAAACTGGTAGTTGCAATGGGTTGACCCTAGCTGACTGCCAGACTCGCCAAGCTGTGCTCTCACTCTCCCTCCTTAAAAAGAGAGGGAGAAAATGAGGTGAAAAAACTCACAAGAAGAGATAAAGACAGGGAGATGGCTTACCAGTTACTGTCATCCGATTTGGGGAAGATTAATTTATTGCCACTTAAAAACTGCGTAGCATGGTGAGAAACAGACAAATACTAAACACACTTTCCTCCCCCCAGATCCTCTTTTTCCCAGTCTCAACTTCAGTCCCTCAATCCTGAGTCTTCTACCTCCTTCCCAACCCAAGCAGTGCAAGAAGGATGGGCCATGCTGCTCATAACAGCTCCTCTCTGCCACCCCTTCCTCCTCACACTTCTCCCTGATCCATAGTGGGGACCCTCCCTCAGGATACCATCCTTCCCCAGCTACACCAGTGCAGGTCCTTCCTACAGGCTGTGGCTCTTCACAAGCTGCTCCAGAGTGTGCCCTCTGCATGGGGTCCAGTCCTTCAGGAACAGACTGCTCCACTGTGGGTCCCTCATTTGACACAGTTCATGTCAGAAAAAACTGTCTGTCGGAGCTATTCTGTATGGTCCACAGTTCCTGCCAGGATTCTGCTCCTGTGTGGGTTCTCCATGGCCTGCAGTTTCCTTGAGGGCACATCCACTTCTTGTGACATGGGGTCCTCCGTGGGCTGCGCTGTGAATATGTTCTCTGATGTGTCATCCATGGGCAGTATGGGGGCAACATCATGCTCTTCTCCACAGGCTGCTGGGGAATCTGCTCCAGTGCCTGGAGCACCTCCTGCCCACGCTGTCCCTCCGCCATCCTTCTTCACTGGCCTTGGTGTCTGCAATATTGTTTCTCTCACATTTCTTTTCCTTACTCCTGTCTGTCACAGCTGATGGACAACATCTTTTACCCTTTCTTAAATATGGTGTCACAGAAGTGCCACAAGCTCTGCTTCTGGGTTGGTTCAGCTCTGGCCAGCAGTGGGTCTGTTTTGGAGCCAGCTGGAACTGGCTGTATCAGGCACAGGGACAACCAAGGTTTCCTCTCACAGAGGCCACCCACACAGTCCCTCTGCAGTTGAATTCCGAAGAACTATGCTTATCTATTCTGTGCTTTTATAGGAAAACAATTAAATGAATTTTTGTTAGTTCAGAAGGTACTAGGTGGAATTAAATATTTGATGTCAAGTACCAGTCTGCAAATGTTAAAAATAAGCCATGAGTGCTCGTTGCAGTGATTTGGATTTGGTACTTGGCTGTTTCAGCAGAACAGAAATAACTTGTGTCATGATTGTCTGTTTTAAGACAGAAAGGACTGTAGTTTAGTTTGAATTGAGAGACAAGTTACAGAACTACATTTAGAGCTGAGTTGTGTTTTCCTGAAGATGTAGGATGAGTGATGTAGGAGGACTGACAGTCACTGGTAAACTTTTGGTCCTCAAACTGAGGCTTTCGTCTCTCCTGAGCTACATTGGTAGTATACTACCAAAGCTGTACTAGTGTACTACCAAAGCTGTACTCAAATCTCCTGATTTGAAAGTTAGTTCAGTCATGCGTAGAAAGCATCAAGAGCTGTCTTACCAACAGCTGAATTTGTAAGATTGCTTGGTAAACTGATATAGCTAAATTGTTAGTGTCATTTTCTGTTGAACTAGAGGTTTTGACAGGCAGGTAGACTTGGCAGTGCTAGGTTAATGGCTGGACTTGATGATTATAGAGGTCTTTTTGAACCTAAATGATATTGTGAGACTTCTACCCCTTTTTGTTTCTGGTCTGCCCTCTTTTCCCTGGTATGCCTTTGGCAGTCAGGTGGTGGGTTAGGATTTCTGTGTAAAATAGACTCGACAGTTAGCAGTGTGTTACTGAAAATGAAAAGATGTTAATGAAGCATGGCTATTCACTAAAGTGCTTTTTCTTTCTGTTACAGTTTGAGGGTGGCTCTGGATATGGTAAGTTTTTATACAGAACCTTAATAAGTAATTCGTTAAGAAGTTACTGAAGAGCTTGATGCATACGTTTAAATCAGACTATTCTTATGCAGGGGGCCGTGGTTCATACGGAGATCTTGGTGGACCCATCATCACAACACAAGTAACGATTCCCAAAGATGTAAGTAAAGTTAACTTGCTTTCGATCTGTTTCTTTAAAAAAAAGCCACAGAGATGCACAGAACAATTTTATTAATAATCAATGTTGAATAATAAAAATGGTATATGTAACTTTTTTCCCTTTTTTTTTTCATATGAGCAACCACTTGTTTAATTTTATCTCACCTGCATTTCTATACTTAATATTGCAGGAAATGTTTTGAGGCTTTAAAAGAGTAAACTGCCATTGCTGCTCTTGAAGTCATGGAAGCTACTGAAATAGTGCTGGGACTTTTGTTTCTGTTTTCATAGCGAAATATCAGGAAGTGACTGCTTTTGTTTTCTCCCCTAGTTGGCAGGATCTATTATTGGAAAGGGAGGCCAGAGAATCAAACAAATACGTCATGAGTCAGGAGCTTCGATCAAAATTGATGAACCATTAGAAGGCTCAGAAGATCGGATTATAACTATTACAGGAACACAGGACCAGATACAAAATGCACAGTATTTACTGCAGAACAGGCAAGTTAAAAGCTTGATGTTGGCCTTTTTGTCGATTTTACACTGACTTTCTTCGTGGTACATTCTGAAGTTCTCTGTGATACGGTTTTTAGAAGGCAGGTTTTAAGTAACTATTTGAACCTAACCTCTCCAGTAGTAGTACTGCCATGATTCTCTTCTGTTCTCCATTCTAACTAAAATGAAGACACCCTCAAAACTAATCTTGCTGGAAGACACCTTAACCAAGCAGTCCTCTCATTTCTCTGGTGAAAACTGCTGCAAAAAAACCTACTTGTAATAAATTACATAGAGCCTGTAGAAAATGTAGAAGATTTCAGTGGATGTTGGTCTAGTTCTGTGTGGAAGACTAGTGATTTTGTTGTTTTTAGATAACTAAATTGACAACAAATCACAGTCTGCCATATGGCACAGATCATGCCTCTACAGGACAAGTTGAAATCGATTTGGTGCTGTTATGCAGCATTTCACACCTTGCTGGCATTACTTTGTCTTTTCTGCCAAATACTAACAGCTTCAGATATAACTTGCTTAGTTTTTCTTTATTAACATGTTAGGTATCATAGCAGATTTTATTGTTTAACTTGAATGTTGGCTTTAGATTACTAATATTTAAATGTGCCTAAAATATTCATATACGTATAACTTTTAGCCATTAATCTTCTATGATTATTTTTAAATTTATTACAAATTTGTAATATAATCTTTTCTAAGAATGTCATTATGAATGTTGATGCAAGATGTATGGTCAATCATTCTAATACATGCTTTTTTCTTTTTTCTTTTATAGTGTGAAGCAGTATGCAGATGTTGAAGGATTCTAATGCAAGATTATTTTTTCTTTTTTATAGTGTGAAGCAGTATTCTGGAAAGTTTTTCTAAGACTAGTGAAGAACTGAAGGAGTCCTGCAACCTTTTTTTTTTATCTGCTTCTGTTTAAAAAGCCAACATTCCTCTGCTTCATAGGTGTTCTGCATTTGAGGTGTAGTGGAATCTTTGCTGTCCACCAGATGTAATGTTTTAGTTCTTTACAAATATTTGGGGGGAGGGAAAGGGTGCGCGAGACTAACGTGAAATTTTGAAACAGCAGCAGAGAGAGTGAATTTTATTTTTGTTCATTGTTGGTGGTAAATTGTAATGTTTCTCTGTAACTATTGTGAACACCCTGCTTTTATGTACACTGTACTTTTTTGAAGGGGGCAGAATGCTGGTAGTCCACGTGTACCTGGCATCCTTTGAGAGCAGTGTGCAGAATGTAATGCTCTTTTGTAAGAAACGTTTTATGATTTTTAAATAAATTTAGTGAACCTACTCTTGGTGGTCATCTTTCTTTAGATATAAATAAGGTAATATCTAAAATTGATACACTCTTCTTTTCTCCCCACAAGAAAATGCATACATGACAGTTGCTGTTAAGCTTGCTCTTATGCTTCTTTGATATAGATGGAGTTCTGTGTTCTTGACAAATTAAAGAAACCACGTGAAAACAATGGCTCAGCTTTGCTGTTTGGGAAAAAAATGCAAAAATACTCATGCAAACTTTGTGTAAAATTTGACTTTTTTGCAAGTGTTTGGCCCTCTTTGCAGTACATATATATTTTGGTGACAGTATATAAATAAAATATTTAAAAACTTTGTGATGTCACTGATTAAACAGTGGTAAAGTACACCTGGTTTTATGAAGCTTGCTTAATGCAAATAACACTTAGAAATGGCAGTTGGTGTACCATTACGGAATGAATTCTAGTTGTTTTCAGAGCTTTCATTTGTATAAGGTAGACAAATTGGCAAATGGACAGTATATAACTCTGTAACTTGTTTTTCATTGTATTCAAAACTTAACCTTGTTTGATTTCCCTGTTGTATGTTGAATTCCGTAGGAAATATGTCAGAAATTAAAAAAGGTAAAGCCTCTGGATATCTCATGTAATACCTTCGCATTTGTATTTATAGTTTACAAGTTCTAATTTCACTTCCTTAATAATAATAATAATAATAATAAAACAGTTTACAAACTGCAAAGGAATGTTGCGTATGTGGATGTGATGGGTGTGAGAATAAGAATGGATTCTTTTTCTCCTTCTGGCCTATGTTACTTTTTATTTTTTAATGGGGTGGGTAATTCCTGACATAGCAGGATGCTACCTTGTAAAACACGGGGGAAAGGGCAGGGAGGGAGAGTTTTACGTACGGCAGACCTCGTGGGTAGACGTATGCTCAGCTCTTTAAAAAAAAAAAAAAAAAAAAAAGGCAGTAGCACACCAGAAGCTCGTTTTTCGCCTATGGGACTGACGGGCACGGCAAAGCCTGGCGCAGACCGGAGAAAGGGGCGGTCTAGACAAAATTGCGAAGGGAGGAAGGAAAAGGCGGGCGCTGCCGTGTGCCTCCCGCGGGGTGCGCGCACGGGGCTCCTGCTGCAGGAGGGGAAGGCGCCGGGCGTGCCAGCCTCCTTTGTTTGTTTCTAAAACCACCCGGATCTCCGCCAAACCGAGCGGATCTCCGAAGATCTCCGCCTCCCCGCGGACGGCCCCCGCCGCTCCCCCCTCAGCGGGGAGGCTGCCGCCGGCCGGCCCCGAGGCCTGCGCACTGCCGGGGCTGGGCCGCTCCGGGCCGTGCTGTGCTGCTGCTGCTGCTGCCGCCGGCCGCGGTGGGACAGGGGTGCGGGCGAGGCCCTCCCGCCGTGCCGGTGCCGGTGCCGGTAGCGGTGGCCGCTGATGGAGGCGCCGCCGTCCCCGCTGGAGTCGGCCCGGTTCATCGCGGGCCGCAGCCGGGACGTGTCGGTGTCCGAGGAGGGGGCGCGGAGGGTGGCGGAGGCCCTGTTCGACAAGGTGTCCTCGGCTGCCTTTAGCCTGGCGGGCTGGAAGGAGCTGCACGAGCTGAACCCCCGCGCCACCAGCGAGGAGGCGGTGAGCTGGGTGTTCCTGGTGGACACCCTCAACTTCTCCTTCTGGCCGGAGCGGGACGACCAGAAGTGCCTGGTGAAGTACAAGGGCACGGCCTACAGCGGGTACTGGGCGCTCTGCGCTGCCGTCAACAGAGCGCTGGACGAGGGTTAGTGCGGGGCGTCGAGCGGCGACATGGCCACCTGCTGACAAAGGGTGCTGGGGCACCTGGCCTTGCTGCTGCCGGCCTTGAAATGCACAGACGGGTGTGTGGGTGCTGGTGGGAGGCCTAAGGACAGTTCTGCCTGTCTGTAGGTTGAGGGGAAAGTGTGTGATCAGGCCCTTTTTGTACATACACGGTGATTAGAAACAGGGGTATAAAAGACGGTTGCTAATGATTGTGTTTGGGGGGTGCACGCCGGTGTAGTAAACACAGTACTGAACAACAAAGATCAGTCGGGAAGAGCTGCGTATAAAAAGTAGGAAGATGCAGCTACGTGTCAGAAATTCTTATCTGAGGAGGGAGCGCTGAGAACAAACACAAACCTGGTTATAAAACGCCTGTTCGGGTGGTTGTCACGGAACAACGTCAATTTCAGGAGCTGATAGGCCTTTTATATCTTACTAATGGTGTAAACGCTCTCATTTGTAATCACTACATACGTGGTACAATACCCTAAACATCTTCTTTTTACTGTTCTGAAGGAATACCTATTACCAGCGCCTCATATTATGCCACCATGACGCTTGACCAAGTCAGACAAGTATTGCGCTCTGACACAGAAGTGCCCATGCCTTTGATCGAAGAGAGGCACCGGGTGCTGAACGAAAGCGGAACAGTTCTTCTGGAGAAGTTTGGAGGCTCCTTCCTCACCTGTGTTAAAATGAGTGAGAACAGTGCCCAGAAACTACTACGCCTAGTAGTGGAAAACTTTCCTTCTTACAGAGATGAGGCCGTATTTGAGGTAAGTTAGCTGTAATGTTGAATCTCCTTTGGTAAGAACTTATTCCCTTACTCCTTTCTGACTGCGGCTTTAAAAAATAGCATTTAGGCTGTCTATGGAGTTTTTTTTTTCTGAAAGGATAGTCGTTTCAGAATTGATGTAAAATTTGTGAATTGCTGGCATTTTTTAATACAGAAGATGGAAGGTGAACAGAAACACTTTGGTGGAATTCATGAGTAAAATTCAAGGGAAATAGGAAGGAAAATTATTATTTTAATATTTTGCCTCAAATCTGTAAAGCGATTGGTCTATATAACAAAAGGAAAATCAGACTTTGAAGTGGTTGATCTTTATTATGTAAATTATTGTAGGTAATATGTGCAGGCAGGGCAGCTTTTGAAATAATGCTTTTGGACTGCAGTACACTTTTTTGTTAAGATAGGGTAAAATTACTGAGATTTCATTTCTCTGTCAATTTAAACTTCTGAAGACAAAATCGCACTATTTATTAACAGTAAAGGAATCCTCATTATCTTAGTGCTGACATAGTCAGGAGCATATTTCTAATAATGAGGTTTTTGTTTTTGTTTTTTTCACCAGAGAAGAGCCATTTTTTTATATGCTTTCTCTGTTGTATCTCCACTCTGTTGTAATTTTGATATACAACAAGTTCCCAATTAGATCATGACTATATTGTATGCCTTATAATATGTGTAATATATGAGGTAATTTCTGCCTGAAAAGTGAGAATCTTTTTTTTTTTTTTTTTCCCCTCTTAAATTGCTACCCCTCACCCCCTATCCCATCTCTTTTTCTTCATTTACCGTGAGGATCTTTGCATGTAATGAAGGAAGTGAGTCTGTGGTAGTATAGTGGAAATGTGCAGCTAACTGGGAATCACATGAATTGTTGTTGATTAATGACTACAGGCATGAGTTAACCCCAAATGTCATGCTTTTGTCAGAGATGACAGTGTACTGAAGCTTTATGCAGCAGTCTCCCTGACAGAAACTGGTGAGAAGTAAATAAGAGTATGTTTGGTATTTTCTGTGTCTTGTTTTCCCTACACAGGCATGCTTTTTATTTAGCCTTAGCGACATGTAGCTATTCCTGCACTGTGTTCGTCAGCGGTACTGTTCAGCTGTCAGATCACCAAAATACTTTATTCTAGTGACAGTACAGCCTATACTAATAGTTTGTACAGTCTTTTGAAGATAACTCCCTAGAAGACCGTTCACTGGAGTTTTGAGCCAATAGCATTTTTCACTTAAATGTGCTGTTGAATAGGTGGCATCATTTTATTTTCCTCTGTCTCCTGCTATGAAGTAATGTCATATTAACATGAAAAATCAGGGCTTCTCTGTAAGTAATCACTGAAGCTATTAGTTTAATTTATAGGGATTTTTTACATATGAAGTAATTTAATGACATTTTTGTGATGTAAAAGGAAGTATTTTCCAGGTAAAGCGGTAAATAGAATATTTTCTTATCTTTATAGTGACTGTATTCATTGATGTAATACCTTTCATGAGATGATGCCGAATGCTTTATAAAGCAAGGCTACCTAAAAGCAGCAGCAGACTTCAGAATGAAAAGCTGTTCCAAAAATGATCCCAGACCGTAAGCAGTGGCATAGTAGTAAAGCCTGTTGCATGAATACAGAAGCTATTTTTCTACTTTCACTAAGCAAGCTGTGTATTTTGAAGGTAGGTGGAATAATGCAGACCAGGCTTACACCCTGCTTGTTTTGAAAAATATTAAAAAAAAAACCCACACATATAAAATCAGTGTTGTCACCTAATCTGAGGTGGTGACGTGGATCATGTTATAGTAACTATTTCTATGGCAGCAGGCTGAGATCTTTAACGAAAGCAAAGTTGTACTTGTGAGGATTAGGAGGGAACTGGAAATAGGATGAAGTATCCAACAACAAGCCAGTGTTTTTCACTGACTCTCTGTAATAAAAATATATATATGATAGTAAAATAAATTGTGTACTGTAATAAACCATACTATCACAGATAGTATAGCTCTCCTGTAATCTGACCTCCTAGAATAACTTTTAAAATTAAGACAGTTCTTTGGCTTTATGTTTTATCGAATATGCACACAAAACATTTCTCATAATTACACACTACTGAATGTAGTTACATAAATTGTCAATGTTCTTTTGCTTCTGAAAAGTGAATTGCAAACCAAAATCCCTGAAGCCTTTTTGACCTTACATGGGTATTTTATCTTTAGATGCTGTGCTGAATTTGAATCCTGGCAGAAGTTTAAATATTAGACCATGCTATACTTGCCTGTCAGGTTTTTCATGTTCTGACATACAGTGGAGTCCTTCTGGGCTTCCAGTAATCCATGTTTTATGTATGTGCTTTTAATTTCCCATCACCTGTGATGGAGGTGGTAAAATTCTCATGATCTTCCTGTTCTCTGCTTTTCTTCCTAGCCATGCTATGGCATTTTGATATCTGCCAGCACAATACCCCTTCTTTCTTTTGATGTCAGTAGGCCAGAATTAGTTATGCCTCTTGATACTGGCTCGTTGTAGTGGAGAGAAGACACAAGTGTCCCCATATTTGGTAGCTTTTCCTGGAATGTGAGGATGTTGCAGAAAAGAAGTATAGTTCATCAGGTACAGTGTTCCATTTTTGGACAAATTACACTATCTTTGAGACAGTGTCATCCAGCTCCATGCTTGCTATCTGTTGAAAAGAATATTGGGAAAATTTACTGGAAACGCTTTATAGTCTGTTTCATATAGAAAATTTGCACAAACTCCAGAAGATCTGTGCAGCATTAAAATTAACAATAATTGAAACAATGAAATCATAAATTCATATTCTCTATGAAGAGTCCCAGTCGGTATTTTTCTTCCAAATTAAATTGCAGCATGAGATGAGAAGTTCTGCCTGAAGTCTGTCTTCCATACTGCTGTTGTAAAATGGTGTGTTGCTGGGGGTTATCTGTACCTTACTATATTGGAAAAAAAGCTATTAGAAGAGCAATGTCCTTGGTCTTCATTAGCTTCAGAGCAGTAGGAGCTACAATGGAATTTGGTCTGTTAATCATTTATGTATTTCCTGTTGTGAGTCTCAAGTGGTATTTTATTATTTACCATACAAAATGCAGTATTCTCTAGAAGTAAGTTTGTACATCTATATCAAGTAGGGAATGAAGTGGAAAGTTTTCAGAATGTTTACAGAAGTTGTTCTGTGAAATGCAGCTGGACATCTTGTTCTCAACGTTTTTGTAGAATAGCACTCAATGACAAACAATCAACTTTGTTTTCAGCCTGTAGCATCTTGGCAGTCAAGTAAAATTAAATGAACTTTTAAAATGCCATTTTAAATTGTGGCTATATGAAGGGTGGTGAAACAGAACTGGAAATAAGTAGAATCCCCATCTACCTGTATTTTTGCTTAACCATTTCAGTTGCATGATGTTGTTAAGAAATGCATGATGATGTTTTCGAAAGCTGAAAATCTGTTCTAGCTATAAAGCAAAGAAAAGGACATAATCCAATCACAGATTTTTCTGAAAGGTGCAGGTTTACATTTGCGCATTTTGTTTGTAAATAGAGTACAAGCCTCAGCTCTGTACAGATCATAGCATAGCATTAGTTTTTCCCCTTGTGAGTAGTCATAAAGCATGTAATGTTTTTCAGGGTTAGCACCAGCAAAAAAAATAAAATGTAATAAACACTATCCATGGGTCTATTTTTAAGAAAATCTAATATTTGTGAATACACCAATTACCGAAATTAATTTTCATCTCCCCTCCTTAACTAGCAAGGTACACTAGACACCACTGGGAATCGTTCATTATAGTTTTCACCAAAATTTCCTTAACATTTGGGGTAAGTTAACGTAATATGTTAACTGTCTAATCTAATACCTCCTATTTAGGCTTGGATGTTGGATGATTTCTAGGGTTTCAAAAAGAATTAATGTGTGCTGGATTGCAGCCACTGTTTGTGAAGTGGAAATAAACAAGCATTGTTTTCTGATATCCAAACGTTTTTTTTTAATACAAGTATTTTTTTATTCCATGACAACAGTATCTACATTTCTTTTTTATTTTTTTTATGAGGATTCCACTTGATATCTGCTTGTGATTCAATTTTTTTTAAGTATTAAGGTATTTACAGTATTGCACTTCTATTCTCTTTTAGTTAAGTAACCTTTGCTTAACTGAGTAATATTTTGGGTTGTGTTTTCTAGAACAACATTAATTTACCTGTCTCTCTCGAGATGCCATTTTCTGCATTTCTTGATGTGTCTCTGGCACTTAAGCAATTTGTATTTTTTTTTTCATCAGGAAAAAAAGGTTTCTTTCTACAAACGGGCACAAATACTTGTGGCTGATACATGGAGTGTACTGGAAGGCAAGGGAGATGGCTTTTTTGGTGACATTTCTAGTCTGACTATATTTGCTGACTACAGAATTCCTCAAGTTCTTGTTCACTTAAAAGCAATGAAGTATTCTGAAGAGCTAATGAAGAAACTACGTGACGGTTTGTTCCTTCTTTTCTAATGTCAAGTAATCATGTTTTGATAGAGTAAGATAAAAGCTAATTTTAAGATGCAGCATTTGCTCTCTCTGAGGGTCATATATATTATATATATATTTTTTTCCTCCAAGGAACTGGTACTTCTGTAGTGATGAGGTAATAGAAAGGAATTCATTCTCTAATAGTGATTTCAAATGAGATGTTAAGGTTACTTTTTACGAAGATCTAACTTCCTTGGATTAAGCACAGAATTAGAGACTCCAAGCAGTTGATCTCAGAGTTTTAAAACAACCACTGTTGCCAGAGTCACTTTCCAACACGAGTATCGTTGTGATTTTGAGGTTTAGATAATAATAGAAGCAGTGATTTCTTTATGAAGTTCAAAGAACATATAACAGCATGGGGATTCTTGTTTGTCTGTATGAAAAAACAGCTGCTGTTTATATGAGGGACAAGCAAGATAATACCATAAACATCCATTTAAAAAAAAATACATGCCATTGCTTCTAAAGAATATAATTGCACAGCACAGGTTACATCTTCCAGTACTTAGTAACTAGAAATTCGAACAAATGAAAACAGAAACCAACCCTTTGTCCACTGCAAAATGAGTGTATTTATAAGTAGGACTGCCATTATGCCATTTTAAAGTTACACAGCAAGATAAACAAATTAATGCAATAGTCCATGAATCTTAATAAACTGGCCACACACATATATGTGTGCATATGTATGCGTATTAATGTGTGTGTTTATATATCTTGTGTGTGTGTGTATGTAGAGAGAGAGATACAGGATCTGTTTGTTTGAACGGCTAAGATGGAAATGTCCTTATTAGGATGCATGGAAAAGAAATTGTCTATGTGGTCTGTTTAATTTTTGATCCTTGTAAAGAGTAGACTTATCCTTGCAGAAAGTACACACGTTTGGAATTATGTTAGTGTATCCTCTACAAACAAAATTGTCATATAACGTGCAGTGTAACCCAGACGCTTGTTCTGTTTTTAAACTCAGTCTCTTAGAATACAGGATGGCTTTTCAATTGAATGGAAGGCAAACTTAAAAATATGGTAATATTAAAGTAAGCAATAGAAAATGTACAGTAACATAGTAGTTACAGCGTAAGTCATGAAAACTGCGGTCCCAGATTAGAATAAATGTGAAATAAAAAGAGAAAAATCAGGACATACTGTGACTTCTGTCTCCCAAACGTAATTGGATTGCTGTCTCTCATGTCCTGCAGGAACCATTTTCCAGTCTGGAGATAAGGAGGAGGTGGAGATCCGTGGTTGTTCAATTTGGTGTTGTGCACTGATTTGTAAGCACCTGCTGGAGCTCTATGAGAAGAAGGGTCAAGACATGCGCGATCAGATCAACGCAGTTTTACTTGATTACTATCTTTGGGACTATGCCAGGGATCACAGGGAAGAGATGAAAGATACTCCATTTCATCGCGTACGGTGTATATATTATTGAGTCCCATCTGGTATCTGTTACAGCTACTTTTTTAATACAGTGGTTTCTCATGTACTAATTTAGAGCTTGCTAAATCAACCAACGCTCACTTTCTGATGTTACGTTACCTACTTATGTATTATTTTTTGGATCTTTCTCTAGCTGTGCCTGGAGTTAATAGTGTAAAATCATGCTGGAAAATCTGTATTAATACAGGTTTTACTGCTTCGGCTTTGGGCTCTGTTTGTATGTGTATACAGATGTGTATATATGCGTGCACATACATGTACGTGTGTCTGAACACTCCAGACGGCTGCTTGGCCGGCAGTTGTGAGCTGTTGTGAGCATGGCACACATAGGCAGAGACCGCTTGTGCTCAGGGAAAACTCCCGTTTTACCGCCGAGCTTCACTGGAGCCGTAAGGAGACGATGTCCTACATGACGAGCGCGGCGATGTACGCCGCATTTAGCACCCCTGCTTTAATTAAAGCGCGCAGACCACAAGCAGGCGTCCCCCTTCATCCTTCCCGGGACTTGAGGGCGGGGTGTGCGCGTCCCTCGGGGCCGGGGGCTGCTCCCCGGAGCCCCGCCTCACACCCCTCACACCCTGCGGCCGACGCTCCGCCCGCTCCGCCCGCGCCCTCCTGCCGCGGGGGGCCGCTGTGCGCGGCGGGGCGGCGCCGCCGGCCGTTTGCCGCCGACCGTTGCGGCCGTTGCCGGCGGCCGTTGCCTAGCGAGGCGCTGTCAACAGCCGTGCGAGCGGCCCACGCGCGGCCCGCCGGCCCCACGGGCGGCTGCCCCGAGGCCCGGACCAGGTTTGGAGCGGGGAGCGACGGGGACGGGGCTGGGGGGAGCCTCCCCACCCCGCCTCCTGCCGCTTAGCCGGCATTTTGCTTTGCGTTTGTTTTTTAGGAAATAGTAAGTAGGATCTCTCCCCTCCTCCGCCCCTCCCCGCGACTTGTTTTGTCATTTATTTCTTTGTTTAGGTATAATTTTGGGAGGCGGGCGTTGCCAGCCTTTTAAAGCAGGCCTTGCTGCTGCATACAAAGAAGGCACCTGGGTAAATAAAGACAGAAGCCCACCAAAATGCGGTTGGGATCTGTAGCTAGTAAGGTTAATTGGTTGCTCCCGATTGCCGTGCCCTTTATGAAATGAGCAGGATTTCAGGCTCTTGCTTATCTTCCCTGGCTTCCGTCTGCTCGGCTCTGCAAAACGGGGCTTTTTGTCAGCTTCCAAAGTTTCTCAGCTCTGAATGGACAAGCCCTCAAAGCAAATGAGTGTAAATGAAATGCAAAAACTCTTCTCTTTGCAACCACAGAAGACTATGACTGTTTAAATCTGGCTGTGTTTTCATGAAGGCTGAATTTGATGTGCTTAGCTCATGAGTTCTGCCAGTTGGGTAACAGAGCATAAAGGCTGTGTGGGAGTTCAGCAAGAAGGAAGTTCAGCAAACTTTCCTTTGCACTGCAAAACCTCCTTGAATGAGAATCAGCAAAAACAAAAGATGTGTTTGGGATCCAGCAGTATTTGATACCCGTACAGGTTTTTGAGTGTTTCTGACATTTTTAAAGAAATACTATTTGATGCTTCTGTATTGTCCTTCAGAATGCATTTGTGGGGGGCATTATGAGGAGCCATGGTTGCTGAAATATGTAACTAATAAAAATTAATTACATTAATTTTTAATGTAAAAAATGCATAAAAAGATGGATTAAAGTCAGAGGAATGCTTTGTGTGTAGTCATCACAAATATTTAAAATCATACCTGCCATGTAAGCAACACGACAGCTTTCTCTGTGCTTCTGAAATTATAAATACTTGGCCCTTGTAAGCAGAAGGTGGCTTTAAAGCACATGTGTGTGTATAGGTGTAACTTCAGGAGAAAAAGGTTTTGTTTGAATAATTTCTGTTGCCTATGCAGCAGTAATGTAGCAATGAGAAAATAAGATTCATTGTAAGTATATGCTTTATCAACAGCTTATTAACAAGGTCTTACAATATTGTTGCTTCATATGGCAGTATAATGTCCAAGTAGAAAGTCTGGCAACTTTCAAACTAAAGGTTAAGTCTGCTAGCTTAGAAGCTAATAGAAGCAAAATTAATTTATGCACTGGTTTAACAGTTATTAATATATCTGCTTTTTTATCATAGTTACTTTCCAGAGTGTAATGGCGCTTATGTATTCTTTGGGAAACTCTTCAACGTTCTACTTCAGCAGGGAGTTAATTCTTTATTATTTAACTCGGAAAACATTTTTTCTTAGGTGCAGAAAATTGCAAATGAAGTGAACACAGGAATTGTAAGAGATCTTGTAATGACTTCATGAATACTGAGTGGGGAGCACAGAGATGGAGGCCGGCATGGAGGAGATCCCAGTTAAAGTTGCAGTAAGGGTCAGACCTCTGCTTTCCAAGGAAGTACTTCATAACCACCAAGTGTGCGTGAGATTAGTCCCAAATACACAACAAATTATCATTGGGAAAGACCGTGTCTTCACTTTTGATTTTGTATTTGGCAAAAACTCAACCCAAGAAGAAGTTTATACAGTTTGCATTAAACCTCTTCTAGTGTCTTTGACTGAGGGATATAATGCTACAGTATTTGCATACGGACAGACAGGTTCTGGGAAGACTTACACCATTGGAGGTGGTCACATTGGTACGTTGTAAAAAGTTTTTTTGTGTGTGTGAATAATATCGTTCTGCAAGTTAAGTATTTAATATATAGCAGATGATGCTTGAGAACTTTTAAGGGATAATGAAAAAACGTATAGCAAAAAAAAATAATTCCAAAGTTTATGTGTTAGTTGAAATGTTCTAAACACAAATTCTGTGTGCATTAGGCTATAATGAAAGTATGAGAGAAAAAAACAATTAGTAAAGTGCTCTTTCCCATTCTCCATTCTAACAGGCAACTTAAACTAGAACTACTTTCTGAAACACAGTGCTTTAGAAATTCTCGCTACATTTATCCTACTTAGAAAGTATCTGCTTTAGGTAATTGTATTAAGCAAACTCACTCTTGGACTTTTTTCAGAGACTGGCAAAGAGATTTCACATATAAATTTCGTGGAATAGAGTCATAGAATGGTTTGGGTTGGAAGGGACCTTAAAGATCACCCAGTTGCAACTCCCTGCCATGGACAAAGGCGTCACCCACTAGACCAAGTTGCCCAGGGCCCCATCCAACCTGGCCTTGAACACCTCCAGGGATGGGGCATCCACAGGTTCTCTGGGCAGCCTGTGCCAGTGCCTCGCCACCCTCTGAGTGAAGAATTTCTTCTGAGTATCTAATCCAAATCAACCCTCTTTTAGTTGGAAAGCCATTACTCCTTGTCCTATCACTACACCGCCTGACAAAGAGTCCCTCCAGAGTCCCTCCCCAGCTTTCCTGTAGGCCCTCTTTGGTACTGGAAGGCCGCTGTAAGGTCTCCCCAGAGCCTTCTCTTCTCCAGGCTGAACAATCCCAGCTCCCTCAGCCTGTCTTCACAGGAGAGGTGCTCCAGCTCTCTCAGCATCCTTGTGGCCCTCCTCTGGACTCGTTCTAGTACTTCCACGTCCTTCTTGTGCTGGGGGCCCCAGAACTGAACACGGTGCTCTAGGTGGGGTCTCATGAGAGCACAGCAGAGGGGGACAATCACCTCCCTCAACCTGCTGGCCACGCTGCTTTTGATGCAGCCCAGGATGTGGTTGGCTTTCTGGGCTGCAAGCACACATTGCTGGCTCATGTTGAGCTTCCCGTCAACCAACACCCCCAGGTCCTTCTCCTCAGGACTGCTCTCAATCCATTTTCTATCCAAGCTGTACTTGTGCTTGGAACTGTCCCAACACAGGTGCAGAACCTTGCATATTGGCCTTGTTGAACTTTATGTTGAACTTCAAATTTTGCTTTTTTAAAGGCAGGTGTCTGAAACTCTACTATTCAACTTATTTGGTATTTCCAAGTCAGTGTTTCTCAAACACCTGAGACTGGAAACTACTTTTTTTCTGTACTAGTTTGCAGAAAAATTCTGCAGCTTCTGCATGTATACGTTTTTGCTTTCTGACTTTCCCCGGAATCCTGTATCACCAGCTCTGGCTATCTTCCCTTCCATATTGAGAAATGTAACAATTTGTTTGTCTGTTCTGTCTAATAAGAGAGAAGAAGGGGAGTAGCAGGAATTAGAAGACTACCTGGATTTTTCTTGGTCCTTTTCTTATACTCCTTAGACTAGTCTGTATAATCATCTCCACTCTTCCCCTAACCAATTCACCCACTTTGATATTTTTGAAAGTCTGAATTTGAAACCCTGAAAATTATGTATTCGTTCTTTCTGCAGAAAGGATTTGAAGTTTTATCATTAATTCATTAGCAAATTTAAAATATTTTTTTCTTCTAGCATGATTTTTTACTGATTTAATTTTCTCTTACTCTCATACCCGCAGAAAATAGTAAAGTTCTGTATCATTTCCATGCATTTCTGATCAACAGAAAAGCAAATATTTACATGAAAACTTGGGAAAACTGAGCTCTTCCTATTCCTTAGGATATTGAGTGGTAAACCTCACAGACTTCTCTTTAGTTTCAGTCTTTGTAATTTGTGTGGCAGAATGACTGCAAGTGTCTGTGACATCTGTGTTTATATTTTAGCATCAGTTTCAGAGGATGAAAAGGGCATAATCCCACGGGCTATTCAGGAATTATTTCAGCATATTTCTGAAAACCATAACATTGATTTCCGTGTGAAAGTATCTTATATAGAGGTTTACAAGGAAGAACTTCGAGATTTATTGGAGTTGGAGACCTCTGTGAAAGATTTACATATCCGAGAAGATGAAAAGGGAAATACAGGTAGGATTTCAGCTCTACTTGGTGCATTTGGTTTCTGTTGTGTGCCCTAATTATTCTTTCCATCTCTTGAAAAGAGAGCTTATCGATGACTAATACTAGAAGAAGTCACATTTTCAAAATACAAATTCAGTTTAGCTGATCTGAAGCAGTCTTGATTTTAGATTCCTATGAACAATATCGATGTTCCTCCAGGAGCAGCATCAGCTGATAAGGTAGTACTGTTACTGTTTCTGCAAATTCTGCATAGAAACACAATTGTGCATGATTATTCAATTGAATGAATGTTTTAAGATTAAGCCTTTGCTTCTCACTTCAAAGTTATATTTGTTAAGCTACTTATACTGTAAATATATGCTTCCATTCCACTAAGAACTGTGTTCTTAACATAGGCTGGGAGTCACTTTTACTACAAACTTTTAAAATTTCTGTCTTTTTTTTTTTAACTGACAAAGTAAGCTTTGAGCTAGGTTTGCTCATACTTTTTTCTAGATAGCACTAGATTGCAAATTGCATAAGATGATGTGTAAACACTTAACGCTGTGTATTCTGTTTAAGATATTGTTTCAAATACTGTGACAAAATATGCCCATGTATTACGTTTCTGCAGGTTTCAGATCTGCTGTACTTCATGCTTTCCACATACTGTTTTATTTTATTTAGCTGTGTGCTACGACCTTATAATAATGCAGGCTTGTATGCTTCTGTGATTTGTGTTTATAGATTGTCTATTCATAATTGCTGTAAACTTTTACTGAAAAGTTTAGAATTAATTTAATTATTCTGATTTTCTTTGTTTTGGTGTTTGAAGTGATTGTCGGTGCTAAGGAATTCCAAGTAGAATGTGCAGATGAAGTGATGAGCCTGTTGGAAAGTGGTAATGCAGCTCGTCACACAGGCACAACACAAATGAATGAACACTCTAGTCGATCGCATGCCATTTTTACTATCAGTATTTGTCAGAAACAGTCTGCAGAGTCTCAAAAAAACAGTGATGTTCCACAGGATTCGTCTTGGAAATCAGTCCAGATGATTGCTTCAAAGTTCCATTTTGTGGATTTGGCAGGATCAGAGAGGGTGACAAAGACCGGAAATACCGGTGAACGATTCAAAGAATCAATTCAGATCAATAGTGGTTTGTTGGCCTTGGGAAATGTCATCAGTGCTCTTGGAGACCCAAAAAGGAAAAGCGTACATATTCCATACAGGGATGCTAAAATCACTCGCATTCTGAAAGACTCCCTAGGAGGAAATGCCAAGACTGTCATGATAACATGTATAAGTCCATCTTCATCAGACTTTGATGAATCTTTAAATTCGCTCAAATATGCAAACAGAGCCAAAAACATTAGAAATAAACCAGTTGTAAACTACAACCCTGATCAAGACCGGATTGATGAAATGGAACTTGAAATCAGATTGCTCCGAGAAGCTTTGCAGAACCAACAAGTCAGTAATCAGTGTTCACACGACGTAAATCAAGAAAGAACCCGAATCAGTTTGCTAGAAGAACAGCTCACCCGGCTCCAAGTTCAGTGCTTCAGCTACAGAAACTGTTTAGATGAAGCCTTCCCATTCCTGGTTGATTTGAATGATGATGTTAGCTTAAAAAGAAGTCATCGGGACAGGTTGCAAAGTTGGATCAACATGGTACGGGAAGTAATGAAGGAAGCTCTCACCGTGCAGCAAATTGACACTGGAACCGGGACCATGCAAGAGCCCCATCACATCACAATTCTTCAGCTGAAGAGAGAACTAAAGAAATGCCAGGTATTTCATTATAAGTTGATTGTTTAGGTACCTGTGAACAGATCAGAAAAGCTAATCTGTGTCTGTCTTGTAGGAGGAGGAGATAGAGTTCCAACAAGTTAGAATTTTATAAAATCAACCCATTTTCAGTTTTCACACTGAATTCTGGTAAGCCTGTAGATTGTTACCTGGCAATTGCATACACAAAGTCTGGCTTTTCTTGGTTCTAATCATTCTAAATTACAGCTATTTTATTTATTCTTCATTTTTTTTCTCTGGCTTATTGTAAACCTCTGCTTCCCAGGTTCAAAACAGTGTAAGAGCTGGGTTTAAACTGAAAGATACCCAGGTAAGCATTACATCCACAGCTAGGAGGAGATGGTTAGGAAGATACTAAAATAAATAGGACAATAAAGGCTCTTGAGCAGCTCTTAAGATTTGTCTTTTCTTGAAAGATATAGGTAAGCTAGTTGTACAGAAGTATCTGTCTTTAGAATGGTAAGACATAGTGTGTCTATACTTTTCATTTGGCTCCTAAAAGTTTTCTGGAAGGCCAACTACATTTGGAAGTAACCTTCAATCACTATTGGATCACTTACCCAGAAAAACACCTGAAAAAAACATTATTATAATTTCTTTAGGCTCTTATTTGAGATGAAAAATGAGGAAGGCCATCCTTAGTTTTTTGTTTGAGAAGTGTATTAATATTATGATTGATGCTGAGATTTTGTAGCCACATCTCACAGGACACTGAAGAAAGTAATTGGATTTAAATACCCACTTTGTAAAGTAGTGTTGGTTACGGGTACATTATTTCCTTTGGGAGAAAGAAACTTGTCAGAACAAAATCAATAGATGAGAAACAGAAGTAAAGGAATAACTGGTAGAAACCACACATAACCACTTCTGAGGGGAGCGGCTGATTCCCCAGAGGGCCATGCTGCCATAACCACAGGGACCTTGACAGCTTAGAAAGGTGGGCTGACAAGAACCTCATGAAGTTCAGCAAGGGAAAGTACAGAGTGCTGCACCTGAAGAGGAACAACTCCAGGCACCAGTGCATGCCGGGGGCCACCTTGCTGGAAAGCAGCCCTGCAGAAAAGGACCTGGGAGTCCTGGTGGACACCAAGTTGAACATGAGTCAGCCATGTGCCCTTGCTACTAAGAAGGCTGGTGGTTTTGTTGGCTGCACTAGGCAAAGTATCACTAACAGGTCAAGAGATGTGATTCTTCCACTCAGTGAGGCCACACCTGGAGTAGTGTGTCCAGTTGCAATTGCAAACTGTATTTTGTGGTGCGTTAAACACAGCATAGCCAGCCAGTCAAAAGAGGTGATTCTCCCGCCGTATTTAGCATTGATGTGGCCTCACCTTGAGTATTGTGTGCTCAGGGGCTCCACAATGTAAAAAGAATGTTAAGATAATTGAAAGTGTGCAGAGGAAGGCAACAAAGCCGGTAAGAGGGCCGGAAGGCAGGTCCTGTGAGGAGAGTCTGAGGACACTTGGGTTGTCGAGTCTGAAGAATGGGCGGCCAAGAGGCGACCTCATGGCTCTCAGCAGCTTCCTGAGCAGGGAAAGTGCTGGTCTCTGCTGCTGGTAACTGAGGGAAGAATGCATGGGCATGGCACAAAGCTGTGGGAGGGAAGTCCACACTGGACATCAGGAAAAATTTCTGTACCGTGAGGATGGTCAGACACTGGAACCGGCTTCCTAGCAAGCTGTTTGGTGCCCCGTGCCTGTTAGTGTTCAGGAGGCATTTGGGCACTGCCCTCAGTAACATGCTGTAACTTTAGGTTAGTCCTGAAGTGGTCAGCCAGTTGGACTTGATGATCTTTGTAGATCCTTTCCAACTGTTCTACTCCATTCTACTTTATTCTGTTCAGTTCTGGGCTCCCCCATGCAATAGATTCAGGGACATACTGGAAAAAGTCCAGCAGAGGGCCTCAAAGATGCTTAATGGACTGGAGCACCTCTCATTTGAGGAAAGGCTGAGAGGGATGGGACTGTTCAGTCTGGAGAAGAGGAGGCTCAGTGGGGGATCTTATCAATGTCAATTGATAAGATCAATAGTTGACATCAAATGTCAATTGATAAGATCAATAAGATCTTATCAATACCTGAAGGGAAGGTACAATGAACGTGCAATGAACGTGCAGCCGGGACAAAAGGCAGTGGGCATATACTGGAACACAAGAGCTTCTATCCAAACATATGGAAGTACTTCGGTACTGTGTAGGTGGCTGTGCACTGGAACAAGTTGCCCAAAGAGGTTGTGGAGTCATCCTCAGAGATCTGCAAAAGCCACCTGGACGTGGTCCTGGGCAACCTGCTCAAGGTGGCCTTGCTTGAGCCGGGGCTTATAGCAGGTGACCTCCAGAGGTCCTTTCCAGCCTCAACCGTTCTGTGATTCCGTGATGGGAGAATTTGCCATATATACATCACAACTTTGCAGTTCCAATCACATCTTTTAACAACAAATGAATATATATATTTTTAATTTTCCAACTTCAAGAATAACAATGTCTGCTTTTCCACTGGCTGAATTTTCCTTTTATTATCTAGCAGGCTCTAGCTATGGATGAAGAAGTATTCAGCCAGAAGGATCATGAATTGAAGATATTGCAGAATCAGATAAAGACATTAATACAGGAAAATGAAGAGCAACTGGAATCTTTAAAGAAGGCTCAAGAAACACATAGATTACAGGTATTTTTCCTCCGGCGCATATTACGTATATCCATATCAAACAATCCTTCCACTATAGGAATGCACTCATTATTTCAAGACAGATCCTTCAAAATTTTTTTGGACGTAAATACCTACCAGTCTTACAAGCACCTTGTTTGAATTAGAGCTGTATGCCTTAATGAGCTGAGATCATCTAGTGGATGAATCACAATACTGTGATTCCTGAAGTTTGTATATCAGCCTAACTGTGCCACAGCCTTCCTGTATGATATTAAGTGATTCATTCACCCTCTCTTTGCTTCCTGCCTTCCTCCAGATCTGTATTGTTGCTAAGTTGTTTCAGGACGATTCATGATTTAGGACTTGAAAGGCTTTTAAAGATTATTTAGAATCTCAAAAAGACCATAAAGTTCCTACAGAATGCTGTAATTGAAAGGCTGTATAGAAACATGTTTTGTTATGTCTTTATTCAGTGTGAGAGTTAAGTATTGTTGCCTTTTGACTTTGTAAGACAGAATTTCATCCTAGTTTTCTGAGAGTTTACTGTTACAAGAAACTGAGTGACATAGTGGAAACACTGTTTGCCTCCTTCCCTCTCTAGATCTTGTATGTGCTAATGAAATTGTAATGGGTAGTAAGTGAATATAGCATTTCAGGATCCAGGAGACCATATGTAGGATAGTTGATAGATCTGGCTTTTTTAAAGGGAACAGCATAAACATGGCTAGCTAGTACTCTTCTCCTTATTCTACTTTTTCTCCTTTTTCTCCTTTTTCCTCTTCTTTGCTGATGGCTTGGGGAGAGTCAGTGAATGAAAGGTAAGTATACTAGTCACCATCTTTTCCTTCCCTCTGTTAACTTTTTTTCTGTTCTGTCATCTCTGGATAGGCTTTTTTGTGTGTTTTCCTTTTTTAACCCATACTGCATATTGTCAACTTATTAGACTGAAACAATCTATGCTTATAATACACATAGATGCTTATATATGATTATGCTTATAATCGTATCCTATGGAGGATACGAGGCAGATGTTATGAACAGAAACAGTCGTACTGTAGGCAAAAGATCACAGCTGCCACTTTTACTTAAAAAACAGAAAAATCAGTATAATAATTAAATCAAATGCTTGTATCAAATACTTGTGTCAAATGGTTTAAAGTTGTATGCAAAGGAATGTGTTATTTCAGTGATATATGATAGAATAAGAACTGTAAAAGTGGCATGTAAATGTACACATGTAGTGATTTAACAGGTTATGCACTATGGGGTTGTATGTACAAGGGCATAAGGGACTTAAGGGCATATAGGGATTAAAAAAAAAAGTTGCAAGGTGGAGTTGCCCATTACTGCTTCCAAAATCATAAAATGTATGGTATTCATATATATATTCTTTTTCCTGTGACACAGGAATATTATGTATTGTATTCCAACAAAATGTCAATTTGCGGGACATTGTCTATGTATGGGGAAAGGACTTGCAGTCTAAGAAGACAAGAAAAAAAGAATAAATACAAAATAAATGATTCAAAGTAGGAGAACGCATACTTTAGTTAACTACCTCTAGCAGTTCTTCAAATTTCCTGTTGTTGGTAGGCAAGATTTTAGATGAATTCTGAAAGGAACAGAGACAATTGAAAATCATATGGTCTTGGCCTTATGGATGAATCAGTTCAGTGAAGATATGTAATTTCGAACAATGCACAGAGATTGCTGTAGGAAAGGCAAGTAAGTTCTTCAAACTAGCATTACCAACAAATTTCAGGCTGGGTAGAAAACAAAGTAATGGTTGATACAAGGGATCCTGGGATCGTGTACATGTTTATGTTTATTAATAAAAATAATCTTTCAAGTTGGACCGCTCAAAGAGGAAGAGGAAGCCTGTGTACATTTCATTATTTAAACTCAGACCATGTTCTTCATTTGAACATTTTTCTTGAATTACCATTTTATTTCTCCATGAACACACAAATAAGGCAAGCAGGGGCTGATAAATATGTCATCTCCTTCTCTACTTCTCACTAGATGCCTAAATCTAGCTGATATAACTTATCTAGGACAGGTCCTTTAGAGACAAAAATGTCTCAAAAAAAAATATTGGAGTTTGGGGAGAGGTAAGATTCTACTTGGCATGCCAGAGAATTTTCAGTTTGTTGCAGAATTTGCCTGTGCACTGCAGAAGAATTTAGAGTTAGTGAGTGATTTACAAGAAGCCTGACCTTTATAATGAATTTAGAAAGGTATGATGCAGACCTGATGATCAGCAACAGCTTTGCTTTTTTTTTTTTTTTCTATGAGAATGAAAAAATGGTGGACCAGCAAATCCTTATTGATCAGCTAAAAGAAAAATTAGAGAAGTCTGTGGTTGTGAAAACTTTGGACTTCTCAAGTGCTTGTGGAGATGGGCCTGCTGTTACTGCATCTGCAAGAAGGCCATATAGTGTCCCACTCACAAAGAGTCTGCTACACTCCTTTCATCCATCTTCAGGGACAGAGACGCGAAAGGTAAGGTCTGCCTAAACATTACATTTTTTTTTAACAGTTATTGTTCAATAATTAGATTTGACGTGACAAATTATGGTGACTTTGTCAGCTGCTGTTTAGCTTCCCCATTGAAGACTCTGAAAAAGTACTTTCTAATGTCTTGTAACACATGCCATGCCACAGTTGTCCAAAATGTATGGGCTTTCATTTTGAATCACAGAATGGCTGGAGTTTGAAGGGACCTTTAAAAATCATCTAGTCCAACTCCCCTGCCATGGACAGAGATATCTTTCACTAGATCAGATTGCTCAAAGCCCCATCCAAATTCACTTAAAACACAGAATTTATCACAGTGATAAAGCTGTAGTCTTTTGTGATCTTTTCGTGGAATGTTTAACAGTTCAGATAGGAAGCATTACCAAAATGAATGATTATTCTGTATTGATACACTGAACATTTTGGGTAACAAGTTGGTAACAGTACCTTCTTTTGCACTTGGGACAAGTGTTCTAAGCAGAACCTTCTCTTGCATAAACTTCTGGTACACAGGTACTCAGAAATATTATTTAAAATACCTGCAATTTTGCATACAAGGTCAGGTAGTGAAAGACTTTTAAACTGAAATACTATTGGAATATCAGTAAAGAATTACTAAACTATTACAAGTGCTTTTTGGGTGCTTTTTGGCAGGTGTATACCAGTCCCCCTGCTTTTTCCCTGGCTCGGATGATGGCAGGATTCCGTGCTCGTAGCCAGATGATACTGAGCTACTTAGAAGATCAAGATGAAGTCCTTCACTGCCACTTCTCTGATCAGAGTGATGAAGAGAAAGAAAATACAGACAGTAAAAAGTAATTTAAGTAATTTTTTTCTCATTTAAGTAATTTTTTCTTTAATTTTTGTTACAGATAAATATATAGCAAATATAATTTTACTGCTTAATCCTACCGTAATGTGAGGCCATTTGTGATACTACTTAAAATAAATTTGCAGGACCAACTGGGCATATTATGAAATTAGTTTAAGAAACACATTTTTTGATGTGATAAAGATTGCATGATCCTTGTTTCGGGGACAGAATCCAACAAGAAGATCGAGCAGGGGAAGAAGATGGTGCAAATGCTTATGTAAGCTTTCTCAGTTTGGCACTCTTCTTTTTAAGATCATGTACTTTATATAAAGCTGAAAGAAAAAAAAATCCCTTTGTGTTTGGAGTGCATCGTGTTTTCCATTCTTCCTTAGGCATTCAATAAACCAAACATGGACACGAAAACGGGCTTCTCTGTGCTTTCCCTTTGAGCTAAGTGACATGAAATGTCAAGTAGACAAGTCCAATTTATGTAACAAATCTGTGCTACAGACTGATACAGCCACAGGTAAAATGGAAGTCATGAGAGTAAATTGTGTTAGATATAATATCAGAATATGCAATAATGTCCTTATCACATGTAATTATTTTTCCCATCAAAATGTCTTTCTTTGCTACAAATACTTTTTTCATTATAGCTCAACATAAATTTATTTTTAAATTATTTTCCTTTTCCCTTTTCTGGAACTGACATTAGTGACCTTAATGTTTAAGTACTACTTACTAGCAAGAAAGCACTTCACATACAAATCTCCAGTACTAGTTCAAGAAAAGGAAACATGCTATTATTTCATCAGAGATGCACTGAAAATGCTTAAATAATATTTTTTGTCTCTCTCAGGTTAGCTGTTTCTCTTGAAATGCTAATGCATGCTATCGTTTCCCTATTTAGACAGACGTCAGGGAAAGACTCTTTGCACTACTCTCTCCTTTTGACTCTTTCGCTTCATTTTTAAGAATTCTACACATACTATATTTCAGATCACTGTCTTTTGGATAAAGAGTGTATTCCTTTTTTTTTTTTTTTTTTGTCTCCACATTCCTTTGTTTTCTTTCAAGGTGAAGAAATTGACTGCCTCCAGAAAAGTCGTGTTTTTAACATGCAGAAGCTAAAGAATTCAGAATTGAGACTCACTGAGGCCAAGCAAAAAATGAGAGAACTTGCACTTAACATCAAAATGAAAGAAGAACTTATTAAGGAATTAGTAAGAACAGGTAAGTGGCTGTAAAATTGAAATGAAGACATTCAGAAATAAGCAAGAGAAAAGACACAAAACTTCTGAAGTCCTGCATGTCTTAGTTTTTATGTAATTTTCTTATGCGGGAATACTTCTGGTAACTTAAAGATTCATAACTTCTATGAATTACTTGCTATGACTGCATTGAAGGCTGCAAATTTTTATTGCGTCCTACTCTGCTGTGATATGCGGATTTGTGCGTTAAATATTTTTTGTGTTTTGTAGCTTACTGTGTTTATCCACCTATAGTGTAATTTTTCATGTATGCTTAGTGCAGCTGATCTCTTCATGGACATGTGTTTGTCACACAGTGTCTGGGATAGGAGAGAAGATACAACACTGTGCTGGGAATGCTTGCATTCCCATCATAGCAGTAGAGAAGCAGGAGTCAGAAGTGGATGAGGGAAAAGGTCAGTGTCCATGTTAGCCTATATCATTACACACCTGTCCTGATATATATATGCTTGCCAGAAACTTATCATTATGATGACCCTAAAGATCTCTCCTTATCTGTTTCAATCACACTCTTCTACTGTGTACATATTCTCTTGAGGCAGTCTTTTGGCACTGAGAAAGATTCTGTGCTCCCAGTAATAGTACTTTGGGAATCCCAAACAGAGCAAATCAGATTGCCCAAACAGGGCAAATCAGTAGAAACACAATCCAAAGTTTTTTGCTGATTACCGAAAGCTGAGAAATACGCAGCATATTCTTCTGGGGAAAAAAAAAAAAGTAATACAGGCGAGCTATTTTGTCAAAGACTGCAGTAGGCAGAAAATTTTCACTTGATGTGGCACTCAGGTGTTGCTTTCTTTGGTGACATCAGATGATTTATGAAGAGTTCAGATTTAAGACTCCTTCCTTTATCTATATTTCAGTGTTATAAGGGAGCTGTTTGTTTAGGTTTGGAAAACGTCTCAGAAATTTTTGGTTTAATCAGGATGAAGTAAGTAACGATTCAATTACAGGTTTAAGTAATACATTTCAAATTATTATCTTGCTGTTTTAAAACTATTTGTATATGGTGTCTTTAAGGTAAGGATGCACAGTCTGTAAGCAGGCAATATTCTTTGAAGATAACTAAACTGGAACAAGAGTCTGAGCAGGCCAAAATGGAACTGGCTGAAACACAAAAGCAGCTTCAGGAGCTGGAGAATAAGGAGCTGAGAGACATTCCAGAGAAAGCCAAGTTACAAAAAGAGTTCCGG
Source organism: Cygnus olor (assembly GCF_009769625.2). NCBI lineage: Eukaryota > Metazoa > Chordata > Aves > Anseriformes > Anatidae > Cygnus > Cygnus olor. Next base: position 42,148,836 of record NC_049198.1, on the reverse strand, counting down.
AAGAAGATGGATGCAGCTAAGCTGAAAGTGCAGGTATTTCTGATATGACCATTAGGATTTGCAAATTCCTGTCTCAGTGTCACCTTTGAAATCTGAACACTCTGCTTGTGAAAATCCCACCAGCTTCACACAATTGAAGCTGGTTGGATTGAAGTAGCCAATGAGAACCTTCATACAATTATACCCAGTGCTACTTACCAAATATGTGGTTAGATAGTTCTGTCTTTGATGATTTTACAAAAGCTCAGAGACCTTAGAAATAATGTGTGATTGTTGTGGCAAAATTTAGTAGGTCTTACTCACTGTCCGAACTCACTGAAATAGAGAATTAACCTGAGTCATGTTTTAGTTTTAAGTTTTCCTGCTGTTACGCTGAAATTTTCCATGAACGTTCAGGCTTTACAGAAGAAGAAGCAAGACACTAAGAATCTGGCTTCTCTATCTAACCAAAGTGAAAAACGAGCAATAGAACTTGAGCAGAACGTGGCTCAGATGAAGCATCAGCAGACCCTGCTAGAGAAAAGACTGCGTGAGGAGAGTGAAAAAAAGAAGCAACTAGAAGCAGAGATTCAGCGCGACCAGCTACAAATTAAAGTAGGATTCTTTCTGTTTCCTTATGACAAAGAATGAGATCAACCGGTTTTACCTTTGTTTTCCCAAAGGCAATGCACTATACTACCAGATTTTGTCATTTTAAGTAATTACTTTCTTGACACTGAAGAAATTGTGTATAAATATTTTCACAGAAATCTTCAGTCTTCCTTTCTCTCCAGCTATTTTTCTAAATGTTATTATGTGATGTCTAGCCCTGAGTTGCAATTTTGCATGTAAATTAGGTCAATATTTCGGATTTTATAATTGTGTAGATTCTGGCATTAAATGTGTTTGAAAAACAGACTGATGGAGGCAGAAAGAAAGTTTTGTTTGTTTTTGTTTATAGGAACTTCAGCTTAAGATGGAACAACAACAGAAGATTCTTAAACTTAAAGACAGAGAGATTGCTGCATTTAAAAAGAAGAAAAATAATTCGGTGGGAACTTTACAGAAATCAGAGGTAGCTAATCTATTCCAAATCTGTGTGGACACTGAAAAGAAAAAGATGTCTTTATTCACCCCTTGTCATCTTTGTAAAGTGTTTGGAAGAAGAGTATTTCATCCTTTTTTTTTTATTTTTTATTTTTTTGCTGTAGCAAAAACTGAGACTAGAGTTGTTGTGGTTTAGCCCGGCTGGCAGTCAAACACCACACAGCCGTTTGCTCACCCTCCCCCCTCCCTCTCCGGGATGGGGGAGAGAAATGGGAAAGTGAAGTCTGTGAGTTGAGATAAAGACAGTTTATTAAGACAGGGAAAAGAATAACAACAATAATAATAATAATAATAGTATTAATAGTAATAATGTGTACGAAATAAGTGATGCACAATGCAATTGCTCACCACCCGTTGACCGATGCCCAGCCTATCCCCGAGCAGCCGGCCCCCCCTCCACCCCGGCTAGCCACCCCTATATATTGTTCAGCATGCCGTCAGATGGTATGGAATACCCCTTTGGCCAGTTTGGGTCAGCTGTCCTGGGTCTGTCCCCTCCCAGCTCCTGCTGCATCCCTAGCCTGCTCGCTAGCAGGACAGAGAGAGGCTGAAAAGTCCTTGGCTTGGTGTAAGCACTGCTCTACAACAATTAAAACATCAGCATGTTATCAGCGCTCTTCTCATTCTAATCCAAAACATAGCACCCTGCCAGCTACTAGGAGGAAAATTAACTCTGTCCTAACTGAAACCAGGACAAGAGTCAAGGAACTCTTGTACTGTTTTTGAATGAAGGAAAGGAGAGGGCTGTAATGTCTTTGTTTTTGCTATGACTTGTCAAAGGTAGTGATTCAAATAGCTGGAAATTCAACAGGTTTGGTTGTCTGGTAGGTTTGAAAGTGATTCTGGTGAGCTCTGTTATAAATGTTGCAAGGTTTGTTTGTTTATTTCTTTTCCCATCTGATAAATATGACAGAGGGCTATGGTTTTGGTTGTTCATAACAGTGTTAGAATAGCAGGTTTCCTGTGCAACAGTGCTACCTGCATGATTTCAGAATTGAACATTGGAACATGAGAGTTTCATGAGTTAACCAAAGTCTTTAGAGGTGAAAATAAATTTAAAAAGTGAAATAAAAGCAACTTTTTAGCCATACCAGCGATATGCCCACTGATAAACTGTTGCTTCAGAGGAGACTTATAATAGACTCTGCTAGCAGGATCAGAACTCCCATTTTTTCTTTCTTTCAGCATCACAGTTTCTCATCACTATATGTTTTTCCACAAATCTTGGTCTTGGGCAAGAATAATGCAATGAGGATAGGCTAGCTGAATTCTTGTGATACCTTCCAAACTTAGTTGTTGTCATTCTATATATGACATCTATTTATATAACTGTTTTTAGGAACATTTCCTTAAAGGCATCTGATAAAATTGTTTACATAAGATATAGTAATATAACATTGCTGAGCCTGTCCTTAAGTCAATCCCATTTCTGTATTATCCTGAACCAAGATTCTGTTGAATAATTAATGTTAAGAATAGAAATGTTGATTTCCCACATTTTATCAGTTACTCTAAAAGAGGAAAAACATAATCATAAAATTCTGACCCAAATAGTCCTTGTTAATGCTCTCTGGATCTCTGTTTAAATTGTAGAAATTAGAAGAGCAAAAGAAATGGCTGGATGAAGAAATGGAAAGAATTCTTCAACAGCACCAACAGTTAGCGGAACTAGAAGAAGATTTAAAGAAAAGAGAAGCCATTGTAGCTAAAAAAGAAGCATTATTGCAAGAGAAAAACCACCTAGAAATCAAGAAACTGAGATCTAGCCAGGTGATTTAAGAAAAAAAAAAGAAAAAGAAAGAAACTCAACACAATTGTAGTGCTGACTGAAGAGACTATGGGGGGAGGGCAGCCAGATAACAGAAGAGGTTTAAGCCATGAAACTTGTGTCTCTAGCACTGCCATTACATTATTGTGTGGCTTGATCAAATCAACATTTAAAACATGAATAATACAATGTAATAACCTTTATTTACATGTTATCCCCCAAATTCTAACAACAAAACAAAATCTGACTTCCAAAGTTCTGTTATTGCAGCGCATTAAATAACGATATCTAAAAAATTGCTCAATGCTTGCAAACTAGAGAACATGGCAGAGAAACATTCTGTATTATTTACTTTGGCTACTGAGAAATAGAAATTGAAATGTCATTGTCACTGTAATGACTAACTCATGTGATATATGTAGAAAACTGCACATTGATTTTTTTTGTTTTCTTTCATCTTTTGAGTAAATAGTAAATTTTATGGTAGCTGTCTACTCAGCCTAAACGGCATCCCTTTACAAGAAGTAGACAGGTCTTCCACTTTAGGATGCGACAGTTTCATGTATATGTTTCTTGGGGAAGGAGTTTTATACCTACAGTCTCTTTCTTTCTTTCATTCTTCCTTTTATTACTCTTTTTTTTTTTTTTAAAGGCTTTAAACAAAGATAGTATGAAATTGTCTACTCGCTTAAGTATGCTGGACCAGGAATTGTGTGATAAAGGAATGCAGCTTCAGGATAGCACTACTGAAGATAAGACAGACATTCTGGAAAAAATTCAGGTTCTTCAGAAGGAAAGGGATCAGCTACTCAGAAGAAGAAATAGTGTGGATGAGAAACTGAAAGAGGGTAAAGTGTTGTCAGCTGAAGTAAGTAACCATCTCTGAGATACATAAAAGTTTTAGGCAATGTTGTATAATAAAGCCTTCCAATCATGACCTAAAATGTCTCCCAGTATTAGATAGTCTAGAATCAAGGAACTGAGGTTGGGTGTTTTTAACAGCCGACATTAAAATACTGCTATAATAGCGCTACTTACATACCAGTGAACAACATTTACATTCAGAGGGACTTACTTTAGCTAGAGTCTGGACAAATGTCACTGGCCTAACAATTATATAATTAGAAATAATGAAACAGGATGTACATCAATTTATCTTAGGCAGATATTTTCATGTCAGGACATAGGACAAGGTAAAGTACTCTAATAGTGATGTCCCTTGATTTTTTTTCATAGGGTTTTGTGAAAGACCAAACCTCACCTGAAGGCCTCCATATAGTTACAATGAAAATAAGCCATATTGTGGATGTTACACACTTGAATTGATCAGTATAATTAAGTTGAAGATAGAATAAATTCATATAAAATACACAGATTTGTTTTAGGTCTTGAGAAGCAGCAGTATGGGCCTATCACTGAGCTGATAGCATGCCAGAAAGAATCCTATTTGCTTCATGCCACAGAATCTTCTGCAATACTTCAGGGCATTAATTTCTGTCACTTCCCTGCACAGATAATGGTCGCCAAACTCCTTACAGATCTGATTCGTTCATTAATTGCTAGTTAGAAAACTAGTTCAACTGAAAAAGTAATAGTAGAAGTCAAACTGTGGGGAGGGGAAAATGAAGGAAGAATAGAACTTCTGCTTTCGTGGTGATGAACCATTTGTTTGAATTCTGAACTGTGGAAGGGATATCAAGACATTTCCTGCTTGCTCCAAACAGGTTCTATATTTGTACTCTTCCTCTTATTTTTCCCATTCCATTCTCTATACTACTAGTAGTAGTAGTAGTATAGTAGTAGTATTGCTCTTAAATTTAGATTCACCTTTGAGAATAAAGTTAATGTTTTATGTACACAAAGATTTGTTTTGTACTTTTTTTACAATCTCACTCCTGTGTTTCTGTGTAGGAAGAACATGTCCTTTTCCAGCTGGAAGAAGGAATTGAAGCCCTGGAGGCTGCTATTGATTACAAGAATGAAAGTATTCAGAGTCGCCAGTACTTGCTTAGATCCTCTTCACAGATCCTTTCACAGAGTGAGGATAATGTAATAGGAAAACTAGTTTCCTTGTCTGCTGATGAGCTCAGAGCTATCCTCTTCAAATACTTTAACAAGGTTTGCTTTGGCTAATGATTAATATTTTATCCTATTACCTGTTACTGTTCTAGATAATGAAATGAAATAGTGTCAAGAAGTAAAGTCAATTTAATCCACTTTCATTGAAAGCCTGCTTAGGTTACTCACGTCTGTTGTTAATTTGGATATTTTGGATCTGTACATCAACATAAAAAAGGATACTTTTGTGTTAATTGTTTGTATCTTGTTTTGGTGTCTTTAGTTTAAAAGGTGTTGCAAATCTGGAAATTTCCTTGCTCCTTTCCACTGCTTTATGCTGCTAACTTCTCAAGTAGCAACATATTTAAATAGTGGTGTCATATTGAAATTCTTCCCACCTGCAGTCTTTATTAATCTCAGGATAGTATTTCTTTTTTCCAAATCCAGTATAAAATCTTTCTGCAAATAAGTGCTTACCGCCATATACTGAAGAATCATACTGACATCTGGAAACATAAAAATGAAATGCATTAGGACTTGGTGTCTCTCTTTTGCCCTTGGGTGAACCTTGGGTGATTTTGTGAACAAGTCGTCTGTGGTATGCAAATCGGAAATTTTCCAGAAACAGGAAAAAACTCTTCTATCAGTTTAAATTCTGCACAGGGCATTAAAAAATCCACTAGTCCATGTGATCAAAATGTACAGAGCTCAATTCTAAAGTGTGAACTCATGTCAGCAGGCAAATCTGTATCTTTTGTATGCATTCATCTATTAAGCAGAACTGTAAAACCATTTGTTGAAATGGTTTGATAGAAGTGTATTTCTTTCTTAGATTGTTGGCCTGCGAGAGTCTGAACGTAAATTACAACTGCAGACTGAAGAACAGGAAATGAAGGTCATAGACCAGGAAAACATAATACGTGAATTGGAATCTGCACTTGAGCACATCAAGTTGCAGTGTGACAGGCAGCTGACGCTACAACACAGAGAACATGAGAAAAAACTGCAGTTGATACTGCATCATTTCAAAGGTGCTTGTTTGTTTTCAAAGGGGGATTGTACAGCAGATACTATCTTTAGTCACTATTGAGAAATACTGTATTTCATATGAAAGAAAAAAGAATATATGAGGTACAAAGATAACATTTTGGCTGTTACTAATTCTGCTGTTGTGTAGGATGCTGATGAACAGACACAAGATGCTTGTATAAAAGAAAAAACTGAACATTTTTAAAAAACTGTCAGAATTGTCATATTTTTATATTGAATTTGCTGATATTGGAAAGCTGAAAGATACCAATCGCATTGATCTTTATCCTCTAAACGCTCCTATTAAAATTGAGACATGGGCTTTTTGATCCTCTGTCATACTAGTTTAAATGTAGACACTGAAAGCAGAGTGTCAGCAAAATACAGGACATACTCTCTCTAGCTGAGCATCTTGATTTTTGGCACAGAGAAGTGAAGTGAAGATTTGGTTCTCATGCTAGTTTTACTTGTCCTAGAACAAGATGGTGAAGGTATTGCAGAAACCTTGAAAGAGTATGAAGTAAAAGTCCAGCAACTGGAAAAAGACTTATTTTTCTATAAGAAAACCAGCAGAGAGCTGAAGAAGAAATTGAAGGGCTTTTTTGGAGAGTCATCCCATCAACTAATGGCACCTACTAAATGTAAGTACGTTATCTTAAAATGCTTTTGTGTTTGTCAGTAGATCATTTGAGGGGTAGTAAACAGACAAAAGTATATCTGTCCTGGTTTCAGTTAGGACAGAGTTAATTTTCCTCCTAGTAGCTGGCAGGGTGCTATGTTTTGGATTAGAATGAGAAGAGTGCTGATAACATGCTGATGTTTTAATTGTTGTAGAGCAGTGCTTACACCAAGCCAAGGACTTTTCAGCCTCTCTCTGTCCTGCTAGCGAGCAGGCTAGGGATGCAGCAGGAGCTGGGAGGGGACAGACCCAGGACAGCTGACCCAAACTGGCCAAAGGGGTATTCCATACCATCTGACGGCATGCTGAACAATATATAGGGGTGGCTAGCCGGGGTGGAGGGGGGGGGCCGGCTGCTCGGGGGTAGGCTGGGCATCGGTCAACGGGTGGTGAGCAATTGCATTGTGCATCACTTATTTCGTACACATTATTACTATTAATACTATTATTATTATTATTATTGTTGTTATTCTTTTCCCTGTCTTAATAAACTGTCTTTATCTCAACCCACAGACTTCACTTTCCCGTTTCTCTCCCCCATCCCAGAGAGGGAGGGGGGAACGGTGAGTGAACGGCTGTGTGGTGTTTGGCTGCCAGCCGGGCTAAACCACAACAATATCAGATAGACATAAAAATCATATTTTTACTGAACTAACTCTTATCCAGGAATGTACTACATCTCCCCGCACTTGCAAAGGAGAGACAACATCAGTTGGTAATTGAGGCAGTGGTATAACGCTGTTCTAAATTCATGTTTGGTTTTCTCTGGATTCGAGCATAATTTCAGAAGTTATAGTGTCAAACTGTTGTGATTAAGAAAACGGTATTTTATTATCTGAAAGACTCTGAATGGCATTATAATTAACAACTGTCTAATATGCCACACTTTTAGATGCCAGTATTTTAAACAATTAACTTGATTTTGCTGCCAGCACTTGATTTCATAGAAGTTACTTATTGGAAGATTGTCAATGAGGAGGTCCATACTTCCAGTTAACTAAAATAGTTCTTTATTAAGGTTAAAAGACATAGACATTTGTAGTAAGAAGATAAGTTTCCTAATGTGATCTATGCTTTGACCAAAAAAAAAGGACCAACAAACAACTATTAAAAGTTTTTAAATGTTCCATGTCCTACTAACCACAACTCAAAACTTACAATTTAAACAGTTCTAGTGTAGGAGCAAAAAAGGTTTAATCATTGTCATTATCTTGGTTGTCTTACACCTCACACTGCCACCACCACCACTTCACATGCACAGTGCAGCTTTCTTGGCCCCGTGTTTCGTCTTAAGGCTCAGCATGACTCATTCTTCCTCTTAACTGATGGTTCTGTTTCATCACACTTGAGGTAGTGCCATGTCTTTGTAACATGTAGACGCTGGTTAGATATGCATCTGTTGCTACCAGAGTGAACTAAGGTTTAGCTCTCCAGGCAGGATAATAAACCTAGAGGTTCATTACTCTAAAGTATGCTGTGAAAGTGTGGACATGAATATTCCAGAGGTTGGACTGTAAATGAGCATGGGGAAGATTATTCTGTGTCTAATACACAAAGAAGCATGTAGTTCAGGACACGTTTCGCTGTGAGGAAACACATACCCTAGCCAAACTATAGCAAAGTGTAGAAGGGTGAATGTCCCTGTGAATTTCTAACTTTTTCAAATACATATGTTTGTAACGTTTGTAAAAAGCGCTCTGTATTTTTGTATTATTACCTTTAGTTATCTTTCCTTTGAATATATTTTGGGGCATAATACAATGTAATAAAAAATTGTTGAGCTTTAAAAATAACAAAAATCCTTGTGTACATTAAATTCATTCAAAGAATATGTTTTGAATATGTTTGAATGTGTAAACGCATTCAAAGAATATGTTTTGTGTGTTCTGCTAATGAAATTGCAGACCGCTTTTGAAAATATGAATAATCTCATATTTTACTGTCATGGTTCAGTTAAGATTGCCTAAATTGCAAGTTAGAATGGTGAAGCTTGTATTACAAGCACAGAGCCAGAGGAAAGTAACAGAATCAGAGGAAAGCAAATCCCTCTGATGTTTTTGTAGATGACAAACTTTTTAACAGAAATAAGTGAGATTACTGTTATTTTTTACCACTTTCATACTACAGGTTACTCATGCTGTAAAACCATACCAACTTACTAATGTTTCCTGATAAAACTTCTAGCTGTGTATCTCCTGATAAAAATTTCATTTTAGGTAACAGTGCTGGTGACAGGGCATCCAGTCAAGATGAATCGCAAGCTGCTTCTGAGGAATTCAAGCTAACCCATAACCCCGAAACCAACAGTCAAGCAGGAAAAATAAAAGAAGCAGACAGAACAAATATTCTGAGAGCACGGCAGAATTCTTACAAGCTTGGAGAAGATGTATCAGAATTTGGATGCAACAAAGAGTGTTTGTCAAGCACTAGTGATGACAGAATAGGAAGAGATGAAGCTCAGCCTTCAAAATCTCATCCTCAGCTACCTTCTGTCACCCACAGAAGAGATACCACAACACAATTTCAAGGAGTAACCTCTGTAAAACTATCTCGCCGAGAGCTACGTCATATCCCTCCCTCTGAATTATCTTTGAGGCGCTCAAGCCTTGGTGCAGGTGTCAGTTTTATTGCTCCAGACTCCATCGAAATGGACAAAAAGTCTAGTATCACTAAGACATAGTTACTCTTCATTGAATTTTAATAGCTGTTGGTACCGAAGGTACTGTGTTAGATTCCTTTGTTGATGGTCTTGTTAAGTAGCAGCCATGGATGAACAACTTAATCCCCTTTAGTTCTACTGGTCACTATCAAGTCATTAGGTGCTTGTGATGTTCACACAGTTTGAGTGAATCTGAGATGGATTTTAATTAATGCAGTATCTATGGACATATCATTCAAAGACCTTTTAATGTTGAAGAAGTAATTTATATTGTTTACTTGTTTTTATTTCACTAACTTAAAATATTTTTCATAAATTGCACTGTGAAGTGCACTGTACCTGTGTAATTTAGGTTTCCTGAAAGAACATTTTGCTTCATTTTATTGGATCAGAAACAATAACAAACTACATAATTTATTTCACTATATAACTAGAAAATACAGTTTCCAGAATCTTACCTAGTATTGATAATGACTGACTTCTGTATGCTTTTTTCAAAATACGTTTTATACAAGCCATGCTTGAGATTAAATTTGGTGCCTAAAGATAAACTTGTTATTGAAAAGGAATGTGAAAGTATTTTAAAAATATATATCTAATTACTTTAAATGTCCTATCGCATGACCCAGAAGTTTTTTGTTTTTCAAAAAAAAATATATCTTTAATTCAAAATAATTGTTATGGTCTGGTTGTGAAATTAAGAGAACTGCTTATTTCACTTGAAGGTTTTGTTTGTTGGGGCTTTAAAAAAATTGCACTTTGGGAATCTCAAAGCGTGTTGTTTGTTTCTGTACCGTTACAGTAGAAAAAAGAGGATAAAATTCAGCATTTTCTAGGTAAGCTAAATGGACAAATACAGTATTTTCTTTGTACTAATTACTCATGTCTTTTTTTTAGAAGATAGACAAATAATTCTTTTGGATACCCTATCTGCTTCAGAGCAAAGGCTACATGTATCCTTTGATTTACTGTTGTTGGTAATCAGTTCAGGATGAAAAGCAAACCTTTTTCGTAAGAGTACAGTACTCACTGAGAAGCATACACTTAATAGCTGCACAAACTTGAATGCAGAGAGCAGAATGTCTGCACTTAAGTGAATTTAACACTTTTATCCATAACTCTCTCCAACATATCAAAAGAGGCACTTTTGAAAGTAAGGTTAGTTTTATATTAGCGGTGGACTACAAGTGAGCATGTTTGAAAATGTTGTTGTGGATTATTAGACGTACTAAGCAAAGGGATTTTTACTCTGCTGTTTTCTGGGCAAGTAGTGTATAGCATGTGTGGCTGTAGATATGAAAGGACTGCATTTTTCCTTGCTGCAAGCACAGAATAAATTTGTCCACATCATGAAGTGGCTGTTACAACATGATAAATGGACCTATTGTCTTGTGGCACATTTACAATTTTTCTGAGTAGATTGCAAAATACTATATTCTAAATGGTTAGGTAAACCATACTTAATTATTCCATCTTGTTCATCTCAATTGTGAGATAAGAATCGTCATCTTTTTGTTGGATTATTTCTACTTTCATGGAAGTAACAAGTCTTGCTAATGTTAAGTTTAATATTAGTGTCTATATTATTCACTCCATGTTTGTTGTCAAAGAGCAATAAACAAACAAGTAAATACAGTTTAAAATGTGTACTTATTTACTACTCTTTATTAGGTGAAAGAATTGCTAAAGGAATTTCTTCTTCGGATAATACTGTGTATTATCATATACCTGACACTACTCTACAAATAAGTATGAATTCCTCTTGAAGTCTGCATAAATGAAAATTCTGTTCTTTATGGATGAAACATAAGCAAGAGGTAATGTAGGAAACATACAACTCAATTGGTGGTAGATGTCAGCTGATGCTCTGCAGGTTTCTGCAGCTGTGACGCTACAGATTAAGTTGTCATTCAAACATCAGATCCTGTATGCCATACATATCCATTTCCAGACATAAGTACAATGTCCTCTAGCACTACAGGAGGTAAATACATCGGATACATTTGTGATCTTTGAGAAGTGGATGAATTGTTGACCATGAATGGGAGCTAGCAATTTCAATACACAAACAGAAGAATGTGAGAGAGAGGCCAGTAAGGCAATCATACGTGGAAGAGGGAAGAAGAAAAAAGAAAACGAAGGAAAGAAAAACAGGGAAGAAAAAAAAGAAAAAGAAAAACACCCCCCCCCCCCCCTAAAACAAAACAAACAAAAAAAAACAAACAGGCAGATGAAATATTCCATATGCAGCTAGGAAGTCTCATGTTTGCTACCCTTGTTCTCATGGGGGACTTCAAATTCTCAGGTGTCTGCTCAAAATACAACGCAGCAAAGAGGAAATGGTCTAAGAGACTCCTGGAGTGTGTGGACACAGGTGGTAAGGGAACAAACAAGGGAAGGTGACCCACTTGACCTGTTGTTTGCAAACAGGGAAGGACTTGGATGACATGATGGTTGGAGGTTGTCTTGGGCACAGCCATCATGAAGTGATGGGGTTTTTTGATCTTTGGAGAAGTAAGGAAGGCAGTTGGCAGAAACACTGCCTTGGATTTCCAGAGGCAGACACTGGCCCGTTTAGTGACCTGGCTGACAGAGTCCTTGGGGAGGCAGTTTTAAAGGCAGAGCACTCCAGGAAGGCTGAACTTTCTTCAAAAATGAAATCGTAGAGACACAGGAGCAGGCTGTCCCAGTGTACCCAGAACTGAGCTGGCTGGGGAGAGGACTAGCCTAACTGAGCAGAGCTTCTCCAGGAACTCAGGAATTCATGAGCTCTGGAATAAGGGGCAGGAAACTCAGGACAACTATAGAGCTGTTGAACTTGGAAGTAAGTTTTAATCAGAGTGAAAGTTCTAGCTTGAACAGTTTTATTAACAGACAGTAGGGTAACTGCTGTTCAGGATCAGTGTGCTGATTAATCAGGTTATTCTATGCTGGGTTTCCAGTGAATCAAAAAACACAAGGAAATCTGTGGTGCTTCACTTCAGCAAATACACATTTCATGCGCTTCTAGCACTATTTTTTACCAAGGATAACACAGAAAACATTTTTACGTTTGTTCACTGTTTCATTTTTATGCAGCGTTCCGTAATCACACAACAAACGAGGCCGGCGGCCGTAGCCCGCCTCGACCCGCGACATGGCGGCGCTCCCGCGCTGCACGTAGGGCGGCCGGGCAGGCGGGCGGCGGCTCTCCGGCGGCGGCCCGCGGTGATTTTTGATCCCGGCCGGACCCCGTACCGCCCGGCCGGGCGGAATAAACAAACCCGGCGGCGCCCCGCCTCTACCCCTCGCCATACCCCCCCCGCCGCCTTCCACCTCAGGCGGCGCGAGCCCGGCCGCGGCCGTTCCCCGGCGCCGCGGACCGTTAGAGCCGAGCCGCCCGCCACGGGCCGTTGGGGCTGCGGTTGAACCGCCGTCCCTGACGGCCCCGCCGTCCCTGGCGGCCCCGCCGCAGCGAGCGTCCCGCCGGCCGCCCACCTGCCCTGCCCTGCCCTGCCCTGCGCGGAGCCGCCGTGCCCCTGCCCTGGGGAGAGGTGAATGAAAAGCTCCCGGCCGCGAGGAGCGCTCGGAGTTTCCTCGGGACTTGCTGCCCCGTCACCGCGGCGCTGCTCGGCTGCCTCAGTTCTCTCACGCGTGCTGCCGCCGCCGGCGGGTGTTGGTCGGCTCCTGCCGCGGCGGTCAGGCGCAGGAGGTCGGGCGTGAGCTTGGAAACTCCGGCAGGCAACAGCTGCGAACTTAATTAATTTCCTTTAATTTTTATATATATATATATATAAATAATATATATATATATATATATATATATATATATTTTTTAGGGGTGGGAGGGCAAGAAAAGGGCTTCAAGGGGGGTTCGCAGCGTCCTGCGAACAAACTGAAGGCAGGCTGCCCGGTGGCTTTTACATTTTAACGCTGAACTTAAACAGCTTTTCCTCAAAAAAACACATTATTTATTCCAGTGAATTCACTCACAACCCGTTCACCCTTTTAACTGCCGGGATCATTGCTTGCCATGTGCTCGCTGCTGCTGCGTGCGCCAGTGCTGCGGTTTGAAGCGGGTTTCTGAGGCAGGGTGCGTGTGGCTGTAGAGCTGCTCGTGGAACTTGGAGACAAGCTGATGGCTTGGTCTTAAGTAGTTTTAAGGATTTAGAGCATTTTAACGCAGCTTCATAGCTTTTGATCAGATGGCTTGAAAAAAAACAGAGGTTATTAAAAGGGAGAAATCTGGTCCCGCTGGGTGGATCAAAGCTTCTTGTAAATGCACTGATAAGGAATAGTAGATTGGGCTTGCCATGGTAAGTGTACAAACAGCCAAAGATCAATACTGTCGCACGCAGACAGTGCGAAGGTTGGTCGGTGCCAGCAGAGGATAGACGTGCGCCTTCAGTTATGAATGTATTGTGTATCTTGGTGTTGTTTCAGGTTTACCAGCGAGTGCTGAGATCAGTCAATACTTCAGGCGTTAGCTAAGCACGTGTATCGATTATAGATGATGGCAAATAAGCACGTTAGTAATAGAAACAAGGAGATGGTGTGTGGGAAGATGGTATTTTCAAAAGTTTTTGGAAATCTGTGGCTTTATTAGCAGTTTATTTGAAGATGGAAGTGGTTCAAGAGGAAATGGGTTGTATTTTTGGGCTCTTCAGCGTGTTTTCCTTGAAATAGTAGATCACCGTATTTAAAGCTATGTGGTTTTTCCACAGATGCTTGAAAGTCTGCTACTAACGTCAGCCTAGAGTCTCCTAAATTGTGGTGTGCTGTTCATTTCTTAGTGGTGTTTGAACACTTGCCAGTTAAATGCAAATTCATGCACGTATACAAAGCTGTACACAGGCCAGGAAGCTGCTGATGCTCAAACTAAGTTTCTGGGTGTGCATTACACTCCTCTTAATATGTGTTTTGGGGGCTTACAGCAGTGCTTACAGTAGAGCTGTTTGACCTGCAGTGTGGGTTAAGGTGAGTAACACAGAAAAGGGCTTCGACGTTACTGAAACACTGGCTATGTTACTTTTATCACAGTAATCTTTGTTACATCATGTCTAAAACTAGACTGAAGCTCTTCAGGGCATTGTCCTATGTTTCTGAGAAGTACTTAGTACACTTTAGGGAACTGAAGCTAGAAATACACCTTTTCATTTCAGTCATTTCACAGTTTAGCTTTCTAAATGTCTCTGTTTATCAAGTATTTAAGGTGGAGTAAGCTGTGTGTGCTTACAAATTGCTGCATCAGACGTGTTAAAGCAGTGTTACATGTCATTAATGGGACCGATGTGGTATAATCTGTTGTTTTAATATAAAAATCTAACATAATCCATTCACGTATGCTGACATGGTTTGTAGAAAAGTATGACCTACAAATGAGTAAAGCACTAAAAAAAAACAACAAAAGAAATTGCTAGTTGCTAGAAATAACAATTGCTATAATGTTGCCTTAAAATTATATCGTACATGTGTATAATGCTCATCTTATGTTGGTGATGCATGAATCTGAGTAATAGGTACTTTTGGCTTCATGAGCTGTGTTCACAACTCTTATTGTTTGGAGCAGACTGCATGGAGAGTTGCACTAACAGCCTGCTAGTGATATGCAGAGCAGAAAGTTTTGAAACTGGGTCATTTATTGGAGCTGTCAATCCATGCCATTATGATGTTGCAACTTTGCTTATTGAGGGATCTTTTTGTAACATTGGAATGAAGGGTTAGTTACTTCCTTGACACATTAGAGAAGGTCTTCTCTGAAGACTATGGCTATTGCTAATACATAACACAAATGGAAACAACTTCAAATATTTGCCAGCAGGCTTTGCTTCCTTTTACCTTCTTGCGGATTTTTCCTGTAGCCTGTGTATGGTAGGGAGAGGAATTGTCTTGCATTTAGATAAATAGGCTTTGGGCAACAGGCTGTTACCTACTCACAACATTTTACCAGACTTCAAAGCTCTTACCTGAAAACTACTGTAGAAGTTGAAATGATGTTTCAGGTCATAGTTTGATCTGTGGAATTATGAAACTCTTTGTGGTGTTTGAACGCTTTCTTTCTGTGATCAAAAAGTTTCCGTAAGCACAGCCTCAAGCTCAATTATGCCAGTGTGTTTTTAATTTTCTACGACTGGTTATTTCTGTAGCAATACAGAATAACACTGCTTATAATTCCCAGGGTAGAGGGAACTACACCAGCTTCTGAAAGGAGGCTAGCAAGCACCTCTAATTGGCCGAAAGCTTTTGAGGTATCAGTCCGTTGCTTTTTTGGGGAGGGGGAATGGGAGCCAAACTTTGAAACTGAAGTGTTAGGTACTTAATAAAATGTGTCTGTCAGAATTGTAGGTGTGGTGTTAAAATACGAAGCCTGACATGGTGGTAGGCCTCGGTGAATCACTGGATCCATCTTTAGGTGTTGCACAAGTGGGATAATTTGATCCTGCTGTGATATCAATAGTATTGAAATGTCCTACTAACTGAATTAGCAATGTTAACAACTATCTGAGACTCAACTAGAAAATAACCTTCAATCTCATGTATTTGCAGTTCACTTTATAAACTCATTACTATCCTTTTTATTATTATTACTATTATTATTATTCTGTATAAACATGTAATTCAGGAATAAGGTTTTGTAAATTGATATCATGTTGTCACTATAGTATTTTGGTGAATTGGAACAGCAGAATTCCATGGGTAGTACTTGTTAAATGTACTTGGCAGCTGGGCTCTTAATTGCATGCCAACTACAGTAAGACAGCAAAGGTATACTTAATGTATTGGAGTATTTATAGATGAAGGAGAAGGGAGTTCGCAGCCACATTACACAGCTGTGTAGAGGTTCAGCTACGTGTGATTGTTTTCAGATTGTATGTGCAAAAAGAAGTATTTGGCACCATTAGCCACTGTTAATAAAGACTGCGTTGTGCCATTGAACTGTTTACATGAAATATAAAGTACACCACAGTTAGTAGAGAGAGAGAGACAAGAAATTCCAAGCTTTTACTGAAGAAAGAGTCATAGTATAGTTCACTTTTTTCTTACGCCAAGCGCAGCAGAGAGTCTGCAAACTTGTAGTGTTGTCTGCTTTAGAGCAACGTCCAGTATCGTAAGTTCTTGTGTGACATGATCGAGCACTTTTCTCTGGTGCTTTTTCTTGCTGTAAAGATGCACCTGTAATCTTTTCTCTGAGCTTCAAGTTTCAACTTATTGCATGTCCAGCTAGTAAGAGCACAAAGTCTCTCATCTTTAACTAATTTCCTAAGCTGGTTAGCTATATAGTTATTTAGCATTAAAATATTTGTAATTGTATGCACACGTGTGCATACATACACAGACTTGTCTGCACAAAAATCCAAACTTACCTTGTTGTTCTGTCATTGAAAGAGTGACAAATATGAATTACTTATGATGTTTTAGGTGTGATTGACCTATTTTTTCTAGATATGTAGTTGTGGTCTGATCAGATAATTTGAACATCAGCATCAAGTAGATTCACAACTCGATGACCAGCTTCATTTTCTCTTTTTTGAAAGAAATGGAGTAGAGTAACTTTGTATGACAAGAATGCTCTTTACTGTAACCTTTTTTCTTCTGTAAACTTAGGAATAGAGCATGGTTCTTTCATCTCTGAAAAGTGAAATGACATATTCCTTTTAAATAATTATTTTGGGTAACGGTCTCTGCCATGCTATTGTTGCATGTTGACATGTCGGAGTATATATGGAGCACCTACAGAATTTTGGATTTGGGAAATTCTGGAGTTAAGGGGTAAAAAGAGCCTGTTGAAACTTCTGCAGAGCCTTACGTTTTTTTTGTAATAGTAGTTAACAAGCAACAGATTTGTAGGCTATCTAAGCAGATAACTAAGCAACTTGTTTCAAACTATAAAGATTCCTTTTGAACAGCAATTTCAAAAAGTATGTATTATCTCACTACACCTCTGTCATAATACATCAACATATCTAGACGTGTTTTTTATGGAATTTATAATCAGAGATGGATATCATCACTTTCAATACTCTGCTAATTGACTAAACTCTGCACGGAAAACTGCAGTTTGACAAACATGGATATACCCAGGATTTAGCTTTTATGCTAGGTAAATGATTCAATCTTTAGAATGGTGTCACAGGGACGTACGTATGTGTTGCTTTTAGCTACAGGCGACAACAGAAGGTTTAAGTGTTACTTAGTTCTGCCTCCCCCCAGCATATCCTCTGTGTTTTGCTGTAAGAACAGGTGAACTTGATGTTTGAGGACAGTACCAGCTGAAATGCTGGGCTCACCTTCCTGTGGAGAAAACTGCTTGTTGAATCTCCAATGGCTTGGGAACAAAATATCTCTTCTTTTACAAGAAGTTTAAAGGCTGCGTACCCCAAACTGGAGCTTGCATATGCGTAGTATCTACTTCATTTTTAAATTGTGTTTTTCAGGCTCCGGGGATGGCATCTGAAACAGTTTCTAAGCACTAAATTATTCTATTCTATTCTATTGTCTTTTTCCCCCCAGAACATGAAGACCAGCTTCTTTTAGAGCCTTCTTTTTTGCACTAAATCTCTCAAGAGCCAATGTATTAGCCTAAAATGTGTTTGGTAGATTTTTTTTTTTATGTAATTCTTCTTTAGATACCTAAGATAATACAGTATAGTCAGTTAAAATATAAATAAACGATACTGTATTTTTTTTCTTTCTCCCTCATTCCCCCAATTCCAGCCCTGTCCTATGCTTTTTGAGCCAAAACTTCTGCGGTTAAATGATATGAATTATTGCTTGTTTGATTAAACAATGTTTTCATTCTAACTTCTGTGCTACTTTCCCAGGAAGCTGATAATTAAAAGAAGCCAGCTCAGTAGAATTTCAGACATGGCAATGGAATCTGCTATAATCAGTTCAGTCCCTACCACTGCATCTCGTTTTGCCTTACTACAACTGGAAAGTGATACTGATTCAGAGCCTGGAAAAGGCAGAAGTGGCCGACGTGCTGGTAAATCTCTAGCTCCAGGGAGTAGATCTACAAATGTGAAGAAAAGAGAGAAAAGGAGAAGAAAGAGAGAACAGCAGCAGAGTGAGGCCAATGAGGTAAAGGGATTGTATTTTCAGTAGTGAGTAAGGTTGTTATCTCATAAATAGTTTTTGCTGTCCCTGAAAAGTCATTGTTTTTTGTTTTCCCTATGAAAGAAGAACTACTTAATCACAGGTTACATTTTTTTTTCTTTTGTTTTAAAATTACTTCTTTATGTGAAAGTAGGATATTCCCTATTTTACAAGCTAGTGTGTACCTTATCTGACTAAACACAGATGTAGCCCAGGCTATAGAGTAGGGTAAAGCATATGTTAAGGAAGTCCCTGTTGATAAATTGATACTAGATTGTTTTCATGCCTTCGTTTTCACTCAGTGAAATAATCAGTGTCAGTTAATGCTTATGCTTTAGCAGTGAATGTCTAGGAGTTGCAAAATTTGCAAGTCATCACAATCACATTTTCTAATTATGTGAGGTATTTTAAATGTGGCAGTATTGTATCCATATGGTGCAGCAATTAAAGGTAATTCTTATTGCAGGTTCGTAAAATATGACCTGTTGCGAACTATAAGGACTATCTACATTATTCTTTTTTCTACCTGAACATCTTGTTCTTCTGTTCACCCATGCCAAAACAGTATACCACAGTTTTGTTGGTATTATGTTTAATTTAGTTCAGGTGTAAGCAAACAGTAATGTCTGACAGAACATGAAAACTGTAGGACACCGCTACCTATTCAGGTTTGTTCAGAGTATTTTCAGCAGGAACGATATATTTATTTTGTTATATTACTGCTGTTTCTAATGCACTATTAAGATATATGAGAAATTCTGTTATGGTACGTACCATATCCAATTAAACAAAAATATAGCCCAAACTGTAGAGTAAAACATGTATATGTCTGTTTGCATGTGTATAAATACTTCTGTTAGTCTGTTAAGGCTGTTTTTGTGTACTTGTTAGCATATTGATTAATATGAAACATAACTGTTTTTCAGCTCAGAAACCTTGCTTTTAAAAAGATTCCTCAGAAATCTTCCCATGGAGGCAGTCTATCTCAGCAAGAACAAAAACTGCATACTACGATGCAGAAGGACTCTCAGGAAGAAAACTGGCAAGAGTGGAGACAAAGAGATGAGCAGGTACAGCTTACTGTGTTTAGCTGTCTTTTGACTTTCCTGTCTTGTTACGTCCTTCAGAGTAGTTAACTTTGCATGAACTTTTTCAAGGCTAACTGCAAATAAGTGACACTGACTGGAATTAAAAAGTATTTCATGAAACTAATGAACTCCTATGCTGGCAGCTGGTAGGATGATATTTTCATTTAGAGATTTTCAACTTATATCTCACCAAAAAAGATTGTATTGAACTGCTTCCCATTGTAGTTAATAGAAAATATAGAAAGCTATATTGACAAAAGATTGACAGTTGGATGCTGCCCTTGGTTTTTATATGTTGCTAATGCTTTGATATAGGTTCTTCCTTAAACAGAATATATCCAAGTTCTTACCTTTGCAGGCTTCTGGATGATTGTCCTAGCAGTGGAGTAATGACCTAATAATCCTTTTTGAAAATTTCCAGAGCTAATTAGCTTCAGAATTACTTTTAAGGTGCAGGTTTGCTTTGTCCAGTAGCTAAAATTTTTGTATTCTGCATGCTATTAAGCAATTATTTCAGGTAAAAAGGAGAATCTTGTCTTATTATTGGATGGTGAAATGGTCAGACAAAGTAAACTCAATTATAAAAAATAAGTTCTTATTCGTTTTGATCTTACTGACATAGGCTATACTACTGTGAAGTTGCCTTGGGATTCTTTTGTTTTAAAAATAACTTTAGACCGATTACTATTATAGTGACATACAGTTGTTAAAGTCCTAAAGACATTTGTCTCATTTTTTAAGGAAAAGAAATAGCCAAATTCTGTCACAACTCTGAGACTGAAAAATAGGCTGTTCCGTAGCACAGCTATATTTCGAACAGCTTTCTCTGGTTACAATGGACCGAGTGTAAGGAATGGAGGTACACTGTGGACCATCAGTATTTTTCCAACAAATTCCATGATAAATTTAATTTTGTTACAGTAAATGTTTAGAGAAATAGATGACATTGGCATAATCACTGTTAAATTGCAGTGTAAACACAAAATAATTGTTTCAATTTACTGATAGAACTCATACACTACAGGTTTCTCAGACAGCCATAGAGGTTACGGTGAAGTTTTTTGGTTCATATATGATTTAAAACATCAGGTTCTAGACCTCAAAGTGCCAAAAATGTCCAGAACTACTTTGAATTTCTTACTTTACCCAGAAACTCTTAAAATGTGAATATTAAAATCTGATGGATGGGAAAAGAAATTGTCACTTGTGATTCCTGTCTTAGAACAACAATGAAAATGTTTGCCATAGTACAAAATATATAACATCAAGTGGGTATCTTAGGATATTCTTAATAAAATATGCATAATCAATAATTTCCTTTTAAAATTGTTACATTATTTCACTGCTTGTAGCTGCCACTGCTAAATTACAGCACTGTCAGGCATTGAATCGGCTTTGTTTTTCTTGCATGATGGGGAAAAAAAGACACAAGTGAAAATGGTGAGGACTTCAGTTTGGTTATATCATGTGCATCTCAAAAGCTTGCCTCAAATGTTGGTTAGTGTTATTAACTTTTGATTTCTGTTTTTTTTGTTTGTTTGATTTTGGTGGGGGTAAAAATTATACTGACAGTATCATCAGATTTAATAAAAACATCTCTGAATTGGAGAAACCGATTAACAGGAAGGTTCAAATTGCAACTTGCACATGTTTATCTGAGAGAAGAGGTATGGACTCAAACTGTTCACATTCAGAAGGCATGAAATCCTACTCTCTCACTTCCACAGTTTCCCTTGTCCAATAATACAGTATTGATGAAGAGGTAAATGTTGAATGGTGTACAGTAAGGGAGGGTGATACTCAGCACCAGATGAGAAACAGTGGCTCCCTGCTGTGGATGCTGTAGAAAGGGATGAACTTCCACAAAGAGCAGCTCCCAATACACGAAGAGTTCCTCCTGGCATATTTACCTTTCAAATTGCCATACTGTGTGACAGTTTCCTTCTATAAGATTTTGCCTAGAGGACATCAAAAGTTAAGTTTGTCCAAACTATAGAGCTATTTTGTAAATACGATGGATGATACTAGTCTTTCTTCAGCAAAGCTTTGAAGAGAGTCACTAAGTTTTGTGTACGGATTTCTATTTATGAGGGGTATTATGTGTACTCAGAGCTTAGTTATTAGAAGTGTATCATGAGTACATAAGAAAAGGAATCTGTGGTTTCTGGATTTTGGATAGGTTTAAGTAATAATGAGCCTATTCTGAAACTAAGACTGTGTGCACCAAAGCAGGACTGAACGTGCTTGGGAGTCTTTTGGGTAGATGACTGTCTTTGAGAATAGTCAGGTCTAAGCAGCAGCTCAGTGGAGTGCTTTAGAAGTAGTGACCTTTGTTCTGCTTACAGACAGCTTTGAACATGCTCAGCCCTGTCCAGAACTGAATGGCTACTAGGTAAATTAATTATGATAGGGTTATTGTTGTATTAGAGATCACATAATGCATTTCTTTAATATTCATAGTAACGTTATGGCAGCACCATTTTGTGATAATTATTTAGCCCACAGGATTCTAAATTACTGCTTACAGACACAATAAGTGATGAATGCTATGTTCATCTTTTTATGAGCGTACCATATTTTTGTACATTAACTGTTCTCTTTTTGGTATTTTTTTCCCTATCCTCACTCTCTCTTTTTTTCATGTTCATATGGAGCTTTTCTGTGTAATAGAAAAGTCCTAATTTTTGGTAGATAACTATCATGGTCAGAATGGATTCAAAAGTTGTGGGCAAAAGCAGTTCACTGATTTGGGGGGGAATTTCAGTCGGTTTAACTTACTGTCAGTTAACAAACTCCTAATTACTGGTTCTAGTACTGAAAGAAAACAAAGAAACAAGTTTGGAAAGCAAACAAAAATCAACAGAAGAAACCTCACTGTCTCTGTAAAACCTTTCCTCCCCACTTTTCGCTCCCCATTCTCCTTGCTGCATGCTGCACTTCTTTCCTCAGAAATAGAAGAGGAAAATATCTCAAAATCGTTCAGGTTGGCTTAGCTCTGCTCTCCTGTTAAGTGATTTAAAAAAAAAAAAAAAAAGGTGCTTACTCTTTTCTGTGCAATGAAAGAACACAGACTTTCTGATGATCTTTTGATGATGATGCTTTTAATCCCTTAGCATCCCTCTGATTTTTGTTCAAAATGATTTTTATTTTTAGTCTGAAATAAATCTCATAAACAAGTCTTCAAGATAGGATACATGTTCCATAAAGATTTTTTATAACACTGTGTGCTTACATCTATCAAACAGTTTCCCAAAGCAAGTTATTTTATTACTCATAATACAAAAAGTTTTATCTGTTGTTAATAATGTCGTGTTTACATCAGTGAAGCTTTCTGGTTACTCTACTGATACGTGTATCAAAACAGAAATTTTAATGTGGTCTCTGTCTGCTTTTTCTCTTTTTTATTTTTTTATTTTTTTTAATGTTTTAACAAACCAGTCACAAGCAATGTTAATTTTGTTTCTTCAGCTGACATCTGAAATGTTTGAAGCTGATCTTGAAAAAGCATTGCTGCTGAGCAAACTGGAATATGAAGAGCACAAAAAGGTATTTGTGGGATTCATCCTAATGTAAAAACTGTAGAAGTTTTTGAGACTCGAATTTTAAAAGTAAAGTAAATCACTCTTAAAAGTACAGCTCTTTCGTTTACATTGTTTGCCTCCACTCCTCAGATCCTTGAGAGGTTTAGAAAAATAGAGGATTTGAGAGAAACCATATCAAAAAATATTTTGGGTGGTTTGTTTGTTTTGTTTTTAATTGGCCTGTGAAGAGTAAAACAAGAGATCCTGACCTTGCTCAGAACAAATCTGGCACACTTGGAGAGTCAGAAGATAAAAGCACTGACTTCTCTTAAACGGTTAGTTATGTTTAAAACTTTTGCATTTTCACTAACAACTTTTCTCTGTTTTAAATATTTTATTTCTGATAAGCTGTATACATTTCCCTCAGCTGGTCAGGGAATAGATTGGTTCAGACTGCTATTTTCTGAGTGGTTCTTACAAAATACTGATGAGTTTTCTTTAAAAGTATGGTTAAATAAATTTTAATTTCTAACAGGAACTTGCTTCTTAGCAATAACTCAGGAGGCAATGAAATGTTACAAAAAATACAAGTTTAACCATAATTATGCATCATGAAGAAATAAAATGTACACATGCACTTCTATGCAAATATACTCATACTTCAGTTATTTAAGGAGGGAGAATACCACAATGCTTAAAACCCAGAGTTAAATTTTTAACTGGTGTACTAGAAGTTCTTTTTGAAAGTGAAGACAATCTTCAGGCATAGTAGTGTTTTTCATTTTGTGCAGACTTTTTGAGAATTACCTTTCAATAAACAGTACACATGAGTACAGGTTAAAAACATTGTTTTCATGGAAAGAAAAGTACTAAATTTCCATTTTTTATATAACATTTCTTCCTTAAGGCTATTTGGGCTAAAATCAAACAAAACATCTGGGACAGTGACACTTTGCTAAAAATGTTAATGCAGATATGGGGGGGAGGTGTTGTTTAGGTTCAAATGGATATCATGTACCAGCCTGTCTGATTTCAAAAGGAGACAGCTGTTAGAGCATTGCTGCACACTAATTACTCTTACTCCTCCTGAATGGATAAGCATATTTTGAGAATAAAATGAAGGTCCAGTAGACCTGTTTATTTTTCTTAAAGGCAATGCTAACTTTTTTGCACTTGATTACCTTATATTCTCAGTCTGAGTTTTTGTATAAAACTGTGGAGGTGATTGAGGGGGTATTAGGGGGTATCACATTCATTTGTGATTTAGTGAAGAGCAATGCTCTACTTCAGAAAACAGAACCGATGCTTAATTGCTGATGTGTGCCTTACACTCTTTAAACCAATCTGAAGCCTGCAAATTCCTGTTCAGGCCAAAGTCTCCTTTAATATATCATCACCATATTTTTCCTTTATAAAGCTTCAGGTAAAACAATATTTGGGTACTGAAGAAAATTATACCAGTGGGACTTTATTCTTCTAGGAATATGAAAACAATGAATGTACTTCACCTCAGTCAAAGTCTGTGAATAAGAAAGAGAAAAGAAAGAACCAGCAAGGAAAAGACAAACCTCTCACTGTGTCCCTGAAAGATTTTCAGTCAGACAGTAATATAGGTATGCCTTATCATACCATGTGAGCTGTTCTACTTGGAATTTTGATAGTGTGTATGCTAACAGCAAAATGACCTTCTGTCTCTGTTCATTAATACTGTGTTTGAACAAACACTAAATGAGTTGAAGTGAATATGTCCTACAAAGTCTAAAATCTAAATGTTCATTATATAATAACAGACCAGTTAAATTAGCAGGAAAAAAAGAAGAGGTTAAAGAAAACATAATTTAATGTATCCCTGGGGTGTGGGAAGTAAACTCAAATACTGTGTCTATTTTAATCTGTGAGTGTTTTTTGGAGTGATGTAGTACGTCCGCATTCTTCAGGCAACTGAGTTTTTCTGTTTTGAATAATAGCAAGTCAATTTGCCTTTCTTCAATACCATTTTTTATTAAAATGAGCAAATACAGAAAGAATTTTTATATACTAGTTATTGGTTACATGTTTAGAACTCTTTAATTTTTGTCTATAGAGAAAAGCTTCTGAAATTTAGTGAAGAAGTAAGTTTAAGGTAGAGTCTGGAAAAGGAAGAAAGTTATTTGTTTTCTAACATCCTCTTTCTAAGGATGTTTTCTATCTAAATTTACAATATTATTAATCACATTCTTTCCAGAGAATTTGAATATAAGAAAAAGATAAATAGCATAGCGTTAGTATCTTAAGACGAGGCAATGGAAGGCATTCAGGTATACAGTGAGAAATATGCTATAAAAGCCTAAGCTAAAAACAATACCAAACAAAAAAAAGTTGTAGCCGTATGTACCAAAAACATTGCCTTCCACTTTAACTGAAGCAAATGTATATGGGATGCTGCTTTTGATTTAAATAGTGTGAAAGAACTGGGAAAAAAAATCAAATATATAGAGATTAACCCAAAATGCACTTTATAATCTTTACTTCTAATGCTTTGTACTTTTTTTAATGTGGCATTGAGAGGCGATTAATGTTGAAGAACTCCAATACTATTTTTTTGTCCCCACTTTTCAAAATGGCTTGCTTTGATAGTGAGCTATATAAGATTTCAGTGACTTCTTGTCATTTCTTTTTTTCTATTCTTTTCAGATAACCTTGCTAAAAAACATGAGGTAAGTCTTAATTTTTTCTTACTCAACTAAATTTTCTTACTAAATAAGAATAATTCTTATATTTAGGAAGTAATTACTTGGGCACTCTCTGTAGTGACAAACAGCTATATATTCCCAAACTGGCTGATCCGCATTTGGAAAACTTTTACAGATGCAGATTTAATAGGGATGTATGTCTGTAGTGTAGTACTTGAGAACTTAGTGTTGGCTTTCTTAGAGATAGTTCTTGCTTCTTTAGTTTTCAGATAGTCTTAAACTTTGATGCGAATTGCAAGTTTGCATGTTCAAAAATAAAAATAGTAGTACAAACAAAAACAGGTTAAGAAAGTGTTGTAATGTTACTATGTTGTGGTACAGTGCACAAATATTAAAGCTCTTAGAGGGAAGAACAGTTAACAGTGAAGTGAAACAAAACAGTGAGGGCATAGTGCAAAAGTATTTAAATCTAGTTTAATTCTTTCGTGTAATCCCATGATCAGTTAAATGATGACCTTTAATTTCTAGCTCTTCAACTGGTATCGTATTCTTTAGGTAGAAATCACAATATTGTCAGGATGTACAAGACAAAATAATATCAGGATATTGTCTTCCATTACTTAAGTTATTTTTGAAGCATGTTGAAGCATTGAAGCATGAAGCTTAATAATAACCTGTGTAAAGGGAAATCTGTTATGATGTTTACCTTTGACAGGAGCTGAGCTCTCCCCAGACTTCATTGAATGATGGAAGATTTTTCAACAGACTAGAAGATGATGTTCACAAAATACTTAAAAGAGAAAAAAGGAGAGACCAGCTTGCTGACTGCAATGAAGCAGATAACTGCACATCTCATGAGCACAACCAGGCATGTAAAACGGAAGTCACTCTGAAATGAAAAAGTTTCTTGAAACTACTTCAGTGATTAGAAGAGAGCACCTGACAGAAGATAGAGATAATTACAAGCAGGATAATCTTAAAGAACCTAAACAAAGAAACGAACAAAAATAAACAGACAAAATCCTGTAACACATTTTTTAATACGTTTATTAATCTGAAGAGGTGTTTAAATCACGTGTGATCAAAATACTTCTTTCCTCACAGAACATGCCAATACTTATTACTGCATTTCTTATTTATTCTTTTGGCATTTGAGAAGATATTCTGATCCAATTTCCATTAAAAAAAAAATAAATCTAGCTTATAATAGAGAAATAAGTTGCCTTTCCTAAGAACTGAATTCACATGACTCAGTTATTAATAAATGATACTTGCTTGTTTACAGGAAAGTGTTATGAAAGATGGAAGAACAGAACAACTAAAGCTTGAGCTTGAAAAGAAAGATGCAGAAATTCAGCAACTTAAAAATATAATAACTCAGTGGGAGGTATGTAGCTTAAAAAGCTTTAAAGTAGTGAACAAAATTTAACTTTAGTTGCGTCTTATTATCCATTTTGAAATAAAGTATGTATTAATCTGTAGAGATGGTTTAGCTTGGACAGAGATTGTCTTTACAGAGCAAAAATAATCCACTCCTACTACATGAAGTAGTCTTTTTTGCTAAATTAAGAATCTAATAATAATTAGAAGAATCAATGCAGAGTACCCAGAAATAAACTTTGTATCTGGCATATCTGTTACTAGTTGTTTTCTAGTGTTGCTATTTTGTTCATTGTCTAAAAAAAAATCAAATTAGTAATCTAAGACTAGGCAAGATCTTCAGCAATCTGATCTGTCTTGGAAGTTAGCTCTGCTTAGGGCAGGAAGTTGGATTTCCTCAGGTCTTTTCCAATTTGTAAAATGGAATTTATTTTTTTTTAGTTCAAATAAGCTTTTCTTGCATTTAGTAACTACTTATTTGTTGTAGGTTTTTTGTTGTTGTTTTTCTTTAGAGATTCAGTCCACTATCTGAAGTGGACTCTCTTTACCTCTCTAGTATCCCTCTTTAAAGAGAACAGTATTTGGAAAGGTTTAAGAGGACTCCCTTAAAGCTGCGGTATAGCAAGAATGAAATTCTGTATTCTCTCTTCTCCTATTAAAATACAAGTAAAACTAGAGTGAGTCAGGCTCAATATATACTGAAGCACACCAGGAAAATAGATTTGCTCTTTAATAATTACACAATATCGCTATATACCGGAATAGCTAGGAAAAATGCCTCTAGTTGTTTCCATGTGTTCAGGCAGTATTAACACTGTATGGATAGTATCTAGAGCAACAAGGGCAAAAAGTCCACGAGGAACTGGTATTGCAACAAAAAGAGTAAAGCAGCGTGGAATTAAATTATTTTATTATGATTTTTATTCATTGCTTAAGGTAGATTGAGCAGGTTGATTTGGGAGTCTTCTGATGCTTCAAAGGACTATTACTGGTATTAATAAAGACATAAACTTCATTAAAAGCTGTTTTCACTGTGTACTAGAGTTGTAATCCCCAGGTTATTTTTTGGAAGTATAAATCTGTTCAGATTTACCACTGTTAGCACTTCACTGCATTTGGCAGAGTACAGACAATGCATACGGATATTGGTGAGATGATAGATGATGATACAGCTGTTTAATTTTATAAACTTGTCCAGGGAGTCCAGAGTTTTAGGTGGCCATCAAAGGTCTTGCTTAAGTGTAAGTTTTTGAAACATTAAAATACCACATCTGTTAAAATGCCATTTCATTTCCTTCCAGTTCCTGTAAATGTTAATGTTTGTTTGTGGCTGTGATACAGTGTGTTGGTATACTGGAATTGGAAGGGCTATTATTTAAAACAAACAAACAAAAAACACAAACTGTGGTTAGGCTGCAGTTACTGGGTATATGCACATGTGCATGGTTCTATGACATTAAGAAACTGGACGTTCCACAAACTATACTAATAGCTTTTTTTCATGTTTTCAGTGCATTGGAGGGTAAGCAGTAGCTTCAACTTTTTAGGGGGAGTAAGATTTGTGAGGACTAGGTGATATTCTGAGTGGAAGGTGATAGCTTCTTTAAAAAAAAAAAAAAAAAAAAGCATGTTTGAAATAGAACTTCATGTGCAGTTTTCTTTAAAGAGCCTACAGGAACCAGAGATTCATGACAGGAAAAATAAGTTCAGTTAAGATACATGGCTATAATGGACATTGGTGGCCGGTTAAGGAAAAGGCTGCCTTATGAAGAAAGTGTATCGGATTGGAAAAATACCAAAAAAGGAGTTCTTGAGTAGTAACCTCTAAAGAGTTGAAAAGGAGAGATGGTAACTACGAGCTAAAAATACTGAATGAAATAGTCTGTAGAGCAGCAAGATCTTATTCTACTCACCAAGTAATGTGAAAACTATTCATATTATCCAGAAAGCGTTTATAATTGCATGCTGTCTGAATGCTTTTCTGGCAAGAAACCATAAAGCCCTTGATGCAACAGGCCTTTATAATTCAGGCAGCTCTAAATGCTTGTTCTTGTACTGACACAACACTTATTTTAACTTCCTCTAAGGCTTGTGGTTGCCTTAATTTCTGGGCTTTCAGTTATTCACCCATTTCACCTGTCATGTATCCATTACTTTGGTTGTTACTTATCTAAGACAAATCAGATTCTCTGCAGCAGTGATGATTTTCAACCCGAAAACCTTTTATTCGTGGTTATTTAAAGAATGTTTTTATAGTGTATACAGGTAATAATTTATTTTCTTTCATACAGGCAAAGTATAAAGAAGTAAAAGGAAGAAATGCACAACTTCTGAATATGCTTCAAGAAGGTGAAAGTAAGTAAGAGTTTTATCAGGAAACTTCAAAGTTTTTTTAAAAACCTGGAAAAACTTTCCAAGCAGCTTTAAAAAAAATAGTTGTCATAGTGAGTAGAAAGAACTAGGAAACTATTGATTTGCAGCAATTCCAGTAAAACAGAGGGTTTGGACCGCACAGTACTGCATTTCTGATACTACATAATCAAATATCAGTTGCATTTTGAGATCATTCTTTGAAATTTAAACTGCTTAGTTATGTTTTAGGTAGAGTGATTCTTTGAGTTGGACTTTGTTTTCCTAGAGACTTGATCTGTTCTGGACTGATCTCATTACCCTCAAGTGGCCCTGATTCTGGTAAATGTTCAATTCTTGTATATTTGCAAACTGCTATGAACGGTTGGAAAGACTCTACATCAAGCATTTTGCCATACAATGAATAGGGACAGCTAAACCCTATTATACATGAAATGATGATAGTTCATAGCTCACATAATTCAGAGTTTTTGTCAAAGATTGAAAAAATATATATACACAGATGTGCATATTTATGCACATAGTATCTTTTTATGTGATAGGCATGGTTATCCCTTAATATCCCTAATGTTGTATGAAGTAATTGGATGGGTCTGTGATACCAGGCACACCAATTGCCTTAAAAAAAATTGCCGTTGCTTTTCAATTTCTTAATTTAGCTCTTACATGTAGCTTCCTCTCTGGGTTAGGTTTTTGAGTTAAAAAAAATCTCTTCTTTTTTTTTTTCTGCAAAGTGTGTTTATAAAAAAGCTAAGCTGTTTGTAGTTCTCAATGATATTATGAATGTTTCATAATGTTAACTCATTGGAACTTTATTACTTCAAGTCAGTTCTGAGCCAAGTATAGATGTTTTCATCTTGAAAGGAAAGAGATAAAGTTCTGAATGTTTTTTCTATGTATGTGGAATAGTGATGGAATATAAAAACCAAGCACCTTTGTGGTTTTACCAGATCTGATCTTGTACAGAGTTAGAGTATTCTGTATTTTGTCTCCAAAATTTGCTTACAGGGTTAAGTGTCGTATAAGTAGTGCAAGGTTGAGGTTTAACCTTCAGAATTTTTCAAGCTGCTACTAATGGCATTGGTAGCTAATATCTATTTTTGATAGACATCTTCTGTTGTCTCAGTGAAGGCAGAGTTATTCAGAAGTAACAAAATAGTGAAGTAAAGAAACGCCACAGTGCTGTTGTAGATGAAGACCTGCAGATCTAGAAAAATCCTCATGCTTTATCTCTTTTTGTCTCTGTAGTGAAAGACAAAGCAGAAATACTCCTACAGGTTAATGAATCACAAATTATCAAAAACGAATTGACCTTACAGGTAAGCAAGGATTTCTTAATGTACTTCAAAAATGCTGTTCAAGGCAATGATAGGAGGAAGCTGAAACCACAACTTGCTTGAAGTAAAAAATGTTATGTAGCGCTGGGCTAATGAAATGTGTGTCAGATGACATGTAAATCTGTGGTATGATTAACTTAAAACTCTTTCTGGAAAGACAGCAGACTTCAGCATGCCTGAAAGGATTTTGCCTTCAATAGTGCTTTAAGGATGTCATCCTTCGGTAACCCAAGCTCAGAAGCTCTGAAGGGTGCTTCAGAAGATGCCTTTTTTTCTGTATGTTGTTTCCGCGTTGTTTTTTGGTGGTGGTGGTCTGGAGGTTGTGTTGTTGTTGTTGTGTTTGTTTTTGTTTGTTTCTAGTCTCTGTTTGGAAAAGGCTGCTGTATAAACACAAGTGAGGTGCAGATGACTTCTAAGCATGACTGTTGGCAAGCCACCACTGTGAAGAGCACACAAGATTTTTAAGCTTAGTTTCAGTTTACGGCTGCTCTTCTAAGCCTTTAACTCATCTAAATTATTATCAATTTAGTAAATTGTCTAAACTTATTATCAAGTGGTAATTTTAAGGATGATGTAGTAAGCTTATCTGTACTGCATAATATTGCACCAATTAAGTGCTCTATGAAAGAAATTAATGCAGAGTTCAAAAGTCAGAAGAGTTTCTAACTTTATAGCTTTCAACAGCATTATACAGTTAAACCTGTAAATGTTGCTTGGGAAATAATGGTCATTAAAGAATGTTTTATTTGTAGTTGGTAGTTTTTCTTGAATCCAGCACATATTACTGGTTTGTCCACATGATACTAATGGAGAACTAAATTGACTTGATAAACTTGTAGATGTTAACCATACTTTATAAATGAATATTCTGTATGTTTTTAGGTAACTACACTTCATGCTGCATTAGAGCAAGAAAGGTCCAAAGTGAAACTACTGCAGGCAGAATTAACAAAATACCAGGTATTGTTATTTTACATACCTGTAATTTTATCTGTTGTTGATGTAACTGAGACTGTCGTGAGGTAACATGCTCCAAGCTGACCTGTTAGCTTGAATTTTTCTAATTTAAAAAATAATTTGCAGTTCAGGTTGTAGGGGAAAAAAACCACACAGTAGCAAAAACAATTTGTACTTTAAAGCTTGAAGTATGCTGGTAAATAAAAGCAAGAAGTTCCACCCATACTGTCTAATTGTGTAATTGCACTAACTGTAGATTTCATAGTTTTTTTTTTGTCACACCTTCTTCCCTCAATTCTGTGTCAGAGTTCTGTCTCTAGCCAAATCTTTGTAGAAGATGAACACCAAGTTGTGTTGAAATTGAGTGCTAAGATCAGCATCTTGCTGACTGTGCATATTCTGTTTAACTTGGCCACTAATACAAATCATGTTAGTAAATTTCAGTTAACTGCAGTATAAACAATATGATGCTCAACATTCTGACTTTTTTGAAGACAGCAAATATTTAATCCCATGAGACTGAGGATTTGTACTTGTGCATGGCTTGGCACAGTTTATATTTTTCTTTGGCTGTGACCTTTTGCATAAGTTACAGGGAGAGCCTATAGGATATAGTTGAAACTGTTAAGGTAGCCCTGTAGACTTTGGCAAACAAATGTCTTCAGATAACGTAAATTCTTTGGCTGGCATTACATTGATTCTATAGGTAATTCTTTGTCTTTCTGTTTTTGTCTTCTCCCTGTCACTTTACCACAAGTGAACAAGCTGTTTCTTAAAATTGTTGTGCAGCAGTTGCCAAATATAGGTAGTTCAGCCCCTTATAGACAGAAGAAGCCTCACAGAAGCCTTCCCCTTACGGAGAAGCTGAGTGCTCACACCACTAATTGAAACTAAAGTAAATCCACTACTGTCACATTCATTCATATCACTGTTCTTACTACTATAGGTAGTATTTTGCTAATATTTAGTATTTTTTGTAAACAGACGTTTTTTATTAAGAAAAGTTCATCATTACTTGTAATAAACAGGATTAACAGAGTAACAGTATTGACTGAAAAACATGTTCCTTTACATGCTTTTGTAATTACCACAAAATCACCTCGTCTGTTACTCTTTGCCACATCCTCTAGTATATGCTTTTATCTTTACACATCTTGCTGTGTTTTTTCATGTTTTTTTTTATTTGCTTATTTAAAAAAAAATAGTCTTGTCTGCCATGCAGGGATCATTGTTTCTACTTTTATTATTCTCCACTGTAATATTTCCAGGAAGACCACAATAACCCTTCTTATCTCCATTTCTTGTGTTGGTTTTGATAACACCAGGTTTGATGTCTTTAGGGAATATTTCTCTGAAATATGAGGAAGCCTTTAAAAAACTTGAATCAAAAATGTGTGGGTTAAAAATAATAAAGAAAAGCAATAAACCAGAGTGTTTTTTATCACCAGATGTTAAAATCTCAATTATGTATCCTATAAATACCTCAGCTGTTTTCATTTATGTAGCCGTATTTGGTGTTCAGATGGGTTTGTTTCCCATAATATTTGTATAGCTTATGCAGCTCCTCTTCTTTTTCTTGCTAATTTACACTAATTTAATAAAGAAAATAACTGCAGATAGAAAATGTCATGTCTACTACATTAATTAAGCATTTGTTTATCTTCTCTTACAGAGCTGGAAAAGAGGTAAAAGGCACTTAGAATCTGACCAGTGCAGGTGATCTCCTTTGCCACTAGATTCAATGCAAAAAACATCAAATCTTTCTTCAGGGTTTTGCAGAAATTTATATATTTGTTGTACAACTGCTTAACTATGCAGTTTTTGAAGAGAAATTAACAATTACTAGTCTGATTAGCATTCTGAATAGTTGATTTGTTGCACTTAAAAGAAAAATAAGAAAACTAGTATTCTGGCAAAGCTCAAACTTTAATTGTAATGCCATTAGTTTTGTATCACTCAATAAAACTTACTCTTGCATTTCTGTGTTTGAATTCTTGCTTTCATAGATTTTTCCATTTCGAAGGGTTCACTTAGTGACTCTTAAGCTACAGATGCATTAGCATGCACATAGTTTCACCAACCCAAAAAAAAAAAAAAGCCCATGCAAAGGCATCTCCTTGTTTGCTGAATCCAGGTGTGTAAAAATTAGCAGTCCTTGTCTCCTTTCCCTGTATAGGACAACTGTGTCCTATGTGAGTTTCTGCCATAAAATGCAGAAGGTGACCTTCAATTACTGTGTGAAGTGAGCTTTCCTACACAGCTTT
This sequence comes from Cygnus olor, assembly GCF_009769625.2. NCBI lineage: Eukaryota > Metazoa > Chordata > Aves > Anseriformes > Anatidae > Cygnus > Cygnus olor. Next base: position 42,114,893 of record NC_049198.1, on the reverse strand, counting down.
GAAGACCTCCCTGTGCTGTTCTTCACAATAGACTCAATGATAAACAGTTAAAACCTTGGAATAAGACACAAATCTCTAACATGTTCTTTGTCCTGTATAAACTGTCAGTGATATGACTATAGAAACACAGAAGTGTTTGTGCAAAACTGAACATAGCACTAAATCCTGGTATGTTACTCATCTTTGCACAGTTGTTGATGTTAAGCATTACAGAAGTGAAGTAAGAGTTGGTTGACTAGAAATGGATTAGAAAATCACTGTTGGGATTTTGGGACCTGGGAAGTCAGCAGAGAATGCATAAGATGGAGAGAAAGAACCACAGAAGAGAGGAAGGAGGAAACAAAAATAACTGTAGAGCTAAAACCAGAAGAGATCTAAAAACAGAAGATTTATTACTGACTGCAATGAAGCACTAAAAAATCTCCAAAGCAATGTAGTTGTTAAGATAGTACTTCATTAGGAGGTAGGAGAGGAAAACAGGACAAAAGTCTTTATCAGTGAAGGTACTATGAATTTGTGTTACTTTTATAATTAGCAGTGACTTCGGAAAATCAATACCATGTAGATGCTAACAGTGGAGTAAGAGTTTTCTAAGAAATTAGTCATTGTGGCTCATGTAGAAATGTAGACATTATAGCCCATATTAATTCAAATTTCTTAGTAAGACTGGAAGTCTTACTGTAATTTCACTGATTTTTGTCCTTTTTTTTTCTTGCCTTTGCCAGTTCTTTGAAATTATTTTCCAAATGCTACATTCCCATGAAAGGATTGATACCTGGGTCTGATGCCACTCTTTCAAAACTGTACATTGTGACCACATATAACTGCAGCATCTTGTCGTATTCTATCAAACACTGTTACGTAGATGAAAGTAACCTGTATTTTTAATAGTTTGAAAGAAAGCCAACAACAACTGATTCTGGCAGGAGAAGGCATTTTTCATTATCTGCTGCTCCACAGGAAATATTTACCAGAACAAGACAGACTTTTTAGTCGACACAGTGGTGCCTGTAACTTTAACTTGTGACTTTTTTCCAACACGTTTGTATTTGTAAGCAATTTTAAATTAGGAAATCCAGAATATAGATCTCCTCCTAAAATCCAATCAGTCAGTTTCCAGGTGTTTCTAAATTGTTAAATTATATGTAGAGATAAGAATTCAAAGCTGTATTGCTTCAGATGTCTAGAAGACAAAACCCAAAAGACTGGCTACCAGCTATGCTGTACATTAGTATTCCTGTAAGTTTTAATTTACTCCTCTGTTTGTATTTTACAGATTTTTTTTTCTCCTTGCCTTCTAGGACTATCAGTAATCCCTGCTCCACATCCCCCCTCCAGCCTTGTGGAACTAACCTGTGTTTCCTGTACTGTGTTTGACATAAATGAGAATTTGCTTGTATAATACTTGTTGATTAACAACAGAAGGATTTTTTTTTAAAAAAGAAATATAAAATGTATTCTAAAGGTGCATGTTCATTCAAAAAAAAGTTAATTTTGTTTTTAAGTGCTAAAAACACACATTTCTAATGGGGGCAAAGCTGAATATAGTTTTCATTGTTCAATGCAACTCATCTTGATTCTCTGTGTTTGCCCCTTGGGGATCTGCATAAATTACACAAATTATTTAATCAGCTGAATAGTTCTCTACTCTGTTGCTCTTGCTCCTAAAAGTTTTGTATAATACCTGGACAAAAACATTCAATTTTCCCATATCTTGTTTCTTTTACCTTTGTAAAAACTGAATGTTCATGAAGACAAAGCTGCTTTTCATAGTTGTTGCAACCTGTTTCAAGAGAGATACTCCCACTATGCCTTCTTATGAAAAGTCAGCAGTTCTCTTGCTATTTCTTTCCCATAATGCGTCATTTTAGATTGAGTGTACATAATTTACTGATAGACAAACTTCTGATTTCCTGTACAAATCTTCAACAATATTTTGCTTGTCCTAGTTGCTTTGAAAGAAAGGGAAAACAAACAACCACCCTGTGCATTTTAAAAAGAAAGTATCATCAGAATCTCTTAAGTGAAGGTAAGGTGACAAAGCCAGAAGTACAAAAACTAAAAGGCTCCTATTTACTGAACATGCTTACACTGCATAGGTTCTGTGCTACCTTTGAGGTAGGTGGTTAAAACAGTAACACAGAGAAGTTTCCCATACTGAACTTAGGAATACTAATGAATTAAAAAAAAAAAAAATCTGAAGTGGGGGGGACTGAGGTGTCTTTGCTCAAAGAAAAGCTCCACAAAATACAGATTACGGAGACCAAGAGCCTAGTGGAAAGATCATAGCACAGGATATATACAGAGTAGAGATGGAGAAATAAAATTTCTGACATGTATGGCTACAAAATTTTAGATACCCGAAAAGATTGTGAATCAAAACAACAAAAATAAGTATGGATGGGGCTTTGGTAGTACAGTACAATTGGAAAATGCCTGTTAACTACTCAGGAGAATAAAACAGAGGAATGCTTTTTTTCCTAGACTTTGTATGTGTACTTTTTGCTAAGAACTAGCAGTCACAGTTCAGAAGCTCAGAGCTCTGTTCCTGTGTAATGCTACTTTTATGAAAATCTTTAGTGTCTTCCAGAGAGTAAAGATAAATCCAACTGGAAGTGAGACAACAGCGTTTTATTTGTTGGAATGGCTGATGAGCTGACAAGGATGTTGCCCTCTGATTCAGCTCTAACAACGCATTTTGCTCGTGGTTTGCTGTACTAAAGGCAGCAGCGTATCCATGCAGGGAGCACCATATCAGCAGCAAAAGATAATCGTTGTCTATCTGGTAACACTTCAGCATGCAGCTTTTATTTAACGTCTTTAACTGCATCTAAACAAAGAACCCTAGCCTTTGTTCCAGCAAATCAGGAATGGGAAGCTTAATACGTGTGTATTTTTGTAAAGGTCCCACAGGAGTCGAGATGTATGCTCTTTCTCTTCCCTTATTCATTAAAAACTGATTATCAAGGTATTTGTGTTATGTTTTGGTTTTAATATTCAGAAATGTATTGAATATTATGTCTAGTTTATAGCAAAACCTTGAAGCTCTTGCATGTAAACTTTACTGTACTTAGACCACATGAGAACTTGTCTAAATTCAAAATTTTATCTCTAACTTCAGGTAGAACGTTAGAGTGAGTTCAGCTAAACTGGGTCAGGACCTTCTGCTGATATTCTTAATTTGGTTCAACTTGAATTCAGCCGGTATTTTCATTTTGATGCAAAATAATCTGTAGTTGCTGTGAACTCTTTTTTGTTTTATTTTAAGCCAATTTAGCTGACTGCACTTGTTTAAATCAACTACCTATGGAAAAAATATCAATCTGGAGATGTCTAGTCAGAGTTGGGAATTAAACTGAACTTCTGCAATAAGTACTTTGATAGGATCATGAGTTAATGAAGAAAAGCTGTACAGATGATTATAGAAAGATGAAATAAAAGCAAAGATGGAAGAAAATAGGAAAGATAAAAACAAAGAGGAAAGAAAGGACATTGTTTACAAACGTGGCAGCCTAAGGAGGTGTAAGGACTTTTCTGTGTCATTTTCACTTGTCCATGCATTGTGCGTAAGTTGTATTCTGCATATCTCACTGCAGACACACATGCATGTTGTCCTGTTTCGGGGTATTTTCCATTTTGATACTTCCAGTACCAGCAAATGAATGCTGTTACCGCTGTCATCTGTACCAAAAAAAGACGAAGAAACAGCCATTCTCTGTTAACATTTCCTCTGCTTAAGTAAGAGCTTTTGATAAATTCAAATGATTATTTTATAGGAGTTTGTAGTATTATTTGTCTGTTAGGTATTTTCAGAAAATACCACAGATGATTATTAGTCTAACTGGTAAACCTCAGCTAACCTAAAGTGGGTAGCGGTTGGGCTAGTTTAGTACAAACCGTGCTGCAGTAGGCCGTATAGTCTGCAAGAGCTATTGTATCAACTAAGAACAGCCCTGGATGAGGAACATCTCCTTGCACTTTGATCAGGATTGATTTCTGCTTGAAATCACTGCTTGGTTGCAGTGCAAAGCATTACTTCACAACAGCCCTCGTTCTGCCAACCGATGGTGAGGGCAGCACTGACCAGCTGGTGGGTGTCCCAGCGCTCCGGTGCTGCGCGGGGTCAAGTCCAATGTGGAAATGGAACGAACGTGGCTGAGGAAAGAAAGGCTCAGTGGTAAAATGTGCCTGGAAGCGTGCTTTTTTCTGTAACAAACTGAAGCTCTAGGACAAGCAAAACTTGGAGTGGCCTTCTGTCAGCTGTTTTAAAACCTTTTATCAGGTTTTAAATCACTTTAGTAAAAAAAAATTCAGAGGGTTGGAGACTGCTGTGTTGTGCTACACTTAGTTTAATACCAACTGGCACGATTTGCCTATGGTGAGACTATACCAGTAATAGAGCAAGATGGCAAATCATTTGAGGAGTCGGACTCCTCTGGGAAAAGCTAATCCTAACTTAAGGAAGAAAATGCGTTTGACCCTGGAACTGAGGGCCATGCACACAATTTACACTGAAAGAGGAACGGGTATCTGTGACTTCATGGCCAGCAGGAAAACCCCTGATGTTCTGGGAGAGGGTCTAACGCGGTGGCACTAGATCAGTGACCGAGGCGCTTTGGTCCAAGCCTGAGGTGAATGCAGCCGTCAGGTACAGAAGGCTGCCACGGTAATCCTAAAGCCAGCGTTATTTGTTACCCCTGAGCAGGTGCTGATAACTAAACCGAACAGCAGCGGCAGACCCTCACCGCTGCCTTTCTGCAGGCTGACGCGCAGTCCTTTATTTTATTTCTATTACGATAATTTGATACACCACGGTACCGCAGCCCCCTCCCCTCCCCTCCCCTCCCCTCACGGCGGGCAACGGGCGTGGCCCACCCCCCTTCCCCCACGCATGCGCGCTGACAGAGAACCGCCCCCCCCCGGGCAGCCGGCTCCCCTTTCTAGTAACTTCCCCGGTGCGCGACGTCATCAGCGCGCGCGGCGGCCGAGCCGGGTGTTTCCGCCCGCCGCTGAGGGAGCGGAGAGGAGCAGAGCGGGGCGGAGGCTTTGGGCAGGCTCGGGTGGTCCCGGCAGGTCCCGGCAGGTCCCGGCTGGTTCCGTCGGCAGCCGCGCGCGGGCACCCGGCCCCGGCCGCCATGTCGGAGAGCGCCGAGAGCCCCGGGGGGCGCCGCAGCCCCCCGGGCTCCCCCGGGCAGGGGCAGGGGCCCGCCGAGCCGCGGATCATCAAGGTGACGGTGAAGACCCCCAAGGAGAAGGAGGAGTTCGCCGTGGCCGAGACCAGCAGCGTGCGGCAGGTCAGGGGCCGCGGCCGGGCCGGGGCGGGCCGGGACGGGGGCGAGGGCTTCGTCCTCCTTCGTCCCCCTCCTCCTCCTCCTCCTCCGCCTCCCCTCAGCGCCGGGGCCGCGGCCGGTTCTGTCAGCCAGCGCTGCCCCGCGGAGCTGCGGGCCGCACGGAGCCGCCTCCGTTGCGGCCGCTGTCGCGATCTGCGGCTCGCTGCCTTGCGTTTTGGGGAAGTCTGGCCTCACGGGGTGCAGGCGTGCTGGGGCCCGGCTCGGGGCTTTGCCCGGCCGTGCCACCCGGTAGCTGAAGCGCCAGGGTCTCCCTGGGCTTCTTGCGAAAGCCCGGGCCCCTCGGTGCCTTTGGCACAGCAGGAGCAGTGACACCTGCTGAATCATCGACGCTGTTTCCTGCCATGCTGCTGTTTTCCTTGGAGGTTTTCCATGCGGCTGTTGCTTGCGATTTCATGTGCTCGGGTTAGGAGGCTACCGATCTTAGAAGAGCTGCAGTCAGAGTGCAAGGCAGGTGTCTGTAAAGGATAGGGTCTTCTGCTTGTGAAGGAGGTGTGCGTTGCTACGCTAAAATGCTCCAAAAGATGAAGCTCCCTGAAGGCGATTTAGAGCTGCTTTCATTTTCTATAGGGTTTGTTTGAAATGTATTCTGAACTGCCTTTAAATGTTATTTTTCTCGCGTGTAGTTGGTAACAGCAACCCAAAAACCGTTAACGTGTGTGAGAATGCCACCGATGTCTAGATAAAGTGCTTGATATCGTTCCTTATGGATGAGCCAATAGACACTGTGTGGTTATCAGGGCAAACCAAAAGATGAACTAAACACTGCCGAGCATAAAGTGTAGCGCCAACACCTTGGCTGAATATCAGACTTTCGCTCCACCTAGTTGCTGTAAAAAGACAAAGTGATGTTTTTTTTCTTTGAAGTTTTTTTCCTTGAGTCTGTTGTAGTTTTTTTTTTTTTTTTTCCTGTCAGTATTTGGCTTGTAAGAATCCCAGATGGAAGTTTTATCGAGGCCTTCACTCCTGCTGCCAGAGGTGTTTCTCTCTTGTCTTCACTGGTCTTCTGGCAGCCGCAGCGCTGCATGCTATCTGCCACTCTGTCCGCAAGCTTAATCTAGGCGTTTCTCCCAAAGGTAAAATGGCTGTGTTTGCTTTTGATGTTGTCTACAGCTTTCCCAGAAATCTCAGCCTGAAAAAGGTACTTTGTCTCTCTCTTCACCCTACATGTGTGAGCAGCATTAATGCAGTTGCTGTAAAGTTCTTTACATTTTTTTTTTTTTTAAAGATTCATATGCTGGATCCAACTAAAGGATCATGTTTGTCCTGGAAAACAGTCTGATTGTGGGTATTTGGGTATTTCAGGAAGTATAAATACATTTACTTAAGGTATGAATTTTGTAGGATGTCTTTAACAAGATTGTTTCAAATGTGAATGCCAGTTGGGGTGCTAGGTTTCTGTGGAGGGCAATTGTCCCAAAAACTGAAATAGTTAGACGAGCTAGCGAGAACATAAATTCTTACAGAAAACAGACGTACATTTTTAAGTGATTGACAGAACATGCTGCTTGAAACATCCTCGTTGTCAACATGTCTCAAACTAAACATTGTACGGCAGCTCTGTCAGATACACAGATTAGATTCACAGTTATGTCTTTGTTCCCATGAAATAGGATTGTCCGTGGGGGTCCACTGTTTGCTGTGAGTCCTAGACGGTGCCCCAACCAGCACTGAAAAGTGCACTGCTCACTAGTGAGTAGTATCGTGCTGTTTTTCTTAAACCGTAATCATAGACTGTTGTTAATAATAAGCGTCAGCAGTAAGCGCGATGCTTCTAGAGTCAGCCCTGAAAACAGGTTAGTCTCAGATACAGAGCAAGTTGAACATCTGTTCAAATGCGCCTGGGATCAGTAAGTGTTTGTTTGTTGTTACGGATGGGCCATCTAGGTCTACCATATTTGCAAGAGGAAGAAAAAAAGTGCTAAACTCATACAGCAGAATAAAAGCTATTCAGTGGCATATTTCTATAGCTGACATTATGACTTTGTGAGTTGTTTATTTGTTGGCCACTTCCAGACCACTGCCAGAATAAAACTCCTTTTTTTTTTTTTTTTAAGATAAATACTTATACTTACTGGGGCCAAACTTGGTGCTACGCAATATCCTCGGTTGGAAGGGAGGGGCCTCTGAGAATCACCAAGTCCAACTCCTGGCTCCACACAGGGCATCCTAAGTGTTAAACCACGTATCTAAGAGCATTGTTCAAAGGCTTCTTGAACTCCGGCAGGCTCGGTGCTGTGACCACTGCCCTGGGGAGCCTGTTCCAGCACCCAAGCACCCCCTCGGTGAAGAACCTTTTCCTAACACCCAGCTTGGAGCAACTTTAAGCCATTCCCTTGTATCCTGTCAGAGAGAAGAGGCCAGCATCTCCATCTCTGCTCCCCCTCATGAAGCTGTAGGCAGCAATAGGGGGGTCACCACTCCACCTTCTGCAAGCTGAACATATCAAGTATTCTCAGCTGTTCCCCTGAAGTCATGACCTCTCAACCCTTTACCATCTTTGTTGCTTTCCTTTGGACACCTCTAATAGTTTAATATCCTTTTTATGTCATGGAGACCCAAACTGCACACACTACTTGAGGTGAGGTGGCACCAGTGCTGAGTATAGTGGAACAATTGCTTATTTTCATGGAGTAGCCATACTGTGCTTACTGTACCTCAAGATGTGGTTGGCCCTCCAGGCCACCAGCACACATTGTTGACTCATAGTGAGTTAAATCGTGAATCAGAAGCCTACGTCCCTCCCTGCAGGGCGGTACTTCAGGTGTTTGTCGCCAGTCCTATATGTACATCTAGGATAGCAGCATCCCAGGTGCAGAATCTAGAATTTGCTCTTGTTAAATTTCACCAGGTTGGTGATGCTCAGCGCTCTGATCTCTCAAGGTCTCTCTTTATGGCCTTTCTACCCTCAAGGGAGTCAACAGCTCCTCCTAACTTAGTATTGTCTGCAAACTTGAATAGGGTGTGCTCAACTCAATCTAAACCAGATTTGCAACTGTTCTAAGTCAGGGAGGATTTTTCCCATGTTGAAAGACCTCAGGAACACAGGAATTGCCATTGCTGATCCTGTACTGTGCATCCAGAACAGGCAGTAAGCAGTTTAGAACGAAAAATAACTTTCAAGTGCAAAGCTGCTCTAGGAGGTTAGTTAATTGCAAGTGCCACACATCTGTCTCTGTTTTTTTTTGTTCTGTAACTATTTGTGCTGAGCACGTTTGCTCAGTGTAAAGACAAGGACCAAATATTTCCTTTCTTGACTGTGTATGATAATGAATTTGCAGGCCTATAGAGTGCTTTGCGCCAAGATTTCTATTATGTAGGTGAAAATGAATACTTGTGAGCCTGATGACTTCGAGTTCCCATTCACTTGAGCTCAGTAAAACTGTTTGTCCTCTTTTTTTTTTTTTCTCCTTTGGTTTATTTTGTGAGTTCATGGCAATAAAATCTTTACAGTTCTTTGCTTAGCAGAGTTGATTTAACAATTTGTTTTGTTAAAGCACATATACAAAGAGAAGGCGTAGTCACGTTATGGACTGCTCACATCCTAATGCGAATGACTTCAGTGGTTTGAGGGATGCGGTGTTGGAACTAGGTATATGAAAAACAATTTGACTTCATTGTTTACTCTCTCTTCACCACAGGGCAATATTAGAAGAGCAAAAGCTTGCTGAGATTTCCGTTGGGCTACTTGGAATGCTAAGTGGTGAAATGTGCATCGAACCTTGTTCGAGGTTTTATTATTACGATTGGTTCACAGTTGCTCTCCACTAATGTGTATGCAGACTGCAAGATGGGAAGATGGGCAGAATACAGTTTTCAATAGTAGCATGTTTATCAGCTTGTGTTTTTTTAAACTAATTGAACACAAATGTTGTGCTCTCTGCTCTACACTCAGCTATAAATTAAAAAACAAACAAAAAACTGTCCTGAATTACATGTGTTAATGTATACATCCTGTTGGGACTCTGCTTCTTGACAAGTGGAGATCTCACAAAGTTGTATTCTGTGATTAAAACTTGAGTAAAATTTATGGTCGAAACATGAGATACGTAAATCCAGTATTTCAGATCTGTGCCTGCTGCTACTCATAGTCTCAAATTGGCCATGTTCTGCTTACAAAGATCACACAGGTGTAAATGTGTTAAGGGGGGCATTGTGTAATTGGGTAGTGGAACATCTTTCCCAACTTACATAAGCTTTTAACATTTGAGTTTTCTTTCATAAGCACAGGTTAATCTCCGTTCTTTCAACCTAATCCAGTTCTGTCTTTGTAGTCAGGGGTTACTGAATGGTACAACTAGAAGAAGATGAGACCACATATGTTATATACTGTTCTTTCACAGTATCGTGATCTAGATTTCTGTTGTCACTCAAGACACTTGAGTATATAAATTGGTCAGCACCAAAGTTGAAGCATTGTCCTTTCCATTGTTTTGTGTCTTGCTGCATTGAAACATGTTATTGATGTGTCTGTGTGACTCTTTGTGGACTTTTCCATATACTCTGATTATTCATGATCTTTAAGGTCCCTTCCAATCCAAACCATTCTCTGAGTTTGTTTCTGACTTGTTTTTCCTACCCCTCAGAGTTTGGAAATGTGATTAAAGTTGGTTTAGAACAATGTCAGGCTGCTGTGGTGGGCTGCCGTGTCCCACCACGTGTGCTCTCACTCTCCCACCTCAGCAGGACAGGGGAAGAAAGCACAATGAAAAAAAACCCACTACTTGTCCCTGTGCTTATCTCAACCCACATCACTGACCAATTACTGTTGTGGTCAAAGCAGACTTGTCTCGGGGAAGATAAATGTATTGCCAGTTGCACAGAGCAGTGAGAACTAGGAGCAAACTAAAAACACCTTCCTCCTCCACCCACCCTCTTCTACCTCCTCCCCCTGAGTTTTGCAGGGTAACAAGGAATGGGGGCTGTGGTCAGTCCCTGACGCTTTGTGTCGCTCCTTCACAGTCCCTCTCTGCCCCTGCTCCATGTGGGGTCCCTCCCACGGGATGCCGTCCTTCCCGAACTGAGCCTGCAGGGGCTGTCCACGGGCAGCAGCTCTTCAAGCACTGCTCCCACACGGCTCCGTACCACAGGGTCCATCCCCCAGGAGCAAACTGCTCCAGCACGGGTCCCCCATGGGCGGCAGCTCCCACCTGACCCCCTGTTCCTGCGTGGGCTCCTCTCCACGGGCTGCAGCTCCGGCCCGGGGCCTGCTCCTGCGGGGGCTCTCCATGGGCCGCAGCCTCCTCCAGGCCACCTCCACCTGCTCCAGCGGGGGCTCCTCCACGGGGGGGCTGCAGCGTGGAGATCTGCTCCGTGTGGGACCCATGGGCTGCAGGGGGACAGCCTGCTCCACCAGGGGCCTCTCCACAGGCCGCAGGGGAACTGCTGCTGCGTGCCTGGAGCACCTCCTGCCCTCCTGCTGCACTGACCTTGGGGGCTGCAGGGCTGTTCCTTACACATTTTGTCACTCTTCTCTCCCAGCTGCTGTTGCATGGCAGATTTTTTTTCCCTTTCTTCAGTCTGCTCTCCCAGAGGCCCAACCAGCATTGCTCCCTGGCTCAGCTCTGGCCGGCAGCAGGTCCCTTTTGGAGCTGGCTGGAGCTGGCTTTGACCTGACATGGTTTAGCTGCTGGGCTCTGCTCACAGAGGCCACCCCTGCAGCCCTCCCACCTAGCTCAACCTTGCCATGTAAATCCGATACAGCTGGTATTTGGTAGAACAAAAACCTTAAGAAAAAGGTATGTTGTCTTTCCTGACAGTTGACTTAGTTAACTGGTGTTTCTGATTTTCATTTGTGATACTTAGCAAGTGTTTTCTGATAAATGATTGGCAGAATACTATGAAGTATTTTGCGTGCAGATACCTTTATGCAGAATACATTTCATTTTGATAATTTTATTTTTTAAGCTATCCATGTCAAGTAGTGCTGGCCTTCCTCCTGTGGTTTTCTGTGGTTCTGCAGTCATCAGTCATCCTTTGCTTTGGAGTAGGGAGCATGAAGTTGTAAAAGATTCTCCTGTATACTGTTTGAAATTGTCAAAACCAGAGAAAATCCTAATGGATTAATTAATACCTGTTGTAGAGGTAACATGGTAAGATGTTCTATATATTTCAGAGCCCAGTCAGCATCTGAATCTAGTGACTATAAACCTTGGTGATGTAGGAAGGTCATTACCAGTGGGAGTAAGGTTTGGTCAAAATTTTGAGAATTGGGGGTTACATGGAGGAAAAAACTGCTTTTAGACTTCTTGATGCTGATGGGATTAATAGCTCCTTATGCCTGACAGACTTAGCCATCATGTCTGTCGTTCACTCATGTTTTATGTTCTGTATCATATTAAATTTAAAGCGTGCTCAAGTCAAATAATTTAAAGATATTTACCTGTGTGGTCGAATGAGTAATAATTGTACTGGCAGTAACTCACATGGCAGTTTTTCCTCAGGAAAAAAAAAATGTTGCCTGAGCTCTTTGCAGTGAAGATGGAAAGTAAGACATCTTAAGCTGTCCCTTGTAAAAAAGGAACAATAGGGTAAGCTCTCAAAAAGCAGCTCTACTGCACGAATCGCAGTTTACCTGTAGTCCTTTTATGCCCTTTTCCAGTCTCACTGACTTGCTAGAGAACAGTCTTGTCCTGCTGAAAGTACCGTGGCTTCCATCAGTAGGTTGTAGAGCTCTTTTCTGGAGATGGGAGGTGCTGCTGATCATTTATCCGAAGTCGTTGCACAAAGAAACGGAGTGGCTTGCTGAGGATTGCCTGGAAGAGAGAAAACTGGCTCTAACATGAGTCCTGGGTATTTCCACTAGATTGCGCTGCCCCGGTTTTCCTTTCTGGACTTGTTTGGCTTGTAAACTTGTCAAGAATCTGAATTTGTTTCTCAGAATGACTTTTTTGTCAGTTTGATTTGGTGGAAGAATTTGAGGCAATAATTTGATTGTGAAACTAGCACATGTAATTGATGGGCAGATAGTAACTTTGCATCAAGTCGCAACAGACAGAAGAGGGTTGTGTGGAAGTGCAATTTTGAGTGCACTTTCCAGCTCTGCTTTGTCTGCTACAAACAGCAGGCTCTGCCAAACGTGCTTTGCTGTCCATAACCACGAATACTTGTCCCCCTTCCGGTATAGTGTCCAAGAGTCGTGCAATGAAAACTCCCTTTTCGTCAATACCCTTTCATTCACAGTCATAAGATCACCAGATATGATTCATCAGGACAGGAGACCGTGGCTATCACCAGCTGCATTGCCGTGAGTGTATTTGGTTCTTCTGGTTCCTCATCTTGGGTTCAGTGTATGTGTAGCCACTAATTCTGTTGTACAAAAAGCAATCTGTATATAACAGGGCTGTTATTTGAGGGACTGCTGGGAGTCTAAATTGCAGTTCTGCCGTGTAGATGCAAACCTTTTCTTGTTACCCGTTGCCAAGCTCAGAACGGTTTGGTTTGGGAAGAGTGCAACTTTGCTTTTTTATTGTTATCCAGATAAAGTTGTAGCTTAGTATTTTCAAAGCAGTTGCAGTTTTCTGGAGCCTCTTATACATGGGTTTTCAGCGGTAATTGGATGTTAGTTCCCTGAGGCCTCTTTCAGACTGTTACTGTAATTTAATTTTTCAATATGTTGCATTAAGTCAAGGTTGAGAGGATTTGAATTTTTTTTCCATTGATCTGTTTTCTTCCTTTTATAGTTTTTACACAGTGTTTTCTGGAGGGAGTGGGTAGCTCCGTTGTTGCTGTTTTTGATGGCAGAGAGTGAGTCAGCAGAAAGCTTTAAAATCATAATGTAGTAACACATCAAAATACGGTTTGCATTTTTGGTTTTTACTTTGCCTGGAATAATAATTTTTAAGGGGAACTTCCTAGACAAACTTGTCAGATGATGGGAGGTTAGTAGGTTAAGGTGTAAAGTATGGATGTGCTCTGTAAAGTGGCTGTGCAGAACAGTCTCTTTTAGTCAGCTGTTGTAGTTCCTGTGTATTCAGATGCATGGGCTTTGTTCAGTGACAAAATATTTACTATAACTAGTTCATGTAGGAATTATGCAAGTTGGATTATTTTCATGCTGGTTCAGGGCTGGACATCAACAGAGTGTTATTCACCTGGATGTTGCAAAAACCTTGAGGGGGGCAGTCAAGCTGAGAGGTGTAACAGAAGGCCTGATGTGACTGGTGGAGTCTGTTTCTGTGAGAGCGTGGAACAAAAGAGCAGAGTTTGTTAGCTGAGCACTGGGCTGAATTTTACTGAAAGTAGTGTGACTTGAACGATATTAGGTGTAGAAATTGAGACTGTAAACAAGGAGTGCTGCTTATAAAAAAAAAAAGTTAATCCTCTAAATGTAAAAAATTATACTGCTCTTGTCCTTTAAAGAAAAAATAATAGAAACAGGGTAAAACAATAACACAGACCAGGTGCTTCAACATGACTAGCTTTAGATCTGCTCTTATTCATGTCAGACCTACAAGTTGCTGTATTTTGACGAGTTTGTGACCTTCAGTCAATTCACTCTAGTTAAGAAGGCTTTCTGTTTTTTTTTTTTTTCCTCCTTTGGGAAAGCCAGGGCTCTGTCTTGATGTTAGTCTTGTGTTTCAGTCTGTTCACTGTTTCTTTCTACTGTTCCTCTAACAATGTTGTCTAAAGTTGATGTCACTTTTTACCTTATTTTTATTGTATTTGTTACTTTCTATTGTATTTGCACCACAGTGAGCTAGTTTCTGTGAGCATGCTAGGTATTAGGTATGGGGAGTCATTATTTATGCCTAATATTATAGTGAAGGAAAACTTTGTTTTGAACTGAATTTTTGAACAGTAAATCGAGTTGGCTGAAACCACTGTTTGCAGTGCAACATGCTCATGAAAAGGAAGTCAGCGCTGTAGAGCTGCACTCAAACACTCATTGCTTCTTGCCAGCTGATGAGACTTTGGACTCCTCCACTCTTGTTTTTCCCAGGTGACAAAGTATTTTAAAGCAATAACTGTAGCTTACTGATAGTATTACTTAGTTCAATTGTACAAATAGAAAGTGTAATAAATCCCAAAGTTTATTTTCTTACATCTGCCTAAGTATGTCTCATCATCATCTCATTTCCTTTACTCCCTTTTCTGTTGGTTGTATATGTTTAATTTGAAATGCTGAGGTGATACATACTGGATTGACCCCAGGGAAAATGAAATTGATAGAGTTGCCTTTGCTGGTCACATCTGGGAGCTTCCAGAGTTTACACCTATGGTCTTTCACTACCATAGTGCTGTAGCACAATATCTGCCAAATTATTCGTTGCATGTTAGAGTAGTGAGGAGTCCTATCAACACTGCGCAGGCAGGATCTGTGGCAATAAAGCAATTGCCAGTCATTTTTCTTGTCCTTACACTGTCTGAATTGAAAGAAACTTTTGTGTTTCCACCTTTATGGTGGGGGAATGGTCTTGTTGCTTGTCCACAGGGGATGGGAGAAAGTTCTCTGTTCCACCCTCCCTGACTTCATTTCACAGCTCAAACAGTAGCTATGTGCAACATCACAGAGTGGTTTGGGTGGGAAGGGACCTTATGGATCACCTGGTTCCACCCCCTGCCATGGGCAGGGACACCTCCCACCAGATCAGGCTGCCCAGAGCCCCATCCAGCCTGGCCTTGAACGCCTCCAGGGATGGGGCATCCACAGGTTCTCTGGGCAACCTGTGCCAGTGCCTTACCACCCTCTGAGTAAAGAATTTCCTCCTAATCTCTAATCTGAATCTGCCCTCTTTTAGTTTAAAACCATTCCCCCTTGTCCTATCACTACACTCCCTGACAGAGTCCCTCCCCAGCTTTCCTGTAGGCCCCCTTTAGGTACTGGAAGGTTGCTATAAGGTCTTCCTGGAGCTTTCTCTTCTCCAGGCTGAACAACACCAACTCCCTCAGACTGTCTTCATAGGAGAGGTGCTCCAGCCCCCTACGTATCCTCATGGCCCTCCTCTGAATCTGCTCTAATAGGTCCGTGTCCTCCTTGTGTTGGGGACCCCAGAGCTGAATGTAGTGCTCCAGGTTGGGTCTCAGAAGAACACTCAAACGTAGATCTAATCATTTTCTGGTTCTGGCAGAGATCAGGTGCAGCTGAAGACTGGCTTATATTAAACCTTGCCCCGCCCCTCCTCCCAAGCAACACATTACATGTTGACAATTTTAAAAAACTTGTGTTCAAAATGTTTTGTGAGCCTCTTTTTTATGAATATGTAAATGATTCTCTTCCCTCTGTCTCAGGAAAAAATAGTGTGCTGTTCGCTGGCCTATTTTGTTATTGATGGTATCTTTGATTGTTAAGAGTAGTCAGCAGACTCATTTGCGAAATAAATTTCACGTTAACCTATTTTTTTTTCTGTGTTTTTCTTTTGTGGATGAAATGCCAAAGAAAGCTCAGTCCTGCTTGGAACCTCTTAGTACCTTCTCATTCATTTCAGAAATCTCAAGATTGTGCTGAATCCATGTGAAACCGATTCAAAAACAAAGACCTGACTTCATCTTTTCTATCCTCCCAGTTATTAGGCTGTTAATGTCAGTAGGCCTCAGTTAACTGAAATTTGCTCAGTACTCATGATAGATGCGTTATCCTGGCTGGAAAGTGATCCCTTTTGATTTTTGATCATGCACATACATTGCTGTAGAGGTTCCTTTGTGGTCCTGGTACACAGGCTTTTGCATTCATGTCTTACAGTAATGTTTTCGCAGGTCATCTAATCAGCTTCACATGGTGGTAGGGAAAAGGAAGTGCATAGCCTTTGATGCCTATATGCCAGTAATATTAGACACCGTGTGGTTATGGTCTATAAAAGGCATCTTGTTTCCTTGACCTCGTGGGTAAATAGCTGCTGCTAGAAACAGGCGACGGGGCTTGGTTTAAGGTAAAGTAATATAAATGCTGTTTATACTACAGCATCAGCTTTCTGGTGGCAGTTAAGTTGTGGGTCTCCCTGTTACAGCATCTTGTGAACATATGATAGTAAATGGTTTAGGTAATGACGTTACTTTTTGGTCTGGCATAATATCTTTATTCTTCTGCATTAGCTGTGTACCAAACTGTGAGTATTTCTGCTGTTTTTATGTTGCTCTGGAATGTGCGTTCTCAGGACTAATTAACCAAAAGAATGCAGAATAGGAAGTAACTGCCTAAGTCGTTGCTCTGCAGAAAAGGGCCTAGAGTTTATACCTGTTAAATAGTCAGCACTGTTATTTTCATATATGGGTTTCTTTTTCTTACAAACGGAAATACAGTTTGCAAGATGTAGAGTTCATCCTGTTATCCTAGCAAGGGTGGATAAGAATGCATGTGGAATATTGTGACCACTTTTGAGTCTTACCAGACTCAAATATGACCAGATTTGAAAATTCAGAGTGGAGAGAATTATTGGATTAGAAAACACTGCCCTCAAGGAAAGGTTCTTAGGAGAAGAACAATCTGTTTGCATTGGCTGTGGTGGGCAGGACAATGAAGAAACAGGAGAGTAAAGCACTGGAGTAGGTTTCTTGGAAGAAAGATAGAAGAGCCTCTCGCTGGGGGCCTCTGAGAACAGGCTAGATAGATAAATATGTCAGTAATGGGTCAGGTAAGTGACCCAGTTGGGAAGGAATGGACTGGAATTTTCTGGAATACTTGCAGGTCTAAATATTACCAGCATGAAATCTGTTCTTTCCATAAGAACCAGAACTAAGTCTGTGTGAGCAGACTTAAATAACCAAGGACTATCTACTACCCGTATACAGAGGCCTTTTATCTCTGTTGTGTCTCAGCCTTTTTTTTTGCATCTGTTTTTTCCTCTTCCTGTACAATAAACCCTTTCAATTAGAAACTTTCCTTCAAAGTATAATGCTGTGGAATTTTTTTTTCCAGTCCTACCAATTATAAAATGCAATTTATATCTCATTGCAAGATTAATATTTGGATTTTCTATAGAATTGAGAATTCCTAGAATGCTTGGAATTTTTCATTTCAAGCAGTATGATCAATTTAATTTTAAAATGTTAAATAGGGTGACCTTGCGGAGGTCTTCCTAACTGCCTAGGATACCTTTAAAATAAATAGCCTACTGACTAGTCTTGTTTAAGAATTTGCCAGGCTTTGCTATAATGGAGTCTTGCCTTAATATTTTTCCTGGATATTTTCCACTTTTTGTGATTTTTCTTTCTCTGAGAGTGCTTTTCTGTAGAAAAATAAAATCTCAGTCAGAACTCAGTCAAAGCATGACATGGTTATTACTGGTTAAGAAGGGAGGAAGGCATACAGTGGGTTTCCATGTTCAGTGGTGTTGATGAGGTTCCAGGTCAGGTGATGTATATGGTCATTCACCGTGGCCTGGGCTGGAACTCTATTTCATGTGGCTATGTCGTTCAACAACGAGAAAGCATTGTCACCTGAGAAGTATCTTTTGCCTGTATGGAAAAGTGTGCTGGTTTTGGTTTGTGGAAGGCAGCAAAACTGTCTGAGAGGGTACTTCTTCAGTTAATTCCAGCGAAAGTGTAGACAGATTCATTCTATTGTGACTTTGCATCCTCAGTCTGTCAGCAAATACATGTATCTAAAGAAAATTGTGTAAGTATATGTTAGTTTATGTATGCTGCTATGTAGTTGTAGACGTGATTATATAAAACTACCTATAGGCATGCATATGCGTGGTACGTATCAGTAGTACATATACTAGTATACATTGTCATGGATGTGTGCCTGTTTGAAGCCACAATGGAGTGTCTTTAAGTGGAATCAGATTTTTTGGTATTGTCAGCTATATAACTAGCGGTCTGTGAAACACTAACTGTGAAACACTTTCATCTTTATTACATGGAAGAGGAATGACTTAATTGCCCATCTTTGGAAAAAAAGGTTGAGTGAACTTAAGGAAGTGTTTCTTGAATGTGTGAAGCAGAACATGCAGAACAAGTGCATTAATACAATAAACTTGAACAAAGTAGCTTGTCCTTTAAATTACTGAGAAATTTAGCAGTTTGGTATTCAGTTATGTAACAGTACTTTTTTTGTTTGTTTAGTTTAAGGAGGAAATCTCTAAGCGTTTCAAGTCCCACACCGATCAGCTTGTATTGATATTTGCTGGAAAAATTTTAAAAGATCAAGATACTTTGACTCAGCATGGGATTCATGATGGACTCACTGTTCACCTGGTTATCAAAACACAAAACAGGTAACTACTTATTGATAAACAGTCTTCTATTTACCTTTAAGACGTAAAAATATTTTTACTTTTTGATACAGCTTTCTGTGTGGCAAAACTAGATCTGACTAAACCACTGAGTCAGCTTTTTAGCACAGTTGGTGCAAAATAAGTGTGAAGTTACAATGCTCTTTTCTTAGGCTTGCCTTGTGTTTTGATTGGATTCGTGTTTCTAAATTCAAGTCTCTTGTTTTTGTTTTTTAACTTTGGTAACTTTTTCAACTTTGCCAAGTGTTGGCTGCGTTTTTGCTCTGTAGTTCTCTTAGATATCGGCTTTAACAGACCATAAGTGTCTGTTGTGCACCTTTCCTTTTCACACTTAAAAAATGTGGTGATTTCTTACTACTTTGGTAAAAACAAGTAAAGAAAATTCTTGAGAGAGAGCTACTTTAATGGAACTAATTTATCTGGATGAGCAGACAGACTTTGCTTGAGATGTTTTGTTTTGGTGAGACTACTTCTAAATGATGGTGAGAAAGATGCATCAAGTTGAGCTATGCCATCTGCACATTACTTCTTGTGAAATGCCCTGAAGGAAAAGAGTTGACTGAAAATTCTTTTGGCAGGTAGGGTAATGTAACCCTCATTTGAATCTAGCTCTCAGAGTTAATAGTATGCTCACTGTGCTAGCCTGAAAGTGTTTTTGCTTCTGTTCTACTTAAGTCTCCCTTGTCTGTAGCGAGGATCATCTGTGGGAAAAGATCAGATGTTGGAGGAAGGAGTGTGAAACTAGTAAGGAGAAAGCTTATGCTTTGTAGGCTTCACCAGGTCACAAACATTACCGTTACATTCAGGCACCTGTCAAAAGCAATGTCTGAAATTAAGGTCTCATGACCATCCCAATTTTGTATACAGTATCAGCTAATACTGTAATTTTGTGCTCCATGTACCTGAACTAGTATTCTAATGTTGTTGTGACTTTTTTTTAACTGAACTCTTGAATGTGGTTTCATAAGAGGTTTCATTTGAGAGGTTTCATGAGTCCATAGTTAGTGAAACCAGGATTCCTTGAATTGCCAGCACAGTGAAAATCCTTTTTGAGATAGTTCAGGATGATGTTATACTTTCTCATTCTTCTTCTTACTGAAATACTTGGATTTTTGCTGTACTCCAAAGCAAGACCCTTACACTTGTCAGTGTGGCCTGGCAAGTGCCGATTTTCAGCCACGAGTATCAGAACTGAATTGCTTCAAACCATTTTAGGCGTGCCATATACCTTTCTCTCAACTGTTACTGCTACTGTTGATGCCATGTAACTGAACAAACAAGTTCTCTTCCAAAACTAAATCTCAAAAAGATCATCTTTTCTCTTATAAACAATATTGCATGTGTAGCTTTCAAGTAGGAATCCTCATATATATTTTTCAACCAGGATTGGTTAGGGACATTTTATTACAAAGTGCTAGTGTTTACAAAAAACATCTTTTTTTCTTTTTTTGAATAATTCAGGCTTCCAGTATAGTCTTCTAATTTGGCCAATACAGTTTCAAAGTAGCAGTGATTAGCAATGGGTAGTGAAGATGCACTGGAGTTCTGAATGCAACTGTTACAAGCAAACACCCTTTTAGGTGCTGACAAGAGGAAACATAATGGTAAAGCAGATTTAAAAGATGCGTGCTTTAAAGGATTTTCAGTCGAAGGCTTGAGGCTGAAAGACTTCAGACCTAAAGCACTATCTTGAGAGTATATACCCCCAATTTCAAAACAGAAGCACACTGAAATGAAGTTTTGAGTCTTGTCCAATTTTCTCTCCTGCTTTGAGATCTCTTGACAGTTACATGGAGAGGTAGATTTGTTTCTCAAAATAGCTTCTCAGTTGAAGAACGAAGGAAGATTTTTTTTACCTTTTGCTTACAGAGAAAAGATTTGTGTGTTTTCTTGAACAAAGGAAACCAAATAGCTTCATTAGAAAGTTCATATTCAGTGTAACCAATTTTGCAGTTTATGATCTTCATCACTGAAGTTACAGCTGCTTGGCTGATGGAAGTAGTCTTGTGTTAAAAGGTGGCGGTTGCTGTTAATGCTTGTTTTTCTCAGGAGCCCAGGATTTCACCCACCTTATGTCAAAGCCAAGTGTTCAGGTATTCCCTTTCCCAGATCATTAGCTTGTATCTCAAAGGTTCCCTCTAGAATGGGTTTTCATTCAGCAGATTGTGTGTGTGTTTTGATGGACCCAAAAGCCTGTTATTAGAGTGCAAATTAAAACAGGCAAAACTGAATCCATAGGAATTATGGAGTTAAGTTATAGGACAACTGTTAGATCTTGTGGACTCAATTTTCCTTCATAATTGGAATATCAATAGGAACTTGAATGAGGTTATTAGGTCCCATGTCGGCTGAAACATTCATGACTCAGCATGCTATGTTTTATTTGTCATTTACAAGAATGCTGGTCAAAATCAGCAGGATGTACTAGCAGGTGGGGTATTTACACTGTAATGTCGATGACTTGCAAAATGTGCAAAGTATTTCATTTTCCCCTTGGGTTCTATCAGATGTGACATTTAGCTGGAATCAGAGCTCTCAAACATTCTAGAGAGGCCTCTGGACCTGAGTCATCTCTCAGACTTGGTGTGGGGGGGGTTGGTTTTTTATTTTTGATTTTTGTTTTGTCTTTGCTTTATTGAAACAAGAATAGAATTTTATTGTACCAGAAAGGCACTGAGATGAACTGAACTGTAAAATTTAACATAATGTAATCCTCATATCTTTGTGTGAGATTTGAGTGAATAGTTTCTCAGAGTTATTTTACACTGTGATTTTTAATAATAAGTACAGGTATTTATCAAATTATTTGAACCAGATAGGGGAACTGATTTGTGCTTAAAACTAGCCTCTTTTCTCTGAGTAGATAGCAGGTTAGCTTTAAATGAGCTCAGTTCCTTGATCTCTTTCATCCCATGGCAGCACCTAGGCTTATGCCTCTGCTATAGACAGGTGTGATGAATATATGAATTGGGCAGCTGTTTTTACCCTGTTCTTAGTCTGAAACTTTATTGAGATTCTGATATTTGTCTTGTAATGAAATAAAACGCTAATTGAATTTCACATTTCGTAAGGCATCCTATTAAATATGTGACATGGAATAAATTAGATTTTGCTAGTCTTTATTTCTTTAAGCCCTAGGCATGTAATTGGTACTGTCTGAGGGCTACTGTTATTGTAGAATAAGGCCAAGGATTCCTAAAGCAAGGTAAGGACTGAGAAAGCAGTATGTTCTTAAGTGTCCCAGGGATTGCAGAAGAAGGTGGTGATGACTGCAGGTGGGCAAAGGCCCATCCATTTTCATAATGTTAGAAACTACTGTTGTGAAGAACAGATGATGTTGCTGATGTCTGAGAAGGATTTATTATAGGAAGCCATCTAGAGGTCTGTGATTTCTGAGAAGTTATCAAAGTGAAATTTAAGATTCTCAAGAATGATGACACTGCTCCTGTATTTAATGACATTATTTAAATAACCTTGCTAAACTTATTATTTTAAAATTTCTTTTAGATCACAAGACCACACAGCTCAACAAACAAATACCACTGGCAGTACTGCTACCACATCAACATCAAGCAGTAGTACCTCAACAACAGCTTCAACAAATAGTAACCCTTTTGGCTTAGGTAAGAATGTTTTGTTAGGTATCATGGTAGATATCTTCCCTTGGATTCAGATAATTGTCACTGAAGCTTTATTCTACAGTAAACAGGACTTAAAAAAAACAAACCAACAACCAAACAAAAACAGATTACAAATATCTATGATGTGGGTTTTAGAAGGGGCTGTAGACATGGGTTGTTTCACCTTCAGTAGTAAGGTCCCACTGATGTTGTATTCTGGCATTATGGGTAACGAAACTTTTCCAGTGCATCCTGCTCCTTAAAAGTGTATCTTTATTGGCATGAAGAGGATGTTGTTGAAGTTGTATCTGTTACGTGAAGCCAAGATCTGGAACAGAAGCAGCAAAATCCTGCTAAATTTATATAATTATTTGTTAGTTTCAATCTTCTCTTTCAAGAAAAAAGACTGCAGTCTGTTGATTTTTAAAATACTGTGTATTTCTATAATAATAATTTTTTTATTCACGCTTTTTCATCTCATGCTTTTTAAACAAAACAGAATTGAAAAAGCTAACTGTTAGGCAAGTGCTTTTTAGATGTAAACAGTTCTTTAGACTAGTATCTTCTAAAAATGTGAATTTTCTGTTCAGACTCAGCAAAGGAAGAAAATGAAAAGCATTATTAGCTCTTGGTGCAGCAGTAAAAAGAAGAGCCCTACTTTTAATTCGAATAGGGAATATGTGTCATATTAGGAGGTCTCTTGGTTATATCGTAAACAAGGAGATGGAGAAATGATTATTACAAATGCACTGGAACGTGTTAGAGGGGAAAACTCCAAAGGCCTCAAACAAGTTATATTTCAATGCAATTCGATCATCTTTCAGGTGTCTTGTTATTTAAAGAAGCAAATTAAGTGGATGACTATCAGGCTCATGAAGATGGACTGTTGCATTTATTTTGAAGTGTGGGATATGTTCAAGTATTTTGCATTTAGAAAGAACATGGTTGTGTTTAAAAGTATACCAGAAACTGAAAGTTCAATTACGTTTTTTCCTCCCCTAAAGGTGGCCTTGGAGGTTTGGCAGGTCTGAGTAGCCTGGGTTTAAATACATCAAACTTTTCAGAGTTGCAAAGTCAGATGCAGCGGCAACTTATGTCCAACCCAGAAATGATGGTTCAGATAATGGAAAACCCATTCGTTCAGAGCATGCTTTCAAATCCTGACCTGATGAGGCAGTTAATTATGGCTAACCCTCAAATGCAGCAGCTGATACAGAGAAATCCGGAAATCAGTCATATGCTGAATAATCCAGATATAATGCGACAGGTATGTAGAAAGATCTTTGTAAGTTCATGATGTTTCATTATTTTGTAACTGAATGACATAGCAAGAATAGACATTAGTAACTGAGATACTGCCAAATGCTGACGTTTTCACTTTAGAATGGATTTCTTATTAATACAGATTAAACGTTCCACTTCCTTAGACACTAGAACTTGCTAGAAACCCTGCAATGATGCAGGAAATGATGCGAAACCAAGACCGAGCCTTGAGCAACCTTGAAAGTATACCAGGTGGATACAATGCTTTGCGACGTATGTACACAGATATTCAGGAGCCAATGTTGAATGCAGCACAGGAACAGGTGAGAAAAGATTACAAATGCCTCTGAGGGAAAATATTTTTCCAAAATGAAAGAATATAAACAATGTAACTTTTCAAGTGTGTACTTGGCAAAGCATTTCTATAAGCTTGAATTCACAATGTAGCATCTTCTCTCTTCAGAGGAAAGATGTTCACAAATTCTGTGCCTTTCTGAAACTGAAGAAATACAGATAATGTTTTGTGGGTCCAAGAAGCTATTTTAAAGTTAATGAATTTCTATATTAAATTACCACAAAAGTCTAAATTGCTTTACTTCTTTGACTTGAAAAATTATGAGGTCTAGGAAAATTTTAATGGCCTGTTTAGTAACTTGGAACCTAAGATGGGAAGAGAAAAAGGTTTGAAGTTGGAAACCGCTATACAGGAGATGGTCTTACTGTGATCAAAATACTAGTGTAGTAGAAACATTGCTTTCTGAAAGAAATGGGATTTTTTTTTTGAGATGCTGGTGTTTCTTAATGTTGGAGTCTTCAGAGTACTTACAATGAATTACTTTAGGTTGGTGAGTATAACCAATCAAGAGCCATGAACATTTATCTTCATGTTTTAAATTTGGAAAGGTAACCTGCCATTTATAGTGGACTTTAAACAGTTGGCTTTTGTAGATGATACGTTTGCTTTTCCTTCCCCTGTAGTTTGGAGGTAACCCATTTGCTTCTTTAGTAAGCAATGCATCATCAGGAGGGGACAGTCAGCCATCTCGTACAGAAAATAGAGATCCTTTACCAAATCCCTGGGCTCCTCAGTCCAGTTCTCAGAGTTCCACGACAAATACCAGCACCAGCGGTGAGAGTGGTGGCAGTAGTACTGTTGGAAATAGCACCTCTGGCAGTATGGGACAGAGCTCAACCATACCAAATTTGGGACCTGGACTAGGAGGTGTGTCTATTATTGTAGTTATATATATTTACAAATACTGCAGAATTTGGTGGAATGATTCTTTTATTAGAAAGATTTGGATTCAAAGTTTTTATTCCTGTTTGTTTTAGTAGAACATTTGACTAGTGTCAAAGTCCTCTGTACAAAAACAAACATGAAAAGTAAACTAAGAGTGATAATACGTGGGTATTGCCTTAAAATAACAAAGGTGGGGAATCTCTAGATGAGTGATAGTATTTTTCTTGTTTGGAGACAAACAGGAAAACAGTTAATAATAATTTAAATGCCTGGTGGGACTGGTTGTTGGATGCAGCCTTTTTCTTAACATGTTTCTAGGATGCATCTGTGTAAGCAAAACCACACGGAATTACATTTCAGTGACTAAAACTTGTAGAAAACAAGTGGTCAAATCCTGGTTTTAATTAGTCTAATTCATTTGATATGGTGTTTACAAAAGTGTCCTTGTACTTTTTTTTTAAGCTGGTATGTTCAACACACCAGGAATGCAGAGCTTATTACAGCAGATAACAGAAAACCCACAACTGATGCAGAACATGTTGTCTGCACCCTATATGAGAAGCATGATGCAGTCATTAAGCCAGAATCCTGATCTTGCAGTACAGGTAAATGCATCTTATATAGTAATGTGCATTTCAGTTTTTTTTCTTTTTTTCCCTGTTGAATCTGTGATAGTTATGTATTGACCAAATGATTCAGCAGTTGTCTGCAGTGAATGGCACAGTTCTTGAAGTGTGTCAATGTCTAGCTCAATGAAATTATTACCTGGTTACCTTTAACAATCCGTCGCAGTGAGTTTCTTCAATTTGTAGTTGAAATCTGCCAGGCATTCTTCTGAAGTAACTTGTAAGTTTGTGTGTGTTGTGTACAGCCCTAAACTTGTGACCTAGCTTAAGAGACAGTTAAATAAAACAAATTAAGGAGTTACAGTAGATAGGTCTGCTAGCAAATAAATACCAGCACTAGTCTGAGAGAAGTGAAGGGGGAGGTGTTGATGCCAGTTTTAGGTGTTATTCTGGTTTTATTTTCTTACCTGTAACCCTTGCTTGCTATAGAAGTACAGATACTGCTGTTCTGTGAATGGTACAGAAGTGCTTTCAAATTTTACTTTGAGCAATAATATCCAAAGTCAAATGCTGAACTTACAGAACAGAAATAACTTTATCTAAGGAATACTGGCTTGGAAAATATACCTGACTTTTTGCAGATGTTTACAAAGAAACCATGTCATTTAAATATGTAGTGGACACTGAGCAGAAAAGGATTGTCTTGTGATAAAGTTAGGTTGTCTTGCCAAGTATCTGGCAGTATTTTCGCTTAAAAAGGTTAAAAAAAAAAAAAAAAAAAAAAAGAATAATATACATCCCTACATTGTGTTCATGTTGGTGGTTTATAACAAGTTCTGGTCAAAGTAGTAGAAGGTGATTTTCCTGTGAGGTTATTTTCATAGATGATTATCATCCTCTCTATAATTCATATGTGGTAAGTAATTGCCTTAAAGCCCACTGGTTTCTACTGTTTGGTCTTTAATGTTAAACATTTTTGTCCCGTAGATGATGTTGAATAATCCTTTATTTGCTGGAAATCCTCAGCTTCAGGAACAAATGAGACAACAGCTTCCTACTTTCCTTCAGCAAGTAAGATGAGATACTAGCTAATAATAAATGTCACAACTCAGTGGGTGATTTTTTTCAGTAAGCTGTTGTCCTTTCTTATTTGACTAAAAGACTGTTACATACATTCTTACTAGCTCTAGACACTAAGTTAGTTTGTCACGTGTTAGTTTGTCCCCGTAAATTGGAGTAAATAAATGCTTATTGCTAAGATCTTACTGCAAGCAGGCAGTGTTATGAGTAAAATTGAGACACGCCTGAATTACAGTAGCAAGTTCAGTGTTCAGAAGAAACTAGTTAAATTGTTCTAACTACATGAATGGATGTAATGTTTCATGTTGTCACTACTTTGTGATGACTCGGTATGTGAGAAGGTAATACCACGCTTGTATTTTGAAATCCACAAATAAATGCTAGTTAGCGAAGACACAGCAGGAATCATTTCTATGATTCTACGACTTTTTTTCCTTTCCTCTCTCTTTACATCAGTATCCACACCGTGTTTACAGTGTAGACACAGCTGCTTCTCAGTCCTCACTATGTTGTGTCAGATGATCAATAGCATTAGCGGATGAACTAAACTGAAAAAATATCTGTGTTAATCTCAGAATGTTGACAATATTGCAGTTCGTACTTCCTCACGTGCCTGTTGGCATTATATGATGGGACTGGGGGACAGGAACCATAAAACGTTTCTGAGTATAATGGAAACGCATCTTTTGCAATAATGGGCAACTACCTGCAAAACTAGGAAAACTCATCTGTGAGGTACTCCACTGGCAGCTTTTATGAGTATTAACAAGAATTGCTGCTCAACAGCTGGAATTAGTAACAGTAGTAGGGATATGATCACCTAAGTGTTCTGAAAGTCATCGGGCCACCATTTTCTGTATAAACAACTCTGAATATTGGACAGTAATTCACAGTTTATAGATTGTTTACTTAGAGTGATTGCAGCAGCTTACTCTGGGGGACCCAGAATGTTTTTAAAGACTTGGGTAGACTTTGCCAGCTATATGCTTAGTTATTCTCTGACTTTTGGCTATCACGAAGATAAAAATCCAAGAGATGAATGGAGAGTGTTAATAGATGGCTGTGTTTAAGTCTTGTTACACACCCATATTCTAGACAGACTTACTGCAATTCTGCTCTGGACCAGAGGAATTTTGACCGTAATATGTGCAGTTCTTTGTGAATCTAAAATGTTTTTGCAGCAGAAGGAATTTGGTCTAGTTGCCAAGTGAAGGCTGCTAAGATTAATCAGCCTATCTGCTGTTTGAATTACGTCTTCCTACTAAGACTGCCTCACTTGTGACTGAAACAAATAGCTTTTTACTTGTGGGTGGCATCTCTAAGCAGAGGTGAGCATAAGCCTGTAGTTGTAAATTTTTATCTAAAGTAGTCTGTTTTCTGGACATTTCAAAAATCAAAAGGATTTGCCTTTTAAATTGTCTGTGGATGTGAAAGTCACCTCTTAGTTGAAGTCATAGTAGAGTGAGGGCTCTTTAATGCTATGCATTTGCTTGCTAGTGTGTTTTGTACTGTATGTATTTATATTTCTATAGTCGGTAAGGGCATTACAAGTATCAACACATGCATAAGCTGTCATGATCTTACTGCTGTGGTCTGAATTTAGATAGGAAAGGGAAATCTTTTTATTAGATATCTTTTGGCTGAGTTTCATTGTATTCGGTGTTGTTGCTCACCAGTAGTGTGAAACAGGAGACTAACCCTAGAATGATGATGGACAAATACAATCCTATGGGTTTGAAAGGTGATAGCCTGCTAGAAGTAATGGAAAATACTTTTCCTGATGTATTCCTTATTTGAAAGGCTTTGTCCGTCTCTGGAGAGTTCATCGATGACTTTCAATGCAAGTTTTATTAAAAAAATAATAAAATACCTGAAGGATTTCATGTAAATATTCAAATTTAAAGTTGAAAAACAACTTTGGAAAGAATGTCAGATTCTATAAAACATCTGTGATTAAAAAAATAACATTGAACATCTGTATATGATTCAGTTACAAGTTTCTCTCCTTTTCTTAGATGCAGAATCCTGACACATTATCAGCTATGTCAAACCCTAGAGCAATGCAGGCTTTGCTACAGATTCAGCAGGGCTTGCAGACACTAGCAACAGAAGCACCAGGACTTATACCAGGGTGAGAATTGGTCTTACAAGTTTAGACAAGAACTCCTCTCTTGCACTGTATTGTTCCTTCTTTTTACATGTAGAGATTTATCGCATATAAAGACTGTTTTTTTAGTTTCACTAAACTTGTTTTGGAATTTTTTCATGATTTTGTCTGTAGTGCATTTTTAAACAGTGGTGGCTATGGTCTTTGTCTTAGTATGTTACTTAAATTGTTAGCCACTCTATATTTGGCAGTATTTTTACTTGGTTATTAAGTATAGGATCAGAAGAAACATTATAATTAAGCTTGTGTTTATTATTCAAGTGAGGTATTTCTTTCTGTCATTTGTGCAGATTTAATCCTGGTTTAGGTGGACTGGGAAGCACGGGAGCTCCTACAGGATCCACTGTATCTAGTTCTGTTCCCAGTGAAAATACAAGTCCAGCGTCAGGATCTACTGAACCCAGTCACCAGCAGTTTGTCCAACAGATGTTGCAGGCGCTTGCTGGTGCAAATACTCAGGTAATGTAGATCACTATATTCTTTTTTTAATTATTATTGCATTTTTCACTTTAAAACGCTAAAAAGGAGTCTGAAAGTTGAAAGAAGAGCTCAGAATAATTATGGCCAAAAGAAAGCAAAAGAGGCTTAAAAGTGGTGTCGCAGCTGTGAAAGTAAATAATTGAAAAACATCAAATTTGAGTAAAGTGTCCTCTGAACAGATATTTTTTTTATATGCTCATCTTCATACCCCTAAATTTCTAAAATGCCTGGAAAGATGCAAATTGAGGTGGTGAGGTTCATTGACAAATGAAAGGTCGGCTCAGGGAAGAGCTTAAGCTTACTGAAAACCATCATCTCTGTGCTTTTTGTCTACATTGTTGTTACTCTGTAGCTGTGACTAAGTCTCTGTCCCAGGCTTTGGAACAGCCACAGTCCGGTTTTTCGGGGCCTGAATTTGTTGTACGCTTCATGGACATCCTGCAGGTCCAGGCTGCGATGCATCTTGTTATGCCGTCATGTCCTAGGCTACTGATGGAGAATTCTGCTTAGTTGTGTTTAGGGGAAGCAGGTGGTGGCAGAGATGGTAGCAGTGAGGTGAATTTCTTCAGTGTCAGGTCTTTACTTTGTACTGGTTTGGAACCACATGTTTGGAGCCATTACTGATAGTAATTTCTTCATGGATGAAATTGTTGAACTGGAACAAAAATACAATTAGCAGTAGCTGCAATAGTTTTGTTTAATATCTAAATTCTCATTGATTTCAAAAATTGTCATCTTGGTATTAGTCCAGCACGTTATTTTCATATAATTGTTCTAATTCAAAAATGCCTTTAAATTGAATTAGAAGAATTTTGCCACATATGCACAGGATCAATCTATAAAAGCTGTCAGTTTGCTTTATGCTGAAGCTTTCTAATAGTTAGAGTTCTGGTAACTTTAATCAACAAATGCTTGTAACATCAAAAGAGTTGATTTTTATACCAAGCAAAGAAAGCCTAATACATTGCCAGCAGCATTATCATCAAAATGTTGCTGTCCAACATTGCTATATTGAACTGTTTTAAAAAAAATCTATATATATCTTCTGTATATATGTGTGTATATATATTATCTATCTATATATAGTATGTATATATAGCTACACATATGCATATATATATTACACAGTATATAATATGGATATCTAAATAAAATACGCATAAAATCGGTGTCTGTAGCTAATAATAAGAAAGTATTCTTAGGATATAAATTTACCAAATTTAATTGTACTCTCTTTTTATCAGATGAGCAGCTTTTCCTGTAGTTCAAGAATGTCATGTAAGTGTAGATACTCTTCAAATACAATGTATTTCAGTAGGGAATTTAACTTTTGTCATATTCTAGTTTCAGGAACTTGAAAAGGTTTAGGCTGATCTTAGTAAAGACAGGGAAAATTGCATGACCAACTATGCTTAAATCATGTACTTTGCCAAATATGTATTACAGTTTTATAGCTTAAAATTTTGTTCTTAGCAGTTACAAAATCCAGAAGTTAGATTCCAACAACAACTGGAGCAGCTGAGTGCAATGGGCTTTTTGAACCGTGAAGCAAACTTGCAAGCACTAATAGCAACGGGAGGAGACATCAATGCAGCTATTGAAAGGCTCCTGGGCTCTCAGCCTTCATAGCAGTGTTTCTTTAACTTGAAAAAATGTAATTTATTTTTGATAACAGCTCTTAAATCTTTAAAATACTTGCTTTATTTCATTCTGACTCTTGGGATTGTCTCATTATAACTAAAATCAGTCTGATGCATTTTAAGGTGGAGTGCAGTAGTTTTCTTCAAACAGTGGGGATCAATGAATTTTCCCTAAGTTGTTGCATGCATCACACTTCCTTCGTTTTGCATTATTTGTGATTTTTTGAAACAATATCAGCTTTCACAGTTGGGTGAACAGGTTTTGCCTCATCTGCAACTGTCCAATTTATTTACTACTTAAACATTAGCCTTCAGTAGTAATTTATGTAGAATACAAATTAAAAAGGAAACAAATTAAAGCTATAATTTGTGGGTACCAATACTGCTTATTGTGATTTCGGCATGTACTTTTTGCTAGCAAAATGCTGTAAGATTTATACCACTTGAGTAATCTACCATTTTTGCTTTAATTTGTATAAAGTATAAACACAGTATATATAATGGAAACTGCTCATTTCTAGAATTTACACATTGCAATATAATGAAATTATAAGTAACCAAAAAAGCCAGAAAAAAAAAGTCGCAAAACATGTTTTCAGTGTAGAATCTTTCAGCCTATTTGGTAACCATCTCAGCAAAGAAAGCTTAGGCAAGTTCGTTTAAAATATACTAGAAGTACTGTTCTGGTTATCTCTTTAAGTCTAACTGTACAGAAACTTGGATTGTAACATTGTCTCAGTATTCCTGAAGATTAACTGTAAATTACTTCAATCATTGTGCAAATTTAAGGGGTACTGCCCTGTGCTCTCAAACTGCTTCTAAGGCTTTTGGGTTTGTTCCACTGAGATTCTAACATGTATTGATTTGCAATTGGCAACATTAGTTTCACACACTGTCGCGTGATACTCTACTTCTAAACACCATGTAAAAATACTGTATATCTTTTGGGTTTTTATTGGTAGTTACCTCTGTTGTGCACAGGTAATAAATAAATTAAATCTTTAAGCATCTTGTCTCTGTGTGTTTGCATTGGATAATTTAGAATTCAAGATGACTGACTACCTTAATAGCTGGCGTTTGACCGTAAACTGTGAATATTTACTGATTTGGGGCTAAGATTTGTGAAGAATTCTCTGAGTATGAAGTAGAGGGAAGAGGCTAATGGGAATACGATACTGAAGACTACTACTTTAGATATAGTGGGGATTATGGAATAAAACATGCTGCTGGGTGTTACTGAATAGGATTTACCTTAGTTGTGGATATTCTCACTGAATTTCTGTATTGCTTTTAATATTTGACTTGAACAGTCTTTTGATGGTAAGTATAAATTCAGCTTGCTTAAAAATCATGGCTTGCAAATGGCTTAAAATTACCAGTTTTAACTCAAAGGTGTTAATCAGCTTAATGAAACAAAACTATAACAGGATATAAAAGAGAAAAGTTGACCAAAGTGTGAAACTTTAAAACTTTTAAAAACTTAAAACTTTCAGCAAAGCAGTTTTGTTGGCAGTAACTGAATTGTATTCTTCACACAGAAGAGTTCACTGTCCAGTAACCTTGTCTCTTATTTTGCCAGTAAGTAGATTGATAAAATAATGCTGATGCACGCTACTGGGAAAAGTTCAAGAAAGTCTCTTGGTTGGCTGGCCTGTGCCTCTGGATCAAAGTCTCAGATCCAGCAGCACAGAGTAGTAAATAAGTAAATAGATTAAAATAGAATATCCTGGTAAGATAAGCTTTATATAATCAAAACCTATTCAAATACATCTAGTTTGGGTACAAAATTATTAGTACTCTATTTTCTAGTCAATTATAATAAACCCATATGGGAACTAGTCTTCACAGTGACTTCTATTTCAGTGGGTAGCTTTCATTGCATTTGAGTAGAAGGCTATGACAGAGAAGTCATTGCAAGTAGTTTCTGTAGAATAATTACTACCTGTTTACAATGACTTTCACAATAGCTATTTGTTAGGATCTTCACAGTAACTAATCTGATTTCATGATACGCTGTGCTTTACTGGGATCTTGCCTTAAAAAAGTGAGACCCCATGTCATTCAGAAGGTGGGTACTTTTACAAATACAATGTGTAACATCCATAATTCTACTGTCAAATGAAAGGATGAAGGTGAGGTGAGCAATGCTTTTTTACCAAGCTTTACCAAGACACTAAAACAATGAATCTAACTTGCACGAATGTTTTCCTGAAGTGTGCAGTTCACCTATGCAAGTAAGAGACACAAATTTGAAGTCAAATTCCACTGGAATTCAAGAAAAGATGCTTGATCTGAATTATACCAATAAGCCCTTGCAGTAAGTTTATTTCTTGAGGTATAACCAATATTTATCAAATAGTAACAACAGTAACTTTTTTATAAGTATTGGAAGAACAATGAGCCATCTTTTGCACATGAGGAATTCTAGTTTTGTTAGAAAACAAATTAAAAACAGCAGTAGGTGGGGCAAGGTCTATAGGTGGATTAGTTTTTATTACCTCTTTAACAGTGAAAGATCACGCTTGGGAATGTGTCAGCAAGATGGCTAGTTTTGTAAATGATGCAGACCAATTCTTTTGTTCAGTGCCTGCGTAATAAAATAACCATCTCACTTTGGAACTGAGCTGGCAGGCAGCTGGGTCTCTTCCTTTGCCTTTATAGATAAGCCTGTGTGGTTTAATATGATTCCACCCTTCTTGTATTTAATGTATGAAGAAATACTGCTATTGGGAACTAACATTTCATTTTTATTTCCTCAATATAATATTGCAAAATGCTCCTAAGTGCTTTTTATAGTTATGTACAGCATTTACACAGCATGTTACAAACTGCTAGGCACATATTCTTGAGGAGGTAGCGTGTGCATCTTCTATGCTTGAACTCAGTCTGAGACAGGAAAAGCAATTTCTAATTCCAGATGTTTCCTCCTCAGTTTTTGCTGCCTTTGTTAAAGGCATTTCAAAATAAGGACAGAAAACTTCTATCCAAATAACTTGAGCTAAATATAAATAATCTGAATTGCGCCTACCCTGAATACATCACCCCTAATAGACCCTTAATTTGGGCAGGTAAATGAAACTTACGTACAGAGACTGTTCTGCGATCTCTCACTATACACATGTACAGCCTTAGTATATCTGGGGGAGCTGTTGTATGTGGGGAGAGACCTGTTAAGTGTTGAGTAGAATTTTCTGTTAGTACTGGCTAATTTGTGAGCACAATATAAACACAAGACATGCGGATCTCAAATCTGGAGTCTAACTTTTTAAAACATGATTGAAAATAACCCAGTTTCTTTTTTGTTTTGGGGAGTCTAAATCATGTTTGTGACAGGATGCAATTGCTTTCCTATCTACTGTAGTGTCCTGGATCTAGTTTATTGCAGCTGAAAAAAAAAAAAGCCTAAGTATTTGATAGATGATGTGATGGAAAAGCGCTTTGCTTGTTAATGGTGTATTGGGAAAATACGAAGTCTGCATTAAAAGCAGAGGTACCACAAGAGGGTGCCATTTCTTTTATTTGTCATACTTGACTAAACTTTTATATTCTGACTAGTCACTAGGTCTCTGAAATGTGAGGCTGTTCAGAAGCACCCAGATGTCTCTTGCACTTAACTTTGATTCTGAGAGCTTGCAGTGCTCACTTATAGCACTGATAAAAGCACAGCAATTTGCATGATAAGCCACAAAGCCCTTACTATTAATACAAAATGATAAACGCTTTTCAAATAGTTAACCAGGTAAAAATTACTCCAAAGATGCTTTGAAGCATGAGTTGTGTGATTCATCAATCTTGTATTTGGTATCTTCACTGGTTGACACATCCTGTAGTTTACACTACAGGTTACACTTTTTACGTGAAAGATACTAGTTCACAGCCAATATGATGCTCCTTACACTTTACTTCTGAAGCTTTCCATACAATTGCATTTTGTACATTACTTCACAACCGTTACTTTTTTTTTTCCCCCTCACATTTTCCAACTTTGTTTTCAGTGCATGTTGTATTGAAGAGCTGATGAAGTTGCCAGCCTCCCCACTGCCCTGGGGAGGCTGGTAAGGACACAAACACAGAAGTTACAACTTGTTAAAGACCTGGCAGTGAGACCGTGGCAATGTCAGGCATGAAATTTCATCATGCATGTTCCTTTTATACTAGTAAGAAAATAAATATATTGCTTTAAATAAAGCTGTAAATTATTTCATCGCTTAATAGAAGATGTGCCTTTCTCATGTTTGACAGTAAAAATTAAAAAAAAATAATAATTCTTGTGTGCGACCCTTGATGGGATTTTCAAAAGCTGGCTCTGCTTAGATTCTAATACAGATTTTAACTTGATATGATAAGGAATTCAAACATTGCTGACAGTTTTTTAAAATTTCATATTGCATATCTTTTAAATAGCCATGATAAAAATACCAAGAGTAGTGAACCAGCTCTTAACATTGTAATTCAACTATTGGGAAAAACAAGTTGCTTTGATTAATTAAAATGCTGTTTCATAACCCTGGTATTGCCAAGTGAATTTCTGCATTTGTAATTTAGAAACTTACTCTGGAAAAGCCTTACCCTGAAAAAATGGCTTTCTCAATCTCCATCACTATTTCAGGAAGAGATTTTTCTAGACTGACAGTGATAAAGTTTTCTGGTGCTTTAGGAGGCTCTAGAGTGTCAAACTGAGACTTGAGTAGTTCCAGTGGCATGAAATGTCCTCTCCTCTTCTCCAGGCGGCGAGCAATGAGCTCTATAGGACCATCCAGGTGAACAAAGAGGATCTTCAGTGCTGTGTTTTCTTCTGGTTTCTCTGGCTGGTTGCTTTCAGTTGCAGATACTCCACTAACTAGTATGTATCTATACATTTTCTTCAGTGCTGAACAGGCCAGAACAGCATCTTGTCTAGATGATTCTTCTCTGTCAAATAGAAAAACGTATAATGTCATGGGAGACGAACCTTGTATCCTTGTAGAGGACAGCCTTGGGAGTATTGGTAGGCAAACCAATGCCACCTGCTTCCAAGTACTTGCAATTACACGTTGGCATTAGGCACTGTTAAAGTACACTTGATTTTGGAAAGTTTCTGGAGCTGGACAGTGGCCTTGGGCTAGCATGTGACAAAAAGCGGTGGAACTAGCATAACAATCTAGAAACATCTCTCAGTAAATTAATGCCCACTCCAACAAGGTACAACCAGCTGGTGTGCACATGCTAGTAATTGCTACTGCGTAAAGCCAGAGCAAGAAGAGCTTTAGGGAATACGACACTGAGGAAGCTGGCTAGACATGACGCTTTGTCAGAGTAACTTTTGAGATGATTTATTCATGCAAGGTAATTCCATACACTGTGGGAAATACGTGGCTGATGGTACCCAGCATTTGGTGTGGTTTGATTCCTCTTCAACCTACCCCTAAACGATCAATCCCGTGATCCACGAAGGGACATGGTGTACTTGGAGCAGGCTCTATGCGAAGGGCAGTTGGTGGCTGTGATAATCATCCCCTTCCTATTTGCAGTAAAGATGCAAGCAGGTGAAATGAACCATCACCACATGGAGGCAGTTGTAACCAGAGAAATACGATGTGATGAGTCACAGCCTTAGCTACTTATGTCAAGTGCCAATCTTGATGGCTTTTGGCAGGCATCTTGCCAGACTAAACCTCCCCTTCTCTACATTTCAGCTTCTAGATACTTCTGAATAGGCATCAAGTTGCCCCAAAGGTTGAGTGCCAGCAGTTCAGTAGACTTCTGCCCCATGAAACTCACAAAATCCATTCTTCTGTTTCCAACCTATTTAAAAACTAAAAGAACACCTGGTAATGGTGATAACTCAATAAGGACAAGGAGGTGGAGTGCAGCAAAATCAGCATTTGAGCATTCTAGTGCTCTCTGGAAATTCACAGAAGAGTTGAGGTTGGAAGGGGCCTCTGGAGGTCATCTGGTCCGCGTGCCCCTGTTCAAGCAGGGCCACCTACAGCAGGTTGCCCAGGACCATATCCAGACAGCTTCTGAATATGGACAGAGTCCAACACCACTGGGCAGCCTGCTGACAGTGCTCAGTCACTCTTACAGTTCTTCTCTAAGCTCAGAAGAAACATCCCATGTTTCAGTTCATGCCTACTGACTCTTGACCTGTCACTGAACACTAAAGAGTCTGGTTCTGTCTTCCTATTACAGGCCCCTGTTCAGTTATACAGGCACCTTATGAAATCCCAAGCTGCCTCTAGGCTACACAGTCCCCATTCTCTGTCTTTCTTCCTGTGGGAGATGCTCCAGTCCCTTCATCTTCATGGCCCTTTGGTGGACTCTCTCCAGTAGCTCCAGTTTGGAAAGCCCAGAACTGGACATAATACTCCAGCTGTTACCTCACCAGTGCTGGGTAGAGGGAAAGGATCACTCCTCCTTCCACCTGCTGTCAACACTCCTAAGGCAGCCCAGGATATCGTTAGCCTTCTTTGCAGCGAGGGCTCACTACTTGGTGTCCACCAGGATTTGCAGGTCCTTTCCTGCAGAGCTGGTTTCCAGCTGGATGGCCCCCAGCATGTAGTAGTAGCCCAGGCACGGGCCTCTGCACTTCTTGTTGAACTTCACAAGATCCCTGTCAGCCCACTTCTCCAGCCTGTCCAGGTCCCCCTGGATGGCAGCAGGACCACCTGGCGTATCAGACACTCCTCTCAGTGCTGGGTCATCTGCAAGCTTGCTGAGGGTATACTCTCAGACCACTAATGGAGATGCTAAGCTGGATCAGACTCAGTATTTACCCAATGAGTATACCACTAGGTACTGGCCTCCAACTAGACTTTGTGCCGCTGATACCAGCTTCTGAGCCTGGCCTTTCAGCCAGTTTTCAATCCATCTCACTGTCTACTCATCCAGCTGCTACTTCATCAGCTTCTCTGTGAGAATCCTATGCAAGACAGTGTCAAAAACCTCACTGAAGTCCTGGTTGACTATCAACTGCTCCCCCTTCATCTACTAAGCCCATAATTTCATCATAGAAGATTATCAGGTTGGTCAAGCATGACTACACCTTTGTCGACTACTCCCACGATGACTACTCCTAGTCCCTTCTCTTTTGTATGCCTGTGTCCAGAATTAGTTATTTTATCACCTTCTCAGGGATGAAGGTGAGGCTAACCAGCTTGCAGTTCCCTGCAGTTCCCCCTTCCTTTTTTCTTGAAGATAAAGTAGTTACATTTACTTTCTTCCTGTCATCAAGCACCTCTCCCAGTTGCCATGACTGTTCAAAGATCATTGAGAGTGGCATCTGCCCACTCCCTCCATGCTCATGGGTGTATCCCGTCAGGGTCTGTGGACTTATGTAAGTCCATTCTGCTCAAGTATTCTTTAACCTGTCCCTCTTCTGCTGGGAGTAAAACTTTCTTGCTCCAGACTTTTCCCACAGGTGTCTGGAGCCTGAGATTGCTGGAGAAAAAAAAATAATAATCAGTCTTGCTAGTAAAGACTAAAATGGGAAAGGCCAAGGTACAGAACACCTTCTTCATGTCCTGTGTCACTACACTCCATGCCCCAATCCAGCAGCAGACTTGCATTTTCCCTAGTCTTCCACTTAACATACCTAATAGAAGCTCTACTTGTTGCCACTGATATCCCTCACCAAATTCAGCTCCAGACAGGCACTGTCTTTCCTAACTGTGTCTCTGCATCCTCAGACAGTGTCTCTCCATTCTGCCTGGGTTACCTGTCCCTGCTTCCACCCTCTGTATGCTTCCTTATTATGTTTCAGTTTTGCCAGAAGCTCCTCGTCCCTCACAGGCCTCAGAATTTTTGCCTGACCTCCTTCTTGTTGGGATGGACTGCTCTAGAGCTTGGTGCAGGTGATTTCTGAATATTAAGGAGTTTTCCTGGGCCCATCTTTTTTCAACGGCCTAATCCCACGGGACTATTCCAAGCAGAACCCTGAAGAAGCCAAAGTAAGCTCTCCTCAAGTACGGGATTGTGTTCTTGCTTTTTGCCTGCTTTCTCCTTTCAAGAATCGAAATGCTGCCATCTCATGGTCACTGCAGCCACAGCTTCCTTTGAGCTTCACGTCCCCAACAAGCTCTTCATCCACTTGTTCTTCCCAGGCAGAAAACTTATAGCAGGCACCCTCTACAATGTCAACATATTGTTCTGCTCTTTAATCCTCACCCATAAGCTCTCAGCTGGCTCCTCATCTATCCCCAGGCAGAGCTCCATGCATCCAGGTTTTCTCTCACAAAAGGCAACTCCTGCTCCTTGGCTTCCTGGCCTGTCCTTCCTGCATCCGTCCCTCCAGCACAGCACTGCAGCCATGCCAGCCATACCTGCACCTCACCGAGTGAGTTGGACCCACCTCTCCCAAGCAGATGCTGATCCTTCAGCAGGGACCCATAGTCACAGAAACCAAAATGCTGTTGCCAACACCAGTTCTGTAACCGATTGCTGGCATGCAGTATCAACGTCTTCCTTCTTATACCGTTTTCCTTCAAAGGAGAGATGGAGGAGAACACCAGCTGGGCCCCCATGCCCCTGGTTCCTCTTTACAAAGCAGGCTTCTTAGGGGTTTAGCATAACACACTGAATTAAAGCAAGATGTAAATAAAGTATTCCAGTTTAAAGCTACATATTTTTACTATTCTCATTTTTAAGTTTAAGAAAACTTCCCTTGAATTATCTTTGTCTCTGAATAGTTGAGGCAAGGTAATTTGAGCTTAGGAAGTACATAATTATTAAAATTCATAGTTGAATAAAGAGTTTGTCACCTGATTGAAACCTCTGAGTATATCTTTTAACTATCAAATGCCTAAGCATTTTGGACTGTATCTCACTATTACTAAAAATATTTTAGAAAATTTTTATCCTATTATTAGTGTATTCTGTGGCTATGCCCATTGTAAGTAGCCAACGTCAGGTTTATTATCAAACCAGATCCTTGAAATGATCTACAGACAATAGAAAAACAACTATCATAAACAACGATTTTCCCAGGGATTCCCCATAACCCCAGATTCAGGGAGTAGCTCACCCTTTGCAATTATTATGACACCTTAGATTAGTGAAAATAGAATGCTTTTACTAGCTGCAAAAGTTCTTACACTATCACAAACATTTCTGTTTTGGAATACAATGGGGAAAATACTTATTGTTGAGGTGGGAGGATTTTATTTTATCTTTAACCTGAATTCCTTAAATCTAGAGGTTCTCTTACCTCCTTAGTATATCATGCAATGTACAAAGCCATGGAATCCTGTCCTAGAAACAAAATAAGTTAGTTCAAAATTGTTTGGGAAATTGATTTGAAAGAATCACTTTTAACATTGGGAGCATTTCACTAGAGGTGAAAATTAGCATTAAAATTTATGGCAAGTTCAGTTTACATTCTCTTTCTTACTAATGTAGATTTGCTACCACTGCCTGAACGCTAAGAAGTGCAAGGCATCTTATCAGTATGGTATTTTTACGGGAATAGTACCTGTTACATTACAAATACTTAGGTGTATCTGATGGAAGTAATATGTATTTACATATAGCATGCACCTCATAAGCCTTTGAAGGACAGTCAAATTCTCTCTTGCTTGTATTACACAATTTACTTTTATTTTTCTACTATTTCTATTTCTATTTCTATTATACAATTCAAATACTAAGTCTGCTGTAAGATACCAGCTTTCACTGCTTGAATGGTTATTTCTTTTTCCTTATGTCTTGACATACACATGCAATACTTCAGGTCAGAGTTGAGGCTTTCAGGAACTACTCCAAGGCATCAAAACAGACCTAACTGTACTTATCTGCAATAACTTAATTATATCATTTTTATGTCAGTAGCAATCAAAAGTAAATGTACTCATAGCCACAATTTTGCAACACCTTTGCTCAGTAGATTGGCAAAGGCAATGCGAGTGATTGGTAGTTTTCTTAGTATAATCTGATTTTAGGCCTTAAGCTCCCAGCAACATTTGTCATACCAACTGAGCATTAAACTATTGCTCCCATTTCATCTTTCAGTGTAGCTACTACTGGGTGGGCGCAACAAATGAAAACATGGACACATAAACGCAACAATTTTTTGTTGCTTTCATTAGAAAATCACTTCCCGCTAGCATTCAAGAAAGCCCTTATGATTTTGCACCACTGATGTTTCAAAAGAGATACTTCCCCCTTGCTTGGCACCATACACCAATAACCACTGGTCATCCAACTGTGCAGTGCCACTTTACATGACACAAATAGCTTTTATGAACTTCCAAACAGATTAAAGTGTATAATAAGTACCTAGAATATTATCTTCAGTCTAAAGAGAGTGTTTTGAACAACTCTCTAGTTCAGCCTTACATGTCTAAAGATTTCCTACAAAAAGTTCGAGAGGTGTCTTGTTGTAGCTTTTCTAATTTACTTGAGACTCTGAACTTGTAAGTATTGTTTGTAAAACGAAGCTTGATCATTTTGGCATGTTTAGGCTGAACAACAGGCTGAAGGGGAGGAAACGCATTTTAAGTAATCGCACATAAAACAGAAATTTACAGCGTAGTCTCTACAGTAGTTGAGATTGATGTACTTCAGTAGAGAAACAGGAAGACCCTTTCCTGTCTTTGTGTTTTTAATTCAAAGCAGAAGCATGTAATCTAAAGCTGCAGTTCTATATGCTGATGTACAGGAAAGATTTCTGATAAATCCTGAATCAGCATACTATTTGCTTTGTTAACTTTTTTTTTTTTTTTTTTTTTTTTTTTAATGCAGAATACTTTGTAACATAAAAAGGCACTCTCTCTTATTAACTGCAGACCTACACATTCAACCTATGTTTATAGTCAGCCTAGTTTACGTGAAACACAACCTATTTTAATGTGATTTGCCAGAGGTTTTGCAAAAAGGTCAGATTTTGCAAAGAGGTCTTGATGACTATTCTTTCACAATTCATACAAATTACCTCGTCATTTAGTGGTATTCCTGATGCCATCTTCTTTTTATTCTCTGAAGAATGGTAATCATCTGCATCATAGAATTTCCATCCCAGCTAGGAAAAAGAAATGAGTGTGGGTCATTCAGCCAAAGCAGACTAGCTAATAGGGATCCCAGAATTTAACAGGACGACACCCAAAAATTATCGTCCTCTTACACCACAGCATGAATCACCATTTATGCAATGATGTTTATCCCTACAATCAAGTCAGCTCGGTAACAGCAAGAGCTGGTGATAATGGCTGTTGTTAATAGACTATACTGCATTGGTGGTGGGCACCCAATTCACGTTTGGCGACGAGGGAGACTGAACCCTGAAGTTACAGCTGTCACACCAGCTTTAGGTAGTAGCTGTCTGTGAGCCACAGGCTGCCGGATGGAGTGAGAACAGGCTTTCTGGTCAGAAGCAATGCCAAAAACAACCCCCGTCGTACCTTTGCTGCCAAACGCGACCCAACCGTGGTCCTGCAAGAAAGCACAGCGAGTTCGTTACCTGAGGGGCCGGGACCGCGGCCGGAGGGCCCCGGGGCAGGTCTCCCCCCGCTGTCCCCGCCCTGCCACCCCGAGGCGCGGGGTGACGGTGCCCCGCGGCCGGCCCCGCCGCCCGGTACCTACTTCCCCGAGCCGCTCACTCCCATGACCACGACCAGCACCATGGCCAGACCCGCCGCGGGCCGGGACCGGGACCTGGGGCCGGAGCTGAGACCGGGACCGGCCTTCCCTCCGCCGCCGGCCCGCCCCCGGCTCCGGCAGGGCGGCACCGCGGCGGGGCGGCGCTGCTCGGTCCCGCCCCAGGGCGGGAGCCCGGCCCGGCCCGGTGCTGCTGGGTTCAGGGCCC
This sequence comes from Cygnus olor, assembly GCF_009769625.2. NCBI lineage: Eukaryota > Metazoa > Chordata > Aves > Anseriformes > Anatidae > Cygnus > Cygnus olor. The sequence continues at coordinate 42,072,538 of NC_049198.1, read as the reverse complement.
CGCTGGGAGGGGGCGGCCTTGCGCCGCTCCTCAGGCCCGGCCGGGCTCTGCGTTTCTGGTAGTTCCTACCACGGCCCTCTTTTCAGTATCTATCAGGCTTGTAAAGCATGCATCCGTGTCTGTTGGATACCCCCTTGCTCATAAACCTCTGCCTCCAAGCCTTAATTCACCTCTAACCTGTGCCGCGGTCAGCTCCGCTATCCTAGTTCCTTTCAGGTTTCACGGATTCACGTTTTTTAAATGGCCAAAACCTCCCTGGCCACGGACAGGTTGTGCCAGGGGGCGCGGCGGTGGCGTTGGTGGAAGCTGCTCCACCTGGCGGCTCCGTGAGGGCACTGGAGATGTATGCCTGCTTCACTGTGAGGCAAAACGAAACACAGCACAACACAACACAACACAACACAACACAACACAACACAACACAACACAACACCCTGATGTTGCTTGTGGACCTCTGTTTTGAAATGTCACCACGAGGATTCACATTGTATGTCTGTATCTTCAAAGGTCGCCTCTTGCAGCGCTGTCTCTGAAGGCAGACAGTCACCACTTTCCTATCTGGCTGGGTTTCAGCTTCTTATCTCCAAGTACCACGAAATATCCTAGGTGGAGAAATTGCTGCCTGCAGCTAGTGCTGCAGCAAGGAATGCAGCGTAGCCCTGGGTAGGAATAACAGATACGCGTGTGTGAGAAAGGATTGGGTGGAGGCCTCTCTGTGAAAACTGCTGCAGTCTAAATGGAGAGTGTGGATGACAAATGACAAGAACACGACTGGAGCAATTATTTTTGTTTTCTTCTCTCTTTTTTTTTTTTTTTAATTATTTATTTATTTATTTATTTTGCAAGTGTTGCAGTAGGAATATATCCCAGGTACAGGTGGGGAGGGAGCAACACCTCTTTGTGGAGTCTGCAGCTCACACTCTGCACTGATGGCCTGTGCATGCACACCAGAGACACTGCATTTATTCCTCTTGCACAGACCATCCATGCCATGCATAAATGGCAGAGTTGCTTTGCTAGTGCACAGTGGGCACAGCAGGGACTTATGGAGTTTGGCAGGTTGGTCTAAGCTGGCATTTCTGGGATGTCTGGAAACTCCAGTCCAAAGAAGGTAGGTAGGTACATAGATAGATAGATAGACAGACAGAGAGACAGTCAGCTTTCAGGTAGCAAAAGTGGTTATGATCAACCGAGCTTGGACATCTCGTATTCCTAACAGAGGGAAAGGCTAGCAGGTGGCCAGAGTAGATGGCCTGACATGGAGGCATTGGAAAGGGTGGAAGTATCCAGGAAAAGACTGTGACACTGGTTGGACACCAAGGATGATTGTATTGTATTGAATGTTCTGTATGAGTAAGCTGCAAATGTCTTAGAGGCCGCAGTTGCCAATGTTAAGTGCTACATAGGAAGTATGCTCTTTATGTTACAGGTACTGAATTGTTCCATAATGGGAAATAGTGCTAATTCTAAATAAATCGCTGTAGTGTTTCTCATCCAGCCATTATTGTTTGGCATCTATCTCAAGTTTCTGTGTGAGAAATTGTGTTTTGAAATATGAAAAGAGATGTTAAATGAACATGTTTAATGATATAATTAATTACACTGATTCAGCCAGTTAGATTTAACTCTTCCTGTCCAAAATTCACCTAATGTTATCATAATGGTTTACTGCTGTCACAGGTGTAGGTAGACAGAAGACTGCTTTTATTTTTCTTTAATAAACAAAGTCTGTTTAATGGGCATTGCAACAACAAAAGACATTTATTGAAATATTTTTGAGAGTTGAGTTTATGGGAAAATATCTCCGTGTTTTAATTACCTACATTGGATTTCTATTTATTTTTATTTTTTATCCTGTTAAGGAAAGGCTCTCTAGGTGGTTGCAAAATGAATAGGTTCATGACACTGAACATCAGAAAAAAACACAACAGAACACACTATATTTACATAAGAGATCATATAGTGGTGCTGATTCTTAACAAAATATGTTACACGTGTTTCTTTACTAGACTTTTAAGTTTATTCCACTTCTGAAGAAGTAAAAATATTAAACTAATATCAGTTAAGCAGATTATATCACTAGCTTCACAAATAGAAACCTTTTTCCCAAATGAAGAAGATTCCGTCAATCCTAGTTTCTAAAGCTAAAATGGATAATGTGACTTTTTGTGAATCCAGCCTCAGAAGAAATTCTGAGAAAGTACACTAAGTATCCCAGTCAGCATGATTTTTTTTTCTTTGCAGAGCACTTCAGAAATTTTATGAATGATGGATGCCATTTTTCCACGTTATCTGTCTCTGACCATTTAACTGAGGCTTCACATACCTCTTATGACTTTTTTAACAAAACCAGAACCTTCCAAGTTATTAGGCTATCACCCAAGCAGCCAGTCCTCAAATTACTGGCAGACCACAATGATTCCTTTAAGGTGTCCAGTGACTGAATGCAAATTATGCTTTAATAGCAATATGATTGTGCTAAAGTAATTGAATTTTCCTGGCATCTTTTCAGTTTCTTGGCTGATTAATTGTGAGGTAGTGGGAAATGTTTCATTCAAATGAGAATGCTTTATCCAAATGAACAAACTTGAAAATACTTGTGGTCATATTTGCCCTGGAAACATTATCACTATTGCTATTCCCACTCCCAGAATTAAAATCTTAATTGCTCTGTCATAACAATCTTTGAGATTTTGTTAACATCACAAGCAACTGACTACTGCACCTACAGTGCACACTCAACTGGTTTTGTAACCAAATTATCACCATTTTACCTGGTAAAATCAAGTAAGTTTACTTGATTACTGCAAAACAGAAAACACTTGTTTTTCCTTCTGACAGCTTTTTTTCATAATGTATAACCTTACATCTTATAGAGAAGCTCCATGTGAAGCTGGCATGATGTCATCTGGCAGATATTTTTTGTATCAGTATATTTGCAGGAAGCCTTCCATGGAGTTCTCTTTTACATAAGCCTGGGCTAAACGACCATGAGAATGCATTCAGAGGGCTGCGCGAGCAGCTGTGCACTGTGCAGATACTGCAGGGAGGGTAAAAGGAGAGGGAGAAAACTAATCAAATTGTACAGACACAGGATCCTATAGGCAATGTGAGGTTACAAGAAGGCAATTATATTCAGACTTCCCTCTGGTACGGTTAATTTTATTTGTGCAAATATAATTCATGTTAATAGTCAACCGGACAGCTGACCGGATAAAACTCAGGCAAAAGGTTGTCTTAACAAAATCGTGTCGTGTATGCTTCAGTGTCCATTTAAGATGTGTTTAATTAAGTTGTAGGTCCACTAAGATATTGGGATTCTTTGGTTTGAGAGAATGAGGATTTCCCTTCCAGTCTACTCTAGTTGCAGACAATAAGTAATTTTTTCATTTTTTCTTTCTTATCAGTAACATGGAGGAGCTTCATTTTAGTCTTTGTTGTTTATTGACATATGCGTATCTTAGGAAATTTATTCTGACGCTGTTGGCATGGGTGCCTTCTCTCTACTATTTAAAATTCTTGTTATCTCCAATGTTGGCAGAATACGTAACTTGATTCTGAAGCTTTGATGTAGTTATACAGATAAGCTGCGTGGTTTCATGAATTCCAAGGTACATTCACATAATCGAAACAGGAGACAGTGGAATGTAAATATCTTCCAATGTTTTATTTACAATGTTTAGTAACAGGTGAAATTATGACGTAATATTGAAGAATAAACAGTCAAGAATCTTAAAAAGACAAAAACACAAGAATGCCTATCAGAAAACCCATCACATGTTTCTAGCTCCTGAAGACTATTCCAGATAATGTATTTTACAATACTCACTTTTAAAATTACATTTATTGTCTATTTTATGGCATTTTGGAATATTACCAGACATTTTCTAAACCTCTCTGCTTTGACTAATTGTTCAATACTGATGGTGTGGAAGTCAATAAAGCATTATCATCTACTTAAATTAATTGCTTAATTTTAGAGAACTGTAACGTAAAATATACATTAGAGAATTCTAGCTTTTCTGGAAGTATGCTTATTTACTCTTTGTGTGTCCTTTCCAGGGATGCTTGGAAAGGTCTGTTTTGTATTCAGAATATTGGAAAATATAAAGTGAAAAGAAATGCAAAGTAAAAAAGGAAAAAGTGCCTTTTTTTTTTTTCCCTATAAAGCACGCTCATCCTGTTGAACATATTGCAATGAAATGGAGAACTACTATAAAAGTGCACAGGCTTCTTAACACTTGTCAGGAACATCCAGCATCGTGGATATCTATTTCTTATAAAAGTGAGCTCAGATACATCGGGTAATCTCAACTTCTTGAATCTTAAAGAGGAAAAAGATTGATTTCCAAGCAGCTAATGTTCAAAATTACTTTTATGGGTTTAAAATAAATCCTGTATATATATTGACTGTAAACACAATGTAAAGAGTGTTAATATGATATGTTCACCGTAAGAAGTGTTAGTGAAAGAGCTTTTACTGTTAATCACAATTAGTCCTCATTATGAAGTAAACCAGCTTCAAACTTTGTATGTATAAATCAAAACTATACAAACAATTTTCAATTTGTTCTATGTAATGCAAAATAAGTCAATGCATTGTCTAAAGTTCTTTCCTTTTGGTCACGTACTAAATATCCACATGGGAGGTTGAAAAGCACTCGGTACAAAGTGGATCTCAGTGCCCAACAGGATTTACTGACACTGAGAATTCAGCAATTTGAGATCAGTGAATCAAACTAAAGCTGTTGCAGGAGTTAAAAATCACAAAGAATTTGTACATGCTACCTCATTCCATTTTTTCGTACTGAAGTGCAGTGCCATAGGGTATGTTGTGCACGAAATGTGAGTTGTAAATAGCTTTTCTTTTATTTCTGGGTTGCAGGACAAAAAACGCAGGTAAAAGGGAATGGGAGTAACTTCACTGAGTAGCTTCTGTGTTCTCAACTTGCCTGTGAAGCTGAAGGAAGGACAAAGTTACTTGATCTAGTTACACGTAAAAGAATGCAATACTTTATAATCTGTTACAATGTGTACATGCCTGTGCATGCCAGAATTCAATGATTTTTGTATAGAGAAGCCTAAGAAAACATTGATTTGCAGTTTAATACACATGATTCTAAACACAGAAGCTATTGCTAATTGCTTTTTATTTTTCCAGCAACAACACAGGAAATACTGTACTATGTTTACACAATGGCTAGTCAACTCAATTTTAAGAAAGCCATTGTAAACACACGGTGGAAGTCTAGTTGTCTTTTTACTGGATAGTTCCATAGGTTTTGAAAACATCTTAATATTATGGGCTGTGAACACAAAGTAAGTTTTTTGATGTCACCCCTTTAAGAGTCTTGCCAAACTTAATTGAATATAGGAAGTCAAAGTCTATTTTCCCACATAAAAATTTCTCCACATGACCTGTCCAAAATCAGTGCATTAACATAAGGATTCCTGGGAAGTGCTCAACAATCAAAATCTGTCTGAAAGCTTGAGGTTATAAAATAACACGCTATTTATCTGCCATGTTGAGAGTGTGGAAAAAAATTGGGAAAATTACACTCTTTTCAGTCCACAGTAGCAACCACAGCTGCAATAGTGGAATTCAAAAGTGGCTGTCAAAGCCAAGGGGTTATATCTGATGCTTTTGTGCTCCTCTGGAGCAGAGTCAGGAAAATAACTGCATCTTTGTGCTTGGGTGTGGAAGGCTGCACAGAATGCTCACGGTGAGCGCACAGCTACTGCTAGCAGGCCAGATGTGTGATCTTGAGCAATCTCAGTGTTATTGCAAAGGCAGACTGGAGATAAAGACTGCAGACTTATGGGAAGAATTTATTTTCTTTAGTCTCTTAAAAAATAAACCGAGCATAGCTGAAGAGGACATCAGCAGAGCTCTATTGGTTTTATTCCAGTCTAAATGAGATTAAAACCAGCTTCTCCCAGATTACTTTCTCACTTTGAAAGCTTCTCATCTCTACTGGAATTATGGCTTCCGCAACAGATTTATTATTTTAACTTCTCATCTTGTACTTGTCCTCTAACTCTTAGAGTGTAAAAGTTTTGTATTGTATATTTCAGTATGGCTTTACAATAGCAACAGTGTACTCCAATGTGGAACCATTAGTTTTGAAAGCACTCAAGGCATTATGAAAATGTAGCCACCTGCTGGCTTTTGAAGGTGGAAAGGCAAAAATAAAAACCTTAAAATGTTTCTCCTAAAAGTGAGTCTAAATGACAATTATTGAGCAGTTAGCAGTAAGTGCTTTTGAAGTGTGCTCTCTTATTTTGTCTGATGTCTTTTTGCATTTGCTTTGTCCACATCTCTTTCCTGAATAGTCAAGCCTTCATTCTGCAATCATTTACAAGCATACTCTTACGCCACAGAGCCTCTCACAAGTTTAGCAACAAAGGTAACTAAATCTAAATCCTATCCTTATTAGCTTTTGCATAATTAAAGACTCAAATCAATAAGAAGCAATGGTCCTTAAAGCAATTTGGAAAGGAATTAATGACAAAAGTCAGAAGCTATAAAGAGAGCTGTATCAGAAACTGAATATTGTTGCATATGATTTTTTAAAAATCAAGGTGCTACTTACTTGAATAACAGATTCCAGTTAGATGCTGGCAAGATTAGCAAACTTGAAATACCTGTTGCATATGGCATGCATTCTTCCTGTACTCCTTAATTTGTTCTCAGAATATACAAGGAACCTGATTTATATGCAAAGGAGAAGCTTTATTTTCTGGACTTTAATGTGATTTAAACCTGATTACCTATCCAGGGCCCAACTTTGAGGATCATTCCAGCTTGGAAAAGTGCTTTATGCACATTTGAAGTTAGACAACTATCAGTAAAGACAAGGTATGTAAAATTCAAATTGCATGACAGGAGTATTAAAAAGGAGAATAACACAAAAGACGAAAAGGAACAATAAAATGGCCCAAACTCATCTAAGTACTTTCAGCTGTTTGAAAATGCTTGTGCAGTGGCCATGGAAGCAGAACGTTATTGCAAGCCAGTGCTGCACAGCAGCAGTCATATTGTACCCTGTAACCAGAGCAGTAGAAAAGAAAACACCAGATAAGTGGGTGTTACTTGTGTGGTATGTGTTACAGTGTACTCAGTAAGCAAGGCTTGGAGGGTGATGAGAGCTCTTCAAAGCCTGTCTCTGAGGAGGTTAGCTGGACTGGCCATCTGGTAACTTGTGTTGCTGCAGTTTTTACTTATTTTATAACTAGTGTTAGTGTTACAGTAATGATCAACTTTCAGTCTTGTTTTTATCCTCCTAGCAACACTAAAATTCATTCATTGAAAATAGTTGACTTTTATTTTGAATCGGAGCCTTATTACATGATCGTTTAGATAAGTACTTTTAACAGGAGGAACAATTCCTGCTGTAGCCTTTTCTTCATTTGCCAACAGTGTCTGCAGACATACCTCTACATTAGTTTTTTTAATGGGCAAATGCAGTATGACATGTATTGCCGTATTCTTCATCTCTGCACAGAAACAGACAGGAAAGCAGAGCTCTGGTTTTCAGCTTGGTCCACAGATGCGGAGTACCTTTATTTGTATTATTAAGTCACAGGTAGAATTACTTTTTTTTTTTTTTTTTTTTTTTTTTATTTCATCATAGACCAGTGAGGTACATGGATGTGGTAGCTACCTTTGCGTTCAGCAAGAGACAATCAGGTTTCTTTAGGTAATGAATTAGCTACAGACATCTGATGCCACCAGTTTTTTTACATGTAAACTGTGTTAGTCTTCCAGTGGTGTGAGGGGCAAGGTCTCTCTGGGGCTCTTAAAAAGTGTGGAAATTTGTTGCATTGCTTGTCTGAAAGCAGCCGTAGAAAGCTAATAGTGAGAGCAGTATTTGGGAACAGAGTCCTCAGAGAAAAGAGAAGGACGGTACAGGAAACTATAAGAGAGTACACTGACTGCTGTAGTTTTCCTGACAATTATATTACAAAAACAGGACTATATGTTCTCTGAAAAGGGAGTGTACCAAAGAAATGTTTCAGTCCCCACTGGTAGGGACGTCTTCGTAAGTCTTAGGACCCGGTGAACTGTGATAATCGTCTCACTGACTTTGTACACTCTGAGCCAAAGGCTCTGAGCTGACATTTACCCTCACGGTAGCTGGCTTGAGCGGATTAAAATCAGTGGAAAGTTTGTTCCAGTAAGCAACTTTCAAACATGATGTTTCCGATATGGTTTAACTCAGATAAATGCTGATAAATACTTGTGCTTGCAGGTGACATCTGCAGGAAGTTTACTAAGAAGTTTGCACAGTAAATTCAACCTGTCCCTCTCTGCGGGAATGGAGCATTGAAATGCTTTTTTCAGCATTTCCTGAATCTCTGCAGAGATTGCTAAGCTTCAGCAGTGGAAGAAAGTGCATTCTTCTGACTCGCCCACTTTGAGCCATGTGTGTGACTGTAGGTGAGGAGTGCCATGAAGGCAGCGGTACGTCCCTGCTGGTTTCTTTCTGCTGGTGTAGCTGTGGCCGATTATTTCACTTATAGCTCTGCAGTTTTAGTGGATTTGCGAGATCGTGCTTGACTCACAATAAATGTTTCCTTCGTAATGCAAGCATGAGAATCCTGGGTACGTTGGTGCCTCTGTCAGATAAAGTGATCTTTTACAGATCTCATTCATACAATGAACTTGTAATGTTTTTGGAATATAATAGGAAGTAGAAACCCTACGTGAATTAAAGTTTCAGCTTCTGGATCAATTCTGCCCTCATTGCAATCAGTAGGACTTTGGCTATGTAAATATTTGTTCTTTGTAAATTATGTTTCTTTAAATACTCTTAGGGTTTGTTAGTACAGTAATAAGCATTATAGAAATATGCATTAATATTTTATATACAGTTTCCAAGTTATGGGTGTAATATTCAGATATAAGAGACCTTCTATTTCCACATACAAAGAGCTGTGTTTTCTTTACAATTGTTGTTTGTAACAAAGTGTTTATTTTTTTTCCCTTCTCTCCAAATGCTTACTTAAGATTGAAACAAGAGTCTCCAGCAGATGTGAGACCTCTTTGTATAAAGAACATTTGAAGAGCTTCTTTGTAATCATCTTCAAGTGATGCCCTGTATACCCACCTCTATTCTATTAGCTCATTGCTAATTTAGGTTTGGTTCTTGTATATATTTTATACAAATATAGTGTGTCTCAAAGGGAATTCCACTGAAGAAAACAGAGTAATACGCACAAGTGTCTGTAAACTTGGAGCCTTACTATGGACAAGGTGTTTTTCTCATGAACTGGGTCCTTCAGAAATGATCCAAACCTGATGTATAACTGGATGTCTGGACAATGCAGAAAGCAAATTTCCTGTGAACCTTTGATTCTGAGAGCAAAACTCAAACTTCTCTAACTATAGCTAACTTTAAAGGACTCCCTAAAATATTGGCTCGTGGCTAGCTGGTTTTCATCTAACTTGTACCAAATTATTTTAATGAAGTTGCTGTTTGCTTGTGGCACTGTGATCTGTAAGAGATGTAGCCTCGTCTATTTGCTGTATGGCCTGGCTGCAGGAACCTTGTGAGAGGCCCAGGCCTGAGGTGATGGCTAGGTATGAGCCTGGGGGAAGGAGGTGAGGGTGTCACACAGGTGTCCCTGCGAGGGTACTGAATTGTGTGTCTGCTTTACCTGTGCTAGAGCTCAAGGTCTGACCCAATGCAGTTGTGCTTACAGTTGCAGCAATTGCATTTATAGGTTAATCTTTGAATATTTGGAAATATGTGTGTGTGCATATTTTTTAAAATTATAAATGTTGACTTAAAGAGCTGAAGTTGCTGTGATGATCAGTCACTGAAGGAGAAGCCCTTGACTTCTATATTCTGTAATTTGAATCCACGCAGAACCATGCAGAAATCAAAGTACTACTCAAACTCATTAGTGCTGCCTGCTGCCCTTGAGCCTAACTTCATAGCTGGCAGCAATTCCTAAGCAAATAGGAAGTATAGGCTTACTTATCCAGAAGCACTCGTCCCTAAGCAAATTAATTCAGAGACCAGTTAGATGTACAAAGAATGAAAATGCAGCTATTATATTGAGTGGTGGCAGCCCTGGGACTGGTAAAAATCAAACACATTTCAAGCAGACACCTACCCACCAGCCCTTCTTCCTGCAGCCACTTGTGCATGGCACTGCAGCCCCCCATCAGATTGCTCCTGCTCGCAGCGTGAAGCCAGGAGGGTGCTCAGACAGACCTCACTGTGGCACGATGGGGTCCTGGCAGCAACTGCAGCGGGAGATTGCCTTCCACCGAGTCAGAAATGGATGAGCAGGATATTTTGTTTTACGCTTCTCCATCAGCTCAGCATTTAGTGGTAACTGAATTGATTTCTATACCTAATTTTGTGTTTTCTAACACTAGCCATGCTATTTAATGTCACTTCCTGGAGTACTTGACTTTTCAGGTGATCCTTCCATACACTACCTCCGTAAGGACTGTCTGGCTTCCGAGATGTGGTAGAAAAGGGTGTGCTCAGTCAAGCATGGCACTTGAAATATATTTGTGGGGTTTTCTGTATAGTTTCTAATTATACAATCCATTTAAGATTTTTGGGGAAAAAAAGGGCCATAATGTTTTTTGAAGAGGGATGAGATTGCTGTCCTAGTATCTGATGCAAAATCAGCTGATGGGTTGATATCCTGCAGCTCCAACAGGGTAGAGTGCTTGTGTGCATTGCAATTTTTTTTGTTCTATGGAATGGAGGTTTTTTTTTTTTTTCTGTTTGTTTCATTTACTTGGTGATGTGCTGCTAGACAACTGCTATATTCTGCGCTAGTAGTGACTGCATTTCTGTGGTAACTGAGACAGAGAAATCTCTTACTTGTCTCACAGGGCTCCCAAGCACTTCAAGTCCACATGGTACGGCGTATCACAAAAGCAAATAAAGTGTCAAAAAGACGCAAGTGGTCTGTCTTTAAACCAGGTAAGTACAATTCCGCTGAGCTCTGTCCCCTTCAGCTGTGCTGCCGTTGGAGAGGTGTATTTTGTGCTGCAGTCATCACTGTGTCTGTAATACTGAGCATCCTTGGGAAGCTTGGTCCTCTCCATGTGGTTCTGAGAGGAGAGCGAAAAGACCTCTGACAATGGGAGACTTTGACCTGATGCCTAAAACCTGAGTTCATCATTGGCTCAGCTCCCTCCTTGTTTCTTTTGTGGATGGAGAAAGGCATGTTGGAGAGACAGGAGGGAAAGGTAAAATATCTGGCATAGAAAGAACAGATTCCTTCTCCATTGTAGGTAGGAAAACCTGTTGCCTCAAAGTCAGTCCACATGTGGGCTAACATCATGCATCTACTGAGCTCCCATGTTGTAGAACAAAAAGTGTCTATTATTAATGAGTGGGCTTCCACAACTGGTGTCTCAGCCGATAATAACCATCTTCTTTAATTTGTGGCTGTTGAGGTGCACAGACTGTTTCAGGTACTTACTGGTTGGCTTCACTGTTCACTACACAATTGGAAGCATTTATCTTTTACGAGAAGCATATACATACATTTTTTCTTTTATGTTCCACATTAAAAGGCTTTGCATATTAGCTGGCAGCAGTGAGCACTAGGTACTTCTCATTTGCTTGTGGCTGTCTGTATTTCCTGCTGCTACCAGTCCAGCAGAAAGCCAAAGGACAAGTTTACCTGAGTAGCAGTGCTTAGGCTTTTTTTTCAGTAGATTTTCCAATGATTGCTACTTTCACACAGGACTGTTTAAAGAATATGGAAGTTTACAGGTCAACAAGGATAGAGAGGCAAAATGAGTGGAGCACCCCTCCTGCGCAGCCATTAGCACTCGATGTGGGATTTCAGTCACACCCCATGTCACACCGTCTGCTTTTCATCTCACCATGAGAAAGGATGCACCCCTTTTTCAACACAGAGCTGATCCCCGCTCCAAGGCTTGTGAGCTTTGGTGCTTGGTTCCTGCACAGCCTACAAGGTTTGGAAACATGCGTACATCCTTTTATGATGGCGAACACAATTAGCGAAGCCACCGGGTGATGTGTTTTCTTTCCCACTTGCACAACAAATGGGATGAGACAGTTCCTCCCTAATGGACCAGTCTTTTTCCCCGAGGAGACAAGTTTCCAAGACTCGCGCTCTTAAGCGAACTTGCATTACGCTCTCCATCTCCTTACAGCACACCCACCTCGCTTGGCCATTCCTGCTTTATCCCCCCCTCCCCAGGCACACATACACTTCTCTGGGACACCCGGAGCCCCACGGGCGGGCAGGCTGAGCGGGGGGATGAGCATCTGAGCATCTGGGGGGGACCCTCCCGGGGGGGTCCCCAGCCTTCGGGGGGCACCGCCGCGGGGAAGGCGGGGGGGGAGGGGGATCGCTTTTTCCCCCAACCTGCCGGCACCGACGGGACCGGGGGGGCGGGCAGGGGGGGGTGCGGAGGGGAGCGGACCCCTCCTTGTCCCGGGGGCGGTGGCAGCAGGGGGATGCTGCTGCCGGCGAGCGGAGCGCAGCCTGACGCAGCGGCGGCCCCGGGCGGGCGGATGGCGGGGGGCGGCGGCGGCCGCGGGGCGCCGCGGGGCTGAGGGGCGGTGCCGAGCCGAGCCGTGCCGTGCCGTGCCGTGCCGTGCCGTGCCGTGCCGTGCCGTGCCGTGCCGTGCCGTGTCGCGCCGTGCCGCGGTCGGCCGGGCGCCGCTGCAGGCTGGCCCCCTGCGGCTGCCTGCGGGGCGGCGGCGGCGGCGGCGGCAGCGGGCGGGCGGCCGGGATGATCCGGTTCCGGAGCTCCAGCATCAGGTCGCTGAGCCCGGAGATGAAATGCACCGTGCGGCTGCTGGACGACTCCGAGATCTCCTGCCACATCCAGGTGCCGGCGGGGAGAGGCAGGAGAGGGGCGGCGCGGCTCGGCTCGGATCCGATCGCATCGCATCGGGGGCGCAGGGCCCGGGCGCGGCACCGGCACCGGCAGCTCCTCGCCCCCCGCACCTGGGGCTAGGGCTGGGGCTGAGGCTGGGGCTGAGGCTGCTCCTGTCTTGGTCTTGGTCTTGGCTGGAACCCGCCCAGGCGAGGAGGGGGAACGGGGATGGCGGCGCCCCGGGGGTTCCTCTGGGGAGGGGTCCGGGGAGCAGAGCCCGGCTCGGGGGGCGAGGCCCGCGGCGTGGGGCGGGGGCGAGCGAAGCCCGGGGGGCAGCACCATGTCCCCACAGCCCCCCAGCTCCCGGTGAGACGCTGGCGGTAACTCCAGCCCACTCCAGAGGGCTCTCGATGCCAGGAGCTGTGCGCGGGGAGGCAACTTTGCTGTGGTCCCCGACACTAATCCCGTGGTGCCGCCACCCCGTGGTGCCCCCCTATCCCCGCGGGGAATAAGGGTGAAGGAGGCAGAGGCGAGCAGCCGGTGGGGTTCAGGGGGTGGGCAGCATTTGTGTCGTGCGGGTGTTTTGCCTGTGCCGGGCAGGCTCCTGATGAGACCCAAACTCTGGTAGGAACCAGGCTGCGCCGATCGGCGCTTCGGGGGCATCAGCAGAGTCACCGAGGTGAGCTTGGTGGCCAGGTGAGGAACCACGAGTGATTTTCTGCAGAGTTGTTCAGCACTCGCAGTTGGTCTCCCCTGCTCTCTTTTTCCCCGTGATAGGATGAGACACCAGTGCTTTAAGCCACACCGGTAGTCTTGTACAAAGACCAACTGCATCTGAAAAATAAAGTGCCGTGAGATGCAAGCTACCTTTCTGCTTGAACCAAGTTCCTTATTCTGTTAGTTTTGGTGGGGCCATTTAAAGGCAGTGACACTCAGTCAGTACAGAGCCTGGAAATCACAGGAAATAACTGAAACATCTTGTACCCATATCGTGGTAATGCTCTCGCTAATGAATAGCGTGGTTATGAGATCATGGCTTTAATGTCTAAGAAGCAGAATGGCCTTCAGAGTCTTTTCTCAGAGCCCAATACAAGCTTCGCATAACTTCTCTGATATCTTCAAAAATTAATCCCTTTAAAGTAAGAATCTGAGATGGTGTGAAGCATTACAGCTCTGTAGATTTGAAGTGTTCAACAGACTTGCTTGTGCTAAAGAGTATGCCCTTTTGCTGCCCACGGGGTACAAAAAACCAACCAACCAACCATTACATTACATTTTCTGTTGTGCAAGGTGAGGTAGTGAGCTCAGAACTGGTTGAGTTGTGCTGCATTGTTGTGGCCCATTCCACCCTTAAGGCACGCGGGGGAACTGTGTTCTGTGGCACAGTTTAACATGTCTTAAGTATTCTGCTTCTAAGGCTAACCCTGAAAGTCCAATTCTATTATCAACTCATCTAGAACTGCATTGGTTGAATCAGCACTCCAAAAATATATAAAAGATGGGAATGGCGCATTTTTTTTCCTGCGACTTTCAGGCTGAAATTCCAGCATGTAAATACAGATCACGATATTAGGAAGTACTTTGCTCTTGGCCACTTTGACAGAAACACCCAACTTAAATGAGGACAATTCCTGGTTCTGAGTTACATTTTGCTCTTTTCCCTTGCTTCGAACTGCCTAATCCTATGTACAGGTCACTACCACTTACGTATATACAGAGGAGTTGTAACTTAGCTGTACTATTTATTTATCCTCTAATACACGTGTAACTGTTGAGACACTAGACATTAACAAACCCCAAACCACTCAACTTTTTAACTTTAGCCTCTTGAACAGATTTGTATTTGAACTTTGTAATGCGGATGAAACTTGCTAGGAGCTTTCACAATACTACAGTTTTATAAGTGATTGGAAAAAAAAAGTTTTGAGTTTGTTGTACATATGCATTATTGATGCATGCACATTCAGCGGGACAAAATAGCCCAGATGATGTGCTGCTGGGTTAGCAGCAGAGATGCCAGGGTTGTGCCAGCTGGAACATGTTGGACAGCTGTGTTTCGGTCGTTAAGAGGATAAGAAAGCCTAATTCTACAACACTGCGAAATGCCAACAGAGTCTCTTAAGGACGCAGGTTGCAGTAAAGAACAGTGAAATTCTGGCTGTGCATTTTCAGGGGGAACAGAGGGGAGACAGGCAGAGTCTGAGTGGTTCTGTATGTAGCTGATGGCATGCTGCGTGTTAACCCTCCCAGTTTTGCCAGCTCCTGCTTTTTCATTTATATCTTTCCAGCAGTTGGCTTGCACACATGGTACCCAGCACCACCCCAGTGCTGAGGTGTCTGCTAATTACAATCTTTGTGGATGCGCTGTTGATTTCGGACTCTACAAAACATGCAGTCAGTTACTGGGCTGAAGTGTTGTCAGGTAGCACTGGGAAGAGCAGAAAAGAGATGTGTTCAGGTGCAGCAGCATATATACGTATATCTATACTTTTGCTGTGTGAATTTCATAGTGCTTAGGTAGGAGCATAAAATTCAGTTTTCTTTTTAATATTAAAGTCCTTTCAAAGCAGTGCTTCAGCTACATAGGAGGCTGACAGTGCCAGCTTATGGAAACTGCATTTTGCAGCCAGCAGTCCAGTGACAGCACACGGGGTAGTGTGGGGAGAATCAGAGATGAATCACACGTTTGCAGGCTCCAGCCAACTAGTTACCAAGCTGTGCAACTGCCATGTAGGTCACCAAGTCGCCCAAGGCTAGGTTCCCCGCTCAGGGGTCGAGATTCAGCATGTCGTCCTCTTCGTCTGAGAGACTTCATGACTGCAAATTAGCTGACGTGGTGACAGGCACAGTGACGGGCTGGGGCCCGAGGGACGCTAAACTAATTCTTGTGGTGACATTTATTTTCCCGTGTCTTTTGCTTGTTTGTGAAACTTCCCTGGGACCTGTGTGTCGCGCGGTCTTACAGCAGCGCTAGGGTGAAGTTGTAGTGGCACGACTGAAATAGAGAGGTTATGAAAAACTGCCCAGAGGGCCAGCGGCCACTGTCTGTCCCTGTTTGCTAAAGGGAGAGATGACCTGCTTGTGCTGACTGCCTGATACAGCGCCTGTGGGCCTGAAGGAGAGCAGTGGGGGAAGTAGGTCTTCAGAGCTACTGGAAGTGTGACTGGAGCAGCAGGAAGACCTCCTTTCTGGAGGTACTAATGAGATACTTATTTTCTGAGTCACTGAGATAACAAACACTTTACTCTTTTTGCAGGCTTACTGCAAAAACTTCATGCATCTAGTTAACCTTTTGCTGACAGTAACCTAAACATTGTTAATAGTAAGGAAAAAATTTTATTTATTTATTTATTTATTTTTTCCTGGCTTATTCTGTAACATTACTTGTGCTTATGTAGTGAGTAAAGCCAGCTGTCAGGGTCCTGTTTTGGTAGCATGTTTGTTATTAAATAAGTGAGTACACCTTGGCTTTGGTGGTTCCACTTGTGTGCTTGATACAAGGTGTGGGCTTAAGTACACCACGTTTAATTGAAGAGTCTCTCGAGCATGCTATTAGTGTTTTGTTAATTTTTTTTTAAGCTATGAGTAAGCATGTATTAGGAACCACTACAGCTCTAAATTTATTTCTCTGTAAGAACTTAAAAAAAAGCCCCTATCTAGAAAAATGTGACATTTAATATGTTATTTAGTTTTAAAATTAATAAAAGTTCTACTTGACTCCTTGAGCTGTTCAGTTCCAGCTTTACTAAACTGGAAATGAGGTTGGTGTGAATAGGCTTTTCTCTCTGCTGGAGCTTATTAATGGCAACAGTAGTGAACTTTGCTTTCTCTGTGTTTGTTTGTAGAAATACTGTATGGCTAGATCTTCCTGTGCAGCAGTCAGCCCATACGGAAATTCATTGCATCGTTGTGGAGCCTTTATAATGTCAGAGGCTTTGCTTTGTAAGAAGTTTCCCAAACAAAAATCTGTATAGATATCCCCCAAAATATCATCTGGCTGCACTACTTTTTAGCTTTTACTTTTATCCTTTTAAACCCATCTAAATGACTATTTGCTGTCATTTAAAAGCACAAACTTGAAGTTCTGGATGTGTCCCACTTTTGAGCAGGAGGGAGCCATAATTTTAAGAAAGTGGTGTAGAAATCAGGAAGAAAACAAATGGAGCAAAGCTTTGGTTTACTTGTCTGTTCTTAGCCCTTAGCTGAAAATGAAGGTGAAGAAGTCTGAGAAGGGTCATTACTTCTGCCAGGGATGATCCAGTAGCATAAGACAGTCTTGTGCTTTCTTACTCCTAATGCAGGATCAGCTGCTGTGCAGTATGAGTGCTGCTGCCTGTAGTTTGGCTAGTAGTGCACGCTGTTCTCTCTGGCTCTTTTTGTAACACATTGAAAACCGGAATATTAAGTTCTTGCTTAGTATTTCCTTCTTTGCCTGTATCTTGCAGACAGATGATAAGTTTAATATAAATCTGTTAACGAAAGAACTCTTTGTAAAATTCCCATCCTTCAATAAAGTGTAGAAAACAATGCGATATGCTGAAGCAGGCTGTGCAGTAGAAGAGCAGTGTCCATAGGGAAATGAATCTCACTGTGAAAATGTGCTGAATATGTTGATGATTTGGGAAAATAAGTGGAAAAGGGAAGCATGCGTGCAAAATGAATGAAGCAGAGAGGCCAGAGATGAGAACAAGGCAAAGAACCATGGCTGCGGGAAGCGAGAGGTTAAGGGATTATGCAGACAGCAGGCAGGAGATTTAGTGAATTTATATTTATCCTGTAAGCGATGTCAGAGCCGTAACCAGCAAGCGCCTTGAGCTGCGGGGATGATGCTGGAACGGTTCAAAATAGTAAGACGAGATAAGGAAGGGGATGCAAGTGAGGAGGGATTCTGTGCTATGTTTTCCTGATGTATTTTAAAAGACGCACACTAGGGCTTGTATTCATAACGCTGTGCTGGAGCCTCTAATTGTACGATCGCAACAGGTACACTTGGAGAGAGGTGCAGGTGAAAAGCCTGCCTAATTAAGCTAAGACTGTGGGTTAAACCTACCTCTGTTGTCATTTCATGTGTTTGATTAAATCTGCAGTAATGTGTTTTCTTCTCAGTAGCACTTACAGATGTGCTCTGAGCTTCTTCCAGGGCTGGAAGTGAAACAGTGAGTGGAAGGTGTTACTAGAAAGTTACTAGGATGTTACGAGCTCTTACTTATAAATGAAGTAATTAGCTTATCTGGAAGGATTCTGATAAGTGTTTGTGAAGCTCAGTGGTATCTTAACAGTGCTTTCTGTATCCCAGGTAGGGGAGAGGCACATATCTACGTGTAATGCTAATGTGTTGCTACCACTTCACAAACTCTTTTATTCTCTATTACTTTTAAATGAAAATATTTAAATTTTTGGCTTATGCAGGACTTTATCCAATACATACTAAGCTGCAGCTGAATTGCTATTCTGTTGGATAAAGTTTACTAACAATGTTGAATTAATTTTGTTTCCACACTCTGTGTTGTTAGATTTTTAACAAAGTCTGAAAATCCTGTATTGGTAAGACAGTGCTCTCACTTTTCATTTTACTTGTGTATTTCCTGTGGATTGTAGTTGGTGTCTTCCTTCGTGTTTTTGTTGCTAGTATAAAAAGACAGGCTACTTACCTGTGTGCTTAAGGACTGGCCTGATCCAGGGTTGAAGAAGAACATACATTTTAGTAAACACAAACAATATAGTCCAATATTTCAATGTATTGGTATTTCAAGGTATTGGTGGGACCTGGTGCTGCAATGTGGGAGGAAGAGTATGAAAAAAGCAGGTATCTGTACTTGAAGTAGCTAGTTAACAGTGACAAGCTAAAAGGGTAGTTAGTGATTGAAACATTGGTATAATCTTTTCACTTTTACCCATCTTTCTCTTTTTCTTTATAGATTTGAAACAAAATTTTTATGTTTGTTGCCATGCACGTTTGGGCACTGGCTGAACAGTAGGAGGGGAGCTGTAGGAATAACAAAAGGCAACTGGAAAATGGATAATGCAGTGCAGGACTGCTTAGCTCTCCAAACTTGAAATTGTTGGTTTGTTGGAGAGCGTCTCCTGTGAGACGCAGCGTGCTTTCTGCTTGCATGAACTTCGTATGCTCGTTTGTCTTGACTGGGCTTTTGGCACCTCTTAATGAAAGTTAGCCTTCTTGCACCTTGAGATGCTCTCATCTGTCTAAGCATCTTCAGTGCCTATATACAGACCTAATACATGAAGTAGCTGAGAAACGATCGTTTGGCAGAATCAGTTGGCCCAAGATTAGAGCCCAAGTGAATCACTGTTAAGGAAGCACTGTGTTTTCACTTTTTGGTTGTATTTGCCTAGATTGAATTTTCCTTAAAATGCATGAATGGTTCAACAAAATACATCAATGTCCCTGAAATTATCTTAAAAAAAAAAAAAAAGACGTTTGTGCCTTTTCTGTCAGAAGGACAATTAGGGAGATCTGGATTTTGCTTGTATGGATGTTGCTGGACCTCTGGAACTGACAGTATATAAAAAGCATAAAGCGTACACATTTAGAGAATGGGAAAAATGGTAGCTGATTTTATTGTTATACCTCAGAAAAATCAGCTGGGTTGGGAAGACAGGAGGTTGATTCTCTGATAAAATGCTATTTTCTGTAGTAAAGGTCTCTGTCCTTTTGGGTATTTTGGCTCATTAAATCAAACATACTGGAAATGTCTTTATCATCTTTTTTTTTTTTTCTTTTCTTTTTTTCCCCCCCTTTTTCTTTTATTGCCCCTCCCCCCTTTTCGCCAGCCTCTGGTGTGGATAATATCAACCTGTTAGCAAGGTTCATAACATCCAGATAATCTTTCTCTCCTTTTTCTGTTAAAGTTAAGCCATCACCAGATGAGTTCTTCTGTGTCTTTCTCTGCTACATACGGAAAATATCTCCTTATAGTACTTCCATTCGCTAAAGCTGCCTGTCTGTTCCTTCATTGCTTGTTTGCTTAATATGCCTCATTTTTCTCTCTAATCTTGCTTTCTTAATGCCCTTTTCTAGACCTTGCAAATTATCTTTTTGTCCAGACTGGCTTACCTTCTTGTTACTCTGTTTTAATTCTTTGTCTAGTAATGAAAACACAATTGTAATAATTCCATAACAATTAAATTAATACTAAATCTTTTTCTTTCTGGCATAAAAATGAAAAAAAATATCATACAAACATTCTTTCTTCTTTTCCTCCTCCACTTTCAGTTTATTTTATTCTTTCCAGCCACAGGCACTCAGCTCATAAAAAGCATTCCTGATTTCCTCTTTTCAGGGTTTAATACTTTGATTTTGATGGAGGTGAATGAATAATCAGCTCTTGCTGTTTCAGTCTTCTGTCAAGGTAGATGCTGTTATCCAGCTCACAGTTAACTATTTCAGTAGTAGGCCAAGTGTGAGTAGCAATCATGCTATTCATGGTTGCTGTTTGTGGGAGTTACCGAGTAACTCGATAAAGAAGGACCCAGGGATGAAGAGCGTACGTCAATATTCCGCTAATGTTACATTTAGAGGAAATAATTGCCCTGAGTGAAAGTAGAGCTGGAAACCTGAGATAAAATGGATCATACAAATATGTGTAATGGTAAGCATATTTCTCAAGGTTGCTCACAGCCAGAAATTAGAAGATATGAGCTATATCCAACGACTTATTTTTCAGCAGAAAGGTTCATGAATACAAGTAACTCCTAAAGCTGCAAGAATTGGAAATCTGGCTATTCAAGACTGTTACAATACAAAACTTAAGTGAGTCTTAAGTGGCAGCAAAATGATTGCTCTTTAAAAGTTTCCTTTGGAAAAATGTTAAATGAGTCAACATCTTCATTAAAAGCACTTGTTATTTCTCCCTTGTTTACTTAAACTCTAGAAGAAGTAAACAATCTGGACTGAAGACTTTCTTTGTTCCTCCCAAACATATGGTCTCACAATTATATTTTTCCCATAGCAACTCTCTTTGGAGAGAATTGTGCTTAAAAAAAAAAATTCTAGATTTGCACCTCTCCCTTTTTGGGTTGATGTTGAAACATACAAGCTTACTATACAAGGGTGTGTGTTGCAAGCATGACTTTCATATTTCTGACAAAACTGCATAAAACCTTTTTTATACAGTCAGTCTGTATGCCCTCATTTTTGTTGGTCTTTCACATAACTGCAACAGAAGCAAATAGGAAAGGGGATTGCAAAAGAATCTGCTCTACCTCTCCAAGCCCAAACACTATCAGGAGAATTTACAGCAGGATTTAATAATATAAGTCTAAGGAGCCTAAAAAGCAGGCAGTTTCAGTATTAATAGTGAAATCCTATGGAAATTGATGCGTGAAGTTCAGGCTGTATTGGTACATGCGTGTAGTTTCCAGGCGCAGAGGCAATTGAAATGCTGTTGTCTCTGGAGCAGAGTAGGCTGCATGTGAACTGCCTTTCAGGAATGGTTCCTGGGCCATTCTATCTGCCAGGCGCTGCCTGGGAATCGCTCAGGATAAATGTTCAGTGGCACAGGGCAGATTGCTCTCAGGCAGCGGTCCTAATAGCATGGGCGGTGGACTTCAACACCCCAGAATGCTTGATGGGTTTTAGAATAGATGCAATCTCTGCTCTCAAAAAACAGACAAACAAACAACAACAAAAAGATGTTGTGAATGACTGAAGATATATTTTGTAGCTCTGATACTAATTCTGTGAAATGTTAACTGTGTTCATACCACTGTCATTCTAAATGGGAAATCTGTAGTATTGTGCACAGCATCATCAGCAGTTGGTGGTAGTTAAACTAGGAGCAGTACTGGTTTCGGTGAGTGCTTACAAAATCACTGTGTTTAGGATCTGCAGCTGTAATCTTGGATATGAACCTGCAGTCTCTCCTGGGATGACAGGTTGATTATGATAATGATGATTATTATTTATTAATATTATCTTTGCATGCTCTGAACAACAGGTTCTAATACAAAAGTACTCTCCAGGATCAGGAGATCAGGATCTCAGGTTGTGTTGTTCTTTTACTTATTTTTTATTTTTACTGGCACAATAAACTCCAAACCCTGTAGTAGAGCAAAAAATGGGACATGGCTATTTCTTTGAAAAGTAATTGCAAAGATGCAGATGATGCCACTCTCCAGAGATACCAGAGGACCGACTTTTACTCCTATTTCTTTAGTCTTTTGGGATTACAGTGCAGCCCATCCTTCATTTCCGCTCTTTCACTTTAAAATTGTAAAATAAAGATAAATACTTCAGTAGGAGAATGATGGTTACTTTTGCATTAGATGGGGCAGTTACCCAGGGTGTGAGTTAAGATCTGAAGCTGTGTGCTATCAGCCTGAACTCAAGTGACTCCACTGATTTACCTTGAGACACTCAGTGTGCCAGTAAGTGCAGTGCACCGACTCTGCTTTCTCCTGTTTATGTGAATTTTCTTTAGCTCTGTCCTGGAAAAAGAAGAGAAATAACAGAGGCTTTTACAGATGGTGCTGTGAATGATTCAGTGTGCAGACTGAGCCATTCACACAAAATTACTCCAGCAGCTTACTGTGCTTCAGTCAGTTGCTAGGTGCAGAACCAGAGAGGCTTTTCTGTTTTGACTGGAGAATCCACTCACGTTGCCAGGATTTCCGGATTAGTTTTCTCATACGGTCTGACAGTTTGTACTTTACAGCCACCAGAACTGGGAAGGCTGAAGCAGGAGTCATTGGTCCCCAAACCAAAAAGTCCCGAAGGCTAGTATGCCTTACAGCAGGCAGAGTGGCACATCTAAGGGAAAAAATGAACAGTAATCGACACAGTTTAAGGACGATCTGTTGTCTGCCTGGTGTATCTGGTTATTTTTTGTGTGTGGATTACGTGCACCAATTAGTAACTTCATCCAGTAGTATGTTGTGAATCAGAGGCTGGTTTGCATCTTGCCCAGAATAGTTTATGGTGTACTTTCAAGGAAAGCGCAATAAGGGAATGCATAATTAGCCTTGTGATGATGAGGCTGCACCAAGTAGTTTGTGTAGTTGTCTCAAATTTGACTTAAGCTGGGGGTGGGAGGAATACTACCATTGAAGAAGAAATTCTGACTTGCATGCTGGTTTGTGTGGGGCAAAGATCGAGAATGTAGAGGTTTCAGCATTGTGGAGAATATGTCAGTATTCACTGTGCTCTCCTGGTGCTTGTACACGGTCTTTGTGTTAGTCTCTTAGGTGCGCTTTCTGATGAAGGAAAATGTTGTTCATAAATCTGTGATCCCAACTGACAAGGTAATTTTTACTACTCTAATCCATTTCCTCCCTTATTGCTGACTTCATGTTTGTTTCGAGGTAAGAAGTGAGCGGTGTTGTGGTTAGGGTCATGTAAATAACCTGCCATCTCCCCGCTGTACAGAGGCTAGTGCAATTTGTGAATTTAGCAAGAACCACAAGGAGATGGAAATGTTAGGTGTAATTCTGCCCTGTACATTCACTGGTTTTAATGTCTGCTCCTGCCCTTCAGCAATTTATAGCTTACTGTCTTCTTCATCACAGAGGAAGATATCAATACCATGCCTAAACCCAGATCCCTGCAGTACCCTTCTGAGACTGTCATCCAACCCGCCAACTAGCATTTCTCTTCCTTCAGTCCTCTGGACAGTTTCCGCTCCTTTCCACAGTGCCACATTGCTTGTATTCATGTTACTTCAAAGTTATTTCTAGCTTTTTTTTTTTTTTTTTTTTTTTTTTGGAAGTGGGGCAGCATGCTGTTAGATGCACAACAGAAATCTGTTAATAAATGTCATTTCCTGGTTTGCTGATTCCTGTGATTATTTCATAGAGAAAGTTCAAAGAGCTTTTATAGATTTATGCTAATCGTTGCTTACATTTGTCTCATTGACTTTTTTTTCCCCAGGATACCTTTTTTGGTTCATCATTTTGATGGTGATCTGGAGTTAGTCACTGGGTAGTAATTACCAGAAGTAGTACTTTTTGATGTTCAATGCTTTTAATTTTTTTTTTTTTTTTTTTTGGTAATGTGGTGTAGTTTATTGGCTCAGTGAACTCTCTTGACTCCTTTCTTACAATATTGCTGCTCTTGACCACATATCATCAACACCTGGTAATGTGCATGTGTGTGTGTTGTATACCTCCTATAACTTACCTGTAAAGGTCTGTGCTGTTTTAAGACTTTTACAGTCTTCATTGTACAGTATTTCATTGTTTGTGTCTTTGTTTTGCCAACTGTGACTTAAAACAATCAGGTTTTCTAACAATGAAGTCTTACATTAGAAACTACAGTTTCTTTACTTTTTAGTCATTAACTAATTTATTCTTACCAGTTTAGTTTCTTTTTATTGATGTAAAAAATCTTTTATTTTCATGGTTTGCTAGCCTGACCCCTCTCATCTCACATTGCATTTTTTTCAGTCTTACCCAAAGCCTTAATAGATTTTATATATTTTTTAAATTGGAGTCAACACTTTTGGTCTTTATAGTACAGATTTTTCCCCATTCTTTACATTTCGACTGTTGTGTGAAATATTGAATGATACTGGAGTACTTCAGGAATTCTGGAAATATTTCTATATCCTGAAGGGTTTTTTTCATAGCATCAGGAAACACAGATAATTTTTGAAAACTAAAGCTGCCTTCCTCTCTAGAATGAATTTCCGGTTAAAACTCTTAGCACTGCTGACATGCTTTTCTGTATGCATATTCACATCTTTTAATTTTTTTTGTGTGTGCTAAAATTTATTTAGACATCCTGTCTTGTTTACAGAAAATTATGTATAGTTTTCCATCACAGGCTGATAAATAGTTCAGTGGATATCGTGTGTCCTGAAAAATTAGATACAAACTGAATGTTTTTGTATTCATAGCTCTAACATCTGTCATTTTAAGTGCTTTTTCACTCTGTGAATATTTATGCTATTGTTGCTTTGTGCTCAGAGATATTGTAATCCAAAAACTGCAAGGCAGTTGTATTTCCTTCTCAGTTTTTCCATACATACCTGATATTCTGAGCACAGAAGAAATTTTGCTTTATTTTATGGGTTCCTGTTAAGTTGCTTTTGATATTTCTGGGTAGCAGTATCTTTTATTGATTAGGAAATAAAAAGGAAGATGCAAATATGGATTTTGGCGCTTTCCCCTTTCCTCCACCCATGCAGGTGGAACTCTTGGTCGGTGTGAGGGCGCTGATTTCTAATGGTGATTCCAGTCCCCTCCTCCTGCTTAGAAAAATGGATGATGAAAACTGCACCAGGCATTTGCAGGTTTTGGCAAAGCAATCTCTCCTTGATGTCCAGGCAGATCGCTAACTAGCCCTGTGATGTCCGTACCCCTCTCCTGGCCCATGCTGACCTCTGTGGTCCCCTGGCTTGCCTGTCTCAGCAGTGGGTGCATCCCGTGTCTGACTCGGGAGTGGAGCAGTGGAACACACACCAAAGGGCACATGTGTGGCAGGCTGGTGTCAGGGTCAGGAAGAGAGAGACACAGCCTTGCTTTCTCCTGGAACGTTGCGGCTGGCCCCTCCAATGGGTCTTGGTTTATGGAGGTGGATGGGTGGTGCAGAGTGTGGTGTTGTACAACTTTGTTCTTTTTTGGTCTTTGACAGCAGAAATAGTCCACATTTTCCTTTTTCTCATTGAAGGAAAACTTCACTTTCCTTTCAGAAGATCTTTTTTCTGTTCACTGCATCAAAGTGGTCTTTTTCCCCTTTTCTAGTTGCTCTGTTTCTTTTTTTTTTCTTTTCCTTTTTTTTTTTTTTTTCCCATTTTTTTGTTTTGTTTGTTTTTTAAGAATAAGCAGGTTGGCATGTAAATATACAGATGTTTTTTGAAATTCCTAATTTGCTGACTTGACATTACTTAGAGAAGACGAGAAGAGCTATGCTCACTGTGAACCTGCAGAGCTGGTTTGTGTCCTACATAATGTTTGGCACCTCTCTGAGAGGTACAGGAGGAATTGCATTTCCTAACCTATCGTCGCTTCCTCTGTCTCCAAAGGATTCATGGCTTACTTAGAAACCAAAATGTTTGCTTGAGGAAGATGATGAGTGTTTTATCCTGCAGGCTGAAGGATGAGGAAAGGTTATGAATCCACAGGGAAGTGAGTTTAATGAATTCTGTTTTCCTATACTGTCCATACAGATTTGATATTGCTTTGTAATTAAAATTGAATCTGTTTCTGCAGAATGCTGTTTTTCTCATTTTGAACTATGTAGCCTTTCCTATGCATTCCTGAAATAGAACAGCTAAATGTATGCTCCAAAAAAGTAGAAAAAAAAAGGGAAGGCAGTCTGTTGTCCCAGAGGTGTACCGGGATTCCTACAGCAGTATTTCTTTGCAGAAATATCATGAGATGAGTTTCTAGCCAAGAGAGAGAGATTTTTGCCTTACGAACAAGATAATTGTATATTTCTGTTCAAAGTAAACATCATCCTGACACATTTCATGACCGCAAGATATTTTATGCGCTCACTGGAATAAACAACACACAGGGCTGTCTCTGACACTTGGTCAATGGGTAATGTTGTGCCTGCTTTTACGCGTCTTTCCGCTTAATCAGAGATCAAAACTGAACTCCAGCACTTGAGGGCATTCAGGGAGGGTTTTTGACACTCTGGAGGAAAGTGAGTCTGTGAAGCCTTAATGATTGCTTCTTCATCTATGCAGATTTGCTTTAACTGGTGCTAAATCTGATGTAATATTGATATCATTCCTCACCTAATTAATGTCCCGAACATAGCGGAGTGTATGCTGGTAGCGTACTTTAGTTCTCGATGCAGGGAGAACACAAATGGTAAAGATTGCATATAAAGATGTAAGCTATGACTACAAATTTGATGTGCCTTCTGTTAAGTGAATGAAAAGTATTTTAATCTCTAATTTTTGTACGTCGGGCCATTCCATGGCTTAGCTGGCATAAGAAATTTTATTAAACGTATTCTGGAACAGTTCCGCATAAGAAATTTTATTAAACGTATTCTGGAACAGTTCCCTGACAGGGAGGCAATTAATTAAATGTTGCGAGCTATATTGCTGAAGAAGTAGGTTGAGTGACTGACTGTCTTTATTGCCAACAGAGTATGTGAATTCATGGAGGTGAAAGTTGCCTTTTGCTTTCCATCCATCCTGGTCTGTGTGGTTTGGAGATTTGGCAAAAAGTCTGGCAGCTCGAACACAAACAGTATGAATGCCTACCCAGACAGGAATGGGCAGCCGTAGTGTTTGGGTTTGCTGGTTTATGATATGGACTGAAATTTAACTGAGCTGGGGCTGTGAGGAGCTGTGGTTGTAGTCAGGGTTGCTCCTGGGAAGTGGGTGGCTCACGAAGCCTAGTCCTTCTGAAAAATAAGAGGTGAAGTGAACAGAAAAGCTTCTTTCCATGACATTTTATGGTCTTGGTGAGACAATTCATTCTCAAATGTCTATTTCTAGTGTTCATATAGGGCACGCTGTAAAGTGCAGATCTAGATTTTAAGGATAAAAGTTGCTGTTGGGGCTGTGGTGGAAACTGTTAAGTGTCCAGTCACCCGTGAAGTGGCTGTAGTGGAAGCCGTTTAATTTGGAGCTCCTTAAAAGCTTTGCAACAATGACTACAAACTTTCCAAATCTGGGATAGAAACACTCGTGCTCCTCTGTCTGTACTAGATATGTTCACATATGAACATCTTCCCTGAGGTTTGCAAGAAGCATTTAGTTCCTCAGGTGGCTCTGTAGGTGGAGTGTCCTCCTCCCATCTGGAGCTCATCTGCTTCAGGGTGAATGAGAGTGGGCCTTTCAGTGTGTAGCAGTGGTGTGGAGACACAAATTAACCTTTGGTTTTGTTGTCTGCCTTGTGAGCCTCTCCTGCTTTGCAGAGAGGAGTGACTGAGCCTGCATTGCTCGTGCTGTAGCTGTAGCACTCCTTCCTCGTCTGCGGGATCACTGCGTCCCTCTGCAGTGCCCAGGGGAGGAGTAGCCATCCAGGCCGTCTCCATATTGGCACTGCTCCAGGGCTGGAGGAGATTAATTGATGAATGTCTTTCTCTGCTGGGTGGGGTAGATTTCATCGTGTCCCGGAGGGTGCCACAGCCCGTAGCTTTGCTGTGTCTTGTGATTGTCATGAGCAGAGGTATGGGCTCATCCATGGCCCTGGTTACTGCCAGGCCTCAGGTACCTCAGGTGGTTTGAATCATTATGTTTGCTGTAGATGAGATAGCTGTTCAGGAGTACAAATAGAGAGCCCAGCACAGGAAACACTCAAAATTTAGCAAAGACAAAGAAAAAGTCACAACAAATGCCTTTTGGAGGATTTGTTGAAGGCAGAATCACGTTTCTTTCATAACCCATTGTTCCGCAGTGCTAGCATTGTTACAGATTTTTAGTGGACCCCTTTCTGTTTTCTTGCTAAAGGAACTCATATGTATTTTTCTCCCTGACAGGAATTTGCTTCTCTTTAGCATATTACCATTTTATTTTTGCAGAATTTTCCATCATTAAATAAGTATGTGTCTGACAAGTTTGGGTGACTTTCATTAGGAAAGTCACTCATTTCATTTCTGTAATTAAAAAAAAAAAGAAAACTCAGGTGCTTCAATTGTCTCAGTATATCTAACGAATGCAAGGAGCTTAGAGCTAATGCACAAAGGGCAGCTTGACACAAGGAACTAAACATGCAGAGCGCATTTCCAAGGGTGGTGATATCAGTGTTCACTGTGTTATCACAGTGGTAGCTGGGAGCCTAGGGTGTGGATAAGGACCCCATTTTGCTATGTGAACACGAAGTAAAATACTCTTCCTAGGCATGCCTGAGGTCATAGACACCCGGTGGAATAGTGAGTTAAATACATAACAGCTTATTGCCATTTAGATGAGAAGTCTTACTTGAATCTGTATGCGTTCCCAGTTTGTGGTAAGCAGGATTGAAAACATAACAGTATAAATCCTTTTTGCTGGTACATTTTAATATATTACAATTGGACAGTGTTCACTGAGGCAGGCAGTAATCTGTTCAATCTTCAAATGAGACCGAGTTGTTTTCTGTCCCCACATCCTTAATGTAAGATTGCTGCCCAGGTGGGCATGGGCACACAAAGAAAAAGGATTGGAGAGCGTGATGTAATGATCTCAGCATGTTGTTATTTTTGCAAAAACAGGGGCTTAGAAAATTATAATGGAGCGTGTTTTTGTGTTCCCTCCTTCCTGACTGAAGGGCTTACCTGGAAGGAAACAAAAAGTTACTTGTTTTGGAAACTCAAGAAGGGGACTGGGGTTTCTAAGAAAGGTTGGTGATTGCTATCCTCTCTCACTTGGCAGTAAGAAGAAAAGGAACGAGAGGGTCCTGATAGGTAGGGGTGAATTACAGATGAGAACAGATGGATGAAGTGTGACTGGTAGAAAGGATGAAAACTCTTGGTGGTGTGCATGAGGGACACCCTGAAGCAGTAGACTAAGGACAAGATCTTTGCATCAGCATCTGGAAGGAATATGAGTGGAGTGAAATGTCATTTAGCAAGGTCAGAGGATGTGATACTGGGATAATATAGACATAAAACAATGGTAACAAAATAATGTCTTGTTTCATTATACCCTTGTCTACTTAGGGGTTAGGAGGAATAATGATGATTTGTAATAATAATATGGTTTGAGAAACAAAGTAGGTGTGTTAGTAGAACATCAGCTTTGTCATACTTTAAAAATTAATTGAGCAAGTAAGAGCTTTTTAAAAGCTTTCTTTGACAGGCCAAGGATGCATGGGCTATGAAGCTTGTTGTACTATATTATAATTATGTTTCCAAGAAGGTAATAGATCTTTGGATGCTTAGCAGTAGAATCCCATTTTCAATTAAATGATATTTTAATACTTTCCTGTTTTGAATCTGGCATGGAGGATCCATGCTTGGACTTAGTCACTATCTTCTGCCAGGAGGGTCACTGTCTTCTGGATGATGTCATCTAGATTAAGACATGCCCTCTTTTGGGATGTTTCGTAATGACATCTACAGACTTTAAAGGTGAGTCTCAGCTATGAGCTCTTCAGCTACTAGTGTTATATTTTTTTGCAACAAATTATGGGTACTCTGACCATGAATGGTGCAATTTTCAATACAATCAGTAGTTTTTAATGCTTCAAATTATGTTAAATTCTGTAACAATAGAAAAAGGCTGGCACCTCTAACATGAAAGTTCTGGTGTGCAAAACCCAGGAGTTTTTAAGAAAAAGTTAGGGAACACTGGAACAGGGTAAAAGTGCTGATGAGCTGCTCATTGTCTTCCAGTGTGATTTGCTGCTTTGGATAAAAAAGTTGAGGCACAAGGGAAAATGAAAATGAGTTTACAATAATAATGTAAATGTTTCTGTTGATTTGCGTTTGGAATTTGACTAGCTAAAGTTGAATTAGACTAGATTACTTTAGTTTAAAATTACGCTAGATGAAAGACTTTAGGAATGAGGCAACCAGCTTAAACATTAGTGCTGAAAGACTGCAATATAAGCAATGTCTGTTAGAAAATTAATAAGCTAAAGCACTTAAATACTTTTTAATGAACATTTCACAGTTGGCTTTTAAAGGATTGTTTAATGTGATTAAGGATTGTGTGGTGAAGAATGCTAACAGACTGTGAGTGTTCTCAATTCTTGACCAAAATGTGAAGGAAATCATTCCACATTTACTCCAGTATTCATGAATTATGTAGAGGTATTATGCATAAGGTTTAATATGGTGTACCTGAATTATGAAACTGGTGTTCGTACTTGCACCAGGTTTCCTCTCAACATTATTGGATAATCAGAGGTGAATGCAAGTATGTATACTGCTCTTCTTACCGCTGACACCAGGAAAGTATGAATGGGATATGCAAATACACGTACCTTTCATTACACAGAGTGAATTTTAGAGTATTTAAGATGTTTTTCTTCATCATCTGTAACTGGGCTAAGTGACAGATTATGTTTGTTAACTGCAAAACATACACTGAACCAATGCCTTTGAGTACAATGGGACAGAAGTTCAACTATTTTAAAATGCCTTGACACCAGTTACATTGGTGTGTAACTAAGTGGATGGATCCGTGCTCGTTGAACTCCGAGCAGAGTGGATTTGGAGAGAAGTAAATGTACGTATATTGCTTTACAGCTAATGTATATTGCTAGGTGAATAGGGTTTTAATTTATATCAGCTTTAGGCAAAGCTATACCATGAATAATATGCAAAACATACACAAAAATTGTCTGTTTAGATTAAGGTGTGTACAGCTACTATTTGTTTGACCAGTTAATGACATCAGTTAAAAACAAATCTTTCATGCAAAACATCCAGCTGGAAACAGATTGGTTTTCAAGTGTAAAATACTTCAAAAGCTCAGTCTGGGAAGCAAAGACAGAAATTCATGTGTAGGGATTTTAGTTGGGGAAAATGATTTGCTCCTTTTCAAGAAATCCTCCAAAATACGTTGAGGTGAGTGGAACCAACTGAGTGGTCCCAATGCAGTGGAAATCAGTATGATTTAAGATACATGGAATGTACATTATTATATGGGAGTCGCCTCTATCTCCCGAATCTTTCTTGGAATCTAGGACTAGCATGTGCACAAAACATTAGTAGCTCTGAAGTGTATGTGCTTTCTTATAATTTTGATATATTTACACTGATCAGAGACATTTTCTTGAATAAAGGTGTTTTGAAATATACTGAAAGTAGTTTTCTAGCTTGCTGTTTTGTAGATAACAGAAACAAGATTTGGAATATTGTAACCAGGTCTTCTGGTGTAGAGGTACCCATAGGCTTGGAATTTGGGCAAGAACAGCAATTGCTGTTTGAAATGTTACAGCTAGTACTTTCGGTACTGGTTTTCCAGGAGATTGAGGATGCACTCCCCAAATCACATGAGCATCACAATCAGCTTTGAAAGTTAATTTCATGTAACAGCTCTGAGATCTTGTCAGACCAAATAAATAATTTGTATGAGGCTGCATAGTTCTCATGAAGATAGTCTTTAGCAAGCACTTGGCACGCTGAGGTTGTTTGCTTTATGTACTATAATAAAGCCTGATGCAAACAGATAATGAACTGGAGTTTCCTGTGGTGGTGATGTTAAGTCTATCCCCTTGTGTGAGTTGCAGGCAAGGGAAAAAGGGAGTGTTATAAACTATCACACTGTCATAAGAAGTCACTAAACCATGTTTTGGTTCATTTTCTCTGCACAATATGTTAGCGATTAGATGATATAATACCAAGTGGAATCTGATCTTTGACATGTCTAATGGTACCAAATAAAAAAAAAAAGTTAAAATGACAGACCTCATAAAAGCTGACTACCTACTAATGGTCTTTCTTTATTCACAACAGTAGCTTTTTCTTGAGCAATCATAGAAATTGTTCATCTCAGTGACTTGTACAAACTTCAGAAAGTGACGAGGAAGAATTTTTTTCCTCTGAAGCACTATGAATGAAATGATAATAAGATGACAGAAGTTCAGAAACATACATGGAAATAGTAACATGAATAGTCTGAATCTCCCACTGTAGATGGTACTTTGGTAAGTTTTTTGTATCTAATGTATTTAAATGACCTGCTGGATTCCATTCCAATCTATAATTTAATTATTAGACATTTGTTTACTTTTCAATCGAATTTTCTGATGCTCATCCAGTTAGAACGCAAATAGAAATGGAGTATTGATCATCTTCTTACATCCAAGCAAATTCATGCATAGCAATATAATTGCTTAAATAATTATATATGTATACTCAATGCAATGGCGTGGTTAAGTCAGTTAATGTTTTAAGGCTTATCAACTAAAGATGCTTGAATTAAAGAAAAAAACCACAAATATTAAAATGGAATAGTTTGTGTGTCAGTAGTCTTCTGGTTGGTATTGTAAATCATATTTAAACCACTGTTACTTAAGCAGTACATTTCAATATGCATAATGTCTGCAGTGCCAGTTTGGATTCAGGTTTTACTGGCAAAAATAAGCAAGGAAAATCCTAACTTGTTAAGAGCTTAAGGTCCCTCCCAATTACTGTAAAGTGTGCCTGCAAGGGGTTTTTGTAAATGTTTCCACCTTTGCGGTTTTTATTGCGGGCTAAATCCTGCCTTTAATTTAGAACCTCTGCTTGTGGTCGATTTCACAGTGCAGAGGATGTCAGAGCTGCAAACTGCTGGGCTCATGCACTGGCTGTGCTGCTGTATGCCTTTCTGCTCCTGGTGCAGCCTCTGCTGTTCTGTAAAACAGAGTGAATTATCCATTTAAAGAGAATGTGTAATGCTATGTGTTGTTTTCTTAAAATCATTGTGCTTAGGAGGGGTCGAATGTAAAGGTCTCAAGTATTCACATTTGCTTAAATATACATATTTTTAATGTGTATACATATAATATATATATATATTATATATATATTTAATGTCACACAGAAGTGTGATAGTCCTAACTTTTATTATTTTCCTTTTATCACAACAAAGTGATCTTTCAAAGCATTTTAAAGGAAAGAGCCAGAATTAGGTTGGAAATTCCTTTCAACAATAAATTATGTTCTGAGAACAGGAAGTCAGCGTTTTTGGAAATGCAAGTCTTAACTCTGCTTACAAACTAGCAGAAAAGAATCAAATCCATTAAGCATATGGATTTTTGTAATTATTTTAAGAGCAAAGACCTAGCTTTTGCCATTTTCAGTCACATAAGCCTGATTTATCCTGTATAAAACAAGTAAGTAAAGCGTATTATTTAAGTGGGAGACTATAAACACCCATATTTCAACTGAAGAGAGGGAATGCGGGGGGCATGCAATCTGTCCTGAAATGTAATTCATAGGAGGGATTATTATGAAGGTTTTTGCAGTTCCTGCTGATTGTGTCACTGAATGCTACATAATAATGCTATAGATCGAATTACTGGTCACAGAAGATGTCCTTGTGTCATCAGAGGTTTTTAAGTAAATGAGAAAGAGTGCATTTTACTATTTGGTCATAAAAGCGTTTCTTTGTTTATCTAAAGAAGGTATATGTGCCTGAGGGGAGAAAAGCATATGCAGTATCTGCTTTGCTTGTGGAGAATTTTTTATTTTTAATGGAACTCACCTTACTTTGGGACGGAGGTCATTCATCAGGCAGTGTTACGCAACATTGCCCACATCCTAGGTATATGGCAGTTCTGCACTGAGGTCTGCCGTGGCCATATGTGGGAAAGACCCGTATTTCTTTTTTAATCTTTAAACTTTTTCTTGTTTTTTTTTTTTTTTTTTTTTTTCTCTTTCTCTCTCTCTCTCTATGTTATGTTATGTTATGTGATGTTATGTTGAGTTATGTTATGCTATGTTATGTTATGTTATGTTATATTATATTATGTTACATTATGTTATGTTATTAAGACCATGCTTTTAGTTTTTGTTTTGTTTTATTTTGTTTTAAATTTAGGGCTAGTATATTCAGGTATAGATTCACCTGAAGATCCCTGAAGTCAAGAAGCTGCTACTATCATCACCAGAAAATTTTGATCTGATTATTTGGCTCCAGGACCAGCAGGTAGTTTAAAGAGGAAACCTTCCCTGCTCATTTTCTTTTGATGTATGACTAAAGTCTCAATCATCTGACATCTCTGGTCTGAAATCAGTTCTGTCTCTCTGTGTTATTGTTGCACAGTGTTTCAGAGAGTATGTTCATCTCTTCATACAACCCTCCTTTTCCCTGTACTCTTTATATGGATGTCTTATAGGTGGTGGGAAGGCCTAGTTTGTTTCTCAGGTTTCCAAGTGGCAGTGACAGCCGTAATAGCTGTAGCCGTAGGGCTTAGGCTTTTTAACCCATATTTGTCCTATTTAGCATTCCAAAGGAACATTTGCTTCTCCTAGCCATGCTACCAAGATAACAAGTCTACATTCTCATTCTCTCACAGATTTAGATTTCACTTTTTTTTTCTTTTTTTTTTTTTTTTTTTTTTTTTCCTGACCTTCCAGCAGTCCTACACTGTTTCTTTCTCCATTTGGTCTGTGAAATACTTACTTTATTGAGAGTGATTTTTGGCAAAAAGTCCATGAGAGTTGGTGAGCTTTTGGTTACTGTGTTAATCCAGTGAAGGGATGTCTGTAACAACAGCTGTCCTATGGTTCCTGGTCTGCACTTTGAAACTGTGGTGTGCTGGTTCTTTCGGGGATCCACATAGCAGTATCACGTGGACCTTGACCTGAATGCATTTCTCACATGTGTGCATCCCAGCTCATCTGTACAAGACTGAGGGGAGACCTCATCGCTCCTTACAACTACTTGAAAGAAGATGGCAGTGAGGAGGGTGTTGGCCTTGTTTCTCAGGTGACAAGTGATAGGATGCAAGGAAATGGCCTCAAGTTACAGCAAGGAGGTTTAGATTGGACACTAGGAAGAACTAGGGTGGTCAGACATTGGAATGGGCTGCCCAGGGAAGTGGTGGATTTGCCATCCCTGTAGGTATTTGAGAGACGTGTGGATGTGGCACCTAGGGACATGGTTTAGTCACGGGCTTGGCAATGAGGTGATGGCTGGACTTGACGATCTTAAGGTCTTTTCCAAACTAAATCGTTCTGTGATTCTGTTTTGCCTACTGGGATGGGAGGTAGCATCACTGGGTGACACAGCTTCTGCCCTGGCTGAAGTTTTTAGCAGTGTGGCATTAAGAATAGAAGCATTGGTATTGTAAGTGCTTCACATGTCGTCTCCCTTGCCCAAGTTACTTTGTGCCCCAGCGGAGCAGGATATCTCAAAGCTGCTGTTCTGGGAGGTGCTGTTGTTTGCACAGGCAGCAAGTAGGCACCTAGAGGCAACTTCCACAGCCCTCTGCTGATGTCAGTGAAAAGGAGATGAGTAGTACCATCTTCTGTTGGAGGAGTCTGTGACTGTGCCACCAGGAGTACAGGCCAGCCCTTGGTGGCATCTGCTGTGTCTGTTTCCTTGCCCTGAGGCGAGGGAGGGTGCTATATCTGTAGGCTGGGGAAGGATGGGGGTGATTTGAAATGATGCTGAAGGGTTACATGGGGTACAGGTAAGTGGCTGTGCAACTGCAGTGCAAAGTGGGCAATGGAGAGAGGTTGGCATGTGTTTGGGGCTCCTGTATTGTGCTGGGTATAGTGCCATTTCAATTACATGGTGTATCTTGGAAAGTTTTCCGCTCTAGTATCAGTACTGTGTCTGAGTGTAAATGGTTCTTTAGGAATGGGACAGGCCCATTGGTTTAAGCCATACCGAACGATTGAACATACAGTAACATGACACAGACGAAATACAGCAAGTCTGATTTTGTTCTTTACCTTCTTGCTTTATGGACTATTCTTATGCCACATCTTATGAACTCATGTGAACTCAGTCTTTATTAGTAAGACTAATAATTCTTGGGGTACCCAGCCTGCTGAGCTGGAAGACAGAGGCAGGGAGCAAAACTAAGCCCTTATAATCCAAGGGGAAATGGTTAGTGACCTGCTACACTACTTGCAAACACACAAAATCTATTGGGCCAGATGGGATCCAACTAAGGGTGCTGAAGGAGCTGGCAAAAGTGCTCACCAAACCACTTTCAATAATTTACCATCAGTCCTGGCTGATTAGGGAGGTCCCAGTTAACTGGAGGTTGATGAATTTGGCTCCAGACTACAAGGAGAGCAGGAGGGAGGATCCAGGAAACTACAGGCCTGTCGGTCTGACTTCAGTCCCAGGGAAGTCATGTGTCCATAACAGAGCAGATCATCTTGAGTGCCATCAAACTGTACATGCAGGAGATTTGCATGATCAGATGCAGCCAGCATGGGTTTATGAAGGGCAGGTCCCGCCTGACAAACCTGATCTTCTACGACAAGACGACCCACTTAGTGGATGAGGTAGAGGCTGTGGTTTTTGTCTACCTAGATTTGAGTAAAGTGTTTAATGCTGTTTGCCACAGTATTCTTGTCGAGAAACTGCTCATGGTTTGGATGTGAGCACAGTTTAACGGGTGAAGAACTGTCTGGATGTCTGGGTTCAGAGAGTCATAATAGTTCAATACAGTTGGCTGCCAGTCACCAGTGAGGTTCCCCATGACTCAGTACTGTGGCTAGTTTATTTTTGCTGGAGTGGCCAAGAAGGCCAATGGCATTCTGGCCTTCATCAAAAACAGTGTGGCCAGCAGGACTAGGGAAGTGATTGTCCATATGTACTTGGAACTGGGGAGATTGCACCTGGAGTGCTGTGTTCAGTTTTGGGCCCTGAACTATAAGAAGGATATTGAGTTGCCTGAGCGTGGTCAGAGAAGAGAAATGAAGCTGGTGAAAGGACTAGAAACTGAGTTATGAGGAGCAACTGGGGGAAACTGGAGTTGTTTAGCCTGGAGAAAAGGAGGCTGAGGGGAGACCTCATTGTTTTATGACTACCTGAAAGCAGGTTGCAGTGAGGAGGGTGTCAGTCTCTTTTCTCAGGTGACAAGGAGGCGAGTAAACAGCCTCGATTTGCACCAGGGGAGCTTTAGATTAGGTATCAGGAAGAGTTTCTTGATGGAAAGGGTGGTTAGGCATTGGAATGACTGCTGAAGGAAGTGGTTGACTCACCATTCCTGAAGGTATTTAAGAGATGTGTGGATGTAACACCTAGGGATGTGGTTTAGCGGTGGACTTGGTAATGTTAGGGGCTGGTTGGAATTGATGATCATGAGTATCTTTTACAACCTGAATAATTCTATGATATTTAAACTCAGTTCTCCAATTTAGTTATAATTTGCATTATTTAGTAATCCTGAGGAGTTTGCATCCATTTTTGATACTCTTAATTGATCTTTTTAAAATACTGAAGGTATCTTCACAGAAGGCAAAATATTCCCATTCATATGGGATATTGTAAGAAATGTATTTTCTGTTATGTTCCATCCGTGTATAAAGTATCAAACCTTCCAAAATGCTTCCTGGGATGCTTCAGTTTGTGGCTGTTCTGTGATTTAGTTTCGGAATGCCAAGTAGACTTCACATACCTTTGTAGCCTTAACATGATGGAGACTGTGATAGTCTAGCTTCTACATTCACTACTTTCCCTGCAAATAAGCAGGTGAATAAGTAAGTAGTATTCCACAATATGATAAAAGGGACTGAGAAAATCTGTTGTGTTTTCTCTCCTTGATAGATTTTTTACTGTATGCTGTTCTCCTGAAAATATTTTCTTCTGTGATACAGTGATGTCAAAATGTTAAGCTGCAACTGCTGCGTGATAATGATGACCTTTATATGTGTTGGTTACTATACTATTAGATTATTATTGTATATATATACACTGCTGAATGATGATGGTGATGATGATGATTATTATTATTTCATGTATTCCAGGACTGGTTCCAGATACATGGACCAGGTTAGGTAGAAATATGAAACTACTGGGTACTAAGTTTAATGACTGCCATGCATTTTGCACAGCCTGTGGCGCTTAGGTTAGAATGTCTAATGGTAATTTTCTTTATTATTATTACTATTTTTAATTGTTCATATAATACAAGTAATGTGGTTCAGGTTTATGTAATTCTGGTTAAGTATGAAAAGTAAATACATTATTACCTAGTATACTAAGAATCCCCTATGGACAGTTCTGTAACCTGAGCTACTTAATTCATCCCTTATCTCTTCTGTTAAATGGTGCCTGCAGTGAGAATTTTCATTTACTCTTGTGCTTCTTGTATTTTGCATTGCCCTTCAGTGCACCCCTCTCAACAGCACGGGCTTTTCAAGGGAGTTGCATGGGGTGACAAAATATCTGATTCAGCTACGAAAGCTAATGACACATCTGGCTCAGTTTCAGAGCCGGTTCTAATCCTACGTGGAGACTCTGCTTTTTGCAGTTCCAAATATGTTTTCTTCTAGTTGCTATTGCCTCATTCAACGTGTTATTGCTGGCTTTTTAAGTGGAACAATGCATTGTATGGTCTGTCACTAGTTAAGCTTTTTTAACCTCTCCATAGTCCATCTGTCTCTCTTCCTCCAAACCATCTCTCTTCTTCCCTGCACACAAATCCATTTGTTAAGTTAAGATGTGCTTCCCTAAAACAGTTATTATTTATCTTGATGCAAGTTCTCCCAATAGTTGATTTGTAGAGAGATTACATATGTTTCTTTCACAAGGGTTAGATGCAACACCTGAATTGCTTACAAGCACCAACTTTCTAAACAAGCTCCACTCACAGGCTTTTGGTGAAAATTTTGTGTCTTTTTGATGATCTGTAATCATGTTATGAATTGTACTGACTTGGTCATTGAGATGTTTACTCTGTGAATATCATAGCTAACAAAGGATACATAATTAATTTGAGTCTAGTGAAAGTAGACCTTGATTAATTCACTGTCCACGAGGTCAGGCATCAGGGAGTAGTTGCTGTGTGCTGACTCTAGCTCTGCAATGCCAAAAGGCACTACATGTTTTCTAAGCAATTGGGAACTGGAGCAGCACATTGCAGTTACTTTCCAAAGCCCTGGGAGAATGGGAGAAGGATTTCCTGCCAGAGCATAAGAGGCATTGCATATCTGGGCCATTGGTGAAGCCTTGAAAAAGCACAGAGCTGGCTGTGGACTGGAATCTGCCATTTAAAATCATTTTATGCCTGGTTTAGCTTGTTAGAAACCCATAAACAGCAGCAGCTAGTAAGAAAACAGAATTGTTCATCAGCCACTGCTTTCAAAACACTGAAGAACTGGTTTGAAAAAAATATATATGTGCATGTAGCAGGTCCAGAATTTTTTGCACTGGCTGGCAAACACTGCTGTCATTTTATAACATATTTATGGCATTATAGTTAAAAGAAATAAAAACAAGGTACAGTCTACTAGTACTGCTGTTGACCTTTGCTTCTTTTTCTTTCCTGCTGTATTTTTTCTGCTTTCTTTGAAGTGCTAGTTTTTAGTAATTTGTAATGATGCTTACCCATAAATCTTATCTGGAGAAGACTAGAAAAAGAAAAGGGGAAAATGACTGAAATAAAGCATGAAAACTAAGAAATAAATGAGAGTGGAAAATATAATACTGTGGCCAGAGACTGAATTTAAAACAACTAACTACTCTTACAGCTTTATAAAAGAATAATAGATGGTAATTTGCAACTTTTTCTTGTTCTCTTTAATCTCTGTCAAATTATTTAATATATTTTCAAAGTGTCGTAATTAAGCCTGCTGTCTAAAAATGGTTTAGAAAATATAAAAACTATCTATTAAACCAGAGTGAATTTATTGTTATTATTATTATTATTACTATTATTATCAGAAATGGGAGGAGAGTGTATTTCATTCTTGGGCTAAATAGCATCAAAATGCTTTCATGGTTTGACCTCATGCTGGGTTTGAGGCCAGTTTAAATTTTTCACTGTCCTAAATTCAAATGAGATTGTTTCACATTTCCTAAATGTTTGCCCTAAATTTGGACATGTTGACTTATATATTATTACTGTTGCTTTTGTAATCCTTAATTTCTATCATTTGCACACATGCATGTACATGTATGTATTTATTTATAAAATTAGATACAGAGGGGAGGTGAAATGAGATGTATCCTAGATAAGCAAAGAAGGTGAGAGTTAGGATCATCTTTTCTTGGGAAACAGTCTGATTTGGGTAAGTGTGGTCTTGCCTCTAAGTTTCATGTATTTTCAGTGAATATCCTAGTGTCATGAAACATCTTTGGGTTTTCTCTCTGTTTTTGTCATAGAGTTGGTGTCTGTAGCACTTTCCTCAAAGCTTCATATTTGGTTAACTGACATTGCTACGAAATTTTTTTTGTGTGTATGTGATTAAGAAAGGAATCAACTCTTTGAACTAGAGAAGTTTACATTTAACCTATCCTAAATTTACATTATGTGTTCATAAAAGCACATATAGATACGACAGAAATTATCTTAATGGCTATAGTTTTTTTTTTTTTTTTTAAATTATCTTCAGTCTGGACTGTTAAGGTTTCCCTTCTCCCTGTTGGATATTGGGTGCATTGCATGCTATGAATTTTATTGTATGAGCAGTTATGAGAGGACAGCATGAGTGGCATTTTCTGCATTTAATGCTTGAGTGTTAGATGATGTGTAAGGAAAATATGTCAGTTTGTTTCTTGTCCTCAGTAAGACAATAATCTACTTTTCTGTCATCATCTCTTACTGTTCCTTTTAATTAAGTATCTATTGGCACTGTTTTTCCCAGCGCCACCTCAAGCCATCCAAGTGTGGGATTTGGAAGGGACAGACTGATGCTCATTTAATACTTTGCAAGAACTGCATTCTCCTTGGGATAGATTTTTCTTGCTTCACTTGTTCAGTTCCAATTAGCTGTTTGTGTAGGTGTCAAAATGTGCAGGCAGTATGGCCAGTTAGCTCTGAAGTATTTTGCTGACATGCTTCAAAGGCTTTGGTGTCTATGCAGGGTTCTTCTAAGAGAATGTATATCTGCCTAGGATGATACGCAGCTGGCAAAATGTAATTATCTTGGTGCTTTGGGGGCAGACCTAGAAAGTCTGATAATTGTTGTTATTTTTTTGAACTGGCCGTGGCCTCACAGACTGCCTGAAAAGGAGGGACTCAAGACTGAGACTACCAGCTCATGCTGAATTGCTTAGTGTATGCAACTTCCAGTGCCTTTGTGATGAGTTCATACAAAGTAGTGTATTAAGGCCTATTTTCTGTAAGAGGTTTCACAGAAGAGTGGAATACAGTTTCAGTTTTTTGCACCATTTTCTTGTATGGTCTCTTGAGTTGAAATGTATGGCATGTGCACTGGGGGAGGTCAATGGTTCTGCAATAATTTCAGTCCTGAATTTTTTTTGAAGAAGCAGTTCCAATTGGTTTAATTCATACCTGTTCTTCTTGGTGTGATCTGATCTACTACAGTAGTACATGAGTAAAAGTTGCAATTGCAAGTGGAGCAGCTTGCAAAAACACCTGTCTGGGACTGAGCTGCTTGCTACCTGCAGGGCAATTTTCAGAAGCATGTTTTGCTGAAGTCAGCTTGACTCCTTTCTCTTATGTGAATAAGCCTTCTCTTTGTCATAGTGGGGAGCAGCGGTTGATGGAAAGAGCCATGGGGGGGGGTTAGATCGACAATCATGCAGGTCAAGCCTCTGTGTTAGCTTCTCTTTTTAACAAAAACATGAAATATTGCATATGGGGAGCTAGAGACACAATCAGATGAACTGTGGCCAAATTGCATTTTAGTAAAAGACAGCATCTGTTGTGTAATCCTTGTTAAAGGAAAACACTTATCTCATTTATTTTTTCATGACATAGTTTTCTCCTCTTGCGTAGCTCAATGGGAGTGGCTTATACTGTTTACTAGGCAAGATACATATTGTAAGAGTTGACTGAAGGCCTTGATGTGTTGTTTAATTAAATCTATAGAGAAGGTTAACTGTAGACTTGTAACACAATCATGCATAAACTCAGTGTTCAAGGCATTTTAAATGAAACTCCAAAGAAAATGGAATTGATTGAGTGATTTATTGTAAAAAAGTAGTAATGGTAAGAAAATAATTTGAATATTGATTATGAGCTAAACTTGTGTTATAAAGATACATAAATCTGATAAACAAAAATGACAAGATGAGGTGTGTTCAACTTTTCCAGTTACAAACTCCACCTTGCAATTAAAATTTGCATACTGCAAAAATGGCAACACAATTAGTTCAATATTTGCTTGTACTGGGATCTACTTAGGCAGATAAGCGGTATAGCGAATTTTAATCCAGGCATAGAAACTTGGATATGGTCCAAGCACTCCTTTAATTTCTGCCAGAAGAGTTCTGTTCAGAGCTTATGGGGTATTTTTACCTGGCAGTGCATTCTGGTACTTTGATGCATGCCAAATGTTGAGTCTGTTGCTGCTATTGCTAATGCATCATGTGCTTTCCCTTCTCTGCATCTGAGAAAAGGCAAAGCTGCAGCTGCTAACAGGAGATGTTAGCAAAAAAGAAACAAATTTAATTATCTTCCTTCCTAGCTACAATAATGTCCCTTTGTACCTCATCTTAAAAGAGAAACAGGAAATGTTTCTGGAAATGGAAGTATCATGGTCTTAAGTGGCCATTGCGTATTTTCTGAGAAATGGCATTGCATGTGGGACCTACAGTGTTCCTAAAAGCAGCTGGGAAATCTGAGACTAAGGTTCTGTAGCTAAAACATCAGAAAAGCAATTACAATTAACCAGAAAATGCTTTTATTTCACAATTGTTCAGTATTTCAAAATGTTTTATTTCTGAATTGGGCTGCTATCTTTTTTTTTGACATTGTAATTTCAACATGCTTCTAGCTGATGTTATCTCCTTCTAGAGTAGAGATTAACACTGTATATCATTTGAAACTGTGATTACAAGCTTCCAGTTGGAATGCACAGGAAACTACTAATTTTTTCAGGAATTATAGGTAGTCCGGGTCAGTTTCTGTACTTACAATCCTCAAATTCATGCTGAAGATAAAAATGCTGACATGAAAGAGTCCAGCACTTTTAAGAACCGTGCTGGGGAGGAAGGCTTATGTTCTTAATTTGGGTTTTGTTTAGTCATTTTACATGCAAAACTCCCAATAACTTCAGTTAGACCTTTACTTCTAATTATATCCCT
This sequence comes from Cygnus olor, assembly GCF_009769625.2. Lineage (NCBI taxonomy): Eukaryota > Metazoa > Chordata > Aves > Anseriformes > Anatidae > Cygnus > Cygnus olor. The sequence goes on along the minus strand of NC_049198.1, from coordinate 42,029,191 downwards.
AGAAGTGATTACTGCATAGCACTGCTTACCAGTGCTTCAATCAATTGTGCATTTTTTTTTCACGGGTCATGAGAGAGATGTGTTGAGAAAAGTGGGGTTGCAAAGTATTGTGACGCATTAAGTCTTTATGCCAAGGTAAGACCGGAGAGAGACCTGCTTTTCCAGCACATCATGCTTGATTCCTGAGAGGGAGAATTGTAGAAGATGGCTAAGATTTTTGAATGCCCTGTATCATGGCTTCTTAATCTTGTGGGTCATCTTGAGACAGGTCAATTTTCTGCTTTTCTGTGGAAGAAACACAAGTAAAGATGAATTTGGGTGCCGAATAGGTAAGGTTATTGTCCCCAGTGTCTTTTATAAAGTGATAATTTATTATAAAAAAATTACTGAACCCCCAAATAATGCACTCTAAAATGTTGTTGCTACTTTGAAATTTTTCCTCTTTGTGACTCTGATGTATTACACTCAACTTTTATATAGTACTGTTAGCCTCATATTTCAAACTCCTTTCCTTTTTCTTTGATTGCTCAGCTATCTTTAGTAACTCCCCAAACAGGGCTAAAGATGAACAAGAAAGAATGTGTGGTGGGGGAGGGGCAGATGCAATTTTAAAGCTGGAAACAACTTCCAGACAGAGCATCTCTATTGACACCAAGGAAAGGTCAGAGCTACTTGAAGAACTAATACTAACACTTGAGCCTCGGTCGAAGGCTTATCCTGTACCAAAGTCAAATTTTTGCAGTACCGGATGGATCAAATTACTGGTGTGTCTGGTTCCTTTGAGATCTCTTAGTTTGGCTCTAAGAGGAGGAGAAGTTGTCCTAAGGCAAGCGGATGTCAGACCAACCTCACCTGAAGCCATTCAGGGACTCCTGTTCAGGAGCATGCACAGTGTGTGCCGGCAATATTGGTGGTGCAGTCAAGGCATGCCTCCTGAGGAGCCGCTTCTGCAAGCAGGCGGTCTCTGTTTCTGGGAGCAGTTGTGATCCCTGCACAGCCAGGTGACAAGCTGACATGCAGAATATGCACAAGTAGGAAATTTCACAATATCATGTTCTTATAACTGCAGTCAGCCATCCAAGCTTGAGGAGTCCCATGGAAATTATCTACCACGGGGTTTAACGGAGAAGACTTCTGTTCTTTGCCCCGTAAGAAAAGCATTCTAGGTAGAAGTAGCCTCTCTCTCCCCGACCCTTTCCTCCTCCCCATATCTTTTGTAGGGACAATGCTAGGCTGGGGTGAAAACGAAAGGAATAATGACCAAGTCCAGACAAAATCATACCATTTTACTCTTTTATCAACATGTTCCTAGACCTAATTTTGGATATAAAGTGACACTGAAGGTAGATTTCTACTGCAAGTCTAACCAGGATAATCAATTTCAAATAATAACCATAAGCAATTAGGATCAGATTAGTAAAATTTAGAGGTTCACACTGTAGTATGAAATTGTGTTTGCCTTTGTTGCACTTGTCCTGCATGAACACAAGTGGGCTTACTGTTGAGTTTCTAACTATCAGCCTCTATACTTGCTAACTGTGGAGAAGCATCTCCTGGAGTCAGTTGTGGAAACACGGATGCATACCTGCATGCACCTTTTGTGACTGTCTCTCACACCTGACTAGTGCAGTTGTGGTCTGTGCATTGCTGAAAGGTCAAACAAGGGTGATGTATGGACTCCTCCAACTTCTCAGCTTCCCTCTGGTTGCAGGTTCAGCAAATAAATCCTTAACGAGGCACTTTGGTAAGTTTTGATTTTTTTTCCCCTGCAAATTTGAACTCTGCAGTGGAGAATAGACTCAGCTAATAATGATGATTTAATGAAGCGGCTAGGCTTGCTTTAGTACATTTCCTGTCTGTAACACATACTGTATCCCTCAGAAATGACTTCCGAGGAGACTGTTGTGCTCCTGTGTTAACTGGCTTGGCAAATGGTAAAGGGGATGGGGTAAACAACAGTTCTGGTTTGCCGAATGGGGTCTCTTCAGAGAAGGTAGGGATATTTATGGGTTAGTGGAAATTCATGAGTGAAAAGGAAATGTCCTTGCTATCACATAATTAACTGTATCCTCCTCCACTTGCTACCTGGCTGTCTGTAACTCTTTCAGGCAGTTTGTTGAGGACTATATCCTGCGTAATAGTTTCCATAGAGACAAAGTAGTGCGTCTCTTCACTATTGGTAAACAGAAAATAAATCCTCTTTTGTGTTTTTCTGGTCATGCAGTACGAATAACAAATAAGAAATAAAACGTTCACTGAAGAAATTTTTGCAGTGAAGACCCAACTACTAAAAGATTTGAGGAATCTTAAGGAGTACTAAGAACTGATCTTTCTCTGTCTGTGGTATTATTTTATCAAAGCAAGAATCTGTACTTGAACTAGTGATATTTATTTTTCTTAGGTAAATGCTTCTGAGGGTCAAGTAGAAACATATTGCAAAGGCTTTAAATGCACAAATACAAGTGCAACAAATAAATTGAAGCCGAACTGCACAAGCAATGATATTTCCCCTGTGTCTTAAGGCTGTGCTCAGCTGCTTGACCTTGGATGATTCAAACTCCATATATTTTACCATAAGAATCTCAGCTTCCAAGGATGCAATCCCTCTCCATAATGATTTGAGGAAACAGTCACATTTGTTCATACAGATACAATGGTGATTTGTGTGGAGCTAGTGAGATTTTTGTCAGCTTTTTTGTGCTGTCCTGTAACTGTTGTTCTTAGGAAAGTAAATGAAATATTTAACTTTTAGTCATATGTATTTAGAAAGAACTGGGATATGGAGGCAGAAGAAAGTGGTAAAACTAACATAACTGAGGCTGATTGTAGAATGCGCAGTGATATCATCATCGTACTGCAGTACAGGGGGGATATTTAGGATACTGCATATTCTGTTTTTCGATTATCTCATTAGTGGTATTTAATAATAGTTGCTGGAGATGCTGTATATGGAGTTGTTTTAGTATGTTAGATACCACTCATCCTGTGTTCAAAAGTAGCATGTTTTTGGATGCATCTCATGTTTATCAATAACTGCGTCCCAAAATTTAAGATGCTATTCTACATCATGCTAATTTTTTTCTGGAAATCACCACTGACAGAAGCATAGTTCTTTCTGTCTTTAAATAACTATTCATTCTTCTCTTTTCATGGCTAGACCTCGTACCGTCTTTTGAAAACTATTTTTAGCTTTTGTAGCAAAAGTGTGCTACAGTCATTCATTCTCTTGCCTCTGTCAGTTGTTAAATGTTCAAGTCAAGGGAACTTGGATGTTACCATGCTTCTCAGAGGATTTGTTTATGCTTTAGGGTTTGTGTATGTGGGCTTCATCACATATTTGCAAGGAATAAATATTTCCTACATCCGTACATACAAAAAGATTTTTTTTTGCATATAGTGATTTGTGACAGCTCCTGAGAATATAAGTAGGAGGGTGGAGGGAGAAGATATGCCTCTTCAATCTAATTATATGTTGAGTTTCTGTTTTGATGTATTTTTAATAGTGTTATTGGTTGATGTAGATTGGTTGTTTTTGATGTGGTGTATTTCTTCAAAGATATTTCACAGGTTAAGTTGGAAGTTGAGCAGCTGTTCACAGTGAGTTGCTGTTGGCACACAGGATTAGTTCACACATGTTAAACATCTGAGTTAGAATGATACGTACTGATCAGTTAAGGCAAAGTAAATAACTAAACGCAAAGTACTGTTCTATAAAACACAGTTCTGCCTTAAAAATGCTACTTGAGATTTATTAACTTGTCTAAGAATAATTGAATACCAAATACGGTAGTTTAAGTAGTTTGCAAATGAGCCATAAACTTATTGCTGTAGGGTCTGGAGCAGTTTTTAAGCCAAAAAACTGCTGGAACAATACGGTATAAGTTGGAAATTAAATGGAGGGCAGTCCCTCCAGTCTTCTTCACTCATTCCGTAAGTACGATTGTATTGAGATAATGCATTGCCACATCCAGGGCTTTGCAATTAAAGGCTGTCCAGCTTGCTGTGCAGTTGTGACCTGGACTGATGGATTACACAGCAACGGCTGATTTGCACTTGCACTTACTTTCATGTTAGGGGGTAATCTGAGGGCAGTAAGCAGTAGAGTATCTAGAATGAAATCATAAAATATAAAAGAAATTGAAGCAGTAAGTGATTGAACTAATACAACGAGACATTTCTCTAGCTTACATAGGTTTTACCTTGGTGGTAAAGGTAGGTGCCATAAATACTTGTGTTGCTGCAGTAGTTGTGTACCTAGTCAACTCTTGATTTACAATAGCTGCTCTTTTGTGTGTGGGTTCATTCCATTTCCCATGCTTTGTTTTTAATTAATAGTGAAATATAACTTTATTTCGATCTTTAGAATCTGAAGCTGCCTGATGTTTTATATGGTATTGATTATACACCTGTAATTTATTAAATGATAATAAATTGGATAAACCATGTGCCATTGCATTACTATTCCCTGTATTTTCCTGTGCTTTTCTGTATGTGTTGGTACCTACAGAACATCTGAAATGAGAAACACAGTAGATTTAGTGCATATGCACATCATACTCTCAGCTTCTGATTGCTGGGATGGGAAGGTCTGCCCTTCTTACAGACTTAGAGCAAGTTTGTTGTAAAATTTTACATAAAGGTTCTTACAAATCATCAGCAATTTACCTAAGACTTTGGATAACATTTGGCACAAACTTTTTTTTCCTTTTTTCTTTTTAGTTTGTGTTCTGATTTAAATGCTTTTTTTTTTTTTTTTTTTTTTTTTTTTTTTTTTTTACAAGTCCTTAGAAATTGGAAGCTGCAATGTAGCATAGAGGATGTTACAGCTACAGCAGAGGCCTGGAAGAGCTTAGGTTTTATCTGCCTTTGCTGCTGAATTCTTAGCAAGGAATCATAAAAATGTAAAGCTGGTACTTCACTGCTACTTTGTCCTTTGTGAGCAGTTTACATGGCAAAAATACCATGTAGTGTTTTCAAGGAAGAGAATAGGAACACAACAAGAAAGCAATTCCTTTATTCAAATATTTTACTGTAGTGAGCTTCTGTTTCTATAACAGCTATTTACTAGCTATTTTTGAACTTGAACTTCAAGTCCTATGAAAATTTGCACTTACCTTCTCTAGAGGGTATAGACCCTAGTTTAGGAGGAACAAGACGTTTTGTATCTTTTTCATAGGAATTTTCTGATAAAATGTATCACAGGTGTGCGGACTGAGGGAGGTCAGTGTTAACCCTCTATATTTTACTGCCATGTGCATTTCTTCCTTTTCTTTTTCATGTTTGCTGCAAATAGATGTACTTTAATATGTATACAAACTTTCATGTTGGAAGCAGAAAACTAAGTATGAAGAGGCTGACAGAAGTGAATCTGCAGTTAATGAAACTGTCTGAGAGACACTTTTAATAAAACTGCAGTTGCCTGATTTTAAAGAGTACTAGTGTTCAGCTTAGAATTTAGATATCTGTAGGTGAAATATCTTTGCCCGTTCAATTTTGTACATAAGCATAAATGGTGTGCATTATCCTGTCAGTTGACCAAGAGGAAAATACAGAAGCAGCAGGAGCCAAAGCTCAGACCACTGTATACCCATGTGGTGAGAGGGAAGACTCGAAAAGCCATTAACAACACTGGGGCAGGTTTTGTTAAGGTACACAGGTTTACTTGAAAGTGAAGTGAAAAACAGATAAATGAATTCAGCAGCACTGTCTGTGTATGTACTACTTTTTCTTTAATAGGTAATGTGACTATGTTGATTCTGTCCATGGTGACACAAATTTGTAAGTCATGTCCTGCTGTAGTGTTTGCCTAAAAGATAATTTGGTTGAGTATCAGTGAGTCTTTCATTTTTGGGGTCTCTGAAGCTTCTGGAATAGTTAAATTTAGTTTTCAGTGTGATTGCTCTATTCAATTTTCAATCTGTAAAATGAAATTATAATGTGCAAAATACACCACCCCCACCCCCCACCCATATTGAGGAATTTCTTCTTCTCAAAATGAAGATTCTAGCTTCTGCCAGGTGAAAGGTGAAATGAAGGTGGTTTTCTTGCTTGCTCCCCTGTGTGCTTCCTCACTGTGGGGCTGCAAACCCTGGTTCTGCCCCATGCTTCACATTGACTCCCCCTGGAGCACTGGGAGTCACTTTAAAAGGAGTGTGCACTCTTGCAAAATGTACAGGCATCCTGCTTTGAAAGTAATCTTTAAATTCCAGACTAATGTTCTATAAAGGGAGGACTGTTTTTGTGGGGAGAAAGAAACTTAAGTATTTTTACCATCTGTAGACCATTCCCTGAGATCTGATATATTGATATCATAATTATATCACTAAACTCAGCCTCATTAGGCACCGGTATTTGTTTATTACAGGTTTATTTTAAGGTGAATTATTAAGGAATGCAACTAGTTTGCCCTTTTATGTCAACATTTTTGAAGAAGTTTTCTGCTAAGGTTTTATACTAACTTATAACTAGACATAAACTGTAACATTAGTAGATAGTTACCTTTATTTTATATATACAGGTAACAAAAATAAAAACCAAAAAATCATGCAAAACTTGAACAAGTTATGGGGTTTACATTGATAGGGAAAAAAGTTGTTTATCCCCATGAATTGAGTGGCATCACTATAGTGCAGGACTGCAGGGTTTAACTTCTAGTGCTTACACATGAAAATTGGTATGCAAGTGGGAAGTTGAATAAGTGGTGGGAGGCTTTTATCCCTTCTCCCCACAAGAGTTTGGCAGAGCTTTTATGAGAACAACGAGACATACTCCTCTGTTGTCCTGTTAAAGAACAGTGGTCTTCTGTATTCTTGTTAAACGCAACCTCTGTGGTATTTTTAACAGGGAGTAGATCCCTTGTTCATGCATGTTTCTGAAGAAAAATGACGTGCAGATGAATAAAGTTGTAGGCTGTTGTTACATCACACAGCTACTAGCCAGGCTGGTTGGAAAACAAGTAGGATTGTCAGCTGGGGACACAAACTGGCACTTCTGCAAAACAATACTCTATTGGGGTCTGCTGTAAATATGCGGAACAGTCTTGGGGCACTGAGCTGATAAGGTCCAAAATTGTTGTGGAGAAGGATGAGATTGAGGGGGAGTGGGCAGTAAATATGAATTTACATTGCCAAGCAGTAGGTATCTGTCCGTGTTGGCAGCCTGCTGGAAGTGTTTGTGCAGGTCATTGGGACCTGGTTTGTAGTAGAGGCAGAAAAGGAGTAGGAGGGACACATTTATGAGTTAAGATTGGATCTCTGCTAATTCACTTAGTTTCTTGCTTTCCTGTCTGAAATAAGAAGCATGGTGCTAATTTCCACCACAAAGATACCATGAGAACGACGAATCCATTAATTTGAGAAATGTTATATGATGATGATGGGACCTTCTATTACTCATTAAAGTGGAGGACTACAAAACTTTCTGCATACATTTTTTCAGTGTTGTGGTAAATGGCCAACTTGTTAATGGAATAGAGACTTTGGTTAACTGGGCTTCTGCAGCTTTTACCCATACAGATCCTTCAAAGGGATGCTGTCATACTGGCTGCTTTTACCTAGGAAGTTCACAGATCTCAGTCTGCTGAATCTGAAAGCTCAAGCCTCTTCATTTCTGAGGAAACTAATGTTTAGGAAGTGAATTTTCAATGGTGTGTGTAAAACTATTTCAGCCCTTAACTTTTCTCATGTTCAATCTTCTAGTACTTGTCCATTCATTTTATCTATTAATTATTTTTAAAAAAGAAAATCTGTTTTCCTGCATTTTTTGTCTCTAGCTATGTTTTTTACTAGAGACATGTTCCATCATCAGTAATGACCTCACCTCCCTGTTTGTAAATTTGTGAGCTTCAGGACAGATCAATGGCAATTTAGTGCACAGTTTATAAGTACAGAGGTTTCAAAACCTTTTTAAGATTTTGTTGTTGTTGCAGAAAATATTAAACAATCTCTCTGGACAAAAAAGCAAAAATTGTAGTGAATCTGCAAATAAAGAGGAGGAGGGAACATAGGGAGGGAGGAATACTCCAATCCAGTGAACCTTTGAGTTTCTCTGATGAATCAGAAGGGTGTTTAATATTTTTATTTTTTTTCCCTCTTGTTTATCTTATTTCCTTAAGGGAGCAGGCACTGAGGACTTTTTCCATTTCATTTTCTGTTGCTTTAGGCTTTCAGTTCATTCCCATGGTGACTGAGTTTTTTGAAAATTGGCCCAGAGCACACTAATCCGTGATGGCATTTTCATCATATTCTGTGCTGCAGTATTGCCATTGATACACTGCTTATCGCAAGGCTAAAAAGCTTGATGTAGAGACAGATTGACTGGAAAAGAATTACATGTGTACCCAAGAGACGGTTCTTTTATGGCTAGGTTAGACAAACAAGTCAGTGTGGTAACATGTAGGTCTTCCCTTCTCGTTTTGTGAAGTATTTGCTTACATGCCCATAATGTTGTGCAAGTTTGAGTTTCTAGAAGTCCGTAGCCCTTTTTTTAAGACCGTAAAAGAAACTTACTTTAGAGGAAGTAATCAAAATTTAAGTTTCAACTGATGTTTTATGGGCTTTCTAGATGTTTCAATAGTCTGAATATTTTAAAATGCTTGCTTTTTGTGAACCCGAATTTTGTAGGTATTTTCATAAGACAATGTTTTACTTTACAAAAAGATTGAAAATAAGTTGAGGAGGTTGGCAAACAGATAGTCTTATTGTAGCCCTTGTGCCTTAACTAGAAAAAAAGGAAGAGAGCAGTAAGAAGCTTGGTAGTGGATATTGTTGTAGCTCTATGAATAAATCAGAACCAACCAGTGTATGAGTGTGTGTATGTGCATCTGTGCATGTAACAGTTGATGCACAGTGATGGATGTGTTTTGCTTTCAGATAAAGGTGACTTTGCTATCTCTTGAGGCAGAAGGCTACATTTTTATAACAGGAGACCCCAGGTTGCAATGATCCATGCTATTCTGGCACAATGCTGAATGGCCATGGAGTGCACAGTAGGTGACTGCTTGAAATCCTAGGCAGAAGGTAATTTACTTTATTTTATCCATTTATTTTGTACTGCAGAAACACATTTTTGATGGTCGTTCTAGTCAGTTGCCCCTGCCCAGGTCTCAGTACTGCACTTTTGTACTGCTTACCTATCCACCACAGTGTAGGGACAGAGGCCGTGGGTTAGGTCCAGCCTGTGCCTGGGCTAGGCTCTGCTGGTACCTAGGATGAGATCCTGAAACACAGCAGATTGCTGTTGTAGGTCTCCTTTAGGTTGCCCTTTACCACTCTTGTGCTTGTTAAGGCAGAAATATGGAGTAGGAGGGAGAACATTTTTTTCTGTCTCCTACTCTCTCTCTGATTTCTTCATCTGGTTGCTTTTCTCGTCAGAACTCATTTTTTATTCAGCTTTGGGCATGCTGGAGATCAGTAAAGAGTGGTATTCTACAGGAGTTGGTATTGGGACTGATACTGTTTAAAATTGTTGTCATGGACATGGACAGTGGGATTGAGTGCACCCTCAGCAAGTTTGCTGATGACACCAAGCTGTGTGGTGCGGTCTACACACTGGAGGGAAGGGATACCATCCAGAGGGACCTGAACAGTCTTGAGAGGTGGGCCTGTGTGAACCTGGTGAAGTTCATCAAGGCCAAGTGCAAGGTCCTGCATCCAGACCAGGGCAATCCTAAACACAGATACAAGCTGGGCAGAGAATGGACTGAGAGCTGCCCTGAGAAGAGGGACCTGAGGGAGTTGGTTGTTGAGAAGCTCAGCGTGAGCCGGCAATGTGCTCTTGCAGCCCAGAAAGCCAACTGCATCCTGGGCTGCATCAAAAGCAGCGTGGCCAGCAGGTTGAGGGAGGTGATTGTCCCCCTCTGCTCTGCTCTCATGAGACCCCACCTGGAGCACTACATTCAGCTCTGGGGCTCCCAGTACAGGAAGGACATGGACCTGTTAGAGCAGATCCAGAGGAGGGCCACAAAGATGACCAGAGGGCTGGGGCACCTCTCCTGTGCAGACAGGCTGAGAGAGTTGGTGTTGTTCAGCCTAGAAAAGAGAAGGCTCCAGGGAGACCTTACGGTGGCCTTCCAGTACCTAAAGGGGACCTACAGGAAAGCTGGGGAGGGACTCTTCGTCAGGAGGTGGGGAGTGATAGGACGAGGAGTAATGGCTTTAAACTAAGAGAGGGTTGATTTGGATTAGATATTCATAAAAAAATCTTTACTCAGAGGGTGGTGAGGCACTGGCACAGGTTGCCCAGAGAAGCTGTGGATGCCCCATCCCTGGAGGTGTTCAAGGCCAGGCTGGATGGGGCTTTGGGCGACCTGGTCTGGTGGGAGGTGTCCCTGCCCATGGCAGGGGGGTGGAACTGGGTGATCTTTTAGGTCCCTTCCAACCCAAACCATTCTATGATTCTATGCTCTGATGAAGAGGAAGCATCAGCATTTAAGCCTCACCATGTGAGACAGGAAAGTAGCCAGGTGTAAAAACTAAGAAGGGATTTGTTTAGGTTAAATTTAAAACCAAAATACAGAGAATAGCATGTGACATGAAGAGTGATCACAGTTGTTGAAAGCATTTTTCAGTGCTAATAATCATTTTTTTGATCCAATCCATTTCTTACTGAAATAATTTCAAAGTGATTACTTTGAGGAATCATTCTAAATATTGTGTGTGCTTCCAGAATATTACATGGAAAAGAATTTTTTTTTTTTTTTTTTTTTTAATTTGGAACTGATTATCACTGAAGAGCCTATCATTTGCATGACTCCCAGGCAGATACTGCAGGGATGGGTATTTATTCTTTGTAGAGCCCTTCTGAAGCCAGTAGCATCTCAGTTGACTTCAGCCAACTCCCCAAGGCAACTTCAGAACTCCAGGGCCAAGTGGTGTGCACTGAACTGAATACTAGGCTTAATTTAACCCTTAAATGGATGCGTGTGGAAAAAGAGATAAAAGTTTAATAAGGAAGGAAGTATATTTTGTTGTTATAGGAAAATTACATCTTTTTCTGAGAAAGAAAGTTGACCACTCTTTGAGAAGGTAAGTAGTACCAGTGCAATGAAAAGGCTGACCACTTTTACAGCTGGGTGACTTAGGGGAAAGGCCACAGTGAAATTCCTTTATAGTGACCCTGATAGTGCATTTTTTTTTATGTTCACCCTCAATGACAGTTCAATATTAGTTAATCATGACTGTTTTGAATTTAAAGATTTTGCATATATAGTGTAGCATCATATTTTTAGACCTTTTCACATTTCTTTCACTGATAGCTTCCCCTCAGTACTGATGTGATCTATTAAAATGGTCAGAACTGTCAGTATGTATGAAAGAAGCAAGAATTTCCCATCAGTTTTTGAAAATATATATTATAATTATACTTCCCTGTGTTTTTGCAAGTCTAAGTGCTGTCAAATCATCACTGTTTAGTGCCTGCGTAACAAAGGAGCGTGAAAATGTGGAAAGGGGCCATGCTGGCAGCAGTGCTGTCCATTACAAGTTTTACCCAAAACAGTAGCAGGAAAACCTTACTGTTTTGGTTCAGTGAATGTGAGAAGAATGTGCTTGACATTAGTAGCAGGCTCACTCCTGCCTCTGCATAGTGATCACTTCTGCTATAAAGCGATCTTTTAAAGTGGATGATGGTCCAAGTCAAATGCTAGTCTCCACTGTATGCTGGTGCAGTTTTTTGTTCGCTTGGTGTTGTGCTGTATTTTTAATTTTCCTGGCACCTTTGTCATATCAAGAACCACTTTTTTTTCCTTTAAAAGTTATTTACAAGTGCCAAATCCTCAGCGAAAGAAATGGGGATCCGCTTTTGAAGTCAGAGCAAGGTCTAAGTGCTGTAAGCCGTAAAGCATATGTTGTTCCACACCAGCTATTTGTGCAATGACACCCAGAGGAGAACTGAAGAAGAAACAGCGATAGGTGGATCACTGAAATGTGTGAAGCCACAGGACAATTCCCATTACTCTACCATTAGAGGTAATGCATGGAAGGCATGGCTGCAAAAATGGCCAGAATGGTGTTTTGAAGTGGGAAAACACTTCATTCCCTCACTTACTGCATTAATCATACATGCAAAACCCATTTGCTTCATCTTTATGTATAAGATGAAAAGATGACCCTAAGTGCTGCTTTTTCTGATTCCATTTTTTTATCTAAATGACTTATTTTTCAGCTGCAGGCAACAATTGTCCAATAAACCTTTAGTGATATATTAAATCTATTAGTGCTAACTGCAAAGAGCTTTTTTCACCTTTTCTTTTTTTAAATAAAATCAATATCAAGTTCCTGTAGGCTGAGTTGATTTAGGATGTGCAGTTTTTCGTTTGAAGCATCTTTGGAAGCATTAGGTATGCTAAAACATAACGGGGAAAGCCTGGCATTTCCTGGGAAGAACAATTAAAGACCATAAAGATCATACAAAACAGAGATCAGTTGTGTTACTCAGTTTCTGAGGAAATTTCAGTGAAAATGTCAAGCCCTGCTACTTTTAAAATATTTAAGATTTATGCAACTTATTGGTCAGCTTACTTTTGAACTAATGAGCATAAAAGCAGAGCTAATTAATTAGCTTTTTCATCCTCAGAAAGAAAACTTCAAACTTAATCATAATTAAAGAAATTAATACACAGATGTCTTTGCTTTATGTGAAGGGAGAGCTTAGGCCACAACTTTCTGTTTCATTGCATAATTAATTCTTATACAGAAATCCATTTGCCTTGAAGATGCCATTGTTCTGCTAGTGCAAGTTCCTACCTTCCATTGAACAGCGCTTTTCATGTAATTTCCCATGACTGTACCAATTGATAACTGGGGACAAACCTAGTCTTCCTGTCTTTCCTCTGGGAATACAGCGAGTTTTTCAAAGGCTCCTGTTGCAAGTAGGTTGAAGGAATCCAGCCATCCCAATGTTTCATTCTTAGTAGTTCTCCTGTGTATTTCAGGATCCCATGAATGCTGCACCTTGAGTCCTGCAGTGCAACAGTCCCTGTAGCCACTGGTACAAAGCTGTGTGTATTTGCACTCTTTCAAGTCGATGCCTCTGGGCTATTCCTGAGTCTTATGAATGTTGCCAGTGTTTCTCGTTTTCCCTGCTCTGCACTGAGGACATGCAAGTAGACAGGGTAATTTGGAAGAAGAATGCACACACTGGGACTGTATGTTTTCCACTGCAAACCTGTGGCTGGTTCTCCTTATGTTTTTTCCTGAGAACATGATATGCATTGGAACAGGCTCCCCAGGGAACTGGTCATGGCACCAAGCCTGATGGCTTGTTGAAGAAGCATTTGGATAATGCTGTCAGACATATGGATTGATTTTTGGGTGGTCCTGTGTAGAGACAGGAGTTGGACTTGATGTTCCTTGCGGTTCCCTTTCAACTCAGGATATTCCATGATTCAGTGATTCTGTATATACATGTGATATTACCATAGTATATGCACGTATTTCAGACCATCAGAAATCTGCATGATGTGCAGTGCTGCATTTTGCTACGTTAGTGCACTGAAAACAGAAAAGATCTAATTTGAGAGTAAAGAATGTAGGCAGGCATGTCAATGCAAAGGCAAACACAAGAATGGGTGACTCTTGCTCATGTTATATATACCTTGAATTTTATAGAGACCAAGACAAGGGAGCCTAAGCACTGAAATCTTTATTCCACTTTCGGAGTTGAGTGCAAGCTTCAGCTCCATAAATTAGCACGAAGAGGTCCTTTTGTGATGTGCATATAACAACTTGCATTGTAGGCTGTGACACTGACCTGAAACTGCAAAATGCTGCACAGTGTGTTTGCTTCTTTTTTCTTTTTTTCTCCATCTTAGATGTGAACTTGTTCAGCCTCCATAAAACATGAAGTTAGGGGGGTCTTTGACCCTTTGCAGATTTAAGCTCTGAACTTTTAAAAATAAAACTAGTCAGATTTGCAGAGTTGGTTCTGTGATGTATAATAAATAACTTAAAAACATTGCCTTTTCCAGGAAGGATCCCCTAAAAACAGCCTTTGAACTAAATTAAAAAATGCAATTCAAAAACATATTGAACTGAATTTACTCAGTTAGAATAGCCTAACAAGCCTTCTAAAAATTCTTCTTATGCATGTGTTCTTGAAAGCAAGGAAGAATTCGTCATGGTAGCCTGAAAGTCTGGGTTGCTGGCTTAGAATCACTGAAGTTTATTTTATGTTTATTATAAGTTGGTTATGGTACCACTCTTACTGTTAAGTGCTTTAGGTGTGGGACATCCTAAAGTAAATTAATATTGAATGTTTGAAGGTTATCCTTGCTTTCCCCTGTCTCGGATGGTAAAGCTGGTGTAGAGCTAGCCTCAGCAACGTCTGTCAAGACCAAGTTATGTCCACTGATGTATGCATCCTTAGGTGCCCTTGTAATCCTTCCCTCCTCTGATATCAGATGGCTCTGCTTTGATGTACCCTGTACAACAGCATCCTGGCAGTAGAGTCATCTCCCTGCACTGGGCTGATACCCAAATGACTGGCTGGGGGATTAAAGTGTTGTCCATATTTCCTTTGTGTGATCTTCAGGATATGTTGGACCATGACTAATGGGCAGAATAAGACCTTGAATTTGCTTTGATCTTCTCTGAGAAGCCAGTATATATGTAGGGAAGTTTGCAGTTTGCCTTTTTATTTCCTTTTTAGTGCTTTGGGATGGTGTGGGGAGAAGATCTTAGACTTTTTCTTAGCTTAGGACCCATGCAGCAAGGAGCTGGTGTACTTCCATAGTTATGTTTCTGAGAGGAGACGTGCTCTAACATTCAGTGCTGCTGCTCTTGACATTTTTTTTTTTTAATCAGAGTAATACAAATATGCAACTTAGATGTTTTCCATCAGTGCACTAGACAACCTTGCAATGTTGTTATCAGTAGATAGACTTCCTCGCACATCCCTAATACATCTCCTGTCTGGAAGAGTTAGGTTATATATTGTTCCTCAAGTGGCCAGGAGACAATCATTCCCATATTACAGTGAAAAGTTAATAAGAATTTGTTCACTGATTCTTTGCACAGGGACTGATTCATTTTTCAGGATAGTCCGGAGCAAGACCGTCTTCTTAATGGAAATGCTGGTGTCAGCACACCAGAAGATGAAATGGATTGATGATTAAATTATCAAGCGTCATAATGTCCCTAAGCACCCAGTATTTTTGTTGCTGTATTTTAGGGTGTTCAGTGCTAGTGGAACATAACAGAGAAGGACATGGAAGTTTGTTGTTCCTTGCTATACTGAAACAGTATAGGCAGTGGAATACAGCCTTTTTTTTTTTTTTTTTTTTTTTTTTTTTTTTTTGTGCACATGAAGATTGATAGGAAAGAAAGTGGGAAAGCAAAAAACTGTCAAAATGTAATTCATTAAATCAATGCAATTTGTTTCTAAAATTTTATATTACTGAGCACTAAAATTTACGAAAAGGAAAAACTACCTGATGTTTATCGTAGATTATAAGAGTAGAGACAATTTATGCACTTGGTGTAGCATTTAGACAGGAGATATTTTTCTGCATTGTCTTGGTTCTGCAGTTGAAAAGCAATGCTGATATTCTTAGCAAATCAGTTTTTCAGGTGTTTATATTTTATTGTTTGAACCCATTAAACCATCTCAATAAAATTTGGCACTCTCATTCCCAATTTAGATATAATGCTGAAATGTATTTTTCATTTTTTTTTTTAATTTCAAATTTTAAATCTCTGATGCAAACACCTTTTAAATGTTTGCTTTTTTCACAGTCTAGACATGAAAGTATTGCATTAGGAAAGAAGAATCTTTGTTCTTGACATGGATTAATATCTCTGTGTGCAGAAAAAAAAACCCTGAACGGAGTCTAATTTATGTAGTCCTGACAGGATTCTGTTGAAGGCTGATTGTTCACTGATACTGTTTTGGTTGAACTATTACATTTACTGCAAGTCATGCAACATATTTGCTATTCTTTTCCAGTACTTCCAATAGCAAGTAAATGGAAATCAACCCAAGAATTGCAAGGCTGGCTTATATATAAAAACAAATTGTATTTACACAGTGCAGTTTGCTTCCTTATTTACTTTCTGGTGTGTTGAGGAGGATGGGTTTTCCTTAGCTTGGGGCTCATGTTTTGCTTGTTACTTGTTTACAGTTTAACCAGAGATTCTTGTCTAATTGTATGGCAGCTGAAGCCTTCAGGAGTGGATCGAGTATCACAACAATTTTAATGCAATAATGGGAGCTGTCAACATCAGTCTGCTAGCATCAACCTTTACAGTAGGTGATGTGCAACAGGAGGCAGATGTTGCTGTGGAGAAGGGTAGGATGGTTGATACCTCATGCAGTTGAGAGGTTGTGGTTTGCTCCTGTTGCAACCCTTGTTTTGGAGTGTCAGTGATTTGTCTATTGGTGATTAGAGAAAGAAACTGAAAACAGTATGTGAGTTGTTAAACTAATGTGTCTTGATGTGTACTATGTAGTTATCTGATAATTTCACAAGCAGCAGAAGCTCTGTGTTGTAGCCTTCTGTTAATTTTGAAGCTTTCCAACAGAGACCATAGGTCGGAGTAGCAGGTGAGGGTGGGTGAAGGAAACTGGGAAATGTTCTAATTTAAAAGAGCAGAAGTCTAAAACGGCCACATGGAGCACAGTGGGTGGAATTTCTACACACTGTAGTCAGAATCTGTTTTCTAAGTTTGTTCCCTTAGCCGAGATTTAATTTTTTTTTTTTTTTTTTTTTTTTGAGGGGGGCAGGGGAGAACTTGGCAAATACGAAATTCAGCTCGTGTTCTATGCATGACTCTTAGGATTTCACTTATTTCTGCTAGCAGAGAGGGGAGACACATGTTTTCCCCCTTGATGGGGTAGCATTAGAAAGGTTCTGTGGCACAGTGAGAAGGGGACTACAGACATTGCACAGCCAGGGCTGACATCTGCTTCCCTGTGATTTTGGTGTGGGGGCACACACCATAATTTCCTCCCAGGCTGCCTGCCTGCCTTCTGTTTCACTAATCTGTCATTAACTTTTTGGAAATGGGAGCTTGAGTGCAATGGCAAGTGTTGCTCCTTGAGGTCCATGGCATATGTGCAGTCGACAGAATCCAGTGCAGAGGAGCTTTTGGGGTATGGGAAATTCCTCAAAACGTACATGGAGAAAAACTGCACTGAGCAAGGAGCTGAAAACTAACTGGATTCAGCAGAGCTATTCTCTTGTCAAATAACAGCTTTGCCCTGCATTTATAAGAAACTTCAAGTCTGTAGCTCTCACCTAAAATTAAGTATACAACAAATTAACTGCTTTCAGCATAAATTAGGCAGCCGAACTAATTATCATGTGGGATTCTCCTTGGATGCTTGTTGTTCTGTTCATAATTTTTTGAGAAAGGATATCTAAACTT
The DNA here is from genome assembly GCF_009769625.2 of Cygnus olor. Classification (NCBI taxonomy): domain Eukaryota; kingdom Metazoa; phylum Chordata; class Aves; order Anseriformes; family Anatidae; genus Cygnus; species Cygnus olor. Next base: position 42,011,828 of record NC_049198.1, on the reverse strand, counting down.
TATAGCTGTTTAAAATATTAGAAACTGTTGGGATGGTGAAGTTTTGCATCATTTTAAAGGATGATGCTGAAAAACAAGGTAGATGTTGCTTGGTTGGTCTGGAAAAAGTTTCACCCATTATGGTGCTTCAAGTTGGCTGCTCATTTTAGGGACCCAGTAAGATAAGGATGAGACTCTATTCAAAACCTCTTAGCAAAAGTTGTGCTTAAAACTTTGGAACGGGTTCAGGTTCATGAGAAACTGGACATTATTAAATATGACAGCATATATTTTTTAAAATAACTGTTTTTGAATGCTGTCAAGTAGATCCTGGTCTGTCATTAAACACCATTTGATGAAAGGAGATTGTTCTAGGTAGCTCTTTTATTTTAGTATTTTTATTTAAATAAAAATATTTGTAGGCAATTATGGTACTCCTTGATGCTGTGCAGTTTAATCGAAGCATGATTTTTCCAAGTTTTTTTTTTTTTTTTTGACTTATAATACAGTAGAATAAACCAGCAACAGAATTTCCATCTCTCTTTTTTTTTTTTTTTTTTTTTTTTTTTTTAAAGCTGTAAATTACAATTGACTGCCTCAGCTGAAGACATACTGTAGAAAAATGTAATTATTGAGCCTGACAAAAGATAAAGCTGGCTAGTATAGGACATAAAATGAATATAAAATGAATAAAATTGTGTTTACAAAATTTTACAGACAGCCCAACGATCTAATTGCCTTCTCTAATTTTAGAATCCTTTAATCTTTTTCACTGACATCTTTCTTATGTATTTATATAAAAAGGTGTGTCTGTGCATGCCTGCATAGGCACAGATGCATAAAAAGTATGGTGTATATCTGTGTGAGAGGTGTCAAAGATGCATAATAAGCCAGGCAAAGAAGTGCATTTTATCACCTGAATACCAGATGACGTTCAGCATTTATGATCTGTGAGGTATTGCTATTCTAGGATCTTAAAGTTAGTATTTCAAGACTATCATCTGTTGCAGTCCAAGACAACCACAGATGAGTCTGTGTGGCAGTGACTCAGTGGGGTCACTGTATAAACAGGTAGTCAGTCATATGTAGAAATAAATATCGGCAGATAATTACTGGAACATCTTTCAGCCACACAGTGAAGCTGTGCACTTCCCTTCATTTATTTCTGATGGCTGTGCACTGCTAACCTCTTATGCCTGCTTTCATGCCATGCCTGTAGCTCATTGCAGATGCTTGGAGCTTGGTAGATGAAGTTCATTCAGTTTTAGTTTTCCACTTCCTATTGAGAGAAAGTTGAGTGAAGACAAAGCTGCAGAGCACCCTGGCCACTGGGAGTCCTGATGTGCTCTTCTCACCCACGTGGGAAGGGGCTGGACATGGTTTGCTGTGTGCCAAAGAGGACAACGGGCAGGACTGGAAAGGTTAGCGAAGATCGGGTGCGGGAGACAGGGCAGCCTGAGAGAAGCATCTGGGCAATGCTGACAGCCATAGTTTAATTTTTTGGTACTCCTATGTAGAGCCTGGGGTTGGACTTGATCCTTGTGGCTCCCTTCCAGTCTGGGATGCTCTGTGAGAGGGGGCGTTGGTGCTCTTCTCAGGCTTGATCTCATGGTGAAAGGGGACCCTGTGCCTTGTCCAGCATATTTGGTGTGGTCTGGGAGTCCAGTGTCTGGAATACTGTTGTGCTTAACTGTAGTGCTTTCCCAGCTGATTTGGGAATCCAGTCCTTTCTCTTGGGCTGAACATGTGCCTGTGGATGGGTTTGGGTTATTGACAGAAATGTCCGTGGTGCTGGGGTCTTCCCCTGCCTCTCTGTCCGCCTGCTGCTCATGCGTGTACGTAGGGCCCACGATCAAGTGTTGTTGCTGTATCCCAGAGGAAGCGTGCAAGGTTACTGAAAGGCTCGCTTGTTCTCTTGCCCATTTCTGTGCTGGGCTGTTTCTTGTTTTATTTCCTGAAAGTCCTTTTTTGTTTGCTGTGTCAGGCAGAAAGAGAAATCCAAAATGTTGCCTTGTGCTGTAAGACAAAACTAGTTTTCTGTCTTTGGTGTCATCTGCTCATTTATGTATCTTCTTTGATTTTGAAAGAGAAAATCATTATAAAATAATTGCATGCTGAGGTTTTACAGTCAGTTTTGGTGCAGCAGGTATGAAGCTGTCAGAGCTCCGCTTGTTATAATCTGCGTATCAGCACTGTGCTGGCTTTTTTTTAAGAGATTTTTTTTTTTTTTCCATAAGCCCATATCAGCCATAGATGATCTGGGTGAAGATAAGGGAGAATGTAGCCTTAATTTCCTCCCAAATTACAGGATGTTCAGTGCAGATGTTTTAAAACTTTTAGGGGAGAAAAAGAAGCCTTTTGTAACATTGTACCTGGGGATGATATTCAAAACTGTTCACTCCTTCACCAAGTTACTCAGTTTTCTTCCTGACTTTTACTGTGGCTCTGCTTTAACTCTGAATGTGACAGGAATGTAAAGAGAGGCCTTTCTAGTGCAACAGGTGTCCTAGGAACAGCTGTACAATACATTTACAGATGCTACTGTTTTTTGTTAGAATTTTTGACTGGCCTTCTCCCTATGCCCCCTTTTTTTTTTTTTTTTTTTTTTTTTTTCCCAGAAGTCTGCTTTGGTGCTTCAGTACCTCTAAACAAGTTCCCATTTAGGAGCTTTGACTTACCTGAAGAGACTTGCTTGGGAGAATTATGCACTGCTTTATTGCCTACAGAACATAGTTTTCACTATGTGTCTTTCTTATCCAACAATTAAATGAATACAGGTGTTCCTGTTCAGTAACTTCCTCTGGTCTTTTCTTATTTTAATGAGTTATCTTCTACATGTGTTCAGTTGTAATAGGGAAGAGGGACAATTAAGGGAAAATGGTTAGTGTTTATAAAGATCCTTTACATATATACCATAACTGAATGTCTTTAAAATGCTTTTGTTAAATGTTGTCTGCTGTGGAGTATGTCAAACAACTCTGTGTTAGTTTTGTTTAGAAGTATATTCTGAGGTTTGGTGTACAGCTAAAATGTTGTAAGACAGCAAAATGTATTGTGAATTGCTATCCACGGTGTTTTTGTGAGATCATGGCTTGAATTGGGAAAAGCGTAGCTGTGCTATGAGATGTCATTTGGTATGTAATTCAGGACTTTGCTTTCCTTTTTCTAGGTGTAAGAAATGTTTGCAGTATCATAGGATTTATTTCAGATGAATCAAGAGTAACTACTACTGAGAACCAATCAAGTGTCAAGAGTTCCCGATTCAGTCAAAAAATATGCATTTTAATAGCGTATATGTAGTAGGTATCAAAGACGTAGAAAATAGAGCAATTACTGAAACAGCAAAAAGAAAGGTCAGTTTGTGTTTCGTCTTTCTATTACTCTGCTGAGTTAGTGGAAACAGGGAGTCTGGGAAAAGGACAAAAATGAACATGAATCTGACTGAGTAAGGGAGAAGAGTGAAATCCAGTAAGAGGAACAATTCATTTGCTATAGGACCTGTAAAATGTATTGCTTTATTATCTTCTTTCTGCAGCTGCAGTTAATGGAACAAGCCTGTAGAATCCTTTGCTTGGATTTCTGCCACCTATTATTTAAGATGTTTGTCTTGTGTCTTTCGTAGTGATATTTAAAATAAATTAAGAAGTAAGTTCTGTTTTAAATCTGGTTTATATCTAATCATTCTTCAAAGAATCACAAAATATTTACCATAACTGTAATATCATGGGTGATGATTAGAAACGGAAGGGGGATTTGTTCTGACTGTGCTACCAAATAGAGGTATTATTTTAGGTAGTGCTAATGAGGCAGTTCGTGTGGCTTTCAAGGACTGAATGACCTCCATAAAAAGAGAAAGAAAGAAAAAAATCAATCCAACTCCCCCTACTACAAAAAAACTGCGAGCTGAGAACATTTTTTTTTGGCACAGAGAGAGAAGCTTATATGGCACAGAGAATGAGTTCCTCCTCTGATGCCAACAGCTGACTTTTATTAAACATATTGGGGTGCATTGGTATAGGCACTCTATCCAAGGAATGCTTCTGGAATACTTCTATTCTCCATAGTTTTTAATCTAACATAAATCTGCTTTTCTGAAAACTGGATGTCTAATCTTGCAAATTTCATGTTTGTTTTGCTTCTCAACAGGACTTTAACATCTGGCATTTACAAGGATGCAGGGGACAGGAGGGGGAAGTATTGATGAAAAAGTTCATTTTGTATTATTATTTCTGATAGGAAAATAAGTTCATATATGTGTGTGTCTATGAAGCACTAGTTAAGCAGTTTGGAGATACATATATATATATATATATATGTATAACTTTTTTTTTTTTTTTTTGGTGGTAAAAAATTTCTTTCAGTTCACTCCGTGCCTAAAGAGTATAACCGGATAAAACACTTTAGCAAGTGGGAAATGACTCAGTGTGCTCCTAAAGTTATGAAATTTCTGCAGTCAAAACACATGGGAAAAGTGAGAGAGCATAGTGTAATACTGATAAAGACCAAATAGTTTTCTCATAAAAGGAGTTATTTGCCATGGACAGGTGAGCCAGATGAGTATTTGAAAGGCGAAGTGTGTTGATGAATACTAAATTACTAAGAGGTGGGAGGGATTTTTGTGTGTCCCCACCCTCTTCCAATCTATAATAATCTTTTTGGATATCCTCTGAAGGTATTGTGATGGGTATCCTCTGAAGCATTATGATATGATTATATGGTATGACTATCAGACAATTCAAGTGCATGGCATGGTGAGGCTTCCTCAGCTACCCAAAAGGTTTCACCTAGGCCTTTATCACATTAGATTAGTGTATGAACTGTACTTTCAGCTGGTTCACTGGGAGCTGTTGAGTTCATCACTGTGGTTGAGGGTCTTGCCTGTCAGGAGACGTTATCTCTGATTTGCAGCACTTGGAGAGATTCAGCGTGCTTCTCAGTTGATATTCCCAGACCACTACCTACACAGCTGGGCTTGTGATTCTGGAGTAATCCACATAATGGTGGGTTGGACTCCCATAATATCTAGTCATATATTCTGCTTTTTGTGTAAGCTTTTAGCCTCACACATCACTCTGATAGCTTTTCAAATGGGCATTAATCCAGCACTTTTCCTGTCTCTGCCTCCAGGGATTATCTTCCATGATATTCCATTTCTTTCTCCTTCCTTTCCACCCTGTGCATGCACAAGCAGTGTTGCAATTCCCCGAGCAGAGGAGAGGGATGTGGGGAGTAGCCCCAGCTCTGGGGAGATGCATGGAGGTGCCATTACCAGGGGCTTCAGCTGCCCTGTGGCAACAGCAGCTGCATAGCTCTGTTTATCTGTTTATCCAGCTTGCCCTTCTCTGTTGCAGTCCTGCTTTTCCGTTTAGTGTGGAAACAGCAGTGTGGCTGCTCCTGCGTGACCCTCACCATGGCTTGGGTTCAGCGTGTTCAGCTGAGCTCTGGAAAGCAACAGGGTGCTCTTGTCCCTCATCAGTCTGAATATTTTTCACGCACTGAAAAGATTCAGAAATGCCTGGAGTCCAGAGAAGTGTTTCTGACCATCAACCCATACCTGATGACATCATGAATCTTTTGTCTAAAACCTGATTTGGCTTTTAGGTTGCTCTGTAGATAAGGGCTGAGACCTCCGTCTTGGGATCTGTCATTTGGTTTGCTGGATGAGGTGCGACGGTGCCTGCTAGCTGCATCTTCCAAGTTAGTTTTGATTTTCAGGATACAAGAAAGAAGGCAGCGTTAGCTTTGTCAAAAAATACTGGGAATTGTGTAAAATGATCGGAAGTTTTACTGACAGAAGCACTCAGTTCCTTTTAAGAAATCAATAGTGCCTCAGTTGGCATCACGAATCCTGCACTAATGGAAGCTGTTACCAGAAGTGAACAGCTAATGCTGCAAGCCTTCTGTGAGGCCATCGCTTCAGGGACATAAAACCTAAATGGCCAAGTATTGCCCATGTGCAGAAGGACAGAAAACAATGATGAGTGCTCTAAATGAGTACCGCATTTGTGGTTTCTTTAGTGCCTGCCTGCCAGACTGGTGGCAACTTTAGAGAATTGCAGTACGCGAACTATAAATATTTCTTTTTATCATTTATAATATAGTAGTGGGTCAGAGTAATTTACTTGCAGAATAGCAGTAAGGTCGAGAGCTGATTGTGTGAAAGCATATTCTCTCTTGTTATCTGTTTTCACTCCTGCCATCCAGATTTTACTGCATAGTAGAATACAATTTCCATTTTACATATGATTTTGTACTTATGATAGTTTCCCTTGCATGGACTGGCATAGTGGAATTTTTCTACGGTGTTGTTGTTTCTTTTTCTCTTTCATCCTTTATTATTTGACCAGTATCATCCTGCAATAACCTCTAATTCAACAGAGAGCAAAAATACACTGTTGTGTGGATGAAAAATACATAACCTCATATAATGTCCTTCATTTCCCAACTGAGATAGCATGCAAGAGGAGCCGTCTTCAACAAATTCGTTTGTGACCTCAGTACAGGAGATACCTGTGGGTAAATTTTCAGTGCTGCGTACATTTAGCTATGCAGTTTCATTTAAGATTAATAGAGCCGCCACAGCTGCTCTCACACATATAGCCTTGTCATTGCTCTCCACTTTTTCCTTCTCAGCATAGACACTTTTCTCCTTTTTTCCTTGCTTTCTCCCTTATCCTTGAATGGTGTTTGTCTATTTGTTGCCTAAATGAAAAAGTGGGAAGATAGACAGATTTAATTTAGGTCTATTAATTAATTTATAGCACTTGGGGCTAAACTGATAATTAATTAAGAGCTCAGAAATCTGACTTTAAAGACTGCTATCTTTGTAAAAATGATGTTCTTCAAAACTCATTTCAGCTTAGCAAATGAGTTTGAAAATGGAGAAGTACCCTTTATGAGTGAAAAATTGTCATGTCACCTCTGTTAATTTCTGGCATATCTGCTAACATAAATCCACTGGGCATTTTGCGGGGGGTGGGAAGCTGTAGTGTAGGTGTGAGATTTGTTGTTTTGTGTATGTTCTTCCTCCTTCCCCCCCCTCCAAATAGCTCCTGAAATTTTTCTCTTGAAATACTGCACTTTGGAGTAATCTCACTATGGTTTCTTTTAAGTTCATATCTTCTGTTATCACTGGGGAGAAATACAACTTTACTACAGAAATCTGGGAAATGCAAAGCCTGCAGTTCAAATGCTTTTGCAGCTTAATTTTTTTCACTTTTTTTTTTTCTCTTAACAACAAAAAAATAAATAAAAGTTTCTTTAGAATAACAAATTCTAGTTCGTAGGCTTGTTTGAGACTTATTTCCTGGGTGAACAGCATATATCATGGAACCAGAGGTAGAAGAGAGCAGCTGAAGTCAGAGCCTTAGGCTAAGTGCTTCCTCTGTGCTTATGCAATTTGTAAATAATGCTCAGCTTCTCATATGGGATGGGTGTTCTTTTACAGTGTAACTGTGGTAATGGTGGTTTGTCTCTGACTTGAGGTGTTCTTGTGGACAAAGGTTATCGCTGGTGACTGCTGAATTCTCTATGAAATATAACTCTGATGCTTTCACTTGTTTATTTACATCCCTCCCTTTTCTCCCAAAAAGCCTTTCCTGCTTCAAAGTGGGGTAAAATAAGATGAAAATTCAACTCTAAAGCTCTGCTTCCTGTAGTTTTGAGTGAGTTGGTGCTGTTGCATCAGTGTGCATTTCTACAGCATGTGCTCCTGCGAAGGCCTCTGCTGAAGCCATGCTGTGAAAGCATGGCAACTAAGGGAAGCATGTATTCTGGTTATGGGTTGTAGTGGGGGGCTTTTTAGGAGTGAGATGCACTTATCTACTCACTTCCTGAAGATGCAAGTATAGTCTTCCTGTAGTATGTCTTGATACCGTAAGGTACATTTCTGTTTTGTGCACTAAACATAGTAATGTTTAGTTGTCACTCTCCTTCTTAGAGGAGGATTTTCCAATACATCCCTCAGATCCTCACAAGTCCTGAGCATGTCTTGTCATGCAGCTTCGTGTCGCTGACATTTGTAATGGGGTGGTATTAGGGCTGGATTTCCAACAATGTAATAGAGTGCCCCTTTTTCTCTTCAGTTAAAGAAAAATAATGGAAGCTTCGCTATGCGGGCATGTTTTTTGATTATTTCTCCTGGATTAGATGAGTGATGCAGTTCATTGGAAAGACCTGGGACGTACGGAAGTAAAACCTTCTTACAAAACCTAATTCCATAAAGTTTTGTAGTTAAATGAGTAAACTTATGCATAAGAAAATATATTTACAGACACAGACTTAAAAAAAAAAATTCATCTTCAACTACATTCTAGTGTTAGGAAATGTTTATACAAATTATGGTTGGGTAATTGAATAAACAGAATGAAATATATCATTTGCAAGAGGTAAGTCATACAAGGTAGTGTATGGAAGAGTACTCTTGTAATTAAATAAATGCCAACTGCTTTATTGCAGTGTTCTTTTTTTTAAAATCTTTTTATTAGTACTAGCATTCCCCCCCCCCCCCCCCCCCCCCCATTTCAGTTTTGTAGAAATACAATTATTTCCTCATTGTAAAGAAAAGAAAATTCTGTTATGTATCCTTTGCTTCTAAAATGAAATCTGCCAGTTCCAAGTCAGGTTTTGATAAGAAATGTTCATTTCTCCTCCCCAACTTTAATTAAAAAATAAATACAGCTGGCCTTTATTACAGTTGACAAAACTTTCCAGTTAAATGTGTATAATAGATTTCCATTGTATTTGCAAGTACTTTAAAATATTGGAGGATACCAATTATTAGAAGGCAGGAAATCCTTTTGAAAGGTTATAGCATTTTACTTCAGGAATGAATCGGGAGTGGTTTTAATCTTTATATTTCAAAGGGATTATGTGATGTTCAGTTCTTGCTAAATGTCTGCAGTGGTGTGTTCCTATCGCTGTCCCAAAAGGTGGAGCAGTAAGGGCAAAGGTTACCAGTGCTTCTTCCATCTCATGAGTAGCTGCAGTTATGGGTAGTCCCAGTGACTCCGTAAATCAAAGGAGCTGTGAGAAGTTTGCTCAGGTGCTGGGGGCTGTCAGTGTTAGGGTTGGCCATTGCCATCTTGGAGCTGAGCCTGTTTCTCCTTGCTGCCTTCAGTTGTTGCAGGGTTGGGATTCTTCTCTTGATGCTTCTGTTTGGGCAGGACTTAAAAATTCAGTTTGAGTGTGCTGCAGAATTCAGGCACACCAAGGTACCTGCCTTCTCTGTGCCCTTGTCACTCCCTATTCAGCTCCCAAGGGTTGATTTTAAACCAGACCTGGTACACTGGTTAGGTAACACGTGGCCCCGTCCACCAGTGCTGCCGGGTGAGCTTATCACTGTGCCACTGGAGACAAATGCAAGCGTGGTGACAGCTGCCCCAAAACTGAAATTAATGGGGAATTGCACCCAGGTGTCATTTTACAGCTGCATTTCATTTCTGTGTAGGAGAGTAGCACCTAGTACCGAGTCACAGAATAATTACGAGTGAAACGGCAGGTGTGTGCCTGTTGGGAGTCGAGGTGTTTCTCTTGCAAAAAGCAGAGCAGGATTTTGCTGTGTCCAAACAGGAGTCAGAAATGAGAGAGGTGGCAGGTGAGGAAGCAGCTTAGTTGTGTAAATCTCTGCTGCTTTTTGTCAAGTGTGATGTTGTACTAGTTCAGTTTTCAGTGGGCTCAACTAGTTGCTTTCTGAGTTATGTTTTTACCTTCTAGGAACTTCTTTTTTCACTCAGTTTTTCTGAGCTGGTTAGGTTTCATTCAGTGGTGGTGTTATGGTTGTTCTTGAATTTAAGTATTTAGGATTTTTAGGTCCATAGAACTTAGAGAACTTTGAAATATGTCACACTAAAGAAAGCGAGCATCAGAAAATCAAACATTATTCCTGTCTTGCCTGAGAGCCTGAATTTTCTAATATTTAAATCATAGAAATATTGGTTTGATTGTGGCTTTATTTTATTCTTAGGTTAGATTTACATTAGTCTTGCAAACACTTTGTTGTATGATCAGCTTTACGCAGAGTTAGTTGCTATTCACACAAGGAAAGACACTTGTAGGATGAGGATTGAACCCCCGTGCACAAATAAATGCTATGCTTAGAACTATGTGCTGCTGCTTAGTGATGTCAGTGGCTTCCTGACTGATATAAGCGCAGCTGGCAGGGTTTCACTGGTTAGGTAGCAGAGCAGAAGTGTTGTTTAATCTGCTCATGACGCTTCTTTGTGACAACATGCAGATAAATAGACCCAGAACTTCACAGTGAAACAAATGCAAACAGAGAATTCATTCCACTGAATGTAAGATTTCAAACTTCTATAAATGGTTTTCCTCTTACTTTCAGAATCGTGAAACAAGAACAAATGTTTTGTGGTTTCATTTTACATCATCAGAGAAGGCTTGAATTGGCAGAACAAGGTACACTCTCCCCTGATTTTTTTAATGTGCACAAAGAAACTAGGAATTAAAACAAGGAAACAAACAACAAAACAACAACAACAAAACTCGAAAACAAGCCCAAGTTTGGAATATTACTCTTGTGTTAGATTAAAAGTGCCCAAGAGCCACTGAGACCTTTGGACTATTTTCTGCATAACATAGGAGTTACCAAGGAACTGGGTTTCTCAGTCATGTATTTGCAGAGTTGCAGAAATGAAAACAGTAAAAATAGTATCTGGCAGTGAATATGAAACATCTCTGCAGTGTCTTCCTCAGTTCCTAGAGCTGAGGAGTAAAAAGCAGGCAGGATTGTCTTGTGAGTCCATTCATCGATGGAGGACTGTATTTGACTGTGTTTTGTTGGAGTGGAGAATGTCCCTTGTTTAAATTTCTGCCAGAGCTGTTAGTTTAATTTAACACGTACTTGTTCCCATAGAAAATAAAACTTTGATCTGGCTTAAAAAACAGATTTTAGCAGTTATCTGCAAGTATCTGCAATCCCTGTTCAGGGATTCTGTCATTTATATTGTATGATATTCCTTGCATATGTATAGGGGTTTGTTGTGGCATTTTAGTGGTATTAAGGTCAGATACTCAAATGCAGCCTTAGGAAGAACATATGTCTTGTTTGTGCCTACTTATCTGAACAAAAAAGATAGTTATTCTTCAAATTATTTATAGGAATCTCCTAAACCTTATTTTCCTGTGCATGTGTGGAAAGGATACATTATAGGACCTGAAGGCTTTTTGAAAAAACACTTTTCCTAGAGTATGGGTCAGAGAAGTTTGAAAGAAAGTATATCTCAGTTGAGATGACTAGATATTGTATTTCAGTTAACAGACCTAGAGAAAAGTGGTTTAATTAACTTCTTATTCTGTTATGGAAAACAATGCACTGATTGCAATCCATAATATTTTGGCTCTCTTGCTTCTATGTTTTGGTGATGGTTGTTTCTGCCTGGGTTGTTTTTCTCTACTTGAGAATATTTGATATTTTCTGGGTGAGATATGGTATAATTATCAGCCTCAAAGCTTTTAGAAGTCTGACTTGATTTTTATTCTCAGATTCCTGTGGTCTGCTGACATTTTTCAGTGGTATTTCAAATAATGGCTTTTTTATGATGTCATTTTTGTCTCGTTCTGACAAAGTTCTGAGATGTAGCATAAAAATATTTTTGGAAGCAAACTGCTTTATTGGTATAGCACTTAAAAAAACAAAAAAACAAAAAAAAAACCAGGATCATATAATTGGAAAGCCATATAGCAACTGTGTGAAGTTCCAGGCGATATTTTATATTCATTATTCTGTGACCCAAATCCATTCTTGTGCTCTGTTGTGGATGACTGATAGTTCCTGATTTAATTTATCCATATTCTTTCACAAATTAGGATAAGCTTTGGATTTAATGTATTCTTTTGTACTATACTATGTAATAAGTATATCAAAGAGTACAGGAGACAGCAAAGATTATCAGATGCTAAAGCTCAGGAGAATTTGGAGCATTGTTAGAGAAATCTAGAAAATGTTTATGGATGCTGTTTGCAGTAAACAAAAAGAACAACCATTGCCCACCCCTCTTGACACACAGTTTTGAATTCAAACTTGAGGTGCTCTGTGCCACATTGAGTATTTGTATTTTGTGTGTGAAATATGATCAGAATTTTTTCAAATACCAGATATTTTGAAAACAAAATAGTGGAGTAGTTAAAACAGTATTTCTAATGAGAGCACATTATGTATGTACCTACTTAACCACTTTGGTCAATTTAGAATCTTTTCTTATACCTCGTAATGAAAGGTGGATCCGGAAGCCTGACTGAGTAGTGCTATTAACTGAAGTGTATATTAACACAGGGTGGACATATTAACTAGTCCCTTTTATTTATCTGTGGAAGGTTTAAGAATTCCTAGAGCATGAATTTAGCTTGGAGGCTTTTGTTTGCTCTTTTTTGTTCGGTTGATTTCTATCATCTACCTTTCAAGCAAGAAAATTAGGGCAGCAATTCATTTAAGAAAGGGAGCTTTGTTATTGGACTGAAGAACACAGTATGTGTCCTCTCCTTTTATCAGATTCCTCAAGAACTCAAATGTTGTTTTATGATTATTTATGTGGATGAAGCCAAGGACTTGTTAAATGAATGGATTGGAATGTGAACCTATAGGGCTGAGCAGATTTATTGACTGTTCTTCCAGTAATGCCCTTTACTACTGTCAGATGAAAATCTGATTAGTCCATTTTCCTCATTTACAGTGTTCTAAAAATTGAATTTATTTTATATGCTGTTGTCAATAAAATCTATTTTCATGTTCAACTGTACCTGAGTCACCTAAGAGCTTTTATTCTCCAGTATAATTTAGTTCATTGTATGTTTATCTTAAAAGCATGTGGAACTGAAGTTTCATATCTGTGTTCACGTTTTTTCTTACTGCCTATGTATTGAAATGTCACTGTGCAATTCTTGCCTTAATATTTTGATGCTCTTGCTTGTAGCACAGTCATATAAGTTTGCAGAGACTTCTAAGATTTTAAGCTAGAAAATACTTCATTAAGATACAGACCTGAAGGAGTTTTTTTATTTCTCTCAGTCACAGGGAGAGCAGCAATCTTCTTTAAGTACTTTCCAGCCTTTGATAAAGGCTTTGCCTTTTAAGGAGAGTTTTCTCTACGCTGTCACTAGCATGCCCTTACCTGTTACTGCATACAGTATGAAAAGCCAGTGTTTCTGTTAATCATTTTTAACACCAAAGAAGTAATTTTTTTTAAGTGACCGGAAGCTGGAGAGAAACAATTAGAAAAGGAAATGAGTTGTTGCTATGTTGCAAAGGAGGAAGGTAGTCACGCAGGGTGCAAAGCAAGAGGTTGAATGAGCATGTACAGAAACAGACAAACTGGGTTAACATCTCTTGCCACTGGCTGTTTAAAAATAGGAAAACAAAGTGCAGAAATACCATGGTGCAGACAAGGCAGTGATATCCTCTGGGCAAGGTGTAGCGTGTAGAAGAGTAAAGGAGGCACAGTGAAAGGTAAATACGTAGGAGGTAGAAGGGAGCAGAAGAATGGAGTGGTGCAAGAGGGGAGAAAAGCAGAGGCCCCACACTGAGGAAAAGACATCTGGTGAGAAATGAGTGGTTTCCTTGTGGCTGGAGGTGACCTCAGGAGGACAGAAAGTCCATGGGGCGAGGAGAGGGACAGTGCAGCAGCCACTGGTGCATGGGAAAGGCTGTGTGGCACTCTGGTGGTGGCTTAACTGAGGGTGCTTTCTATTTAGTTTATTTATTCACTGATGGAAGTGGAGGGACAAGCAACTATGTCCATGACAGAGAGTATCTTATTAATTGCAAAAGTAACAAAACAGTTATCAAAATAGTGCAGTGATGTTCTTGTCTGTGTAACATTCCAGTCTTGAAGCACATCTTGTGTAGTCTTGAAGCACATCTTGGTTTTTTTTTTCTTTTTTGTGGGAAGTAGTAAGTCTTACTGGATGGTGGTGGTCACAAGGCCATTTAGATCATTTATAGATCGTTTTAGATCATTATGCTCTTTAGATCATGACCTTGGACAGGTAACAGCACTGTTCTTGCCTCAGCTGCTCCTGTGTAAAGTGCAGATGAAAATGATGTCCAGTTTTGTAAGGGACTACTTTGTTTTTTGTCCAGCCATGCTGTTCACATTTTAAATTCCACATAACTTCTTAATTGTTGAATAAGCCATAGCATCCAGTTTTCAAGGAATCATTTGGAGGAACAATTAAACATTTTTGAATCTATGGTGATTACATATCCCATACAGTTTTGATTTTGTAGACATTAAAGAGTTAAGTACAAAGACTCCAGTAGAAAGAGGGACAGAAATGCAGAGGCTCTGTGACAGAGGGAAGCACTTCTGCCTGCTAAGAATGGACTATGAACAGCTTTGCCCCCCTGTTGATACTCACAGGCGTCGTTTTTTTGGTAACAATATGGAAAAAAATACACCACAAATTGCTTGAGTAAGAAGAAATGTGAAGATTTATGTCAGTTCTCTGTACCAGGCAGTAGATTAAGGAGACATGCAATATAGTATTAACATTGAAGAAAAGCAGAAACAAAAAATGAGGTCATTAACTAAACATCATGTGTATGGCAAGTATCCTCATGGTTGCTGTTATTCAGTGACAATGCAAAGATGAAAACATCCAGTCATTCATCTGTGCATTTCTTCCTTGTACTGTAGTGCTAGCTGGGAATTAAGTATCAGGTCTTCCTTGCTGTGGACATTGTGTGTGGATCCAGTAAGATACTTGCTCCCAAAAGTGCTTGAGGACTCAAAAAGCCACACACAATTTTGAAATTCTGTATGTAAATAACTGTTATGCCATTAGAGCATCAAGTGGACATATGGCTACATATTAAAATGTTATAAATGTGCTGCTATTAGAGTACCATGAGTTTTCCCGAGGCAGAAGTGGCGATGGCATTTTCTTAAGGAATCAATTTGTTAATGTGCAGAGAGTATATTGATCACTAATCTGTTGCGTCTTTTAGAGGAGATGAATTCTCAGACCCTTGTCCTCATGTGAATAACACTAAATGCCATGTGATGTTTTCCTTGACACTTTGATTATATGTAATTAAAGTTTATTATAGCCAGCAAGTTTAGAATATTCAGAATAATATATCAATTCTTTTTCTTTTTACAGAGGGAAACTAAAGGTCAGTTTCTCATAGATCACATCTGCAACTATTACAGCTTGCTGGAAAAAGACTATTTTGGCATTCGATATGTTGACCCTGAGAAGCAGAGGGTATGTATATAAACTCTGACTACGTTTGCTTTTAACTAATGCTAACTTGATTTTTTTTCAACAAACAGAATAGTTCTAATGCAAAGTTATGTATCTCTGATGGATTATACTCCGACCATAATCCATAGAGATTCCTGAAGTAGCATTATTAGATTATTTTTTCCCTCAGTTCATGTATTTAGTTTCAGGTAAATTGATGTATTCTGATCTGTGTAATTCTCCCGGGTACTGAACGTAGAAAAGATTTATAGACATGACTCAGGGTAGCTCTAGGCTATGGCAGTGCACTGGAATTTGGGGATTCTCTCTTTCTTTAAAAAAAGAATATGTTTCCTGGGACAGGTAGGCAGGAATCCTGTTGAGCTTAATAGATAAACAGTCATTCTAGGTTGCGGGGAGTTCTTCAGGTTAGTTCTGTCTGTGAGCATCCTTATATTTGCAGAGTAAATTCTACAGGCCTCTGCTCACAGTAGTTATGTGGACAGTGAATTGTCTTCTCTCCTAGGAGGAAGGTCGTCCTTCAGGTTGTGTTCTATAGGTGCTTTGCTACAGCCACTCCCTTTTTGGTTTCAGATGAATTTTACTGTGTGACAGTGGGAAGGGATGGTCAACACAGGGAGCCAACAGTGAAACTCAGAAGTGCTTCTTCCGTCTGTGATTCTGCTGGTCTCTGGTTTAAGATTTAAATAGGACTTTGCATATGGAGGGCATATAATGGCATTTAATCTGTGGATTCACTGCTATGATTGAGGAAGAGAAACACATTTTTTTGGGTATCTCTTGCTATACCCAAATTAGTTGTCTCAAAAATCACTGGAATCAGCACTCTCTTCTCAGACTTACGGAACTGGAATTGCTTTGCAAAGCTGCAACAGGTAATTTCCACTACATTCTCATTTTAAAATTAAAAAAATTGCAGAATAATTAGCTATTGTTTTGCCCAGTGTACTTGATCATTCATGATCAGTAAAATTATAGAGGTTTTAACCTGGTTGGAATTGACTGAAAATGTAGGTGGACTGCTGGATTAAACAATAATTAGGTAGGACTTAATGAGTAGTTATTTCTGTTAGTTCTTTCTCTGACAGTCATTCAAAAATTGCTGTGGTAAAGTTTATTTTACTGAACAGCATAGAGGGGTGATTTTAGTAAAAACATTAACTTTTTTTGGCAGACTACTGCAAAAAATAATGGTGCACTGGAGAAAACCAAAAGTTACTCTGATGTGCCTATTATATCATATATTATACAGTTTGCCTTTTTATCAAGGAAATGCTGGAGTACCCTATCCTTGTTGGCTGTACAATTGCCCGTTTACATCTTACAGTATAGTTAATTCTGTGTAATGTTAATGAAAGATTATATTTTATACTGAAGCTTAAGTTTGCTCTTGGCTGCTAGTGAAATATTGAGAAAACTCTGAACGTTCTTACCCCCCAAAAAATCTTATGTTCTCATTTCACTTTCTATTCAGTGCCTGAGAATACTGTGGCCGTCTTGTGTCATAGTATGTTTTATATCAGCTGGCCCTCTCTTCAGCTGAATTTTGTTAAGCAAAGTTCTCAATCCTACGTTTTCTATATGTGTGTTTTTGAATGCTGATTTATAATTACTCCAAAGTTTTAAAGCATATTTATAACTTCTCTAATTAGGTATTAGTTCTTGATTTTAAATTCTCTTATGAATTAGGACATGAATGGCATTAAATTATGTGGGACATTGCTTAAAACAGACTTAAATTCCCTGGATGATGAGTTGAAAGCAGCATACACTTTTCTTTTAGGTTTATTACAACTCATGAAAATAAGTTGTTTTCAAATACACTATCTTCTGTTGTCCCTTCTTTGTGCTGTTCTGTTGCATTTCTAGACATTTATGTACATAATGCTTCCCCTCAGAACAGATGTTTACTTGCAACAAACCCTGTCCTAAGAACTAGAATGAGACAAGTGTTATAGTAAAGAAATACTGGTTTTATGACATCTAGGTCTCTTTGAATCTGTGATCTTGCTGTGGTTTGCTTACCTGAGTTTTATCTCTGTATCAGATACACAAGTACCTCCCAGCTGGATGCAGGAAAACTGTGAAACTATTATTGCATTTTTTTTCTCCCATCAATAGAAGACTATTCTGATCTTTGTCTGATCTTAAACACATGCTAACCAACAGTCTCCAGTACTATCACAGGCATGGTACATTATGAATAAGTATGCTGGGGCCCAAGCATTGTAGCTAGATGAAGTTGATCAGCAACTGGATCAGTAGAAAACTAGAAGAAATCACAGTATTGAAATGATGAGGTTAAGTAATGATTCTACCCATGGTTTTATATTTTGGTAGTTGTGAGTTTAGCTTGCTGAAATCAAAAACAAATCAAAACAAAAAAAATACTCTTCTGTAATTGCAAAGTTTGGTTGTTGAAGTATGTGGTTAAAGAGCTAAGCTGCAGCAAGTAAAAGATATAGTTCAGTAAAGATCTGTAAGTGCAATTCACTGTGTGTCTTGCTTGAAAACAAAAGATCCATTTGTAGTTTGTTTAAAAAGAGCTTCTTTCTAAAGTTAGATTTGGTGATTTGACTGAGAACAATTGCTTTGAAGGGAGATGATAATTCATCCTAAACCCAACTCTGAACTTGTGTGGAATTTGCTGCTGTGTCTGAATGCACATAAGTCTATTGGGCAAGATAGGATTTATCCCAGGGTACTGAAAAAGCTGGCAGATACCATCATGAGATGTCTCTCATCTGTCAGTGGTCTTGGGAATCTGGGGAGGTCCCAGTCAACTGGAAGCTGGCAACTGTTGTCCAGATACTCAAGAAGATTAAGCAAGAAGACCTGGTAATCACAGGCCTGTCAGTCTCACTTCAGTGATTGCAATGTCTTTCAAGTGTTTGTCACTATCTTCCAGAATAATCTTCTTCATAGTTTTAGCAGTCATTGGTCATAGCCAGCATGGGTTCATGAGGAGAAAGTCCTGCTTAACTTAATTTTCTTTTACAACAAGTTTACCCACCTAGTTGACCAGGGGAATCTATCTGATGTAATCTTTTTGTATTTTTACCAAAGCTTTCAATATCTCACAGTATCTTTCTGGGCAAAATGTCCAGCATACAGCTAGACAAATAAATAATATGATGGGTGAACAGTTGGCTAATGGGTTGAGCTCAAAGGGTTATAATAAATGGGGTCACATCAGGCTGGCTGCCAGTCACTAGTGGGATTCCCAGGGCTCCATGTTGGGAATAGTTCTCATCATTTTTTTTTGTGAATGATCTGGATGGAAGAGGTGAATACACACTAAGTTTGCAGATGATGCTAAATTGGGAGGAGCTGTTGACTCCCTTGGGGATAAAGAGGCCTTGCAGAGAGATCTTGACAGACCCAGAGGACAGAGTGGTCACTAACTGTGTGAAACTTAACAGGTGCCGGACAGGGCAACCCTGGCTATATGCACAGACTGGGGGTTGAGAAGCTGGAGAGCAGCTCTGTGGAAAGGTATGGGGGGGTTCTGGTTGCTGGCAAGTTGAACATGAGCCAGCAGTGTGCCCTGGCAGCCAGGAGGGCCAACTGTACCCTGGGGTGCATCAGGCACGACATTTCCAGTCGGTCAAGGGAAGGAATTGTCCAGCTCTGCTCTGTGCTGGTGTGGCTTCAACTTGAGTGCTGTGTGCAGTTTGGGGCACCATAATAGAAGGTGGACAAAACTATTAAGAGAGTGTCGCTTGGTTTGTTCATCTTAGCGAAGAGTGGACTGAGGGGAGACCTCATGGAGGCCTACAGCTTCCTCATGAGGAGGAGTGGAGCATGAGTCGGACTCAGTCATCTTTGTGGGTCCCTTCCAAGTCGGGATATTCTATGATTTGGAGAGTTTAACAATGTGTGTGACAATATACATGCCCCAAAGGAAAAGAAGTATAGGACAATGAATAAAATGAGCATTGCCTGGTCTGTTTTTGGCAATATGCCACCAGCATGATGTAGCAATGATAAAAGCAAACACAGTCTGTTCCTTAGGATTGTATTTTCAGGAATGTATTAATGTAATTACATCCTAATGAGGCCTCAGCTATTCTGATCTAGCTTGTCTGCTTTCAAGAATGATTAATTTAAATAAAGCAGGAGGAGTATTTGTATGATCAAGAGAATGGAAAGCTTTTTTTAGACAATATTAGGAAGGGCATAACCTATTTAGTTCACCAAAACAAAGGATAAGAGGATATGGTTCTGTGCGCATCAGAATATAAAGCAGAGGAAAAAGAAAGTTTCAGGAAGAGAGTTTGTTTCTCATTTAAGCCAGCTGTCAGCACATCTGGAAAAACCTAATGGGAGCAATGGGGCAAAAATTTTAACTATTTTTTTTTTTTTAAGTATTTTAAGATCTCTATCACTTTATTGAAGGTGTTTGTATTAGAGATCAACAGGAACAGAAGCTAGGCACTAGATTCTGAAGTGTATTTAAAAGAATTTTTTTTAAAAGCTAAAACAAGAAAACAATATTTTTAGGAGAGTTACTAAGAACACTGAAGATAAGGCAAGGAATGGTACAGTGCTGTCTGCCAAGGCTGAGGAGAACATCTACGCTGTTCCAGGGAGTACTGCTGATGTAGGAGCACACCAGAAATGCTTGTATACCAACATAAAGCAGCATGAGGAATGACTGGTATGAACTGGAAGCGTTGGTCCTTTCCCAGAGCTATGATATCACTGGTATTAACGAGACTTGGTGGAATGCATCCCGTGACTGGAGTGCTGGGATGGAGGCCTATCAGGAGCCTTTAGGAGGGATAGGCAGGGCAGGCAAGGTGGAGGTGTTGCACTGTGTGTATGGTAGAGGTTAGATTGTACAGCCGTTGAAGATAGGTGTGATGCAGTAGAGAGCTGCTGGATGAGGATTAAGGGGATGGATAGCAAAGCTGATGTCATGGTGGGTGTCTACTATTGATTGCCCGCACAGGTGAGTTATTCTATAGGCTATTAGGAGAAATCTCTGGATCAGTAGCCCTTGTCCTTATGGGGATCTCAACTTCCTAGACATAGACAGGGAATATTTTAATGCTGTGATAAGCAAATCTAGGACATTTCTAAAGAATGTTGAAGATAACTTACTGTCACGAGTACTTAGTGAGCAAAGTAGGAAAGATGCCCTCCTGGACCTGTTGTTTGAGAACAGAGAAGGCCTTGGGAGAGATGTGGTGGTAGGTGGCTGTCATGGCAACAGTGATCATGAAATAGTTGAGTTAAATTTTTTTTTTTTGGTGTAATAAGAAAAATCATCAGAAAGGGTTGACATCCTGGATTTTAAGATAGCAAATTTTAACCTGCTCCCAGAGCTAGTTAGTAGTATCCCTTGGGAATCTGCTTGAGAGAGCTTAGGGGTCCATAAGAGTTGGTCATTTTTTAAGAACCACCTTTTAAAAGCATGGGAACAGGCACTCCCATTGTGTTGGAAGTGATGAAGACTGGCTTGGCTGTACAGAGAACTCCTTGTAGAGCTTGGCCAGAAAAACAAACAAACAAAAACAAAACCCAAACAACCAAACAACCAAACAACCAAAAAACCAAAAACAAAACAAACAAACAAAACACCAGATGATCTCTGGAAACAAGATCAGGCTTCACAGGGAGATTATTGTGGTGGTTCTATCCTGCTGGAAAGCCGAACTCCACCACAACCACTCCCTCACTCCACCTCCTCACAGGAAAAGAGTTAGAAAGTACAATGAGAAGGGCTCACAGGTTGAGAAAAAGATAGGGAGATCACTCACTGATTATCGTCATGGGCATAACAGGCTCAGCATAGGGAGGTTAAAATAAGTTATTGCCTATTACTAACAGACTAGAGCAGTAAAAAAGTAAAAACAAACTAAAAACCACCTTCCTCCCATCCATCCTCTTCTACCTCCTCCCCCTGAGCAGTGCAGGGGAACGGGGAATGGGGGCTGCGGTCAATCCCTAACGCTGTGTCTTCGTCACTCCTTCATGGTCACTCTCTGCCCATGCTCCACTTGGGGTCCCTCCCACAGGATGCCGTCCTTCCTGAACTGAGCCTGTGGGGGCTGCCCAGAGGCAGCAGCTTTTCAAGCACTGCTCCCACATGGCTCCGTACCATGGGGTCCATCCCCCAGGAGCAAACTGCTCCAGCACGGGTCCCCCATGGGTGGCAGCTCCCCCCAGACCCCCTGCTCCTGCGTGGGCTCCTCTCCACGGGCTGCAGCTCCGGCCTGGGGCCTGCTCCTGCGGGGGCTCTCCATGGGCCGCAGCCTCCTCCAGGCCACCTCCACCTGCTCCACCGGGGGCTCCTCCATGGGCTGCAGCGTGGAGATCTGCTCCGTGTGGGACCCATGGGCTGCAGGGGGACAGCCTGCTCCACCAGGGGCCTGTCCACAGGCCGCAGGGGAACTGCTGCTGCGTGCCTGGAGCACCTCCTGCCCTCCTTCTGCACTGACCTTGGGGGCTGCAGGGCTGGTTCTCACTCCTTGCTCTCCCAGCTGCTATTGCGAAGCATTTTTTTTCCCTTTTTTCAGTATGCTGTCCCAGAGGCCCAACCAGTGCCTCTCTCTGGCTTGGCTCTGGCCAG
Organism: Cygnus olor; assembly: GCF_009769625.2. NCBI lineage: Eukaryota > Metazoa > Chordata > Aves > Anseriformes > Anatidae > Cygnus > Cygnus olor. Next base: position 41,990,053 of record NC_049198.1, on the reverse strand, counting down.
CAGTGGGTCCCTTTTGGAGCCATCTGGAGCTGGCTCTGCTGTGACAATGGGCAGCTGCTGGTCTCTGCTAACAGATGCCACCACTGCAACCCCTCACTATCAAAACCTTGCCATGTAAAACCAATACAATTACAGAACTGCAGTTAACATTTGTAGGGAGAAAACAAGAAAAGCTGAAGTTTAGCTTGAGTTAACATTGGCCAATGTGGTGTCAGACAACAAAAAAGGCTTTTTAAGTATTTCAATTGCAAGAGGAGGTCAAAGGAAATCATTGGATTGATACTTGATAAAGATGGTCACCGAACAAATAGGGATAAGGAAAAGTTTGCCTCAGTTTTTAATATTAACGATAGATCTTGGGCTGCCTGGTCATCTGAGTTGGAGGACTGGGGCAGCAATGACTTCACATTTGTGGCCACTGAAATTGTAAGGGACCAGTTTTATCAGTTGAATGTTCATAAGTCCGGGGAACCTGACAGGATTTGCTCCAGAGTACTGACGGAATTAGCAGATGTTATCTGCTATCTGAACCCTCTTAACAATTTACCAGAAGTCTAGGGAAGTCTGGAAGCAGGCCAGTGTCATTCCAACCTACAAAAAGGGCATGAGAGAAGACCCAGGAAACTACAGGCTTGTTAGTCTAACCTCAATCCTTGGAAAAGTTATGGATAAGTTTATCCTGGGTGATGCTGAAAGGCATTTGAATAACAATACTATTATCAGGCATAGTCAATGTGTGCTCATGAAGGGAAAGTCCTGCCTTAGTGATTCAACCTCCTTGTGTGATAAGGTCATCCACTTAGTGGATGAAGGGAAGGCAGTAGATGTAATCTTTCTGGACTTTAATAAGGCCTTTGATAATAGTCCTTACAACATCCTTCTGGAGAAATTGTCCAACTTTGAGATGAACAGGTTCATGCTATGCAGGTGGATGAACGGACTGAATGGTAGCACTCAAAGTGTTGTAGTGAATGGGGCTAAAACCTGGCTGATGGCCAGTCACTAGTGGTGTTCCCACAGAGCTCAATTCTAGGGCATGTTCTGTTCAGCATTTTTTATCAATGATCTAGATGCTGGAGTGGAATGTCTCCTTAGCAAGTCTGCTGATGATAGTAAACTAGGAGGTGCTGTTGGCTCTGTGGAAGGACAAGAGGCCTTGCAGAGAGATCTAGATAGATTCAAGCATTGAGCAATCATCAACAGCACGAAGATCAACAAAAGTAAATGCCAGGTGTTGCACCTGGGACAGAGTAATGCTGGATACCAGTACAAACTGGGAAATGATTGGCTGGAGAGCAGCTCAGCAGAAAGAGATCTGGGGGTGCTGCTTGACAGTAGGCACAACACGAGCCAGCAGCGTGCCCAGGCAGCCAAGAGGGCAAACCGCTTTTTGGGGTGCATTAAACACAGCACAGCCAGTTGGTCAAGAGAGGTGATTCCCCCACTATGTTTAATGTTATTGTGGCCTTACCTTGAGTATTGTGTGCAGTTCTGTGCTCCGCAGTATAAAAAGGATATTAAGATACTTGAAAACGTGCAGAGGAGGGCAACAAAATGGGTAAAGGCTCTGGAAGGTATGGCTGATGAAGAGAGGCTCAGGGTGCTTGGGTGGTTTAGTTTGAAGAAAAGGAAGCTGAGAGGTGATTTATTGCTCTCTGCAACTTCCTGGGGAGGGGAAGTTGATAGGGAGCTGCTGGTTTCTTCTCCCTGGTTACCAATGATAGAGTGTGTAGGAATGGCACAAAACTGTGCCAAGGGAGGTTCAGACTGCACAGTAGGAGAAATTTCTTTTCTGTGGGGATCGTCAGACACTGGAACAAGCTTCCTAGCGAGGTGGTTGATGCCCCTTTCCTGCAAGTGTTCAGGAGGCATTTGGGCAGTGCCCTCGATAACATGCTGTAATGTTTGGTTAGCCCTGAAGTGGGCAGGCAGTTGGACTTGATTTTTGAAGGTCACTTCCAGCTGAACTATTCTTCTTCCCTACTATTAATGATTCTGATGAATGTAGCATAAAATACCTGTTGCTTTGTTCATTTGTCTTGGAAGTGTAATTGCCTCTGTTGTAGTGTATAACACTGCACAGTCTCTGTGTTTGCATGCAAAGGACTGTATCTGTGGTTCCAGAAGAAAATGACAAAATCATGCATTTGATTCTAATGATTTGTTCTGGATTGGCTCTTTGCATAACTAAGCTATATGAAATAATAGTATATATACAAGTGTATACTGCTGTCTGAATGTGAGCCAGCAGTGTGTTCAGGTGGCCCAAAAGGGCAATGGCTTCCTGGCTAGTATCAGAAATAGTGTGGCCAACAGCACTAGGGAAGAGGTTGTCTACTTGTATGCAGTACTGCTGAGACCACACCTTGAATATTGTGCTTAATTTTGGGCCCCTCACTGTAAAAAGGATATTAAGTTGCTTGAGCCTGTGCAGAGAAGCTGGTGAAGGGACTTCAAAAAAACAAAACAACAACAAAAAAACAACCAACCAACCAAAACCAAAAGAACAACTTACGGGGAGTGACTGGTGAAACTGGGGTTGTTTAGTCTGGAGAAGAGGAGGCTGAGGGGATACCTCATTGCTCTCTACAACTACCTGAAGGGAAGTTGCAGCAAGGAGGATATCAGTCTCTCTTCTGAGGTCCCAAGTGATAAGGCGCAAGAAAATTATCTCAGGGAAGGTTTAGCTTGGATATTAGGAAATATTTCTTCACAGAGAGATTGATCAGGCATTGGAGTGGGCTGCACAAGGAAGTGGGGGAGTAGCCATCCTTTGAGATGTTTCAGAGGTGTGTGGATGTGGCATTGAGAAACATGGTTTAGTGATGGGACTTGGTAGGCCAAGTTGACAGTTGGACTTGATGATTTTGAAGGTCATTTCCAACATAGATGATTCTATGATTCTATAAATATTATGTAAAATTTTTTTACTGTTGAAATTTAGTCTACCAGTCATGTCTACCTCCCTTTTATTTGTTCGTAATATTCTGTGACAAGGTTGTCGAATTGCTCCAAAAGCTCATTTGCAGTCCCATTGAAGTAGCTCAAGCAGGGAAAAATACCAGCTTTTATTCATCCTAGATGTCTTCTTTCAGAATATTGTACCAAAACGTAAATTTTGACTTAGGAGTGTTGAAGCTCTTGACTGAGTTTGAGAATTTAAAAAATAAAATGTTTCAATATTTCTGATTAGAACACTCAGAACTTTTGGCTATTGAGCTAATCATCTTAAATTGAAAGGAAATGTTGACTTTTGGGAATGTTTCCACAACTATGTTGTGGAAACAGTTTTTGTTTTTATAATTATTTTTCAAGTAAGTTATAAGGTATACTACTTTCCCCCTTCCTTCCCTCCCCATTTAATAATGACTCCTTCTGTATAAGTTAATGTATGTGAATATTTTAGGCGTATTTGATCTATGTAAAAAGTTTCTGTAGGTTTCTATTCCAAGCAAAAAAGAAACCCTGGAAGACATTCTTGGCTGAATGCAGCGTGGTAGCTTTTTGTAGGTCTTTGGATGTACAAAAAAGGAATGATGCCAGTGACCGCAAGTTGAACTAGTAGTTAAAAGACTGTTGGTTCTACTCCATCTCTGCTGTTTTATCTTCTAGTGCCACACTTGGATGTCCCTTTGGGGAAACTGCACCTTAGAGTATCTTCGGAAAAGCCAGGTTTATACTAAAAGTTTGTGGTAAATTGCAATACGCCATTTTATGTCTAATTGCACTATAGTAGGAACTAATGAGTTCTTAGTGTTCGTAAGTCAACTGTTGAATTTTTATTCTGTATTCCTGGGGAAACTAGGTATATGGCATCACCTTGTTTTCTCCCTGATTCTCTACTGTAGTAACTTTTGAAGCCAGTTTCAGTCAAGTCTGGCTGAGGATATAAGTCTCAAACATTAAGTTCCCATAAGATTTCACAAAGATGAGCTGCCATATCTGTGAGTAAAACCCTGTTTTTCTTCTTACTAAGTGAAACGCTGCAGTACAAACAGGTCCCATAGGGAATCTAAAGAGAGTGGGGAGAGACACTGTGAGAACCCACGGATCTTCATTTGGAACTTATACGTTTTTTAGGCATAAGTGGAGACATACCTGGAAGATGTGTTACTGACTCTGCTGCTCAAGGAACTATGTATTGATACTTTTTCTTTGTTTTACCTATTATATTGAGGTCAGTTATCACACTCTCACCCTTGAGGATATACAGCATGGCTAATTCTGTGCCAGAGGCCCCAGGTTAACACAGCACCTGTTTTGCATCATTTGGGCTGGTAGGAGATGGGGCTAAGGTGAAATAATGCACCTACTCTTCAGCAGCTCTGGCTAGAGGGAGGGTTCTTGTTGAGGGAGGCCACTGGTTTTCAGAAGGATGGAGGACTGGACCGAAGGAATATGGTAGTGTGATGAAATCTTTTCTTTAAATCTCTTTAGGAGAGCATCTGAGCAGGTTTAAAGTTGGAAATGTGCAAAATTAAACTGGTGTTTTTTTTGTTTGTTTTATTTTTATATTTTTTGTTGGTGGTAGCTAGGTAAAAACACCTTGGAGTTGTCTAAGGGGTAGATTGGAAGAGTTAGGTGTTATGAAAAGCCTTTGTTAGGACCCTATAGCAGCTGTGAAATCTCACCGTTTGCTGTAGGAGTGTTTGAGACTGTAGTCACCCTGAAGCATTAAGGTACTTTCTCATCTGAACAGGCTGCCGGGTTGAGTGGGAACAGTGTAGTGTGTAGTAGTTCTAGCTCTGCAAGTGTATGCCTGACAGTATGAAAACAGAGCCTTTAACTCAGAGAAATTGTTGTGTCAATACACTCCCACTAACAGAGCAGATCTGAAGCAGTGGCTGTGACTACAGTGGGATTTTCTGACTTCCCCAGAGCCTGGAGCCTGTCTCTGTGTATTGTTAAAAAGACGACACTGTGCACTACTGTCTTGCTGGTACTCCTGTCCCTTAGAAAACTGTCACAAATCCAATCTTCTTTTTGCTTTCAAGCTTAGAAGCACTGAAAACTGATAAACACATCTTTACACAGGCAGTTGTCTGACAGATTATATGCTTATTTCACTAGCAAGGCTCCCGGAGAATCCCTTTTGTATTCTAGGGTACATCACATGTAATGGACCTGGACAGAGCATTTGTTTAATCTTACAGCCCAAGTTGTTCAGCATTGTCTCAGTATTTACTAATGAAGGAAATTGGAGACTTCTGTCCTTGAGTAATAGATTTTTTTTATCATGAAGTAACAGTTCTGTTTTTAATGGGGCATGTACATGAAGTGTACAGCAATGCCTCATCAGAGAGACTTTTTGAAAGAGTCAGCAAGTCTTGGGCACAGTTGATCTCTGCTTTAACAGCAGAGATGTTTTTCAAGTTGTGCGCTTAGTTCCATGTGAGGGTGGTGAAAGTTGACGGAAGGAGAAAACAATCAATTTCCAACCTCAGTTTAACAAAGCTACATCTTTGCATAATGACTTGTAAGACTCCATACACCTACAGAAAGAGAACTGAGACTTCTCCAGTTTCTTTGAAGGGGTAGAGCAGAAGTATTACAGACTGAATGCTAAACTGCCACAGCCATAGGTTAATTAAAAATTTAATGCTCCTCTATGTATATGAATACTCTGTACAGAGTTATCACAAAAAATTGTGCTTTTGCATGAAGTCTTGATGTGGTATTGCTCAGTGTGTACAGTAAGGTCGTGCTGTTTCAAAAAATATAGTAGAAGTAGAAAAGGATCAGAGGAGGCCATGAGAATGACATAAAGGCTTTCATGCAAAGGGAGGTGGATTAGACTAGGATAATTTGGCCAGGAAAAGAGGTAATAGGTTGAGTAGAAGATACAATATAAAATGGCTTGGAGAGGATGACAAGGGAAACATTGCTAGGTAATTCTTAGAACTAAAGGCACTTAAAGTCATGAATAATTGATGTACTAAAACACTTTTTAAAAATTACTGCATCTAGCCATAACATTTGTTGTTGTAAATGCCAAAAATACCAAAAAAATATGTTGAAAAATAAATGTTCAGATAAATTGGTGAAAGCCTGCAAAGACTAACAAATAAACGGAGGCTAATGTAAAGGATGCTGCTGGACAACAAGCCCAGTGAATAATACAGCAACTGCTCTTGTTCTTTTTCTAAGCGTTTGCTTCAGGCCATTTTCAGGGATAGAGTGATGAGTTACATGGGCGCTTGTTTTTAGCAGTAGAGGTGTATTTGTGAACAGTAAACAATTTTTTGCACAAGTAGAAAAAACAGTGTGAATATACACACACTTAATCCAGCACTAATGCTGCTAACTGAAATGTCTTTGATTTGTAACCTTGTAAACCGAAAAATTGTGCAGGCTGGTCTGATAAAAATAAAGATCGTTCTTCCATCAGTTGTGAAGCTGATGGCTGCGAGAGCGTGGCGGCTCCATGCATACATCAATAAGTGCAGATTTTAGGACCAGATGTTCAGCTGATATAGAGGTTATGAATCAGTTGAGCTACTCTAACTTAGAGCATTGAACAGTCTCTGAAAATGCCAGTGTGTTTGGAATAACAGAGTAAGAATTTGGAAATTTGTTTAATAAATTCCAGCCTGGAGTTGTACAAATGTCGCTTCTGTTCCAGTGTGTGGTAGTGTTTCTGGACCAGATTCATTTTTGTGTTGGTGACGTCTGTTTCTTTTTGCTTAGTACACTGCCAACTAGGGTCATTGCCCTAATATCAGAACAGTAGAGAGGAGCAGCTCCTTTACTGCAACAGAACAGTATTGATATTCTTGTTTTAGATATTCCTGAAGGCGTGAAAAAATGGTGTCAGCCCCAGGGCATGAAGAAAGAGACATGCAGGTGCCATGGGTCATTTGTCTGCTATAGAGCAGGCACCAAATTAATTTCGCCTGTCTGAGCTGCCATTAGCTTTGGATACTGTTACTATTTTTTTGAGCCTAAATTTTGACAGGCAGTGACCTGGTGCAAGTCACTGCCTTGAGGCTAAAGCAAATTGATTTTGCTTTCCCTTTTTATTAAAGGGGAAGGGTAGGTATTCATTTTAAAGATTAATACAGGGATGAGGTTTAAATAGAATTAATTTTGTTATTTTTTTAGCAGTGTTTTCATGCATCTCTCCATTTTCCTGCTCTCTTCTGTTCCTTAAAATCTTCAATCAAATCCTTCCTTGGCCAGATTATTGTGATATCTGCCGGCTCTTCTCATTCTTTCACTGTATGCACATGTGAGTACCTGACTGGGTATTGCTTGCTGAAGACAATTTAAATATTAATGGCATTTCACCACTTCTGGTTGTCCCTTCATTACCATTCCTCTTGCAAGCACAGAGACTAGATCAAAAACCTCGTGTTGAGTCCCTGAGTTCATTGCCCTTACGGTTGGTCAGGTCCCAAGCGCCTGGCTTGGGAATTGTTTAGGAGCTTAGCTTTGTTTTAGGCCAGGCTTGCACAGAAGTCTGTAGGAAGTGGAGATGGAGCACACATCTTTGCATTGTAGAGTGTCTGTCACTGCGTGGAGGAAGAGCAATATGGGGATTATAATGAGACCTGACCCCTTACAAGGACTGTGAGAATAGGTACAGAATATTGTGTGCTCTTTTCTTCCCGCTTTTTATTCTAAAAGCCTTGTCCCTGTGCTGTACTGAGACCAAACTCAGTCTTGCCTGAGCTTTGCAGTGGATGACTGCATTTGAAGCAGGTTGCTGGCTGCAGTATCTTTTCCAGAAGCACATCAGTGTTTGGAGAGTTAAATCGACTTACTAGAATGGAGCATTTACCCTTGTGTGGTGTCCTTGCTTATCCTGAGCTTTTGCAGTGGAAACTGGTAGCACATCAGCTACTCAGCATTCCTGGGTAAGCAGGCACACACCTGGCCACGCTAATGATTACTCAGTGCCACTTAAATGCTGATCAGAAGTGAGGGCTGTATTTACAAAGTAAAAATTGCTCTAGTCTGAAGCACAGCTTGCAGTTGCAATGAACCCTTAGTGAGAGAGCCTGTAGTTACTGAAGGACAGAGCCAGAAGACAATTTTAAGGGTATTTTAGGATCTCAAGACCAAAGGTGGTTATCTGTAGTATTTTGCTTACTCACCATTGGCACTTGAACCATGAAGAGTCAGTAGCTATCCTTGTGACTGATCTTCAAGACCTCTAAGCGACTTGCTCTCTGCCTTCTGCTTATGCAAGGACATCTGGCTGACCATCCAGATACCCAGCTCCCACCCAAACTCCTTTCAGCACAAGAGACTAGAAGTTGTCAGTGTGGAGCATGAATCTCCACACAAGGGCCTTGGTAATAGATGTTAGTTGGATTAGGATCAAAGTCTTTTCTTCAGTGCTGGTGATGACCAGGTTGTCCCTCTCAGAAACAGGAGGCTCAGCCCCTGAAGGAATGATTTATGATCTTTATTAAGGACTATCCTGTATAAAGCCAAGCTAGTGTGAGGGCATATGCGATTGTCCAATTAAAGCAGCCTGTATGGACCGTGGTGAAATTCATCAGGCAAAAATGAAGCTCTGTAAGATTTTTTTTGTTGTTCCTAGTTTGTGCATTTTATTAGATGGAGAGAAATTAAATTCTTATCTAGAGTTCCAGGCTTAAGTCTGGTTTATGTTGTGCATCTCTTTTATTTGTCCTGTTAGGTGTTAACCTTACAGGAGAGTTTGAAACACTTGTGGTCTGTTCCCACAAGACAATGTGGCATACTGTAGTAATGAAACTTTTTTATAATTGAAGATCTAAAATACTTTAAAAATTTTGCCTAAAAAGCTAATTCAAAATGAAACATTGTATTTTCCTTTCAGGTGTGTTTTTTTCTTTTCCAGTAAAAATGTGAAAAACAAACCCCACACATTTGAAACATAAAGACATTTTGCAATGACAAATGCTTTTCAATTGAAAATTGCTGCAGAAAACCTTGCATGAATTCATAGGAACCTTAATCTGGTCCTAGCTATAACAGCTAATTAATCTTGGAATAAATATAGCATGAATATAGTAGAGAGGAGGCACAGTTATTAATTATTAATAGTTAACACTGTAAGACTGGAAGATAAGTACTCAGGGGAAAATCTTTCCTAAAAATCAAATTGAAATATGCAAACAATATAGGGGTGGCTATTTTCAGAAGTACTAGCAGTGACTAGGTGTCTTTCTTCCCCTGACACTCAGACAGTACTTGGCACCTAATTGCTGTGTCTTTGAAAATCTTCACAAATTATAAAGTAACTGCTTAGTTTTCTGGGAAATTCAGTTGAATCGCCTACATGTTTGCACCAACAGAAGGTCACCGCGGAAATCTGAGCTTCTAAAAACTGCCTGTCAGTTCTCTGACCTGCAAGTGAAAGTCTAGGCTGCTTAATTGCTTGTTTCTTTTCTATCCATTTTTAACCCATGAAAATCAGGTCTTGGTGAAACATCTGTTTGCTTCTGGACACATGAGCTAAATCTGCATTCCTGGGAGTTTGGTGCATGAGGCATTTGATCCATGTTTGCACAGCCTATTTTATGTGGTGCTCAGGGTTATTTTTCAGTCCCTGCTCCATTCACTTCTTGCCTTCCTTAATTAAATAAAGAAGATAATTGGATTAATTGTTCTGTCCAGTTTGCCCTTTTTCACTATTCATATGATGAATCGTGAGGGTTTCATATTTGCATTTTTTTTTTTTTTTTTTGCCTTTGCTTTTTGTTCGAATAGGTAATTGACTTTTTCAAATATCTATAAAAGCTGACCTGGTCTGTGCTGGTATTTCAGCTTGGCCTTTCAAAGGGAAATATCAAGCAAATTGTGTCCTGCTCGTGCTAGATGAAAATAATGAAATACCTCTTAACTCTTAGCTCCCTGGGAACAGCACAGGACTGCACCTTGTCCAAGTTCCTCTTTTCTGTCTGAGTCTTCAGCTAGAACTGTCTGTATCCTGGTGGAGGTGAGGTGGGCATGTGAATAGGTTAAGGAAAGTAAATTTGCGTATCCGTGTGACTTTACTGGTATCCTGTCTGTTAATTAATGCTGGATTATATATCTATAAAGTACTGCAGACTGCAGCAGATTTCTTGAATTACTTTACCATTTTCTGAACAAACCTCACCGCCAATCCATTCGCCATTCCTTCAGAGCAAGATGAAGAAATAATGCATCTCTGTGGTCTAGAAAAGATTAAAACAAGCTAGACATTTCTGGTAAGCTGGTAACAGGCATTGTTTTCTTGGTGTTTCTTTCTTCTTCCCTACCCTCCAAAAAGAGATGTACTAGGTAGAGGGAAGAGGAAGATTTTTATTTTATTTATTTATTTTTGTTAGTTGGTTAGGGCTTGGGGTTCTTTTTCTCTTTTGTTTGGTGGATTTTTTTTTTTGAGTACCAGTGTTCTGTATCAGTCTCAAAGTGGCAGGCAAGTTTCAAACAGAAATACATAATAGAGGTTATCTCCAATATTGCTGTTAATTGCTGTGACAATTTCTGAAAAGCCACAGAAGTTTGAAAACTTCTTTCCAAGGTATTTTAATATTACACGTTTTTACAAATGCTGTTTTCTTTTTGCAGTATATTATAGGGTTTTTGAGATAGAATGAAAAGGGTTAAAAATGCAACCCCTTTGGTCCAAGGCCCTCCAGTGTTGATTATGCTTATTAAAACTGAATAGTATGCTTTTTGACCAGCTGCTTCTGCAGCACAAATCTCATTTTAGTTTGGAGATTTTTTTGCTTACAGGAAAAATCCTTGTACAAATGCTTTTGGCTGTGGTCAGAAGTGGTGCTTCAATATCAGCATGTTCTTTTGTCAATCAAAACATCCTCCTGAACGGTTCAGCTAGTGTTAGCAGGAGATGTGCTAAGGCTCTTAACTGAAATGTGAGCATAGCTTTTTATCATGGAAGCATCTGAGTTTATTTTCTAGGAGAATAAAAAGTGATTTTTTTTTCCATTGCAGTCCTTCTCTGCAAACTTAAAAACCAACTGGTGGGCCTGGTGGGCATCCATATCTCCCCATTGTGCATTGACTATCCATAAAGTAAACACTTCATGGAAAAGTATGTTCTTTTCCCTTTCAGATTTTTAATTTTTCCTAGGAAACAGAACATTGCTCTTTTTTGAGGGTACTGAGTGAGAGTACAGTATTGATAGATACTTTAGTTATAGGGACTGTAAAAGACAGCAGTAACAAACAGATGTTTACTTTTCTGAGTAGTCTACCTTACTTGTTCATTATGATCATTCTTCTGGAAAAAATGGTTAAAAGTGTAAGACTGAAATGTCCCCTGCAAATTAATCAGTAGAGCATGACCACTTTAAATTTGTATGTGAAATATTTGTCTTTTATTTGTGTCAACTACACTTTACCAATGTGGTAAGATCAAGTACGTTTGCACACTACAATTGTAGTATTATAACTGCTTGGAGGTGGTTTTTCCAGTTTGTGTGCCCGGTGAAGCAAAAATCCTACTTCCTATTTTTGGTACCACATACATCTTCAAGGATGTTGTTGCCTCCGTGATCTGTATTAACCTCTGATCTTTGCTTTGCCTTTCCAGCACTGGCTTGAGCCCAACAAGTCCATCTTCAAGCAAATGAAATGTAAGTGTTGAGAGCTCATGTTTTAATCTGCTTTTGAAATGCCCAAAGCTTTTTTCTATGCTCCCATGCAGTAATTTAGGATGTACTTTATTTATTTCCTGGTGGAAAGAGGCCTTTCATGTCCTATCTACTAGAAAATCCATGCTACCCTCATTTCACTTCTTTTTTTCCCCCACAATTCTGCACATCAAGAGCTTTTCTTTACTGTGCAAGGCAGGAGACAGCTGACATTTGTGGAGCAGCAGATCTGGCGAGGAGAAGACCTGTATGTTCTCTCTCTCTAAGTCAGCTATAGTCAGCCACTGGAAGATGGAGTGTGACAATCTGCAGTGTTGTTTGTGTCTGCTTGTTTGTTGCTGCTGTTGTTGGTGGTTGGTTGCTTGCTTGCTTTCCACAACCCCTTGCTTCTTGCCAACGCAGAACGTTAGTTTAAGATCATTGCTGCAGCCAAGTAAACTCGGGTGCTAGGGACTGGCAGTTTAGGTAGTGAGTTTCTGCCATAGACAAGTAGAAAATTATAACTGTTATTTCAAAACAACTCCTCAAAATAGAAATGTATAATTTGAATTGTCTTTTTGACATGCTCTGATCTGGCTCATCTTTTTCATTAAATGGTCCAACTGTGCGAACTTCTTCATTAAACAGACGTACTTTGATATTCAGAAGATTACATCCAACAGCAGAAGAGAGTGTTTATTTTGCTGTTCCTGAAGACTTGACCTAGGTCACTGGGAGTTGTTTAATAGAAGTTGTCTCTCGACTTAGTTTATGAAATGAAGGAGAATTTTACTCACATACGTACCCCTTTGTGTGCAAGTCCTTTGTGTTTTAAGCATGAATACAAGGCATCTTTTGTATGGGAGACTGTTTATTTTAAAATGAGATGAGGTTAAAGAGATTGTCAGATATATAAAAGCAAGCAAACAGGAAACCCCCTAGGTGCTGGCTGGATGACATGGAATACTTCAAAAAATTCTTCCACTAATGCAATAATAACATATACTGCAAGATGGGTATATGTGTACATATAAGTGTGCACACACGTGCCTAGCATATTCAATGTGAATTGTGTCTAGTGTTTAGGTAGCTGGAGTGTTATGCAGTTTGCATAGCAACAAATTCAGGAACTCTGCCAATAGATGCACTGAGCGTGTTTTCATTTATCGAAAAAAACTCTATCTGCATATAGATGTTGCCTAGATATGATCGATGGTAGTCAATAAATTCCATAGATGCTGTGATGTGGTGGGCTTATCAGAGGGCTTGTGTGGCTTTTGTTGAAGACTCCTAATCAAAACTCTGAAAATGTGTAGAAAGAAGCAAAATAAAATGCAGCTAATATGAGGTTATCAACAACAACAGAAAATTAGAATTAGAGGCCAACAAAGGTGTTTTGTTATCATCCTTACATTTAGCACACAAATAGAATTAAATGTGTTGTTGGCTTTTCACGAGCAATTTCAGTTTAATGCTGCATAACTTTATTTTTTGTCACAGATGAAGAACTTCAGTTGCTACCATAACAGGTGCTTTAAGGCAACAAAACAAGGAGATATATTTTATATAAATGTGTAGCACCCACGTAGATTATGGCTAAATGTATCTTTCTCTACCACAGGTTTCAAGGACGCTTTTGTAAGCGTTTCGTATCAGGAACCTCTCAATTTATTTTTCTAAAAATATACTATGTAGTAGAATACTAAACAATTTCTAAAGGCACACAAGATTAATTGATATTTTGTCTAAAAATATTCAATTCACTATGAAAATATTTAGATTCAGAAGCTAGTTCATAAATTACCAATATTAATTTAAAACGCATCACCGTCTCAGGTGACCTAAGTGAGTACTGAAATTAGCAGCAGGTGGAAAGCAAAAACTGAAGCAGTGAAGTGGCTGGTTAACAGAACATACGTTATGTATATCTGACTTCTGGGAGAAGTAGTGGCAGAAAGCTGTTGACAGTGAGCCTATTAGATGGAGGCTTCCTTTTCTTTCTTCGCCATTAAGGAATTCAGATGACAATGAAATGATCTGTTTTGTAAGAACAGATATTCATTTCCTCTGATGCAAGAGTAGTTTGTATTAAATACTAATGATTTAAAATATTCTAAATTCAATTGTATGCTTTGATTTACATATGATTACAAGGCATTTGGATACCTGCAGCAAAAACAGAAATGCTGCATGCCTGATCTCAGCTACCATTTGTGGGGGACTTATTTTCCCCTACTCACTAACAAGTTTTGCTGTGTAATTACTCATACAGCCTTGTGTTTTCTGTCTTCACTGAAATGATTTTGTCCTAATGTGATGTGTAAATCCTAGTTTAGTGCCTCAACCATTTTTGCTACTAATTTTGCATGAGAGGGGGAATTTTAGTCTCTGAGAAGTGTCCCGAATGACTACCCGTCTTGTTTGTACTGTCTGAAGTCAGCTGATGGCTAGCTATTAGGAACAGTGAGCACCGTGCTTCCAGAAATGCATTTAAAAGTTCCCTATAAGGCTACTTAAGGTACTTGCATCTTTGTAGATAAAAGTCTTTTTAAACCAGTGTTTGTGTTCTTTGCATGCTGCTTTTTTTTTTTTTTTTGTACTGTTATTCTCCCCCTGATGTTGGCAATAAAGCACATCTCTATTTGGCTATGCTTTTATATTTTTTTTAATGTCTGGAAACGTCTTGGTGTAAGTTCTACTGGTCACTTCAGCAGTAATGTTTAAAAAGGACAATTTTTCCATCCTCTCTCTCTCATCCTTCCCTGCCTCTCCCCGCCCCCCCCCATTTCATTTTTAAGGTTAATTTGTATAATAAGAATGCAACTCTCCTGTAACATGGGGTGTGGGAAATATCCAAGTATATGGGTTTTGTTTTTGATGACAGTGGAACAGGATCAGTTTTGTTTCTCTGAATTCAAAACGTACATTTTTCTTGGTGTCTTACATCTCAGATTATCTGAGAAAGGAGTGCAAGAAGGATATTTGCCTGTGTCAGGCCACTGGAATTTGCTAAGAAAAATAAATTTCCTTCATCTCTAATGCTGTTGTCAAATTGGTGAATAGCTGGAATGAACCAAGGAAAACGAGAATGAAGGCGTAGAGATGGACTGTGCAAAACTTTCAACCTGATTCTTAAACAAACTCATAATTAATTTTTCATGCCTCAGTACAAATCTAAAAAAGAATTTAACCAAATATGTTGTTTGTAAATTCATGCATAGTGAAGACAGGAAGTTTCATGTGATTATTTGGGCACTAACCTGAGTGCCCTATATTCTTTATCTTTGACCCCATGTGTATTTAATAACACAATTTGAAGCATTTTCATAACTGGTTGATGAAAATCCACCTTGCCCTGTGTTGTACTGTAACTAATTAAGTACAATGAGGAAGATACCACAGTTAGAGGTTTGCGATTGATCAGGTATCTCTTAAATATAAAATAAAAGCATAGGGTAGTGTTTTGTCTTAGATGTGCTCAGCCAGTGGTCTGGATAAACATCTGATTCACATGTTAAGGGAGGAGGTATGTAGAATTATCAGCACACGTCTTAGGGTTCCCCAGAGGTCCTTCTGCAGCGTCAGTGAACATGAAGACAGTTTGAGTGTAAAAGATTATTATTATTTTTTTTCTAACGAGCAGTAGCTTTTGGTACAATAACGTAGTTCAGAGACTCTGTAACATCAAAGAGCGATACAGGAAGTTTTCTGCCATAAAACAAACAGCACTGCCAGTACAGATCTTTGCAGAAGCTAGTGTTTATGCTGGGTGAAAAGCAGGTTGTTAAAAACAAATCCTTCCCAGAAGTGGCAGCTGAGAATTTTCCATCCTTTTTCCTCTATTTCACACTTCTAGAACTTCAATCAAGGTGTTCACTATCTTTTAAAAATATATATTTTCTCTTAAATATTTTTTCTTCTGTTGTTTCAGGTTGTCTGTCAGCGAAGGAAACGATAGTATGAATGTGTAGTTTTTCTTAGGCTTATCATTCCCTGTAAGTGTTTCACATACATAGAAGACTTAAATGATTCAGAAGCAATTGCTTAAAAATAGATGCACCTGAAACTGAGTTCCTTGCACACTGGTGTCTGTGTCAAGGGGTATCACTCCCACATCCCTCTTTGTTTTGTTTTTCAGTTAAGAGCTTGTTACTGACTAGTACATTGGATAGTTTGTTTTAGTCAAAGGCAACTGAAATATTAAAAACTGTATGTTTTTTGTGGCAACTTTAATCAGTTGCCACAAAAAAATCTTCTGCACTGTGTATACTGTTCCTTCATGAGAAGCTAGGTCATGCTGTCGAAGGTTTCAGCATTTGACATAACTTGAGTAGTTTTATTCATTCTTTGCCTTCATCTCCTGTGTGCTGTTAACACACAAACTGGCAAACTAGCAGCCCTATTGTGACAGAGTTTGCAGTCAGTACTATTCTCTGCACTAAAATCCTTTGAAATGACTGCAATTGTGAATCTTTTTTAGTGAGAAAGCAAAGCTTGTGATGGTAGGATATCCTTACAAAGCCTTGGGCATTTCACTGCAACAGCTGCTCCTTATCTGACAGATAAAGGACCACTCTGAGAGAAAAGGCTTATAGGTATTATAACCCTGATTGTATTCAGACTGGTTCGGTGTTGAAGAAACATTCTTCTAAAAATTGAGTTCTGTTTTGGGAAGGTTTGTTTTTGTTATTGTATCCACTTTAATGTGTGAGTAAGAGGTAGCAAGTAATTTTAATTTCGAGGAATTGAGGAATTGTCTGGTTTGACAATCTTATTTCTTGATCTGATGCAATACGTTGCCTGTCTTGCTTTCCACTACAAGAATACAGAGAACGAAAGAATGTCAGGTTCTCGTGTGTGTTTCTCCAGTGCTGTAAAATCCATAAGATAAAGGCCTTAATAAACACTTACATATAGTCATCTGTGGTTTTGGAGGAACATTAGGTTTATGATCCATTTTTAAATTAAGATGGGGAGGAAAGTGGATAGTTGCATGCATTCTCCCTTTCATGTTTCAAATATTCATTGTTTGTGGCTTGTTGTCTGGTCCGCTTTCCCCAAATAGACAAAGAGAATCTGCTGTTTCTTTCTGTAATTGAAGGGTACCACATTGTAACACATCTGGAGATGAATTGGATGGCTGAGGTCATGTTCTTTTCAGTATTTCACATTGCAGGTCAGGATTGTGCTGTTCGTGTGGGTGTTGCTGAGAAAGGAAATCTATTTAGCAGGCTGCAGCAGCCTTGTTTTGCTTTCCTTGCTGCTCTCCTGAGGAGGAATATTGTTACAGAAGCCTGAGTCTAGGAAAAGGCTTGCAAAGCCTTCAAACTGTCTTGCCCAATCTCCTGCATATTCTGTGTGTTTAAGTATAATTCTGTCATGTACTGTCCTCCTGCTACAAGTACAACATTTCTATTGTAAACGTAGCTGGTGACTGATTGTGGGCTGTTAGTGCAGTGTATGCTGTCCTTTTCTCCCTGTGATACTCTTTGCATGGGGACAGCTGTTGCTTTTCTGCAGCTACCAGCAGAGCTTGGGTCTTACACCATTTTCCCTTTATTTTATTTTATTTTATTTTATTTTATTTTATTTTATTTTAATTTTTACCACAGCCAAAGTTTGTCATTTCACTGACATCCAAAATTTGGGTAAAGTTCAGCACATTTTTAGTGTCTTGTGGTAGGCTTGTACTGGGTAGGGCCTTGCAGAGCCATGCACTAGCTGTTCTTATTTCTGCATCCCTGTTTCAAGCACAAAGTAGTTTTAAATCTATCAGGAGATTTAATAGTCTCCTTTTTCTTTTTTTCTTTTTCCTGAGGAGTATCTTCTATTCATTTAATACAAGTTGACTTTTCTATCAAGTTTTGTAAATGGATCCATATCCTGAAAGGACAATTTTTTCTGCCTTACTTAGTTGTAACAAGGCTATTAAGAAAAGACAGAATCATTTAAAATTATATACATTATCTTTCACTTTTTCTGTGCAATATGATTTCTTCGTACATTGTTCGGTGACTGTTTTCCTTCTGGGACATTGAATTCGGTTTACCTTCTAGTTTGCCACTACAGGGCAGGAAGGAGGTAGTAATGTTGTCTGTTTTACAGCCAATTTCCAGTCACTTTAAGTCAATGCTGCAGTCATATCTAAGCCAAAGCCCATAGAAAGCATTCTTAGTGCTTCTCTTGCCTTCAGTGGCCTTGTCCAGATTTGATTACCTTGAATGTTCAGACCATGCCTAGAGAACACTTAAGGCTTTTTTTCTTTCTCCATTACCTTTTGTTGCTGCTTCCTTGCTTTCTTTTTTATCTGTACTTTTCATCTCTCACTCCCCATCTCTTCTGATATTCCTCCCCGTGTCTCAAATAAGAAGTTATTTAAACAAGAAAAAAAAAGTGAAATCAACTTTTTTTTTTTAATTGAGGCTGACTGACCATATTAAGAAAAAATGTATTATGAAGCCTTGAAAGGGTAAAATATTCTTTTATCTTCAAAAGCAGTTGAACCCTCCAAAGGATAAGAACCATAACAGAAAATGTAATACATTTTTATTTTCTGTTGCTTTTATATATACCATGGAATGATGTGTTTCTGGAAATTTGCAGCATGCAGGTAAATACTGCAGCCAAAGTAGCATCAGTAATATCAGGATTGTTGAACCAATTACTACTTGTAGTTTTGCACAAGCCAATGAGCTAGTAAACTTGCGAAGGTGCTAAAGTAAAATTTTCTAGTAGCTTAGTAATTACTGATAGATTACAATAAGTAAAACTTAATTCTGTTTCAACAGTTTTCTTCTTCCATTATCACTATTTTTGGTCTGTACTTTTCTTCCACCTTTTCTTCTTTTCCCTCTGTAAAACCACCATCTCTTCCAAGATTCAGGAAGGTTAGACTGCCTCTGTGCCTTGAATATACATTAAGACTAAAGGACTTTTAAAACTAACTAGAATATTTTGTATCTATACTTCACTATGATATAAAGTTGCATAAATACTTTCCTTAAAAATAAAATAATTTAAAAAAGAATGAAAACTTGTTAAGAGTCTATACATATTGAGAACTACTGTAATTGTGTGTAGAAACTTTTGTATGTTAAATATTTTAATAAAAGGTTTATAATGCTACACTTGTGTCTCTAGGACACTTTCCCAAACGAGTGCAATGATTACATATTCCCATTTTATTTGAAGCCTCAGTTCTTCCTCTTTTTCTGGCCGTCTAAAAATGACGGTGTTGGTCAACGTTTTGGTACAGTCCGCTTGTGCTGCTGGCAGAGCCGAGGCCCTTGCTGCTGGGACAGCAGTTCTGCCTTTGTGCTTGATCCATCCTCATGCTTTCTAATGAGTTTACCTGCAGGCTTGAGAGTTACCATGGCTTTTATAATAGAGCTGTGGCTTTTCTGCCCACACCATTTACTTTTTGAAGATGCAATATTTTTCTTCTTGTTTCTCACTGAAATCTAGAACATGAGTGTTGTCAGGCTACAGATTGCTCTGAGGACTTTTCCTATCTCTGTATCGTGCCTGCTTTGATATTTTTAAGTTCTCTATTTTCACACTTCTTTTATTCTATTAGGATTGTGGCAAGATTCCTCTTTATTAGAATAATGGTCTTTTGTTTGCTTTCAATCCCATCTGTAATCACCAAAAGATCACTGGCCTAGGGTTAGATAATATCTTGAACACTATCAAAGATGCAACAGTAGGATGTAAAGCTGTGTAAAGTGAAATCTTCCGTTACTGTGATAGTCTTTCTCTTTTTGCTTTATTTTTTCTCTCTCTTTCCCTGTCTCCCCTCCCCTCTCCCCCCTCTCTTTCCCTTCCCTTCTCCTACCTTTTCCCCTCTCCTTCTCCTTCCCTCCCTCCCTTCCTTCGTCTCTTCGTCCCTTCCTCCCTTCCTTCCTTCTTAGAAGTGAAAGTATATTTAAGGCCTAATACTGATAAGTTAGCTGAGGAGTAGGTAATGTAGTATTATTAAATACTGGAATCAGAAACAGTCCTGTCTCTGGCTTACTTAGCCAAAATTAATTAATGGGTTCTTCCATTTTGTTGTCTGGGCATTATCATTACCAGGAATAACAGTTATTCATAACACCTTCATACCTCATTGTGATCAGACACAAATGTTTCCTATTTATCATTTGCCAAAAGGAAAGGAGGAAGGAAAAAACAAACAAACAACAAAAGTATGCTCAAAAGAGCAGTCCAAATGTTTTTATTCATACTGCTTGGATCAAGCAATAAGCCCTGTGAGGTGCAAAACCATGTATAAATTGCTTTGCGCAGGCTGTCAGTATTTTGCATGTGCTTTAGCCTTTGTCATTTATTCAGTTCTTTTCATACACATAATATGTACTGGTTTTGTTTGATTCCCTGCATAATTCTTCAAAGCTGACCTTCACACGGACTTTGTGAGAGGCAGTTCCTTCAGAATATCTGAGACAGTGTTGTTTGCTACAGTTCTCATGCTTTTCTTTTTTATAATCTTTCAGCTCATCCACCATATACCATGTGCTTTAGAGTGAAATTCTACCCACATGAACCCTTGAAGATTAAAGAAGAGCTCACCAGGTATTTTTTTTGTCTGTACATTTTTAACCAGTCCAAAATAAGACTGCTTGTTGTGTAGGCTAGGGTTCTCATCATTTATGATAAAATGTTATAGCAGACAGATGTTTGCACTACTGATAACCTTTTTTATTTACTATGATAACTATGGAGATTTAAAAGCAGCTTAAGGGGACTTTTCCTAACATACAGAGAAGTAGTGATACTGTTGCAGAACTTCCAGGAAGTGGCAATGATCAAATTGCTGGGCAAGTATTATGCTGAGTCTCGCACATGGAAGGATTGTGGACTTTATTAAGTTTCTTTTGTTTCTAAGATTTTCTTTTATTGTGTGTGTGAAATAAACTGTGAAGTTTAATTCAGTAGCGGCTCTATCTTTTTTAACAGGAACATGATTTTTTTTCTAATTGAATTTTTGAATTGAAGTGTCTGTCATAAGGACCAGGAACAATATAGTATTTCTAAAGCATGGATGGAATTTAGAAAACTGATGTAGAAGTGAAATGTATGTATATTTTTAAAGTATAGCTACTGTAGAGGTTAAGAAGACTTGTTGCTTACATTGGAATTTTCCAGTGTTTTGAAAATATACCTGTGCGATAGATCTTAATAAATAGTACTTAATAGTACTATTAATTAGATTAATTATTAGTACTAACTATTAGTTAATTATTAGTTAATTATTAATTATTAGTTAATTATTAACTATTAATTACTATTACTAATTAATTAGTACTATTAATTAGTACTATTAATTCGTACTATTAATTAGTAATTAGATAGTACTTAATAAATGGGATTTTTGTCCTTCCTGCTAACCATTTTGAATATTCTATTGCTCCAGATATTTTTCAAGAAGAGCACTGGGCAAAAATGTAGGGAAGTAACAGCTACTTTTACCTCTGCACCAGCTGTGCAGGGCTGTCATACCACATTGTTAGTCAGCAGGACACACTGCTAACTGATAAGTGTGTGTTGCAGAAGTACAGAGCAGTGGAGTGCTTGTTGCCTTGAGCTCTTCATCGATGCTTTCCCCAAGCCCTGCAAATTCTTATGCTCACAAGTCACTTTGTGAATGGGAGCATTCCCACTATCCCTGGTCTCATAGTGAAAGTTTCAGGAACAGCTTGCATTCTGCTGAATGGTAAGTTTACAGTTTGTATAGAGCAGCTGGAACATGCTGTTCATATTATGGCTGTTTATCTTGGGTGAAGTACTGAAACTGTTTAGCTGAGGGAACAGGTTATAAACCAGGAAGTTTAGGGATTTTCGTTATTTGTATTTGTCCTTGAATGAATGTTTTACTTTTTATGAGCTGTAGTTTAAATCTTCTAGGAAGGTGTAGACTTTTCTCATTCAAGAGCCTTAATTGATTGATTTTTTTTTTTCTAACTGCTTGGATACCCTCTCAGCAGAAGTTTAATGAAAATGCAAAGCACCTTGAGTTAGCTCACTGAAATGGATTGTGCTATCAGTACGTTTTAGTATCTCCTGGAACACTTCAAATTGATTTTTAAAGTCAAGCTACTGTTTAAAAATATTTTATGGACTTTTATTAGAAGTAATACTATTAAGGTACTAGACAATCTTAAAAAGGAGAAATAATCTCTCTTTTCATATGTTCACCTAGTGCACATGACTTGTTTTTGCATTTGATCAGCTTTATAGTTTCCTAATGTTGCTATTTCTAAAGCTTTGCTTGGCGTCCAAATTTCCAAGGTCTCTTACACAATAATAAGGTATGGGAAATACTCCTGAAATCACTAAAGCGGAAGGTCAGATTCAAGATGATGCTCTAAACTGGCTGGAGTTCTTTTTTTTTTTTTTTTCCTTGAATTGAAACAATTGGTGAAACTCAAGGAGAAGAAGGTCAATTAGTATTTGACAGAGGGCAGTCATGAAACCTTGACAACTGGTTGATTGTTTGGTATGTTTTTTTTTTTTTTTTTGGTGGTAGGGGTTGGGTTTTTTTTTTTTAGGACCTCTTTTCTATTCACATGTTCCTTTCGATGTATCCTTAAGACGATTGGAAAATATATTAATAATATTGTCACCCATTGACTTAAAAGCCATCTGTACTTTATAGCTGTATGTATGGTCAGGTGAGTCACAGTAAAAGTGCTTTACATTTCTCATAGTGTGCATGCCTAAATGTATCATAGAGCTGATCTCTTCCTTCTTCAGCTGTGTAGAATCTGTTGGGTGTCTGTAGTCCCCACTTAGTAGGTGAAATTAAGAGACAGTAAGACTCTTCCTGCCACATTGTCATACTGTTTAGTTCAGAATATTAATTAACCCTGTCTGAATTCCACATGTGGAT
This sequence comes from Cygnus olor, assembly GCF_009769625.2. Classification (NCBI taxonomy): domain Eukaryota; kingdom Metazoa; phylum Chordata; class Aves; order Anseriformes; family Anatidae; genus Cygnus; species Cygnus olor. Next base: position 41,967,592 of record NC_049198.1, on the reverse strand, counting down.
TATTGTTGGTGCAGTCTTTGTAAAAGCTTTATAGGAATAAATCCTTAATAAAGCATTTTACAGACATCAGGGAGATGTGCAGGTATTTTTAAAAGCTGATTTTCTTGCTATTCAATGGCAATATTTAATATAAGAAAAACATATTCAGTATGTGAAGCTGTGTATATGGGGTTAATTGTGTAATTTCTGTGAAAATATTATAAAATAGAGAAATAGTACTATGGATTCGGACATCCCTAGCAGGAAGAAAACTGAGTATTCATCTTCTCAGACTACTACTGCTGCTTCATTTCTATTCTACCTTGGGTAGGCTAGACTGTAATCCTTGAGGTAGTGTATTGTTTTCCAGTGGGAGTGTTTTCAGGAAATTAAAGTGGAGAAAGACCTATCTGAAGTCATCCCTCTGTTTGCAATATTATAGAAAAGAAACCATGAGAATCTGAAAAAGTGTGTACATAGCGGCCAGGAATGCCTTGGGCAAAGCATCAAGCCATGTGCTTGTCTGTCACAGTGTTTAGTTCCACTGTTCAGGATGTGTGAGAATATTGTCAGTCACATTATACCATTCCAGCTGCTCACTTTCATCTTCTCTCATTTTAATTAATGATTACTTCTATAGCTATGCTTTTGAAATAAAATCAATGCTTGCCCCTGGATATTAAAGCACTTGGAGATACAGCGTTGCTGAATCAGAAGTTCTGTGAACTCAGACACTAAGGATAACTAAAGAATTCAGGACAAATTTTCAGCATTTTGCTGGAGACGTAGGCTCTGTGTGGTCCTTGATCACTGTGTTCTCTAGAGTCGGCTAATGTTAGGATTTCAATCCAAAAGTTAACTTCATTAGCCACGGGGATTGTTGCCTTGAGCTGTCTTGTTTCTGTAATAACAAACTATGTGAAACCTGACCTGTCGACAAACCTGTCAACCTGTCTTAATGCACTTGAATGTTTAACTTTCTTAACTTATCCCTTTAATTTGTGTTAACATGGATTTAAATGGTCTGTCCTTGATTTTGGAAATATTGATTCCTCAAAGGGGCAGTGAGGCCACACCTGTTTGAAACCACTTTGAGGAAGACTAAAACCACACTTTTTCTGTAAGAATCAAACTATTCAGGTAGTTTTCCCAGAGTCTTTTAAAAAATGTGATGAGAAAGTGGCAAGGATTTAACATATTTTGCTCAAATGAGCAGGCCTCTGAATTTAATTCAGGAGCGCTGGAGGGTCAGCAGGTTACAACACAAAAAGTGAATATAGATTTTTGAATGGTTTGTGTAATATTTTAAACTGAGAAGCACTCAGTCTTAGTGAGAAGAGTGGAGGTCTTCTGTACTGCGGACATCTCTGAGGGGTTGACTTCTGCCTTGTGTAGAATCTGGAGAATGTCGGTCTTTTCTGAGTGGTGCATTTGTGGCTTTCTGTTTCACATTATATAATAGTCTTATTGGTGATATGGAGTCAGAGCAAAGTTCTTCAGCTTGGGAAAACAGCATTTAACTGTTTTCACTGAACATCCTTAATGAAAGGAATGACTACTAGTTTTAAGTAGGCAACAGCACCATAACAAGCACGTTGGCACATCTCTCTTGTTCTCTGCCACACTCACATGTAAAACATAACTTCAGTCTCTTTTCTCATTAAATCAGCATCTGGTCACAGCCTGTTTTCTAGCTGACACTCCACAGGGCTGGGGTAGAGACCCTGAATACATATGCATATACTTACTTTATTGCTGCTAATTTTGCTCTTCTCCTTACTTCCTTTTACTTCATCTTTTACTGCAGTCAGAACATTGTAGTTGTTTTTTTTGCACAGAGGATAAGTCTGGGTCAGGAGAGCATTTTTTTCTTTAGCCATGTGTACAGAATCACATTCAGAAAAACTAACACGATATTCCAGGGTTCACTGTAATGGTTAATATTATCCTGGCTCAACAGGCAAAGATGTAAAGTTGCCATGAAAGAAACTACAGAGGCCATTCAAATCCACTGTATGCACAGCATCCCAACACCCTCTGCAAGGCACAGATGTTTTTGCTCTCTGCCTCTCTTCACTATTCTTTGATCAGAGGTCAGAGCTCTGGGAGGGTCCACAGCTGTGAAAGCATGAAATGCTGCACGTGAACAGAATAGGAACAGCTGAGGGAGTATGAGCAGATGGATCCAATGACCCATCACACTTGGGCACAGATTTTTACTGCTTGCTTCTTTTCAGTGTTCTTGTTTAGGTAATAAATAAATCAGTGTTTGTTCTTTTTAATGTAATAAAGCAGCCCGAGGCCTCGTGCCTTCTTGTCTCTAAATCCCTGCATTATACTGTGTATGTATAATTAAAATGAGAAAATATGAAGTCATTTGAGGTCCCAAAGGAGTGATGCTACAGATAATATTGTATCAACAGTAATCCATGATTATTGTAGAAAAAAATGAGAACTAGAAGGGGGCATGGGTGAGTAGCTGGTGGAATTAACCAAAGATGGATTATTTCATCTAGCTGTCATCATGCATTTTTTTCCTAATCCATGTTTCATAATCCAAGAAGCAGTTCTTCAATCACTAGACTGTCATAAAACAGTGTAATAGGTACTTTGGTACAAGAAAAGCAGATGAAAAGTGTTTAACTGGAAATCATATAAAATGGCAAAGACGGGGCATATAAACATGGCAAATTAAAGAGCCCTGAGTGAGCTAGCCTGGTCAAGCAAGAACAAACAGTACAGCTGCATGCATGCAGGGATTGACTACCCTGTCACAAACAGCTATATTCAATGCTGCTTCACACTGGAAGAACTTGTGCTTTTCCCTCCAGATTGAGGAGCTAGTTGGGGCCAGTAGTCTTCCTTTAGATTGCTAATGCTTCAGTATCGAGCCATTTAGTATTGCAGTAAGTTCATCTTTACCCAATATTAGCTCATCTTTGGAGAGCTGTGCTGCTGAACCCTATTCCAGATATAATTTAGGAATACCTCTACCTCCTTGGGTGCCCTTGTCAGCTCTTCTGAAGACATGTGGTGGTAGCTATTCTGATGCTGCTGCAAGCCCACTTCTCTGTTTTGGCTTTACAGAGGTAATTAGCAGTTGTCAAGTGAGTTTTTATTTTTAATAGTATTGGATTCACAATCAGATAAAATACCATAGGACTTAAAGATCAGTGAGAGTTGTTAATAAGAGTACTTAGTACTCGCAGGCTTGCATCTAGCATTCAAGGTGGCAAAAATAAATTAAAAAAAAAAAAGGAGGATTTTTTGGTGAAGCTTGTGCCTGTGCATGAAGGAGATCTGAGAGGTTCGTAGTTCCTCTTGTGTCTCAGTGGGGAAGGCAGGAGAGCTGAGAAGATGCAGTTCTGTTTTGGAAGCCTGCAGAGAACAAACTATTCCTGTGCTGTGTTGAGGCTTTTATGTACCTACTTTTCAAAACAATGCTACAGCCTGTCCCTTACTATTTCTTTGTCTTCTTTATTCATTATTTAATTAATTATTGTGTAGCAGTAACGTTTTTCCCATGTAGCCAATGCTTTTAAGCAGCTGGCTGGTACAGCAGTGTTTCACACTTTTTCCTATTCCCAAGGAAAGACCATGCATAGTAATGCAAATGCTGACCAGCTCTGCAGCCAGGACAAGCCCATGTATTGCTAGATCCAGGTGGCAGTTGTCATTTTGACCACAGAAATGAAAGGTTAGAGATTACTACAAAGCTGTCATTCAAGTCATGTTCCCATGCCCACCCCAGGCAGAAAATGGACTATTTCTTTCTGAGGGAATAACTTTATTTATTTTTTAATAAGTAATACTGCTGGTTCAGACTTCTCTGATGATTTTTACCATCCAGGAATTGCACAGGTTCAGTGTGGGGTTATGGGATGCTGCTACACTTTTTTTTTTTTTTTAGTTCTTAGCATTAAAACAACTTTCCACAAAGCATACAGAAAGGTGTTTGTCCTTTCTACAGATGCTTGTTAATACAAAAGACATGCAGTTACCCAAATATGGTAACAAAGTATATGCTACTAGTTTTGTTTTTTGATATTTGTGGGTGGATCATACATTTGACCTTTTCTTAGTAAGAGAAATATATTGTTTTTTCTCATGTTTGAACAAAGTTCATGTTTTGAAGTCATGATGGCTATGTCCCTAGCTTCTAATTCTTCTTATTTGGCTTATGACTGATCAGGTGAATTGTAGGGCTGACTGATGTACTAACATCACTGTGGCATACTTATTAATGTGTGTGTTGTACAAAAGTTTTGAGGGGTTTAAGCCACTGCAGTGTGAATAAAACTTTCATATTTTTTCAGAAAAACAAGAAAGCAGATAGATGATCTTCCCCCCATCTGCATTCACTAAAGTCAAGCTTCTAGAATTGTTCTATTAGGAATTTTAACAATTTAATTCCTACCTATTCATTTTAGTAAATTTCTTTTTCTGGATCCGTTAATCATGAATTTGTTTAATCCTTCCTTTTTTTGGACTTAGTAGTACTGTTTTGAATTGACAGCCTCCTGTGGCACTTAGAAAGTACCTTACACAGCAGGTAGTGGACTTTCAGTGCCTTAAGCAATCCCTTGATTGCACTGACTTTCCCCAGCTCTGGTGTTGCAGGACTTGGCAAGTAGCAGTTCTTAATTCACCTTTCCCACTGCCTTTGTGATCTTGTAAGACTCAGTCTTACTTCACCTCGGTCACTATCTCTCCTTTCAAGGAAAGCTCTATCCTCTTGCTCATTTTAGTTGTTCTCTTTATCAAGCTCAGCTGTATCCTCTGTAGGATGCAGGGGCTAGAGTCTAGGTATAGCATTTAAAATGTGATTACATCAAGGCTTTAAGTAGCAACAAAATACCCCTCTGTCTTGTTCTGAGTGTTTTCCCTAATGACGTTCAACATTTTTTTTTTGGTTTGGTTTGGTCTGCAGTTGCACACTAAGTTGGTGATTTCAGAGACCTGTTTGTGGTAACTCCAAGAGCTATCTGTCAACTCTGCATTTTGTCAATAGCATGTAGAGTGATGACTTTAATATATAAGATATCAAAAAATTCACAAATATTTGTGAGTAGACAAGTAAATTTTTTTTAAAGAATATATATTTTCTATTAGTCTTGCTATCTAGGTGGCAGTATAAAGCAAAGAACAGATGTTCTCTTAGTTGTAGTATTAGATACTGGCATGTAGTAATTAGTGCTTAGGTTAGATTCATAGACCTTGGCAGGAAACTAGAGCTCCTGCAGTGTAACTGACTCTGTCAACTGTAGAATCTGTAACTGTAAAATTAGTGTCCAGAAGAATGTTCATAAAGGGTTCATAAATTCTTCTGGGAGATGAGGCCACCCAATCCAGGAATACTGTAAATATGGACATTTGCACTCTGCTACTCTGCACCTGAGTATGCACTGTAGCATGGGAAAGACCAGTAAAGTCAAAGCCAGACACCAAGCTGAGATAACAATTTTTTGAAACATTGCTGGATCTCTTAAGACAACTGTGTCTGTTGGCTGGAAAGATTGTGGGAACACTGGGAGAAATGCCTGCTACTGGAATAAAATGAGTGTAGTGACTTGAGCACAAGAAAAAAAAAAACAACACTCTGTGGACAAACCACAGATTTTGATTATGGGAAAGCTTTCTTTCCTCATTGAACAACTTAAAATAGGTAAAAACAGGCAGTTAAACAATTAGAAACATGGTTTCTGTGGGTCACAAATACTGCCTGAAAACAAGAACTGATATTGCTGACCCTCCACCTGTAGAAAGGACTTGGCTAACTTAGAGTTGAGACAACTGTATTGTAAACAGATAATAGATGGAAATGAGGTTATTCAGTGTTAGACAACTGTGAACATAAATGCTAGAAGCATATGTTTGCTGCCTTGTTGGTAAGCCTGAGTATTTAGATAAGGCTGGAAATCAGGCTATAAAGTTGTGCTAGGGCTTAGAAGAAACACAGCAGTGGTGGAAGGGCATGAAAAGCAGTAAAACAGATCTGAATCTGTTGGTTATTTCTGTTAAGTGTAGGCAATTTTAAGTACGTACATAAACCTTATTGAAGTCAGTAGTCAGGTGCACATTCATAGGTCGTCTTTGATGATCTAGGACATAAATTACTTTAGGAGGATTATAGGAAGTGTCTGAGGCGGAGACAACCTATTGCAAAGCTTACAACTTCAGTGTTCAGTCCCAAGCGCATACATCTCTTTCATTTGAGAGAACTCCATAAAGTCCAGGATTTGTTCCAAGCTGCCCTTGTTGCTTTGCCTGAAGAAGATGAACAGTATCCCATGAAGCTTGCTGTGTGGGTTATCTCTGAAAAAAAGGCATTTAAACTCCAATTCTGGTTTGCATGGGTATTCTTCTGCCCTCCTTGTAAGTTCAAGTGTTTCCCTTGGGTCCCAGCCAACAATTTCTCCAGGCTCCACTGGGAACCATGCTCTGTGCCTCTTTTCCCCTCTTAACTGCTGCCTTCTGTCTTAGAAATGGCTTTTTTCCAGAATTGAAGTAATTCTCTGAAAGTAGAATTTAGAACTGTTTGAACAAGGATTTTAAAGACATCAGAAAGGCCAAACCTAGTTTCCTCTACCTGGATTTCAATGGTCAAATTCAGTCAGCAACTCAGTAGCATAGAAACTTAGTGGCAGAAAAAAAAAATAAATTTTAATACTCTTATTTCAAGAATTATGAGTGTAATAGGAAGGTATCCGAACAATTCAACAGATCCCACTCCCAAAACAACTTTGCAAAAACTTTGCAAAACCTACTCCCTTTTATTTATGGTAAGAAAATAAATAAAGCTTCTTTCTCAGACTAGCTAGCCCTATGAATTATACATTTTAAAGAAAAATGAATCACATCTGTGGCCCACTTCTGTGACAGAAGCTGGCCTACATGATGGCTTGAGTTCACCTGAATTACTTCAGGGCTATCATTCAGAAGAAATCAGCTCTGAGGCAGATGTTATTTTCCGTAAAGTTAGGTCTTATGTGCTGGTTTGGTTGTATGTTCTCTGCTTACTCTTATGTATTTGCTGTTGACATACTTCTCAGCAAAAGTTGAATATATACTTCTGTTTTGACAGTTTTTACAGATAGGAAATATTCCCTAGTTTGTCAGTGAGACAAAACAAGACGAGGAGAAAGGTGTTATATTAAACTTACAGAAAAAAAAAGTCATAATGGAAAGTTTCAGCAACTTTTTAATTCTGATTTTTTGTAGTTGTTGTTCTGAACAGCTTACAAAACCAGTGATTTATATTGGAGTGATGGATAATAATACCTTTTTTGTTAGTTCCATGTAACTGGCAACAATGCATATACTGAGAATTTAGATTGAAATAGTAAGGATTACTTTTTATAGTAATGAAGCTAACTTCCGGGGGGTGAATTTTAGTACTTCAATATTGTGGACAGGCCTAAGCAAGAAAACAGTATAATAACTGTATTTATTCCTATTTGATTTATATGGGGAGAAAAAAAGAAAAGCATTTCTTGTTTAAGATTAGCTCAGATCGGTGAGATTATTCTGGATGTAGAACTGTTACAAGGATATTGAGGATCTTTGATCCTGGCCAGCAACAAACTATTTTCTTAGAAATGTCACAAGTATGCACACTCCCACCCAAACACCCATGTTCATCTATATAGAATTTTAGTGGAATGCACAGAAATGTCGTTTTTGGAGTTATTCTGTGGAGTTTCTGTTGGTGCTGCTATTGTTTTTGATTCTAAGTGCCAGTAATATCATAGTGATCCTTCACAAACTCTTGTATTTAGTACTGTCCCTCTGTATTAAAGAAACAGGTTTTGAATTCTGTAAAATTCATGTATGTGTGTTTTGGGGCTTGTCATAAAATAACACTCTATTTGAGGGAGAGGGAATCCCTACCATCTCAGTTCAGGAATCTAACTTATGATTTATTGCTTTATATTATAGGGAGGGGTGGGGAGGGAGAGAGAGAGAGAGAGAGAGACTGATTCTTGAATAGGTGCTTTGAGTCAGTTCCCAAAGGTTTTCCATTCTCCCTGGGCTGTGAAGATAATGGCCTGTAATAGATGGCTCAGATTTGGCAGTATTGGTGAATAGTCCTATTGCACAGGAATGAATTTATTTTTAAGTTTAATTTTTCTTCTTATAAATAGCCATATACGCGTAGAATGGTAACAGTTCATAGTGCTTGCTCCCATCCATACAGCCAGAGGGTTGTACCTGGTGCAGCTCTGAGATGTCAGATTCATAGCTCTCATCTCAGACAGATATCTGTACATCAGGTTGGAAGCAGTGGGCTACTATGTTTCTCCACAGTCCTGTTTACTTTCAAATATCCTTATAGTAGTTTTCAAACTCAGAAACAATCAATGTGCAGCATCTTTGGAGAACTGTTGACCTTACAACTTGGCTAGCAAGACATGCTGTGAAACCCTGGGATGCCCCTTTCATAGGTGGCTTTTTCATCATTTTTTAAAAGGTGAAATGCAGTTTGTCCTCAACCTAATGGTCATTCTTCAGAGAACTGCAAACTAATCTTTCACCCTGGCAAAACTTAGCAGAGGTTTTAGGACTGGTGAGTGTTCATTTGTCTGAGTTTCGTGTGGTATCTGTATGAATATACTTTTTCAGTAGAGTAGAATCATTCAGGTTGGAAAAGACCTCTAAGACTGTTTAGTCCAGCCTTTAACCTAGTACTAATGTCCACCACTAAACCATGCTACGAAATTCTAAATCTACACTTTTCTTGAAGACCTCCAGGGATGGTGACTCAACCACTTCCCTGGGCAGCCTATTCCAATGCTGCACAACTCTTTAAGGAAATAAATTTCTTCTATTATCCAACCTAAACCTCCTCTAGTGCAACTTGAGGCCATTTCCCCTTGTCTTATCACTTGGTGCTCTGGAGAAGAGCATATTGATACAACCTCTTTTAAGGTAATTGTAAAAGTACAATAAGGTCTCCCTGAGCTTTCTTTACCTCAAGCTACACAAACCCAGCTCCCTCAGCCACTCCTCATAAGACTTGTTCTCTGGATCCTTCACCAGTTTTGTTGCCCTTCTTTGGTATGGTGTCATTGCAGATACCGAATTTTTACTGCCTCCCACTGCGGCCTTTAGTTCATCCCAGTGCAAGCAGATTCTCTTCTGGGAACTACACACACAGTAGCAGTACTAAATTATGGGAGTGAAATAAAGATCTGTTACTGGGTGCTGATTGCAAGAAAAAAACACAGGTATTGCCAAAAAAAAAAAAAAAAAGGCCTTGAAGAACAAGATTCTTGTAGGAGTTTGTAATACTGTAGCACAGTGAAGGGATGCTTTCACCCTAAGAACAAGTTGCTTTTCTTTGTGGTACAAACTAGTTTTTCTGTGTCATTTAGTAACAGTCTAAAGAAAGGAGGCAAACTTCACTTGTCCTTCAGATAATACTTCCAGTCTTGCTCAAATCTGCAACTCACTTTATACTTCAGATAGGCTACTTGGTATGCATACACATAAGCTACTTGGTATGGTACACACAGAACAAAGCAACTTGGGCAAAATATGTCTGACACCAGTGTTATTGGTAAAGTACATTTTTATTGGCTACACTGTAGCTCACGGTTGGACAGGACTCCCCGCATCCGGGAACATGTTGCAAGATTTACTGAAGCTGCTGAATCTGCTAAAACCCTCATGTTAGTTGACTTTATCAGGCTAAAGCAATGCTCAAATGATGTCTCTTCCCAGATGGGCAAGGCTGCTGCGTGGCCCAGCTGTATGCAGCGAGGTGGCTGGGAAAGGAGCTGTGGGTGCCTGACTGGGCCTCGCACCAGGCCGTGTCTGCTGACCAGGCCTGCGGCACTGCTCTACAGGGCGGAAAGCAGAGGAGAAAGTGATAGCCTCCTGGCTGTTCCTCTCCCCTTGCTATTGTGGCAGGAGGCAGAGGGCAGCAGGAATGAGCCGTTTCTTGTCTTCTTATCAGTTCTGCTCTGTGAGGAAAAGCTCAGAGAGGAAGAGAGCTGGCAGCTCCCTCAGGCAGGTCTCTGATGCCCCACAGTGCTGCTGGGCCCAGGGAGTCTCTGCTGCCTCAAAATTTCATCTAGGATTAAAGAAAGGCAGAGAAATAAATTGTTCCCACAGTGGTCACTATGCTATTTTGTCTGCAGTGATAGAGAAAGGTTATTTCTTGTGTAAAACTGTTTTTAACGAGAGAGGGTATGCTCAAGAAAAATAGAATTACTATAATTTATTTCACATTATTAATGAGCATTGTAATAGCCGTATGTTTCTAATCAAATACTCTCCATGCTATCTCTTAGTGGGTTTTTGTTACTTCTGCTGCTATTGCTTCATTTTTCATGAGAAAAATCTCATCTAAGATTTTTTTTTTCCTATGATTACACATTACCTTTTTCCTGCCATTTAAGGTGGCAAAAGAAAGATTCAAAATAGATGTACAAATGGTTTCAGTTAAGTCTGTTAAGGAAAGATGCCACAATTTCCTTTCTTATTTTTATTTTAATAATATTTCAGATACCTCTTATACCTACAAATAAAAAGGGACATATTCCATGGCCGTTTGCTGTGTTCTTTTTCTGATGCTGCCTACCTGGGTGCCTGTATTGTCCAAGGTAAGTAAAAGGAGCAGGTTTGTGAGAAATAATTCATAACTCTTAGAAGTGATCAGAACAAAGAGAAATGCAAAGCTGGTGTGGGGATATAACTAACAATAATTTTTTGTTTTTAGTAGTACTGTTTCCCTACATTGATAGGCACTCTAAGGTTTTTAAATAATTTGGCTATTTAGCCAACTTAAAACAAACGGGAACTTAAAACAAACAAGCCAAAAAAAACCCCAAAACAAATAAACCCTCCACAACAGGTCGTCTTAGCATTTAAGTGAAAAAATGTGGCATAAGTGTTAGATTCCAGTTAAAAAGAAAAAAAATTCTATTCTTTCACTGTCCTGAATGTAAATATATGTTCCAATTGAACTAAGCAGTAAAAAGTTCTGTTCAGTGACATTTCTTGTGGTAAAGATAACTTCTGTGATGGTGAAATCCCTCGCAAAGGTGGTAGACACAATTTGAGGATATAGACCTTTTTTCTCTTCTTCTTTCCCCATCCTTTCCTGAAGGCAAAATTGAGATAAGTATCTTGGATTGCATTCAGGAAAATAGTTAGCTAGATGTCCTATTAGGCACTTCATATGTGTGCAAGTCCCTTTTATCCTGCCTTCAGATGAATGAAGCTCTTAATGCATTATAAGGTTTGCTTATCCAAAACAAGATCAAGTCTAGACCATATTAAAAGAGGCTTATTAAAAAAAAAAAAAAAAAAATGACACCAAATGCCTCATTTGAGTATCTAAAGGATCATCTCGTAGAAGGGGAATAAGATACTCTGGGACATCTTTAAATAATGGTACAGACTGTGTTTCTCTGCTGGAACTGAATTAAACCACTCTGTCAGCGGGGATAAATTGGTGTAGAAAAGAGGATAGTCTGGAGTACATAATTTTAGTTTTGCCTGGTACCAGAATGATGAGTAGTGAAAGGGGGAAGGTTTCCTATGTTTGCTTTATAGACTGTGTTTTTGCCAAAGCAGACATTTTAAGATTGCTAATTACTTCTGCAGTTAATAAAACATGAAATTTGCTTGAAACTCAGAGATTGAAGTTTCAGTTAACTATCAGTTCTTCAAAGTAGCATTTCTTCAGAGCTGCTGCATTCTTACTGACCGTGAATTACACTGTTTACTATCTTTTTTTCCTTATTAACTAACATTGCAATTGATTTTTTCCATTCTGTTTTGTATTTTGGATCTATTTAGCTGAGCTTGGTGATTATGATCCTGATGAACACCCAGAGAATTACATCAGCGACTTCAAGATTTTTCCCAAGCAGTCACAAAAGCTTGAGAAGAAAATAGCTGAAATACATAAAAATGAATGCAGGTAAATAAGAATGCTGCTTAGTAAAGTCAGCTAAGGTTTACTTTTATCTGTTTCTACATAGTGTGTATTAACTTAGGAGGGTTTGTTCCTTTGATTATAACTGGTGCTCTAGCAATGTGTTGTCTAAGATGCTGTATTTGAAAATTCAGTTTCAGCTTAGTGGTTTTTCTTTTCCTGTTAACCTTCATCAATCACAGCTGATTCCTACATGTGTGCTGGTAAATTAGACTGTATTTGTTTGAAATGTAGGTCTGGTTAGTGTGAATATCTCACGAGTGCTGCTGAAGTTGGTTAATGGAGCGACATCTTTCAGTTAGGGATCACAGTTATGTAGAAGACTGTTTTGCTGTGAAATTTCTGTATGTAATGCAATTACAGAATTCTTGATAGATACTGAAACTGTAATTAAGTCATATCACAGTTTGTTAAGAGTGGTGAATTGTACGGAAAAGTGTTTAGATAAATCCTTTGGGAGACAAGAGAGATGAAAATCAAAACTATACACGTTCTTTTTCTGAACCTAAGCTTACAATCAAGTTACAAAGAGGAATGGGTAGAGATAGATTAATTGCTCTTCAGCTTTCAAAGTTGAATGTGTCCCTAAATATCATGTTTCAGAAGAGAAGTACCAGTGCTTTGTGCAACTGTACCATCTTCAGGATTGTCAACGAATAGCATGCACAGTAGTAGAGACAGAATTTTGATACCCCAGTCGTTTTGCTTAGTAGAGGATGGTCCTCGGAGAACCAGGAGAGGAATAGGATGTGAAGAAAATAAAATAAAAGCAGCAAGTTATTATATAAAGTAGAAGGGTTTTTTTGTTTTGTTTTTAATTCAAAGATTATGAGGCTCTTTGCACTTCCTTAAAACACCTATGTATTATTTTCATATTGCTAAATATGCAAATGCTTTGCTTACTTATATGAATGCTACTTGTACAAAAATAGGCTTGTGAGTCACCAAAATCTCTGAGAAAAACAAATGGAAAATTCCTTTTCAGAGGAGCTAAAGTACAAAGCATGGCTTTTCAGAAGTCTATTATATATGTTGTTCGAGCATAAATGCAACTATATAGACAGCAATTGTGTTAGTGTTAATGTCCCCCCTTTTTTCTTCCCCAAATTTCTGTGTTTTGCTTATATTTCTTTCAGTAAAACAATGTTTTAAGTGGTAAAACTGTGGTTAATATTTTTAGTGCAGTCCAGGCTGAACTTTTTTTTACAGATCCAGAGAAACACTGTTTAAAGAAAAAAACAACGAAAACCAACTCTTACTTTAAGTACTGTTCCATAAAGTGGCTGCAGCTTTCCAAAGGCTAAATTCAACCTTTAGAAAACAAGATCTTTCATCAATTAAGCTATAGTGAAATTGAAAAGATTTTGATCAATTCAGTTTTGCAAGAACAGACTAGTCCTTTATTTAAAGTTAGGAGAGGGTAAGGAAGGCTTGTTAGAGGAAGCTGTTTTTTGTTGTTTGTTTTTGTTTTGTTTTTAATAGCCCTGGGAGTAGAGGTATTTTTCCAGTTGTATTTTTCCCTTGTGCATAATTTTGCCAATCCATTGTGAATTTAACCTGCTAACTTCTCTATTTTGAATAACCAGGTGTATTTTTAAGCTCATTTTTAATCAACTTGCCTGATTAGTGTAGTATCCCTAATCCTGTGACAGTGCATTTTATAAGCCTTTGCACAGCCCCCTTAGGGATTCTGCTGGTGTCCATTCCTGGCCCTCCATTCCTCTCGCCACTGCCTGATCACCAGGTGAGGATGTCCTCTGAATTTTTTTAGTATTCTTGGTGATGGAATTTTCAAGCAGACTGTATCAGGCCCCTTTTCTTTGCCTGCAAATCTGCTGATTCCTTCAGAGCCCCAGGAAGTGTCTGAGGCAGAACTCTAATTTATAGCAGAATTCTCCTCCTATATCACATTTCCATGTCTGTGTTGCTAATTCTCCGTTCTAGGTTTTCAACCAATTTGTGCACTATTAATGTTAGACTCTGTGGTTCGTATCTCTTTTGAGTCCCTGTGAAGTGTTTTCTTCCCTCTCCCTTCTTCCCCCCTCCTTTAATTTTTTTTTCCTTACATCAACACACAGTGTTCCTTAAATATTTGCCTATTTACAAAGACAGTTTGAGAGGTGTCTGCATAACTACTTTCTGGTCCTGGCAGTTTGCTGCTTTAGCACTGTCTTCCCATAATTGATCACCCTATTACTTTTTTTACATCATTCAGTTGTCGCATAAAAGTTTTACCTTTTTCCGGGTATTTAATTCCTTGGATATCTGTTCTAGGAGTACAAATGAATAAAACATACCTGTCATATAATGAAACACATACAGAAAAGTCCAGTGCTAAATGATCAGATTCCAGTATCTAAATGGAAAAGATGATTAGAAAAACCACTGAGCTTGGAAGCTAGTATTTCTTATCGATCAGCACATGTTTCACTGCATTCAGCAAGTAGAATTTTTCTAACAAGTATTAATATTTTTGCTGCTCAATGAGTATTGTTAAAATGCTGAAGAAGGTTCCCAGGCCTTTTTTAAAAAAAGACATTCGAGTCACATGTTAACTAATATGAGAGCAGAAGAGACTGAGAGCCATTTTAGTCTAACTGTCCTTTGGCTAACTTCAGAAGAGTTACTTCTGAGTGTCGGCACTGCAGGTGAATCTGTTTCTTCATTTTCTTCACATATGTAAATAGGCAAAGATCACAGCATCTGTTCCTTGCAGCAGGTTCCTGTGTAATCAAAGCCATACGGCTTGGAAGAGGACAGTTTTTTGACTGAATCCTATCTCAGCATTATCATCCTCAAAGGCTATTTACCGGGGACATCTTCAGTTCTACAGCATAATGGAAGAATTTGCCTTCTGAAAGACACATGAGAATAGTGAGGGGAATGTCTGGGAAGCAGCGATAGGGTATTCTTGACAGTTGCCAGTGACTTAGTGACTCACTTTGTGTCATTCAGAAGTCTTGTTCTTACTAGTTGAAACAGATGTATGACATGGTGCTCCTATTTCTCATTCTGCTTGCCTGTGAAAACATCACTGGATTTTAGCAAAATGCAGCCTTTCCTATGACCTTCCTTTGCACCTGGTTGCAAAAATTATAAATGTGACAGACAGACAAACGTATGACAGTTTCATTGTGCAGTGATTAATTGTCTTGTGGATTTTGATCAGTTATTCTTCCCTCATTGTGAAAGGAAGAGGTACAGGAATAACCTAATTGAACATTACCAGTGGTTGGGCAACACACCTGCTGTGATTTCATATTCTCATTTTCCTGTCATTCCAATAAAGACCTCTTTTGAAACATGGCATACTGCTGAGAAAAGGAGAAATAATGGTCTTTCAACTTAACACCTTAGATTGTGTGAGGATGCATTAGGAATTGACATGACTTGAGGCTTGTTCTTAAATGAATTCAAAGTTGATTTGAATGTTATGTGTTTGGTTATGAATATAATTGAGCATAGCTACTGAACTCATAGCTACTTGCATTTCTGTTTACCCGTCACTCCTAACAGATTGGAACAGATTTGGGCCATAAAAATCTAGATATTCTGTGAGTATATTCTGGTATACTTTCTTTTTCAAGTGAAATGAATGATAACGTACCTCCCTGGGTTGTTAATTTTCATGTCCCTTATCCTTTTCATTTAGACAAGTGCAAGTATTCATAAAGCTGCATTGTAAATAACATCAGTGAAAACAATCCCAGTTAAAAATTACTTTTAGTTTTTGCTTGACTTCTGAGGAAAAGTATATGGAATCACATGTGCAGTTCTCAAACATTTTGGCAGTATCAAAGATATTTAATGCACTCTACTGTGCTCATTGTATATAGATGTAGCTTATTTTTATTTCTAGTCACCAGTTTAACAAAAGTATATTGAAGAATACTGTATAGATTTGGGGGAGTGGGGGAAGGAACAAAACCACAAAAAAGCTAATCCATCTGGTGAGGTTAGGTAGAATCATGAAGTCTTGATAGAGGAGAGAGAAGATAAGTGAAAGGTTATTTCATCAAGTGGAAGGACAGGGACAACTAAGATAACTTTTTTTAACTTTTTTTTTTCATTTTTTTGGTATAAGATCACTCAGGTGGAAAGTACTCAGTGGTTGAAACTAAAGATTTTTTTTGTATCCTACCTGAAGATTCATTTTTTCCTACTTCTGATATGAAATATAAACCATGTAGTTTATATGAGTGTATTATGTAAACAGTCATTAATTTATCCGAAAGCCCTAAGTAAACATTAACTTTGCCCATTAAATTATGGAATTACATGACCAATTCAAATGGGTGTTTCTCAGGCTGATTTTATAGGTAAATTAAAGTTATTTATCATTGCTCTGGGTAGCTGGTGTGGATACAGGCTCGAGGGAATTGAGTTCTGCTGAGTGGCTGTTCTCTCTGTTGTGTATATCAAATACTCCAGATTTTGCAAAAGTTGAATGTGGGAGAAAGTCTTTTGGGAGAAGGGAAAGTTTCCTCTGAGGGTGTGAAATCACTGCCATGTTCTGTTATTAATTATCTGAACAGAAAATTAAACTGTTAAGCTAAAGTGTAGCATTTTCTTGAAAACCAGAGTAGTTTGTCTTTTGATCCAAGTTAAATGAGAAGTGTTGTTTAAATCTGATTTGAAAGGCATATAATATCTACACTGTAGCTATGCAATGGTGAGTTGAGCCTTTTTAACTTGACCCCACCGCTCTGACTCCTTATTCCCTTTACTGTACCATCAGATACCATGGGTGTTCATATTCTGGTGTCAGCAGGAGTACAGGATTTCCCAGTGGAAATCCACCCATCTGTGGTGATGTGGCTTTCCAGCTCTTCTGGGAGCTGTCAGTGGAGCCACTGGCAAGCACAACTACAAATGTTACTGTCAGAGTATATTCTGAAAGCCTATCCTGGAAGGCTTGGCAAGGGTTTCTAGAAAGTGTTTCCCTTTGTGGTTGTTAATATCGTTTGATCCAAGATTAAAGCAGCTTGTTGCATGCTATTCAATTCATGAAAAAAATGGTAAAACTGAATTCCCATTTAGTAAGTCTGGAATAAGCTGGATCTTGTATACCATTTAAGAGCTTCGTACAATTAAAAGTACATATTATCTGCTTTTATGCACTTAGAGCTAGCACCACACTCATCTACACTTTACTTTTAGCTTCTTGTACCACCCTAATCACATTGGTATCCAATGGCCTCATACACTGGAAGGGAATCCAATCAGAATGACATACATTATGCTCCAAAACTTGCAAGTTATGCCATAGGAGGCAGAAGCCAGTTGGCTGGGGACCTAGCATCTGTTGCCATTTACATGGAGAGGGAGGAGTTTGCAAAAGAGCAGCATTTGGGCTACAGCACCAACAGATGACTTCCAGGCTTAAGGAGCCAAAGTCTTTGTAGTTCTCATCTATGCAAAGTATACCAAGGACTTTGCAGAGGTGAGGAGGAGGAGGATGTGTTGGGGGAGTTCACACCTACATTACAACCCTGGGCTATGCTGAATGTCCTCTTCATTTCAGAATTGATAGTCTGTGCTGGCTTATTTTTTGTTTCCTGGAGCAGGCATTTTTAATTATCCATCAGGCTGTATGTTGGCACATACCACTGCAACTTCAGAATTGTCTAATTCTTTTAGAACTTAACAATCTGGTATTAACATGCTGTTGTGTTTGCTTTAATGGGTGGAAAAAGTTGTTTCTGTTCTGCTATATTTTCCTGTTGTATTCTTCCATTCCATAATTCTTCTTAGCAACAGTGATTTGACTGAATTAGAGAGATGGCTACAGTGTGTATCGATTAGAAGTTGTGTATAACAGGTTTCCCTCACCACCTGGTCCTTTCCCTGAAGAATGTTGTGTGTGCTGCATTCCTCAAAGCTTTGTTCTTCAGAAACAATTTGTTTTTTCTTACCACATTGTGCTTAAAAACAATTAAAATTAACCAAGCAGTACCTGTAATTCTGGATGCACTTAGTGGAAAATGATAGGGGTGAGATGCTATTTTTTGGGGTGGGTCTTTGAGTGGCATAGAGAGCATTTCCAGCAGCTTTACGTCATGCAGCAACTTTACCTGAGCAAGATTTTTATGGAAGATGCAGTTACAGAAGTAATACACAGGAATGTAACTTCACAGACTAAACAGATGGCTTTTCCTTCCCTCCTCTCCTGTTTGCTACAATGAAAAACTAAAAAGATAGATCAATACATGTGATTTTTCTTTTAATGAGAGTTCCAAGAAGAATTCAGTAGAAGGGATAATTTACTTTAATTGAATTTTTTATTATTAATTGATTTTTTTTGTGTGTGTGTATGTATTTGAGTGTGTATTTCTTTCTTTCTATTCCCCCCCCCCCCCCCCCCCCCCCCCCCCCGGAATTAGCAGTCATAATTGTGATCAACAAATGTAGTTATTTTCTTTACCAAGCTAGTTCTTGTCAGTTTCATGGTGAGGTTTTGTTTCAGGTCCTGTGTATTTAGAATACTGCTGAATTCACGTCTATATGAATTTTCATAATGTAGGGATTTCTTCATCAGCTGAAATCCCCCTTAATGTAGAGACTTCTTCATAAGCATCTGCCTTTCTCTTCCCTCCCCACCACTTACTTATCTGGGAGAAAGCTCTAGGGGTTAGGTATATCTGAAACTAGCAGGATGCATCTACAGTGCTATTAGCAGCATATCTCAGTAGATGTCCCTGTATCATGGGAATAGATTTTAATTTAATTATAAATAAATAAAGATTGTATCTGCTCTATAAATTGGTGATGTTGAACAGGCTTAAAGGTTTTTGTGTCACTGAATCTGTTGTTGAAGTTGAAATACAAATACGTAAACACAAACTTTGGAGATACTGTCTCAGTCTGATGTTTGAAGCCACACAAGTAATTAGAAATGTTGTGGCAGAAAGCCTTAAGTAAGGGGCACATGTTATTACAGTGTTCAGGGTGTACAATTAAACAATAAGCATTTAATCGTCTCAGTAAAAGATGCTGATTACTGCTTTAATACAATTATTTATTTTTTTCTCTTCTTCTCTATCTAGAACTCTATATGGAAGTATATTTTTGTAATACAAGTTCAAATTGGTATTTGGGTGTTCCATAATTTTCTAGTTGTTAGGTTTTATAAGTTCTAGCACCATCTGAGCAATTCAGCTAATTGATAATCTCTCTTTTCATATGCAGATCTGCTTTAAGTATTTTTCTCTCTCCAGATGCCTGTAGACAGGGCAGTTCTAAGTGCAATGCCATCACGTGGGGAATGTGCAAAGCCTTGTCTTGCTGTTCTGACAAGTTGAACCTGAGCCTAAAAAGCAATTTCATTTGTCAGTCTTAATTTAGTACTTTTCTCTGAAATTATCATCACAATTGTACTATTATGTCCAGCACAGCTGAAACTCTGATCCTTGTATTAGACTAAGGACTAATAGACAAAGTATTACTTAGTCCTCCTTAGCACCATTATTATGACTAAAAATATTACATGACTGTATTTAAAACATCTCTAAAGTCTGCTAGAGTCTCCTGACCTTAAAGGAAAACTATGCAAGATTTTTAGCCCTATAATTGTGTGTTTGTTGGAGTTTCAACTACCTTTAAAAAGATTTGAAGAAACACCAACAAAACCTTAGCCATGTGGTAGGTAGTTCTGAGATCAGTATATGATGTAAGTACACTTGCTAATGCTTTTAAGTAAAATTCTTTAAAGCTTTAAAAGAAATCCAGATAACCCTGTTCTGCTGAAGGATACCTTGTACAAGATCGGAGATATAAAGGATAGTGCTTCATAGATGCGTATCCCCCTTTAAATAGTCATTGTTGCCTCTCCTGAGGCTGCAGGGAATATTGCAGGTCTGAAAAAGTGCATCTGATGGAGATTGAGCCTATGTTATATAAAGCTTTATGACTTGTGCTTTTCCCTGGTTTGAATGGAGGTGAATATTTCTAGAGGCCAGATTGTTATGTAATTTCTTATGTTCTTTGAATTACTTTTAAATATCCTACAGATCGTAAATATCCAGAAATGATGCCTACATGGGGCATGCTGAAGTCTTGTGCTGCTATTGTATTCTGCAGCTGGTAACTTTGATCAACACAGAGATGAAGCAAAAGGGTGGACAATAGTTATGCTTTTTATTAATATCAGTAGTAGTATATTAATAGTAGTGTCTTAAAGCACTTCATAAATCAGTGAGAGAAATCACATAACATGAACGAAATGATTTGACTGATGTCATTCCAAACTAAGTTACAGAGAATGGCATTGAAAGTGCTTTTTGCTTTGCTGTTACTGCTATATAGGCTTCTGTTTATTGAAAGGAATTAATGCACACTCTTGTGGTATTGGGTAACAGATACCTCAAAGGAAAGGTATGAAGGAGAGAAAATCCTAGAATCAGTGTGGGCAGCCAGCAAAGCAAGCAGATCATTGCCATGGCACACCCTGAAAGTATTTGTTGTTGGGCTTCCTGGCCTTTGAAATGCTTCAGGGTTGGAGGCCCTCTGGGGAATAAACAAAGCTTGTACATCCTCTAGTGTGGACTCCTCGTGTGTCTCAAAGAAAAAGTAAAGCCTGTGCAGACTTCTCATTCTTATTAAAGTTTTTGTTTGAAACTTTTATTAGGAACTTAGATTTACTGATTCCTAGCATGAATCATTAATTCATAGCTAATAGCTGTGGAGATCTAATTTCAGAAATTCCTATTTTATTATTGCTTTGGTATACAGAAACATTTCTTTGTAATGTGTTACTGGTCCTGCTCAAAATATTTGTCACTCTAGAGCTGGGTACTAGAATGGTTGCAACATACGCAAAGGGGATACATCTCTGTTTTAATGCTGGATACACATCGAGTAAGTTGAGCCAATCACATAAGGTCAAAAGGAGTGACTGCACTTGGCGACTTTCCTGGGAGAACTAACTACAAAATGTGGTATTTTCACCCTGTTGGCTAGCTGAACTCCACCATACTGCTGTCTCACTCCCCCTGCTCAGGAAGATGGGGAGAAAATACAATAGAAGAGAGCCCAGGGGTTGAGATAAGAACAGGGAGATCATTTGTTTGCCCATGATTAACTGTCATGGACAAAATGGACTCACTGTAGGGAGATTGATGTAATTTATGGCCTATGACTAGTGGACTAGAACAGTGAGAAACTAAAAGCAAACTAAAAACACTTTTCCCCCATCCACCTTCTTCTACCTCTTCCTCCCGAGTGGCGCAGGGGAAAGGGGAGTGGGGGCTGTGGTCAGTCTATAGCACTTTGTCTCCACTGCTCCCCTCTGCCCCTGCTCCACGTGGGGTCCTTCCCATGGGATGCCGTCCTTCCCGAACTGAGCCTGCGGGGGCTGCCCAGAGGCAGCAGCTCTTCAAGAACTGCTCCCATATGGGTCTGTACCATGGGCCATCCATCAGGAGCAAACTGCTCCAGCACAGGCCCCCCACGGGTGGGTGGCAGCTCCCCCCAGACCCCCTGCTCCTGTGTGGGCTCCTCTCCACGGGCTGCAGCTCTGGCCCAGGGCCTGCTCCTGCGGGGGCTCTCCATGGGCCGCAGCCTCCTCCAGGCCACCTCCACCTGCTCCACCGGGGGCTCCTCCACGGGCTGCAGCGTGGAGATCTGCTCCGTGTGGGACCCGTGGGCTGCAGGGGGACAGCCTGCTCTACCAGGGGCCTGTCCACAGGCCGCAGGGGAACTGCTGCTGCGTGCCTGGAGCACCTCCTGCCCTCCTTCTGCACTGACCTTGCAGTCTGCAGGGCTGGTTCTCTCACACTTTCTCACTCCTCTCCCAGCTGCTGTTGTTACACAGCATTTTTTTCCCTTTCTTCAGTCTGCTCTCCCAGAGGCCCAACCACAGTTGTGCACAGGTTCAGCTATGGCCAGTAGCAGGTCCCTTTTGGAGCTGGCTGGAGCTAGCTCTGACCTGACATGGAGCAGCTGCTGGTCTCTGCTCACAGAGGCCACCCTTGCAGCCTCCCTGCTACCAAATCCTTGCCACATAAATGCAATGCAAAAGTGCATGATCAGACAGTGTTCTGCTTTGTTCTGTTCTCTTAAGGCTTTCCCTGGTAGCCATTTGATTTGCCTGTAATCTTGTGGCATCAAACTTGTCCATGTCATTTGCATTGTTTTCTAAGTACCACAGCTCTACAGCTCTTTCCACTTGACATGACAACATATAAAGACAGCATAGTTTCAGAGGTTATAGGTGAGGAGAGCATGTTAATTCTTTTTAATGCATCTCATTGTTTTAATAATTATTGTAATTTAATAGCGTTTTTCCCTTTTGTGAAAACGACCAAAATGCCAAAACAACCAAATCCCCAAATCAAGTATTCCAAACTATATGTCACTTCTCAGTGACACACAATTTGAAACTACAAGACTCATCACTTGACTTTATACCAGCAAAGAGAGGTGATAAAAATATTATTTTGTAAGATCTCATCTAATAAGCAATGAAATCATCTTGTATTTTTTTGACTTTTCCCTATGCAACATAAGCAATCTAAGTAATTTAGGTTGATTTAGTTAATTTTGTCCATTCTGTGCAGTTTGTAGGTACACGGAACAAACTTGTTCTATCAGAACATAGTTATTTATTAGTATTGAAAAGTGACAAACAGTCTAGAAGATACATCAAAATGTTGATTGGACAAAACAAACATTTGGTTTTGTTTGTTGCTTTCATGCTCTCTTTTCCTTAATTATTTAGCTGTGTAAATGCACATTTATAATTTTTGTTCCACTTGGATACACATACTTTTCCTTTGGAAAGTGCTTAGAAAAAGACCCAAAAATGAAGGAGAAAGAAAGGCATTTCTCTAATCCTTTTTTTTTTTTTTTTTCCCATTTAAAAGCTAAGCACTATCAACAACACATGATCTTAATTGAAATGCAAGTAGTATAGTAGCAAGAAGGACCAAAAGCCATGAGGAAAAAGCCAAATAATTATCATGGAATTGACTGGGAGATGAAGGGCAGTGGAGTACAAATGACCATGAGTTAAAACTTTGTAACAGAAAAGGTTATTGACACTGATATTGCCACAGAGCATTAACATGGTAGGTTCAAAATAGGATTTGACATCCACAGACATGCTGGACATCATCTTCAGAGTTCATCTGAACTTTGGGCAGGGAGGGTACTGAAACTTGTATGCCAGTATTTTTTGGTTTCTAGCTATTGGCAGAAATACAGGGAAAGTATTCCACATCATTGCACAGAGCATTACTTTAATGCCTACTCCTGGCTGACGCTGGTCACAGAGTGAGACAGGATGCCAAAATGGAGGTGTATAATAAAAGTATGATCATTACTATGTTCCTTGAAGATTTGTCTATGCCTCATTTTTTGGATAATGTGCATGTGAAGCATTTACGAGGTCTGGCTTTCTGCAAGTCCTAAGCAGTGCTTGTCACAAAACCATGTATCTATCAAAATCATGATCTCTAGTCATGCAAATATCTAAACAAAGTAATACTCGGTTCACTGACAAGCAGGCATTGCAAGTCTATGTTAGGACTTACGGTAACACGAGTTAGAAGAGCTAAAATGAAATAATAAAACTTACTCCAAGGCTTGCATGCCCTGTTTCAGGCTTTAGTGTATATTCATGGTTGATTATAGATACCCTAAAAATAGGGGCATATAATGGAAATGCTGACAGATTCTAAACTATCATGATGGTAACAGGCACAGCTATAATTAGGCATGCATCTGAGTAGACTGTAATATGATTGCTGTGTTTATGCCCTGTGCTGGAAGGAATGTTTGTTAATCTGGACAATCCTTTTAAATGAGTTTGGGAGTAAGAGTTTGTGGAAAAAAAGATGCTGAGGTTTATTTCATATTCAGGGTGTTGTGCTTATGTATCAAAAGACAACAAATACTTGCAGGATATTAGATAACTCTGGTTAACTGCATAGCATGCCGGTATCCCAGAAGTAAGGAAGAAAAAAGTCAGAATTTACCTGAAAAGATAAGGCATTGGGCAGGTAGTTGCAAAAATCATGTTAAAAGTCTCCTGTCTTTATCTTATAAACAGAACGTGGTCTTTTTGTTGTCAAACTACTGTTTCTTTTGTAATTTTAGAGGTCAAAGCCCAGCTGTTGCTGAATTTAACTTGCTCTTGAAAGCGCATTCTTTGGAAACTTACGGTGTTGATCCTCATCCTTGCAAGGTAACAGTTCTTTTTATTAGCATTTAATAATGATAACAAAAAAATAAAATAAAATGATTGAGCTTTTTTTTTTTTTTTTTTTTTAATACAGTCAGTTAGAAAAGAACTTGCCCTGGTACTACTCATTATGTTTAAGCACTACTCATTATGTTTAAGCCATAGAAGAACATTGAGATCTGTGCACCAAAGAAAAGATCTCTTCAGAGGAGCCAGACTATCACAGGACAATATAGTAGACTGTTGTGCTAGAAGCTTTGATATTTATACTGGATTTACTTGATAGTTTCTTTCCATTTACTGCAAAGATTTCATTAAATGCACTAGGTATTAAATACTTTGTATTTGCCAAGATGTTCAGGATTCAGTGTTATTCTTAGAAGAGGATGCAACAAATTGTTAGACCTTGGCAGATTAATATTTCAAACACCATCAAAATACTCAAATTTTAGGAATAATAGCAAACTAAGTGTACAAAGAGGAGAACCAGATATGTTTGCATATTCCTCTACTTGACTGTTTTGTGGTTCTCTAAAAGAAAGTGATTATAGTTACCAGTTCAGTTTATCCCTTACTTCTGTATTTTTAGTTGCTTGGTTTTATCTGCATACCCTGCAGTCTGTTAGTTTTTAATGTTAATTTTTAATTTTACTCCAGCTTGTATGCCATCTAATTTGGTGGAACAGCAGAAGTGTGCAGTGCTGTCCAGTTAGCTGCTCTGGTGATGAGAGCCTTTAAACAGTCACCTCTTAGGACAAATCAAAATTTGTTCAGCATCCCCTCTTTACCTGTGAGGGGATATTCAGGGGTCCATAGCCCATGACAGAGGAAAATTTTTTTCAGACTTCCAGAAGCGGACTACAAAGCACAATGTTTCCCTGGCTCCTCACAAGGTGGTCCTTCCAGTCCTTCTGCTGTTTCTCAAGAAAAATCACATTTTTTTTTTCATTCTTGTTTTCTTGGTGGCACAATAAAGCAGATTAATAAGGTGAGGGTCTGGAACTTGGGACAGACAAGAAATTCAGTTAATAACAAACTCACCTGATTCTTTGCTCAAAGAATTTGAGCCAGAACTTTTATTGTGGAACTAAAAGTTAAATAAATAACAATAATAATAATAATAAAAATATATTTCCTAATTTAAAGGCAAATATCACCAGATGTTCTGGTTCATACTTAAGAGTTTCTTGCTTATTGTAGTAAATGCTGTCTGTTAAAAGTACTTTCACGTTAGAAATCTCACAAAGAAACCATCTTAAAAATATCAGTGTTGAAGCTGATGTGAATCCCTGGTTTGTAGTTAGTCAGCACAGTAAGAACAGGGCATAAAAAGAAATATGGTTTCAACAAAATTAGTAAGTATACCTAGGGATTTTTTGTTGCCATGAGCTACAAGTAGATGAAGACAAAGAGTAAGATTCTGTTGATCAGTGAAATGCCTAGAAATAAATGAGGCTTGTAGTACTTTTGTTTTTTAAAAATCTTTGTCTTTAGAAGTATACAGTTTGGAAGAAAATTCATTTTGAAAAGGAAAAAGAAAATACAGATAGCCTATAATACAATTACAACTTATGCTGTCGGTAAGGAATACCAATACCTCACTGGATAAGGGGAAAATTATGTCTTTTCTCTCTTTCAAGGACTCAACGGGGATGACTACGTTTCTAGGATTTACAGCTGCAGGATTTGTAGTTTTTCAGGGGAATAAACGAATTCATTTGTTAAAATGGTAAGCATATAAACTAAAACTAGATTAACATGCAAGAGTCTTTTCTCCTATAGCTTTCCTTCTTCGTAGTATCTTCACCAGTATTTGGTTTCTTTAAGGTGAAGCATGTGAATATTCCTTCTTTTGCCCCATCATGTTTCTGTTTTAAAGCACCTTAGATAACAAGTATAATAATAATAATTTGATTTTGTTCTTCGTACAATGAAAATTATTCCACATGGTGCATTAGTCAACATAATGTACAAATGCTAAAATGAATAAGATGATTTTTCAACTCTGCTTTAAATCATCAGTGAAACTTATTGACAGAGATGTCTGGAAAAGTTTACAAGAGTCCACCTGCGTTTTTGTTTGACTCTTGGAAATATTACTATTTCCTCATTCAATTAACTTCCTCCAATTCAAAAACAATGTATTTTATAAGCAGAGGATGTGGTGATAACACCTTTTGAATTTTTATTTTTCAGCCTATTTTTAAAGGAGTGGACACTTAGGTAATTCCTCTTTGTCTATCTGTCTTTCTTTTATTTTTCTTTTTCTCTTATTCTCTCTTTCTTTCTTTTACTTCCTCTTTCTTTCTTCTTTTTCCCCATTTCTCCCTTTTCCTTTAAAATATTTGACTTAGTTGATCAGCCTCAGCCATGTATAAGGAAGAGGTAAAATTGAGCTCCCACAGGTGGTGTGACAGGAGATGTCCATGCTATCAACAATGTGGTGCAGAATGCACACAGGCATGCTCAGACATCAGTAAGTCTCACTTCAGTCCTGCTGCTAAACAGGTCTCAACAGCAGCTACATAAAAGTACTCCTTGCCCTTCTTATGGGAAGGAGGTGAGCAGGAAGTGAAGAAATGGCGAGGCAGTTATTATGTAGCCATGGAGTCTTTTCTGGCTATAGAACCTTCCTAAGAGCTGACTAACTAGAAATCGGGTACAAAGGTATAAAGTCAGTGTAGTCCTGCCTATACTGTTTGCTTCCCTGTGGAGCTCTGGGTATGTTTGTCAAGTACCATGCATTTGTGATCCTGTATTCATATTGTAGTTTCCCAAGGGGTAATATCAGGTTGCCCTAGTAACAGTGCTTAGGTGGTTTGTGCTCTTGGTGTAACATCCACGCAACTCTAATGTCATTCTACGGTGGAGGAAGGACAGGATATCTCTTGCCAAGCATGTGTCCACCATAGGAGCCGAGTTTCACAGTGCTTTGTTTTTTTTGATGTTTCCACACAAGGATAATGTGACCTTTTGGAGATCTCTATGTATTCATGTAGACTGTTGGCACATAAACAAGACGCAAAATGAAATAGTGATACATGAAAAGTCATAAAGTTGTCTCAGTGTTAACACTAGCTACTGAAAGGTCAATCTGAGATTTATCTGGATGTAGTGTAGTACTCCTTTCATTTCTAAGACCTAGATCTGAGTAGCTTTCACTGGTATTAGATGAAATTTGCAACACTCAATAAAAATCCGAATTCATATTTGAGGTTTTGTTGTCTTCAGGTTTTACTGATCCTGCCCCACAGAATCTCAACAGATTTTAAGGACCAATGAGTTAGATATTCATTAAGAAAGGCATTAATTATGATGGACATACCAAAAGACATTTTCTTTAACCAGCACAATAAAAAAAGCAGCAAAAATTTATATACATTTTAGTTTGGGTTGCATTAAAAAAAAAAAAAAAAAAAAAGATGCGTTCTGTAAATTATTATCAGTATAATGTATTGATAATGCATTGTTTTTGTGCATTGGCTCAACCAAAGTGGTTTTGGATTCTTGGTTTACTTTAAAGATTTATTGTCTTATTATTGTTTCCAAAAATTCTTTTATTTTCTGAATAATTTTTTGATTCAGAATTCAAGTCATCTCTGTAAAATGCTCTTGCATCTTTGTAACCTGTCTCCCAAACCCATTTTTGAATAATATAACTTTTTTCACACTTCATTATATACCAGAACATAAACTTATTTCAAATTGGTTTATCTCGAAAAGCAATCGGCCAATCAGTATTTTTTCCTCCTTACTTTAAAAAGCTTGTCTTTTTTTCATCTTTCTATCCTTCTACTGGAATGAGACATTTTTGTTGCTAATGTTAAATGTTAGAAAGTTTATGGAATATCATCCTCCTTACCTCAAGAATCTTTCCCATTTCAACAATCTGTTATCCAGAGTCTTCAGAGAAATTTATGAGAAACTATGGTGTCTCCATTTCAGCTGTAGTAATGACAAAATTTCCATTACAGTTTAAGCAGGGATACTGTATTGTCTTAATATGGAATAGCATTATTCCATATGTAGATTTTACTATGGAGCTGGGTTAAATTCTGACATGGGTGTGAAACTCACAATACCTAGTAATAAGTGCTGTCAAACCTTTTCCTTGTCTTCCTGTTGTGTTCTGGCTGTAAGAATCAGTTTCCAAGACGTGCAGTATGAAATCACACAGAAATAAGGATATAGATGACATTGGTGATAAAATGTTCCTGCATATGAAAAGTTGTATGCATTTTATGCAGCATATGCATGCTAACAGTATTACCTTTATCTCAGTTTTAATCACTTAACATGTTCCAAAATTTTAAGTAAGAGGAATTACAGAAAGTATAGTGAATAAAGTGTAAACATAGCCTTCTGTCTACTTTTAACTTCCTCTTCTTTTTCCAGCAGCTAAAATGATTTATTTTTTATTTTTTTGAAAAGGGATGTAAAACAAATGCTCTGGGCTTATTTTCTCTGCTGTAAAGGAAATTAGAATATTACATGTTTTTATGTTAAAGGTTGTAAGACTTCTGTTGATGCTTTTTGTCATTTGAGATCCTGCTTGATGTCTGTGAATCAGTGAAATCTGCATGCAAGTTACTTACCTGTAGTTCTGTCTCTTGTTCCCATACTTAAATTATTTTTCTGTTTTTAGGTGTGATGTCTATAAACTGAAGTTTGAAGGGAAGACTTTTTATGTGTTTGGAGCTCAGAAAGAGGTCAGGTTTATTATTTTTACAGATATTCTGTACTTGATTTAGAATCAGCTTAAACATAACACCATTTTTAAGCCAAATGTAAAATTCTAAACAGGTGATAACTACACTTCATATTGTAATTAAAATACAGAGTACAAGTGAATGGGAATATTGTCTTTGTCAAAAGAATGTTGAATTTGCAAGGTGTTGAGATGTTTCTCACTTAACCTGCATGCAGTGCAGTGTTGATTGCTCATGGTTTTGATATCTGTGTCATCAGGTTTTAATGGATTTTAAAAAAAGCTGTACCTACCCACTCTACACCAGGTATGATCAGCATCTCTGTATGAATTAAAACTCTGGTGGGCATTGATTCCTGAGTGAGATATTTTTGTTTAATTATGATCACTTCCTCAAATCTTGCTCACCTAAATAGCCTGCAGTCAGACCTAGGCAGTTAGGAGTATTGTCACTGGACTGTTGTCATTAAAATTCTAGAGATTTTGCCTACAAGATGCTAGCAGTACATCCCCTAGGGCAGAGTGAAATAACCCAAGACTATTGTTTTGGATTGCAATCTAGGTGAGAAATGGAAAAAGGAGGAAGAAAGTAGTGCCCGAGGTAGCAGGGTCTGTTTGTGTGAGTGCAAGGAAGACTTGGTAGAACACAGTGAATGGGGGGAAATGGATGGTAAGCAATGCAGCAACATGAAATACTGAAAATAGAGACCTTTGCTCCTTTGATTTTGGCTTGAAGGCACTTGGTACAGATTTATCCTTGAAGACACTTGTATATATGCTCTTCTCTACCCCCCTGAAAGTATCCCATTTTATTTATGAAACTGTTGCCCAAGCAGTTTGATTATCAGCTATATAGGGTTTTCATTTCTGTGGGTGAAATATAGATGGAGGCTACACAGGAAAACTTGACCTTCAGCATATCTGGTTATTAATGATTGCCAGCAGGTATGGCTACTTTGATCTTTCAGAATTCAACACTTCTGTTACTTTTATTTGCCTTCTTTTCCCCATACTTAGAAGAAGGCTGTGCTGACATTCCATACCTCAACACCAGCAGCCTGCAAGCATCTTTGGAAGTGTGGGGTGGAGAACCAGGCTTTTTACAAGTATGTAATCCCAAAGTCATTATGTATACTAGAAGTAAAGGAATGTGCATATTGGTAGAAGATTGTTCAATGTGAAATGTTCCATTTCATTTGCAGAATTCAAAATGTGAACAGAAAATATGCAAGTTAATAGGCAATATCATTTCATTTCAAGAATAAAATGTTTAATAACAGAAAGATGCAGAGGGGTTATGGGAGTGAATAAGCATGTTTTCTCACTGTTTCTGTGACTCTGTCGTGTGATGTTGGATGGACATGGTACTGCACTTGTATTTGGGAACATACTTGTTACAGTTAGCCCTGCTGCTGAATGCTTTGAGAAAGGAGGAAGTAATCTGATATATTTGATTCCCTGAGCTTTTCTGCCAGGTGGTGGTATTCTGCCACTGAAATCCAAAGCTTAGTAAGAGTTGATAAAATAAAAATTAACTGCAGTGAGTTTTAAAAATATTCTTAGGGTTTTAAAGATGTCAGCTGTGATCTATTTTTTTTCTAATATATAAAAAATTGCTTGTAAATTAATGAGATTCTATTCTGTCAAAAAGATCCTGACTATAATTCCTCATTAAAAAGCCTTTATGCATTCTTTCTGCCCTCAGCTGACCTTGTTAGGTATTTCTCCTTGTTTATTAACACTTCCCGTTGGGCATGTAACTTTTCTTGCTACTCAGTCTGTCCTTACAGCATCTTGCATATTTCATAAAAAAAAAAAATAAAAAAATTGTTTCTCTGTAAGTACATAGCATCCCAAGGGGGCTGGTGTAAAGGTAAATCGTAACTGACCAGGATGAATGTGTCTTCTAACATGGATGTTAGTGACATGCTTTATTTTGAAGAAGATTCCTTCTTTCATTTGAATGGATACATTACCGTATTATTATAACTATTCAATTAATATGTTCACTGAAAAAAAAAAAACAGGAAGTATGAGGTGCTACAATACAGCTGCTAATTCTTCTCTATGTTAGCATCTACTATGTTTGAGACTGAATTAATAACAAAAAATTATCAGAGAATGTCTTGCCTTGAAGGTACATGTAAGTAGGAAAGTAATGTATGGTGTTTGGTAAATTTTATTTTATATTACTACAACTAAGTGTGGGGAATAAAAAAACAATTCCCACTTAGAAGAAAGGAATTTGTGCTCAAAGTAAATGTTTGAGGGGGACTCATACGAATACCATCTCTCTGCTCTTACTGTTAAATGGTTGTAATATTAACTGTTTGTGTTTTGGTTACAAATATATGATTGTATTGGGTTTGACCTTTACTGACTTCCAGATGTCCACCCAGCCTGTCTCTCACTCTCTATACACAGGATGGCAGGAAAAAATAAGATGAAAAAGCTCATGGATTGGGATAAAAACAGAGAGATTGCTTACCGATTACTGTCATGAGCAAAACACACAACTTTGGGAAGATTACATTAATTTATTGCCATTAAAAATAGAGTAGGGTGGTAAGACACAAAGAGAAAACTAAAATCACCTTTGCCCCCTTCCCAGGCTCAGCTTCACTCCTTCATTCCTGACTCTTCTACCTCCTTTCTGTGCTGAGCCATGCAGTGGGGATAGGGAATGGGGATTATGATAAGGTAGACAGTTCCTCACTGCTGCTCCTTCTTGTCATGTCCTTCCCCTGCTGCAGTGTGGGGTCCCTCCCATGGGGGTACCATCCTCTAGCCACTGCTCCAACATGGGTGACTCCCCACGAGCTGCAGTTAGTCAATAACCACTCCAGCATGGATCCTCTGTGTGGGGTGCAATCCTTCAGGAACAGACTTCTCCAGTATGAGCCTGCTATGGTTCGTGGCTCCTTCCAGAAAACCTCTTCCATTTTGGGCTCTTCTCCACAGACTGCTCTCCACAGGAGAGCACCAAGCTCCTGCCAGGAGTATGCTCATGCATGGGCTCTCCATGGCCTGCAGCCTCCTTCACCATGAAGGATCATCTGCCCCAGCGGGAGGGGTCCTCCTTGTGTGGCAGTCTGGATGTCTGCCCCACCACAGTTCTCTCCATGAGCTGTGGTGGAATCTGCTCCAGCACCTGGAGCATCTCCTCCCCCTCCTTCTTCACTGACCTTGGTGACTTGAGGGTTGTTTCTCTTGCATTTTTTTCCTCGCTTCTCTCTTTCATGACTGGTGCACAGTGTTTTTTTAACCCTTACAGTAGCACAGAAGCAGCAGTGGGTCTGTTTTGGAGCCAGCTGAGACTGACTCTCTCCAGCGTGGTGGCAGCCCCTGGTCTATTCTCACAGTGGCTATCCCCTGCAGCATCTTGGGATACCAAAACCTTGACACATAAACCCAGCAGAATATCTCACTCTTCTGTTTCCCAAATGTCTCCAGGACACTATCATGGAATTATTTCTTCAGTATGGTTACTTAAAATTACGCTTGCATGTTTGATTTTTGGTGGGTCTTAGAAGAGGACTAATTCAGTAAAGACTGGTGTTGATATTCAGCGGACAGGCTGATTGGCTGGGAAATGATTAATGATTAATAGTTAATGCAAAGTGCAGAAAAATAATGCCAACCCTCCAAGCATGGAACAGAAGCCAAAGAAAATTTGAAGATGGACTTAAGATAGTAGTTTTCAAACAGAAAAAGTGTTGATATGGTTTATACAGAGAAACTGAACTGTGTATTGCAATTGTTAGTTACTTAACAACATTAGATATTTTAGGGTCTATATTAGAGTCCCATTGTCTCTTTATGTTCTGTATAATACCAACAACACATTCTGATTAGAACAAATATAGCCAAGTCCTGCAAGTAATTCATGATAATAACACTCTGCCTTAATTAGATTTGGGCCTCTCCTCTACTTAGAACAGCTTGAGACTTGAAATTTAAGATAAGATCACGATCTGTTGGTGAAAAATGGGTCTTTATTCATTTGGAAAATGGAGCTTTAATCCTGACTCAATCCAGGCTCCAGGTTAACTGTTTTGATTATTTTCAACTAGTTATAAATCACAGAATATTGTCTACTAGGGTCTGAGATTGAGAGACTACATATAAAATCAGTTTGCCATTTTGAAGCCACAGTATGTCAAGGAAATGACAAGTCTCTTCCATGATCTGCGTAGGTCAAACTCTGATTGTTGTGGTAAAAGGTTGCTGTATACTCTGTGGCTAGGGAGGAGTGGTATGGTATGATTCAGGCTACTGAGAAGTTGACTGCATAGTTACCAGAAATGCAAGTGCTGCTGGAGACAAATATTACTGCTTCCGTATTCTTCATATGTTTTACTAGTGGGAATAGCCATTTTGTCCTCCTCTAGGCTAAACATGTCCTCAGGGCTGTTGGCTTACTAGTCTTTCCTTCATCCTAAGAATGAAAGTTCCTGGAGATGTAGCAAGTATCTGCATTTCATTGTCGTGCTTTCCTGTCAAGGTGATCACTTGTTTTATGTTCAGACATTCTGCACTGTCTGAATTGTTTTAGGTGTCAGATTATATTCAAATTTGTAGGTAGGCCTAAAAACAGTTGGAAAGCCAAATTATTGAGTATTGCTTTGTGATATATAACAAACACAGCTTGTAAGTGGCCTTGTTCATTTTTGCATATCCTATTTCTTCTGTGCTGAAAATGTGAGAGCCTTTTTTCTTTTTCATCAAGGTATGCAAAATCCAGTCAGATCAAGACCATGTCCAGCAGCAAAATATTTTTTAAGGGCAGTAGATTTCGTTATAGGTGAGTACTTCCTCTTTCTTTTTCATGGTAAACCATTTCAAAAAGCAAGAGAAAATTTCAGTTAATACTTGTGGCAAATCGAAGGCTTTTTCTTCCTGAGGACATTGTTCAAACCTGGTCCAGGTCAAGATTCAAAATATTTTTTCTTGTCTCTTTAATGTCCTTTTATAAAATAAAGTTAACGCAGACTTCTGTCAAAGAGCAGTTCCACCATAACAGGGTCCCTCTTTTGGTGTAGTTTCTATAAAATAAGTATGCTTCGTTTATGTAGAGATTGACTTTCCCTGTCACTAGGCAACTCTGGAAAAGGGATGCAGTAGTGGGATGGTCTTAGTAACACCTTCCATTCCGCTGTAATAAGCTTCTTTTTCTTCAGTAGCTTTACAGTTAATTGATCAGCAGAATTTTTACTCTGTGACATTATATATCAACTATACAGGAAATTTTTTGTGCCTCCCCCCAGCCCCTTTTTTAAAAAAATAACTTAATTGCTGATGTATGTATAGTGCTTGGCATGTAATGAGCTCATCTTACTATTTATTTGCTTGAATATGTGATTTATGTTTTAATGCAGTGGAAAAGTAGCCAAAGAGGTTGTTGAGGCAAGCTCTAAAATCCAGAGGGAACCTCCTGAAGTTCACAGGTATGTCATTACATTCAATATTAAAATTTAAGGACAAAAGAGGATTATTGTGCTCCACAGAGAAATTCTCGTTCCTCTTCTTTGAGATGTGATGACTGTCATCCTGAACCTCCACACTGAGGCGTGCGAGCCTAGGGAAATGTATTTTGTCAGTGTTACAGAATTTTGACAATAGTGTATTGTCTCATAGGGAAGAGAAGTTAATCCCTGATGCTTCGAGCCTAGTTTTAATTAATCAATCAGTCAGATAAGTAGCTTATATTATGACATGGAATGTTGTCACATGATCGTGACAGAGGAGTAAATTTTCATTTCCTTCCTAGTTCTTGCCCAGTTTTGAAGGATTCTATTTTGTTTATGAAGATGGGTATATTTAGAGGTATACTTGCTTTTCCATAACCTAGTCAGATGAAAATGCAAGAAGTTCCTTCAGTATTTAAGAAAAAAAAAAATTTGACTTGTCAGAAATAATCACACAATCACAGAATAGTTTGGGCTGGAAAGGATCTTAAAGATCATGTAATTCCAACCTCTCTGCCATGGACAGAGACACCTGCCACTAGAGCAGGTTGCTTAAAGCCCTGTCCAACCTAGCCTTGAAAATAAGCATCTGGACTTTCTAAGCAAACTAATACTTTCTAGATTTTATCACTCATCATGAAAATGAAAATTGGTCAAAGCCTAATTAAAGCTAGCAGAGTCATTCAGAAGAGGAGAAAGAGGCCAGCAAGAAAAACAGAATCATAGAATTATCTAGCTTGGAAAAAACCTTCAAGGTCACAAAGTCCAACCATCAGCCTGACCTACTGGCTCCCATCCCATGTACATATTTCTTAAATACCTCTAGGGAAGGGAACTCCACCACTTCCCTAGGCAGCCCCTTTCAATGCTTAACCACACCCTCTGTGAAGAAATTCTTCCTAATGTCCAATATAAATCTCCCCTGGTGCAACTTGAGACCATTTCCTTGTGTCCTGTTGCTTGTCACCTGAGAAAAGAGACTATAAAGCTATATAACATCTTCTTAATAGTTACTTAATTTTCTGAATATTCTGCAGCTATATCCCTAGTTTATTTATTTATTTGTTTTGGTTTTGGTCAGGGAGTAGGGAGACTTTTTGTTTTATTTTTAATTGGGTATGCTTACTCCACCTACACTTGAGAGAAAAGTCTTTACTAAAGTGTAGAAATATATTTGCAAAAAATATAAATACATTGTCCAGCCCTACTATGGAATTAATAGTAAATACATGCAGAAATAGTTTTGTACATGTTTTTGCAAATTACATTTAAAAATGGTGAAAGCAATGGTCTTAGGAAGTGTTAACTGGGAACATAGAAGGCAGAATATAGGTCTATCACTGAGACAGGGTAGGATGCTTGGACGTAAAAATGCATTTTAAATGAAATTAGTTACACAGAAAAGAAGTATCTTATCACTTACTTTCCATAAGGATTCTCTTTTTTATAGGATAAAAAGAGATTTTTAAGGAAAAATATTTTGAACATATATTTACATTTGCTTTCAATATTTAAAGAGCACATTATTTAAACTCCCACTGCATATAAAGAAACAGAGCTGGAGTAAGTTTATAGAACAATGACACATAGATTTAACACTCATAAATAGGAAAGCTTATTTTTTATGATCAACCTTCTTAAAAATGCTTGCATTTACAATATTATGGTAACTCCAAATTCAGATTTTTTTAAACTGACCACAAAAAAGTCTCCTGATGTCAAGTGTTTTTATAATGCAGATTTTGAAATGGGAGACAGTGGGATATAGCCCTGTCATAATAGATATGCAAAAGGCATAGACCTAAGTAAAAGATATAGCAGAGTTTCAGCTCAAATATATGTATTATATAATCAGACTTTAGAAACAAGTTAGACTCTGAAAGAGGATCTGGAGCCTGAAAACAGTAGCTTTTTCAGGTGCAAAACATTTAGAAGAAATGGTATGGTTGAAAGTATAAATTAAATATATTTAGTCTCCTCACAATCCCTCCCCAAAAAGTCAGTTCAGTTGTACCATGGCTGTGTTGAGAGAGAAATAGCTCTGAGGTTGTTCCTGCACAATGTTGTTGTGTTCAGATATTACACGTAAATAACTATAGACTGAAAACCTGCTTGAGTGTGTACTCATACAACATTAATGCAGTGGGAAATTATTCTGAAAAATATATACTGAGTGATTTAATTTATTTTGCTTCCAAAGCATGCCTGAAGGAGGGATCCCTGTAAATGAGCAGGAGCCTTATGGCGTTAGCAGGCACAACTCCCATTTTGGGAATTGCTGGACAGCTTGTTTCAACAAGCACAAAGATCAGGGGCCGCACAATAAGCCTGCAGTAATTACAGTCATGTCGGTGGAAAACTTCTCTGGACAGTGAAAATTTAAACTAAATAATTGTTAGTGACTGCTCACATAATGCAAATGAGGACATATATTGCTTTGAGCATATGTTAATAAACAATCATGGCAATTGAGCAAGAAAGCTTGTTTATCTCCAGGGTATTTACTGACATGTAAAGTGACTTAGAGCAGGACATCTGTGTCCTGAGTTTACCTAAACCCTCAGCAACACTCAGTCCCTTCTTCTGACTTGCAAAAGGTGTTTTACTCAGCGTGTTTATCAGTGTGTGTTATTTTGTGCAAACTTGGAATGTATTCTGTGAAACTTCAGCATTGTTCCTGGGTCTGCTGCCTTTTCTTTCACCGGTGATTTTAAGACAGAGACTAATTTGGGGAAAACTGAAGATGGATGAAGAGAACACAACATGAGCAGTATTCCCACACTATAGTGAATTCAAAGCAATATAATATTTGAAGTCAAGGAGAATCCTCTTTCCTTTTGTTTTTGTCAGAAATAAGTATTTTTAAATGTGATGGTTCGGATTTACTGTAGGATTCTTGCTTCAGGCTTGTGTCATGTAAGCCCTAGATAAGTAATTTATTCTAAACAGCCATTTTACTTTCTCAGTAATACGATTTTAGGCTAGTTAGCCATGCGACTGAAGCAATTCAACAACATTCCTTACACTTTCCTGAGAAAGTTCAACACCTGCTACCAGGAAAACCTGTTAGAGGCAAGAAAGACAAGAAAGAAAATGAGCTTGAGCACCTGGAGGCATGGTGCAGAGACAAAGTCTGGGGCGCATAAGAATGAAAGCTCTTTATCTGTTAACTACAGGGATAGAGTTGTTTCAGCTTTATTCTTTAGTCTGTGGTGCTCAAGCTGCAACAAATCCTTCAACCAGTCCCAGAGGCAATGGAATAACATCAGCAAAATGATTTGTATCCTCCCTCCCCTCCCTCTCCTTGAGGCCAAGTACTCCTGTCTGCTGTGTGGTGTGGAGAGGAGCAAAACACTAATACTGCATGAGATGAGAAGGAGCCAGGCTTCATAAAAGGAGGTCCATCAGCACAAAGCCTTCTCTTATGCTTCAGATATTGAAAAGTTTTTTATCGACCAAGGGTGCAACATATAACGTTGCTGAAAGCAGGGTGCAGAGCTGAAGGCCTATCATAATTGTAAAATGATTCCGAGGTGAGATGTGTTTATACGACTGTAGTTGTTTCCATGTGAATAAATTGATCCTGTTTTCCCTATTCTTTTAGAGCCAGCATTACCCAGAGTCGCAGCTCTCCCTCTCTGAACAAGCAACTCATAATTAATATGGAACCTCTGCAGCCTCTCCTTCCTTCTCCATGTGAGGAGGAAGAGGTTCCTTTAGATGAAGGTGAGTCACTTACCTGATTCCTGGCAAATGCTAACAGTATGTATTAGAAAATATATCAGAAAAATATAAAGGTGTGTTACTGACTCAGGGATATGGAAAAAAAATAATCATTTCCACTAGGAGTACACAATTAAGGCTCTGTACATCACACTGAGAAATGACCTCCAGCTCAAAGAACTGTGCACAAGCCTCATGCAAAGTACACTGTGAGGAAAATTAATGCTATTCAGTTTCTGTTTCTAAAATCCTTTTTGTGATTGTGAAATGAAAGGAACTTAACAGAAAATAAATAATCTCGATATAGGACCATTTTATTAACCAATAACTGCAGTTTATTGCTAGATATCATGTTCATTTTGGTTCCCTTTTATATTTATTAATTGCTGTTCTAATGCTTGGAAAAAGATTCTACTACTTCAATTCTATGGATAAAAAGGGATGTTATCTGATGATCAGTTCAAATGCATTTTGTATAACAAGGATTTCCAAGTGTTAATTCCATGATATTTTAAAAATCATGTTGAATGCCTGTCTCCAAAATGCACTCATTACAAATAATGGTACGAACATCTTAGCCAGTTTAAGTGAGGATAATTGCATTGTTCATAATAAAAAGGAAGCCAACTAACTAAACAAAATCTACCAGTGGTTCTTACTTGAGATATAATAATCGAATCACTTCAGACCTTGGGAAATACAACATTTACTGCTACTTTATTATGGTCAGTTCTTGGGAAACAGAAAAGCTGAGTGTTTCGCAAGTGAATTTATTTCCATGGGCGTATGTTCTGAGTTTCATTTCACAGTAGTCATATGTGAAATCCTGTTTTGTTCATTCTTTGGAGTTTCATCACAAAATGTTGTAAGAATAGGATGAATTAATTGTCTGTGTACTTGGATTATAATTATTATTAGTAAGAGCCGATGACAGGTAGTTAATTTTAACAGTTACTTATTTACCTCTGCTCTGACATACCTGTATCTTGTGAGAATTCACTTTCTGGCAGCCAAGTATCAAGCTACTGTGTTCCTGCTAGGCATTTCCCACCACTGAAGTGTAATAACAGCTTGCTGGTTATGCTGTACTTACAACCCTAAACAATGAAATCCATTTCTGGAAACTGCTGACTAATCATTGCTGTATGCTCACCAGGGAGTGTGGCTATGCTTCAAATACATAGATTACATAAGTTGGAAAGTCATGTTTCCTTTTAGGTGAGCAGATTGTTCTTTCTTCTACATTTCAATACAAATATTTGTTGTTGGATCTTGTGTAGAAAATATTATGTATGTACAATTAAATACCACCAGCTGCTATGTAACAGTGCTTAGCTCTTGTACAGTATTACCCTGCAGTGAGCTTGACTATATTGTTCAGATTGCCGTTTAAGCTGATCTTGCAGCTCGGACACTGATGCTGGTCCTTCTCCAACCTCCCCACATGCACTCATACGTCCTTCTGCTGTAGTTTCCCATCTTCTCCCTAGCACCAGCACTAATCACCTAGTGAGCTGACACAAGGACTTAAAATATTAATAATAAAAAGACAACCCCTAACTGTACGGTGTCCCAGTTCTTGCTGGCTCAACCTTTAAGAGGCTCATCAAGAGGGCCAGTCAAAGTGCTTTTTCAGCGCAAGGGCAGGAGCAAAAGTTTG
This sequence comes from Cygnus olor, assembly GCF_009769625.2. Taxonomy (NCBI): domain Eukaryota; kingdom Metazoa; phylum Chordata; class Aves; order Anseriformes; family Anatidae; genus Cygnus; species Cygnus olor. Next base: position 41,927,926 of record NC_049198.1, on the reverse strand, counting down.
TCAGCAGGGAGAGGAAAGGCAGCTGGTCCTGGGACTGACTGAACCACACTGGCAGACTTTATTAGTGTGCTACACATGTAAAACAGCCTTGGCATCTCTCTAGATGTTGGGGCCTGAGGTTGGGGCAGACAGTCTGGGGGCTTTCCAAAGTGCCTGTAAATGCTGCTGAGCACAGTGCAGCCATGCCAGAGGTGGCTGCAGGGCAGGTCCGCTGTCTCTGGGCTGTGTGGGTTGGCTCATGCAGCTTCCAGCACCCATGCACATACTTCTGCAAGGTGTGGCTGTATGCGTGTGATGTTCCAGCTGCTGATGGCAGAGACCTTGACACGGCACTGCACTGTGCTGCATAGGAAGGGCCAGGCAGCTCATCGGCAAGGCTGACAACAGCACTGTCACCACAGCATGCCTTGGGCAGACTCAGGGCAGTGCACAGTTTTCTCTTTTAACTGAGCAAAACTTATTTGTTCTTAATTTTATATCAGCTTCACATATTATGAGCAAATCACATGGCCAAAAATACAATGATTGTGGTGTTACCCTTTTTAATTGCTGTCTTGAATAAGCATCTCTGCTCCTTAAGCAGCTGGAGAGATTAATTCTGAGTTGGCTGTGTCTGAAGGTATGAAACTGAATGAACAGTAACTGCTGGGTAAGAGAGAAGATTTTGTGTCAATTACTCTGATGTTGCTAGGGAACAAGTCAATCAGAAATGATGCTAACAGAGTTTGTAGGGGATTTTGAACAACCTGCCTTGTTATCCTTAGGATAATCCTTTCAGATGGGGAAACAAACAACAACAACAACAAAAAACCACAAAAACAACCCACAGTGCAACCAAATATTAAAAAGCAACTACAGCCTAGCCATCCTTCCTTATGAGATGTCAACTTTACAAATCTGCTCCGTCTGTCATGCTGAAGGGAAACAGTCTTCCAAAAATCCCAAATTGTCCAGTGGATTTGCTGACATATAAGATAGTGTATGCTCACTAAAGAATGGTCATAAACAACTGCTTTCTGTGGGAAGAAGGATACTAGATGTCTGCAACACCACTATAGTAGTTATTTTAGCAGTTAGCACTTATGTAAGAGGTTTTGAAAACAGGCATTTGTTAAACTGGCAGCAAAAATATCTGGAGTTTGTCTGCTGATGTCTCATTGCTCAAGATGCAATTCTTCATTCTGCCCTTAGAGGCTGTACACAGGTGTCCAATTACGAACTTAAACAGATTTGAATTGGAATTCTTACTTAAGCATAATTGTTTCCTTTTTAAAATCATAATTATGTAGCTGAATTAGCTAAGAGGCTGGACACCAGACAGTATCTCTTTTACCAAATTAGACAGTAAGTGTGCCAATGGAAAATTGGTGAAAGCTCAGAATATCTGCATTTTAGATGTCAGCTGTATATAGTATTTGGCTTCTGTGTAAGACACTGACACCCAAATGTCAGTGGATTTCAGAACTGGGATTCAGGATCAAGGAGCTGATGCCCCACTGATGGTGCAGTCACTTTCAGATGCCAAGCCCAATGTGTAGTATCCAAATTTGTCTTAGCAAATGGGGTTAAGAAGAGCTACAAGACTGATGATGATGTATTTCATAGAATTACTAAGGTTGAAAAAGACCTTCAAGTTCATCTGGCCCAACCATCACCCTACTATTCCTTGTTAAGTTTTCAACTGCTTTGTGACAGCATCAAGAACTAGCCAGAAATTCTTAATTTGTTGATCAATTAAATTGTTTGATTTTTATGAAAGCCCTGAAGAAGAATAGAGATTTGCTTAAAAAATGTGTTGTCAGTATTTTGCAGTAGACTTGCTGCTGAAGTAAACTATAGCTAATGCATTTTTTAAAATTATTTAAAGACGTGATTTTCTCAGGATTTCTCAGGTTTTACAGGGGAAAAAAAAAGAAAACAGTATGCCTCTGGATTAATGTTTTTATAGATTTCTTTCTGGTAATGACTACACATTTTATATCATTTTAATCACATTCTGTCTTCTTTAACTTAGTTCCACCTGGTTCTAACATATTTGTTGAGGTATTCTAAGGAAATGAACTATCTCCAGAAATAATGGTAATATTTCCCTTTTTTGTCCTTGGACATCCTGAACATTTTATTTTTGTTCTTTTGTCCACTTTTTTTTTGTTCTTCTCTGTGGCCTGATCTGGGGCTTCATACTCTCTGACATCTGTATTTCATTTACAAAAATTGAATGAAACTCCAGACTTTTTTTTAATAGCTGTTTTGTGCATTAGCATCACAGCTTCTGACATCTGATTCTCTCCCTCTAATGTTGCTCTGGTTTTGTATGGTTCTAGTACCTGAGCTTCTCAAATCTCTAACAAGTTCTTGCAGTATGTGCTTCCCTTCTCCACTTTGATATGTCTGTCTTTGGAAAACTAATCTGAAGTCCTAATGCCTTAGCTTTTGCAAGTCAGTTCTCAGATCTTCGTGGATATTGCTTAAAATTCTTCATGTTTTCCTTGTTATTGACTCTTGATTTCTTTCTTAGGAGCAGAAAAGAGGTATGGTAGTGTACAGATAAAGCATAAAATGACTGACCTGCATAAAAGTTATCACATGGAACTGAATCTAACATGTATGAGAGGTCATTTTTACCTTTTGAAACGTAAAGACGTTCTTTTGAAGGCACTCTACTACACAAGTTTCACCTGTATCGAGGAGTGTGTTTGCAAAATTTATCTTTGTCACAGATGGCCAAATTATTTCCTTTTGAATGAACATTCAAAAATGTTCATTTTTGAAATGAAAGAAAATGAATGAAAGAAAAAAATGAAAAAATGAATCAAAGAAGTGAAAGAATGACAGAAATGAAAGAATGAAATGAATGAAAGAAAAAAAATATGCATTTTTGAGATGTTTATTTTTGAAAGAACCATTAGGTTCTTTCCATGTTCCCTATTCTGTAGAATATGTTTCACCACAGTGCAACTGAACACGTTAGATTTCTTTTGGTGTTGCTGTAGTAATTGTGTGGGTGCCTTCTTTCACTGATTTGGTAATGTAGATTAGTTCTTGTCTTGATTACCTGGCAATTATTTTGAATTTGGTGAGTATTGTCTTTGGATTTTTCAGCACCAGCTGCAAGCAAGGCTTCACACGAGTAGTTCACTTCCTCAAATTAAAAACCATATCTCTAATACACATTAATATATATTATGTTAATAGAATCTCTAAGACTCAGAGGTGTGGTTTTGCTATGTGATGAAAACTTCTTCTAAGTAATTCCATATACGTGTGTTCAGGTTTCAAACAGGAATTATTTTCTTGGTGACATTAATTTTTGCCTTTGGAGCAATCAAAGTGGAAATAGCATGCTTCAGTGATTGGTTGGTCTACCTCAAACTGTAGTTTAGAAAAGAGTCGATTGTACAGACTCATTCTAAATTCCTTCTGGTTAAAATTCTTGCTCCTTACTTTTTTCTTCCCCAGAGAGTTCCATGCTTTTTAGATGTCCTCATTGAGCTGGATGACATTTTTAAGTTTTTTTTTTCCCTTTTGAAGATGTATGTCTATGTGTCTGAGTTGTGTATGAGGAGCTCTTACCCTTTATTCAGTACTAGTAGCTGTCTGTCAATAAAGGATGTGTGCTTGACAGATATTCATTGCTACATAAAAATTTGCAGCGACTGTGTATTTTACTAAACCTACTTTTGTAAATCACAGAAGTATAAAGTACAACATTAATGGCAATTACCTGGCATTAACAATATCTTTCCTTTAAAATATGGAGTCTTTGTTGCATCCAACAAATATATGGGAATGAGCACACACCAGCTATTGTGTATGTCTGGTTGTGTGTGTGAATTCTGTAAGCTTCATTTCTACAGCAGAGGCATCTGGAACTTCTGTGGTTACAGCTTAGGCATTAATGTGAAATATTGGTCCCTTATTTATTACAGTCCCATAAATATCAAAAATATGCTAGTAAAATACAAAATAATGTTAAGTATATGTTCACATATTATATCTATAAGCAAGAACACTGTAGCAGATAGCATAGTCCACTTTTCTCCTGCGCACAAATTAGTGTTGTTGCACTGCATTTTTATTAGAAAAAGGTTTTAGTGATAAGTCTTTATGTACAGTGAAACTAATACATAACCTTTTGATATTCTTATTTTTAAAATAAGAATAAAATAATGTTAAATATTAAAATAATAAAAATAATGTTTTAAAAATCATACCTGCTGGGTAAAAAAGACACAATTTATCTTGGTAGGTCAGATGAGAGAATCATGAAATGTCTTGTGTCATATAGTATGAAACAGTTTTTCCCCTTGAAATTGGCAGAATCACTACTCCTGTCAGCTGATGGTATCTGGTATGTGCATGCATATATAATAAAAAATTGTAAATTGCAGTATGTTGGAGGCCAGCAGATTTCTTAGTTGAGTTTCTAAATAAAGTAAGTTCTATTTTTAGATTTCTGTGGTCTGCAAGATAATTACATTTTTCTAATTTTTCATTAAACTTAGTTGAGGCCAAAATGAGCATCCTTAGCTCAGGCCACATATATAACAATTTTGTACTAATTGTTTGGTAAATTTTAATGATGATTCTTTCATTTATGGAATAAAGTCTGCTCCTTGTAAGTTCCTCTACTGTGCACTTTGACTTAAAATTTCTGGGAGTTTCCTAAAGTGCGTTGTGGAATCAGGAGATCTTAAGATCCCTGTATGTGTTATTATGTCTATGTTCAACAAATTAACTTGGATTTACAGTCTCTAACCATATAGTATAGCCCTACGAGGTCTGAAAACAGCTTTTCTTACAAGCAAACCAAGATAATACCTAGTGTAAATGGCAATGAGCTCTGCCATCTTTCCTTTATCATATTTATAAATTCTCAGATTTCCAGGTGTTTACCATCCTCTTGTGTGGGCTCCTCTCCACAGGCTGCAGCTCTGGCCCGGAGCCTGCTCCGGCCCGGGGCCTGCTCTGGCCCGAGGCCTGCTCCTGCGGGGGCTCTCCATGGGCCGCAGCCTCCTCCAGGCCACCTCCACCTGCTCCACCGGGGGCTCCTCCATGGGCTGCAGCGTGGAGATCTGCTCCATGTGGGACCCATGGGCTGCAGGGGGACAGCCTGCTCCACCAGGGGCCTGTCCACAGGCCGCAGGGGAACTGCTGCTGCGTGCCTGGAGCACCTCCTGCCCTCCTGCTGCACTGACCTTGGAGTCTGCAGGGCTGGTTCTCTCACACTTTCTCACTCCTCTCCCAGCTGCTGTTGTTACACAGCATTTTTTTCCCTTTCTTCAGTCTGCTCTCCCAGAGGCCCAACCACAGTTGTGCACAGGTTCAGCTATGGCCAGTAGCAGGTCCCTTTTGGAGCTGGCTGGAGCTAGCTCTGACCTGACATGGAGCAGCTGCTGGTCTCTGCTCACAGAGGCCACCCTTGCAGCCTCCCTGCTACCAAAACACAGCCACTTAAACCCAATACACCATGCTGGAGCAGTTTGCTCCTGATGGATGGCCCATGGTACAGACCCATATGGGAGCAGTTCTTGAAGAGCTGCTGCCTCTGGGCAGCCGCCACAGGCTCAGTTCAGGAAGGACGGCATCCCGTGGGAGGGACCCCACGTGGAGCAGGGGCAGAGGGGGACTGTGAGGGAGCAGCGGAGACGAAGCATCAGGGACTGACTGCAGCCCCCATTCCATGTTCCCCTGCACTGTTCAGGGGGAGGAGAAGGAAGAGGATGGATGAAGGGAAGGTGTTTTTAGTTTGCATTTAGTTTCTCACTGTTCTAGTCTGCTAGTGATAGACAATAAATTATATTAATCTCCCTGTTCTGAGTCTGCTTTGTCCTTAATAGTAGTTCATGAGTGATCTGCCTGTTCTTAACCCCTGAGCCCTCTTCCATTGTGTTTTCTCCCCCTGTCCTGATGAGGAAGGGGACGGAGCTAGGCAGGGTGCTGGAGTTTAGCTAGCCATCAGGGTGAAACCATCACACCTGTTCACTGTTTTCATTGGCGTGGGAAGTGTATCAGCTTTGAAGAATGTTTTGTCATAGTTTTTTTTGCTTTCGGGAGGAGATTTTTTTTTTTTTCCTTTTTGAAACACTTTGTTTTGATTTTAAGAGAAGTTACAGAACCATCTTCTGTTTTCAACCTACCCTGAAACTCTACTTAAATGGTAAGGGTCTCTCTAACGCAGTTTCTGCCAGGGGTTAGCATTTCAGCTGTATCAGTCTAGAACAGCATCTTAGGAAGGAGGAGAGTGGACAGAGCTGCAAAACCAAATAGTTACTAACACTGGTGTTATAGCCTTCCTGTCTGTCTGCTGGAGGAAAAAAAAAAAAAAAATAAGTCCCAGGCAGCCCTGCAGGAGAAAAACAGGCTCCTCTTCTGAAAAATCTTTGCTGAAAAGTGTCTTCCAACCATTATGCAGGATTCACTGCCAGTGCCAGGTCATGTAAAGTCTTTTTTCTGTCTCCAGAAACAGAGCCTATTCCTTACTTGCACCTTGAGAGAGAGAAGACAAAGAGTTGCTGACTCAGCTACAGTATTTCAGCATAAATCGCCCTTAGCTTTGTATACATGGTATTGATGGGAAATGTCTTGAAATCTCAGTCATTTCTTTTTTATAAGAACATGGTTATGTAAAACATAAATGACATACATGTATTTACGCACATGAATGTGTTTCTGTTGGAAGTCATTTACAGCCTTTTCCAGGGGATCCTTGTGTCCTCAGTTAGGCTTTTCCTTGTGTTTGAGCATTTGCCCTGCAGGAGGAAGGACTGAAAATGAGCACTGCTGCATATTCATATTATGGGCCTGGGAGGCAGAGGAAGGGAGCCACCACAAAGACACTTTCCAAAAAGTTCCATTGAAGTAGACATCTTTCATGAGAGAGCACACATTTGCAGGACTGTGTTCCCCTTCCTCCCTTATTTCCCATGTATTTGCATGTGTGTCATTGATTTTATGGTGCAGAGAGAACAGGGATGCCAGATAATAGACTCAAGCAGTACGAAAATTAAAGGTAAGTATTTGGGGAAGTGAGAGACTATGTCTCCCCATACAACCCTTCTCTCTGTGGCTTCAGTGAACCTGGTAAGAGCTCCTTTCCCACTGGAACAGCATGACACTGTGCATGTGGTTGCATTCCAGCTTCCAGCTGGAGCAAGTTATCAGCAGTCAGCATCTACGCGTCACGCCTTTTTTAGGATCCTGCATATCCCTTCTGCAGAGGAGCAGAGAAATGGCCAGCCTTCTAAAGCAACACTTCTCTCTGGTGAATGTGAAGGCATTCAACAGTTACCCACAACTGAGAACTGGAGCCCATATGCAGAGAGACATTTTTCCCAAACTTTTTTCTCTTCTTGTTTATTCACAAGCAGGTTAGCTTTGATGCTAGGCTTGACATGAAAGCATTTTCATCTCATTGGTTTCCCCTCTGACTGAGGCTTTTAAGCATACCATGGGGTTTTTCCTTTTGTAACTCTACCTTTTCCCCAAGTATTTTCCAGGTAGCACTGGGGAAATTGACATCAGTTATCAAATTAAAGCTCTTTAGAAAAATAATGGCTGCAGTGTCAGTTTGTTCTGTGAAAAACAGTCCCTAAATGCTGGCCTTTTGTTTCATTGCACTGTGTTTTGATGCCTTGGATATTTTTATGCTTGTGTGTGTGTGATTCAGCTGTTATGCTAGCAACTGCTAACTGAGCTGGATGCTGTGGAAGTTCGTATCGTACGTTATGAGGCATGTGGAAATGTTTAAAAATAACGTCTCGTTCTGTTCCCTGCTGGGATATTTTTGTTGTCCATGTTAGAAGCTTGTCATTTGATTCATTGAGAGGGACTTGAGTTAGTCTTTTAAAACTCAGTGGAAATGCAATAAAAGGTCAGAGACAGTATGGGTAGAGACTTTACAAGACTTTGAGAACACGGATTCATAGCCAAAATGGTGAAATGCCTTGTAAAAATCCAAACCAAGAGAAGCATTCATTTACGGATGGTTAACCACTGTAGCAAGGAAGTGTGTATTCGATTACTGCGGCATGGCTCCAAGATCACAGCCAGAAGGGCTGGTAAATCTAAATTTATTTTACTCATATATATATATTTATTTATTTATTTATTTATTTTTTCCATAGTTTGTTGTGCTAGTACTAGTCACTTGGAAAGAAACTGTATTGAAAATGATGAAATACTACATTGGGTACAGCAGAGAATAAGGATAAGTTACTGACCAGGAGGATTGGAGAATGAATGACAAAAAACCTAAATGAGATTTGTTGTAATATATTGCTGAAACAGTGGACTAATTCACTAATTGCTAATGAATGAATGACTGGAATTTTACCCTTACAGTTTTTTCAACTTAGGGGGAGAAAAACTTTAAAAAATAGTAATTTCTAACAAACCAAACAGTTCTTAAATTAGCAGATAGGTTGATAGTATATTTTGAATATTGACTGAATACAGTAGTTGATACAGTTTAGTTTTACTGTGATTGAGTGGCTTGTGTTGCGAGACCATAACTTTGTTGCTGTTATTTTTCTAGTACTGAGTGATAATAATATACTGAAAAGAAAAAAGGAGCTTGATTTTTTTTCCTTATGCATAAAAGGAATGGAACCCAAGGAACAAAATGTATTCAATGTTGCTCTGGATAGCAACCACAACTAAGATTTTTATGTGCTTTTATATCATAATAATTTGTTTTCCAAAAATGGGTTCGTCGACTCATCAATCTATATATCTCTGCTTCCTTAATGAAGGTTGGCATTTCAAAATTTGTTTCTCCATGCTTTCTGTGATAGCGTTTACTTTTCATATTTTTGCATACATGGGTAGACAGATTTCAGTTACTCACACACTTGTATACAATCATGCCTTGATATTGAATCTTCATTTCAGAAATGGGTATTTACAAAAGAATTAACTGACGATATTCTGGCCAAGACCAGAGTATTGTCATATTTGTAACATTTAAATTCAGAAAGCAGCAAGCATCTCAGGTATGGGAGAACCTGCTTCTTGCAGTGACTTGTCTCTGAGTGGCAACAGCTCCTGGCTGGCTCTGCTTCATAACATTACCACTCAAGGAAAGCTCTAGTAACTGTGGGAATGCACTGAACTCCCTCGTTTCAAAAAGTAGTAGCAAAATGGAAAAAGCATTACTGTTTACGTGTATTTTGCATTCATGCTCCTCAGTTAAATGCTGTCTCCTAATACATACATGCAAGATGTCTTGTATTAGATGCCAGTCGAATAATGGACTTGTGCACTGGGGCTATGATGATTCTTATAAACCTTGATGTTGTGCTACTGTTTACAGGATGTTAGCCTTGTTGGTGTATACGGGTATAAAATCTGTATATCAGCATATAAAGCCAAGGACTGTGGTTAGTTTGTGTAGAAGGGGAAGGCATAACTCCTTGGGACAGCACCGTTCTGCATGCAACCATTTCAGAACAACGTTGACTTGTACCAGAAGTGCTCTTCTAACTCAGTGGAGTTGCTGAAATGTCCCACTTGTCCTTTTCTCAGGTGCTAAGCTTTCACATTGGTGCCAGTTCTTTGCAGACTCGCTCTTGTTGGCCTTTTGCTAGAGAGCCAGTGGTTGCAGTCTCTTCACCAGCTCCTCCCCTTTCTATAATCTGCTGACAGACAAATCTTCCTCTTTCATTCCTGTTTCCAGGATGGACATTTCTCCTTCCCTGCTACTCACCTTAACCTTTTCACTGCTAAATCCTATTTCTGGATGGGGCCAGCAGTGCTGGGGTGAGCTCCTTCCGGGGCAGAGGGTTGCTAGAGACAGTATCGCTCAGAAAACCTGCTGTACTGCATGCTCTGCATTGCTTTTATTTCTGCACTTCGGGTGTGCATTGCAGGGTGTAGAGAGCAGAGCAGAAGCCTCTGGGGGCCACACAAACTGTGGCATTAGCTGAACACTGTGACTCAGTGCAGTTGTGGGGCCAGTTGTGATGCCTTAGAGTTACAGTGTCTGCACCTGATGTGAGCAGTCCTCACAGAACTTTACTGCCTTCTACAAGTTGCAGCAAGAATAAAACTAACTGGAACTGCCATGAAGATTGCCAGGTCACTGCCTGAAATGGAGTTACTAAAATTTGTCATTGATTTACTCTCCTTGCAAAGCCAGATTAGGTGTTTTATCTGAGCACAGGATGTGGGTAGGGTATGGCCTCCTACTTCTGAGGGCTGGGCATCGGGCTGTGATGCAGATCTTGCTTTGATGTAGATGCAGGGAAATATTTGAGTGCAATTCTAGATTCTGTTTCCCTTTCCTATGTTTTCTTTGTGATCTCCATGCATTCTGTTCACGTGAAAAAGTCACCCCCTCCTTCAAGTCATTTGATGAATAGTACATATGAATTATGTCTGCAATGAAATTAAGTAAGGCGTACGCAATATTTCTAGAGGAAGTGGTGAAAGGCATAGGAAGGAACTGTTCCAATTGCAGCCTGACAGACGTAGTTCTTTACACACTCATATAAAGTATTTCCAGCAGAGAGTCCATTTGCTCTCCTTTTTCTGGACTGTATCTGTTTTTTCACTTCTCTGTTTAAAAGAAGGAAATCTTTATACTTGTTCCTTCTCCCTGTAAAAGTCCTAGGCCTTTTACAGATATGTAATTACGTTCGCATGTCTGGTAAGTAAAGCTATGTGCAGTATATCCAGCCACAAGACAAGGGACAAATTGAATTTTTTTTAATAAGAGTACACATTGTTCTGGAATGCTGTATTCCCAGCAACTGCAGCTTCTTAAGAACAGGAAAGTTAGGGCTGCCCTTCAGCCTGTGAATCCTCAGCTGCTGTTTTTGGCTCCTTTAGAGACACTAGCTGCTGGCAACATTTATGTCAGACCTCTTACATATTCGTGTTCACAGCATATGACCACTGTAAATTTGTGTTTTATTCAGCTGTTCATGTTCCCATCCGCAGTAGCAAGTTAGAGGTTTGGAGGAATCCCAGTATTTGGTGAAAGGGAAGTACTGAGTTTTGGCTCGTATAATGAGATCTCTCTGGCTCTGTAAAATTTGTCCAGTTGCCAGAAAAGTATAGCAAGTCTTTCCTGTAGATATGTAAGAAGTAACATTGGGCTTATTTATCATACAGAATCACAGAATAATTTGGGTGGGAAGGGACCTTAAATCTAATTCCAACCCCCTGCCATGGGCAGGGACACCTCCCACCAGACCAGGTTGCCCAAAGCCCCATCCAGCCTGGCCTTGAACACCTCCAGGGATGGGATATCCACAGCTTCTCTGGCCAACCTGTTCCAGTGCCTCACCACCCTCTGAGTAAAGAATTTCCTCCTTATATCTAATCTACACCTGCCCTCTTTTAGTTTAAAGCCATTCTCCCTAGTCCTATCACTCCACTCCCTGACAAAGAGTCCCTCCCCAGATTTTCCACCGGCCCTCTTTAAATACTGGAAGACCTTTATAATGTCTCCCTGGAGTGCTCTCCAGGCTGAACAACCACAGCCCTATCAGCCTGTCTTTGTAGGAGAGGCACTTCAGCCTTCTGATCATCCTCATGGCCATCCTCTGGACTCATTCTAATACATCCATGTCCTTCTTATGTTGGGGGCCCCAGAGCTGAATGCAGTGGTCCAGGTGGGTTCTCATGAGAGCAGAGCAGAGGGGGCAGAATTACTTCCCTTACCCTGCTGGCCATGCTTCTTTTGGTGATTTACCTAATATGTCAGTAATAGGTATTAAACCTTTGAGCTATGGACTGTAAATTGCAGATAAAATTAAAAAATGAAGAAAGAAAAGAAGTGATCTTAAATATAATTTAATACTCAAGCCAGATTCCTTTAAATCTGAATGTTATATAAATATTAACTGTTATTAAAGAAACAGTAAACTTTTCAAAATCCATCTCCAAATTGTTGCCTTACAAGATCGACAGCAAAGTAATTGTTATGTGTGAATAAGATCAAAGCATTTGCAGCAGACTTGTAGAGTTAGTTAAAGGATATTGACTTCAGGCTTACTTTGTTTTATGTTCTCTCTTTCCATTGGAAGATTGAGGAATTTTTGTTTTAAACCTGGATTCGTTACTTTGGATAACTGCTTGTCATAAAGGATATACTAAAAGCAAATTATCTGAAAACCTTCTTCCTTCCTTAAACTTGTGTCAGTGGAATATTTCTTGTTGTCTAGAAAAATTTTGAATTTTGGTGCTTTATTGTGTTATTCTCATGCCTGCATAAGACATCTCAGCATTGAAAGCGATAATATGCCATTGCACTTGTGTCATTTGAAATCATCAAAGTCTAAGTGGCCCAACATATACGTGTACTGTAACATGACTGGAACTTTGCTGTGGGCTTACTTTCACCCTGATTAATAGCTAAGTGTTTCCTCAGGCCTTGACTTGAGAAATGTTGCAGTGTCATAACAAACATGAAAGAATAACAGCTTTTGATATTTGATATTTTAAAATATCAAATGAGTTTACAACAGCATCAACTAATGCTCACTCTAAATTTTCATATATTTATATTAAAACATTTATTTACACTTTTATCAAGCTGATATAAAATGTTTTGATTTAATGTGGTTTAACAACATGTAAAATAGTTGAAAATACATTTTTTTTTCTCTTGCTTTGAGTCTATGGATTAGGATGATTTATTTATTTAATTTTTTAGCACTGTATTAGGGAAAGAGTATGGGTAAGAATGATGGGCAGTAGTAATTGTTTTAGTTTCGTGTGTGCCTTCCTCTGATTGTGTCGCTTATATGTTATCAGCTCAAGCTAAATAATGGACTACAAAGTTGATATACACTTTGGAATTGTGCCACATTGCAATTTTAATACAGTCCCCTCAGAAAACACTGATCTGAAAAGGTTACTCTGCTGCCTTCTATCTACAGGTTGATCACAGTGAAAGAATGTTTGCCAGCTATAGGAGAAAAAAGCAATGTTCGTAGAAGTTAATATGATCTTTCTTGTTTATGTTCACTATGCATGTTATGCACACTGGAATTTACTCTGGGGAAGGAGAGAAGGCTCAGAACCATAAATTGGGGTGACCTTTCTTTGGAGTAGGTGCAGCTGTCCTCTGTATGATGAGAAACATGATAAACAGATATAATATTGACCTTGCATCTAAGCAGGTATAGAGAGCCTTACAGCCAGGATTCTCGAATTTGGGAGGTTAAAATTAGGTCTTTTAATCCATACTGAGGTGTCTCAACTTACCTTTTACTCCTATTAAGAGAAAGTGAAAAGCACCTTGGAAAAGAAAATTGTTGTACTTCTGTATCTAAATATATATGTAGATGCTTAGTGTTGGGCTACAGTGTTCAAAAAATTTGGCTTTCATATTCAATGCATGCACTCTGAAATAGATCCAGAGTGTGGTTTGATGATCCAGCAATACGTGCTGTTACAGTATGCTTAGGAGAAAGATTATCCCAAATCTTTTCTTACCTCTTGATGGTCATATACTGTTGGGTCTAGTGTCAGTCAGTTTGTATGCTCTCAGTGGCTGTAGCAAGTATATTTGTTAATGCAAAGACTCCAGCACGATGCTTGCTTCGTTTCGAAAAGTGATGAATTTCTGAAGTGGCTATCATAGGAGAGGACAGAGTAGTTGAGGCAAGAAATTAATAGCTAGACAGTCAAATTAGGCTAACGAGGAGACATCTGCATTTTCTTTATTGAGGGCGAGGCTTCATTTCAGCTGTGCATGGTCTGCTGTCTTGCAGCTGGTGAAAGGAGCACTCCTTCTCTCTCTCCATTACTGTTAACATGGTGTGCTCCTGGGAACACCTGACAAGCCAATTCAGGAATAAAAACCATCAGAGAATTAACCTAGGAAAAAACAAAAATAGCTGTTTTCTTAGGTTAGCTTTACATATGGGCTCACTCAGGGATCAAACAAAAGGGAGCAGAAATGGTCTTTTCGGTTGCAGCTAACCTTTAACCAGGGTGTGAAACCTCACCTGGAGGCATGGCTGGCTTATCTCCTAGAGAGTAGGAAAAGATAATAAATTACAGGGGCAGAGATCTGCCTGGGCCATTTTGAAGAGTTAAAAGGGAAAATGAATGTAACATCTATCATGCTCTGCTGAAGGGGTGTTGCTTCCCAAGGATTGTGCTGTATAATGAAGAGGTTTTCTCTGATGAATATAACATGAGGCACAAAGCTTTGCATTAAGAAGGGGATCCAGAAAGCTGTCCTTTCAGGTAAGGAGCAAGCTGGCTTGTTCAAGGAGTGCTTTAATGTAAGTAAGTTTCAAGTGTAGTTTTACTGTCACTGCTTATGTATTTTTCAACATATTTGTAACATATTGTAACAACATATTTGTAATATATATTTTATATGTTGCATTTATTGGCATTTCACCCCAGCTAATATTGAGTATAAAACAGTATAATTTTAAAGTTAAAAGATATTAACATGACATCACTCACCCAGTTTTTGGCAAGTCTATAGGCTGTGGTAACTACACACCTTACTTATCTATTTGATAGGCTGGAGAACGTGTTAATGGACCTGCACAGGTTACATGGAAGATTTTGGGGCAACTCTCAGGCACTCTGATATACAGCATCATGCTGCGGCAGATATTTTCATGAGTATACATTTTAACAAGCTTTAAAATTCCCAGTGCTGCAACTCCATCTCGCAAAGTATTGATCTGTTGATTTAATTTAATCTACAAAGTTTGATGCGTTAGCTTTGTATTGACAGGTTTTCTGCAATTATTTTTTCCAATGAGGGGGACAGAGCATGAATAAAAAAATAAAGCTGCAAACCCTGAGTATTTAGGGCTCTAGTGGAAGTGTGATTGTGTGCCTATGTCTGGCCCAGAACAGGTCTATGTTTGGGTGACCTGGTAGTGCACATATCTAGCATCATTTGTTATAAAACTGAGATTGTTATAGATATGTCCTGTCTTGAGAGTATGGTAGCTGTTAAAAAAATAAATTTAAGACCTTGTCATTCAAGAAATGCAAAATGTGTTAACAGTGAGAAAGTCTAGGCTGTAGTGAATATCACCTACTCTACTGGAATACAGTTATGGCTTGCTCTCAGTTTAATGATCAAGAGACCAGTGACATATGAATATTCTTGTGCTATCTAGTCAAATAGAGGGCAAGCAGGTTTCAGAAACAAAGCTCATCATTTCAATATAGTGCATCTAAAATTCTTAGGACTAATAATGTTTTTTTTTTTTAATTTAAAAAAAAATCGGACATTTTCAAGAAAAAGCTGAAAAGGCTTCTGCTTTCAAAGTGGGATTCTCAGCAGCATTTTAGTCAATTATAGTTGAGTTACTATTTATAATTCTAGCTTAGAACTGTGATCCAAAATGCATGTAAGCTTTATATCTTCTTATACTGTAGATGTCTTTATGACCAGGATTTTTGCTTTGATTTTTGTTCTGTATCATTTTTACAGAGTAGTGCTGCATTCCTTTATTATAG
This sequence comes from Cygnus olor, assembly GCF_009769625.2. Lineage (NCBI taxonomy): Eukaryota > Metazoa > Chordata > Aves > Anseriformes > Anatidae > Cygnus > Cygnus olor. The sequence goes on along the minus strand of NC_049198.1, from coordinate 41,912,476 downwards.
CATGGTTCAGGTCATGCTTCTTTTACTTCATCTCAAAGTTATCATCATGTTTTATTTTTTTATACTTTTTTTCCAGTGTTTGTTGCTCTTTAATAGAAAACTATAATAGAGCTTGCAGAGACTTTCTTACTTCACACTGAAAATCATGATGCATCTATTGTAATTAACAGTGGAGATGTATTACTTTTCTTAGTACTTGTTTTTCTGTAGTAATACATATTGTTTTATACCACATTATTTTAAAGTCTCAGAACCTTAATTTTTACTGCATTAAAACTGGAATTAATCCTTAATGATGTCAGTACTCCATCTTCTGCAGACCTCTGTTGCTAAAATCAAAGCACTGGGCTAATTTGAATTATAAATGCTAGGTTGCTGTGATTTTCGTGGGTTACTTGTTGGATAAGTCATATAATCTTGTTGTGTTGGTTTTACCTGATATATCCTTATCTCTGTGTTGCATCTGGATTAGTCATTTATAAAGAATGGAGAGATGGAGATCACAAAATGAGATGTACTAAGTGCTATTATATATTGCTGGTGCACATAGCACTGTGTATGGTCTGTTCCTTTTGCACATAGATGGCATCTGATGATGTTAAAGAGTGTCAGACATGGTATAAATTTTAAAGTGTTCTCCCATCACTTTGTTCCATCCCTGGGCCATGTTTCCCCCCCTAATACTGACTCCCCTCCAGTTGACAACTAAGAAGAATCACTGCAGTGTTCACGTAGCTGCAGAACAGCTAGACACCTTTGCAGATTTACTGCTGCTAGTGCTAGTCCGGAAAAGGGGTATTAAGTCCCGAGAGGACAGAGTTTGAGCACAGAGTTGGCTAATAAGAAATAATCATACAAGTAGGGCTAAGAAAGACTTCTTTGTGAGGGGGAGAGAGAAATTTGAAGGAGAGAGAGAAAAGGGACTGAGTATGAGGATTGGAAAGATGACTGGAAGAAAAATGAGATATGAGAGGTAGCTCATTAAAAAGGTGAGGCATTTTCACTCGGTTTCAATCCTATCAAATCCTCATATGGTGTGCCAGCCCCCCTCTCCTTTTATCCTGTCTACTTCTAATATGAATTTATCATGACAATCTATTGTCTCTCTTTAATATCATTCTCTGTTGAAAAGTCCCAATCTCAGCCATTATGTTATCACTTTATTTCTTTGAGATGAGTGAAGAGAAAGTTGTGCTTTATTATTATTGTGAAAACAAATAGCACCAATGCACATCTGCAGTAGGTATTCATTTGTATCAGAAACCTGACTGTCCATGGAAGATAAACTGTTCTGTTTTCTGTTTGCATTACACTCTTATTGGTGGTAGCTGCATCAGACGACTTTAGTCAGGTCTGGTGTACTGCAGTGTTGTAAAAGATTTTGTCCTCCTCTGGCAGAGATGAAATTTTGAAAAGGTGTTTCCAGTGTTTGCTAATTGTGTGTGGTCAGGTTTCAATATGCAAAATGATTGCAGAATCTTCTTTCCAATCTACATTAAATGCGATTGGAAGGCTGAGCTTTGCCACCAGGGAAACAGAAATTTAGGATCACTGTTTTCATCTCTTTTTCAGGTATCCAACTGCCAAAGGAAGATGATGTTTCAGTCCCTGTGATTTCCAGCTCCCCAGTTAAAGACACTGGGGAGAATGTTGATCTTGCTATTGATCAGGAAGAGAAAATGAAAGAGGAACCTTTAACCATCTCAGAACTGGTATACAATCCCAGTGCCAGCTTGCTGCCCACACCAGTTGATGATGAGATTGACATGCTTTTTGATACCTGTCCAAGAGCAGAGAATGAGAAAGATGATACAGATTCATTTGAGGAACTGGATGCAGACGAAAATGCCTTTATGATTGCAGAAGAAGAAGAACTGAAAGAAGCTCGAAGAGCGCTTAGGTGGAGCTATGATTTTCTAATGGGCAACATAGAGGTGAATGCCTTTGTGAAGAGTTTCTCCAGACTTCTGCTTGTAGGCCTTGGACTGTTACTGTTTGTGTTCCCTCTTCTCCTTGTTCTCCTGGAGTCGGACCTTCAGATCTCTTTTCTCCATGAAATCCGTCAGACGCCAGAGTTTCAGCAGTTTCATATTGAGTATTACTGCCCGCTTAGGCAGTGGGTAGCTTGCAAAATAAACTTCATTCGTGACATGCTGGGCAGCTTTTAAATTTTAAAGAAATATGACACAACTAAGGGCTATATTCAAAATTTCAGTTAGTGCAGCTTTTCATTATGCCCCTGGGGCCATCAGTCTGTCTTCATATTTAGTTCATTACAGACTCCTCAGGCTCTTATGTTTCCTTTACACACTTAAATTGCTCCTTTAGTTTCAGGCTTATACTGTCACCTTTCAGTAACCAAAAAGAAGCTTTATTTTAATTGCATTTCAGATTTTCTGCTCATCTGTTGCATCATATGAGATGGGATAACAATAAGGTTCATTGTCTTTAACCTTAGAATACATGACACTAATGAAAGGGAAAGAAAACCTTTTTTGAATATATTCCTTAGTGCAGCAATCTCTTCTAACCAATGCCTATACAAGCAATGTTTATGCTGGGTTTTTGTTTTTGGTTTGTTTTTCTGTTTGTTTGTTTTTTACATTTTTATGTGTTTAAAATATTTTGGTAAATTTTTAGCAAAAGATAACTTCTGATGTTATTTAATTGTACAGATTGGTAAGAATAGTGCAGAAGGGCACATAAGATACTTTTAGTGTTTTAGCAATTATTTGTTTTTAACCTACTGGCTGGAGAATGAATGAATTCAATATAGCTCTATAAGAGAGACAGTGGTTTGGGAAGTACATAGAAAGTTCACTCAAGTTCAGTAGGGTCTACCTGGGGGAGGTGAAATGACACCAAGTACTCAGAAGAATTTCTGAAAGGCATAGTTGTAAAGCTTAGGGAAGTGAGCAGAACTGAAAGTAATGATCCTTCCTCTTATGTTAGTCTTACACTTTATCAGTGCTATAGAAAGTCTTTATAAGATAGTCCAAGTATGTTTTGGAAGAGAGTGAGTCTTCAGTCTAAATGTAGATTATTGTACATAACATGGAAGAAGATAATAGTAAGTAGGGAGAAAAAAAAAAAAAAGCTAAAACCCTACCTAAATCAGTAGGCGAGTGAGTGACCTACTTTTAAAAACGTTAGAGAAGAAAAATGTATTCCTTTTTAAAGCAAAACTTTAGACTGTACAGTTGACATGAAAACGTTCTGACTCACAGTTAAAGGATTAAACACTTTAGCAGATGCATCTTCATCCTTGATGACCTTTATTACTAATCTCCAAGACAACACAATTTCTGTGCGTGCTGATATGCTTACCCTCTTGCCCTATTAGTATGAGCCCAGTTACAGGACCTAATGCTGTTTCATGTAACATGGTTTTGTATATCTAGTTATTCCAGTATTGCATAGAGAATATACTTAAAAAAAAAAAAAAAAAAAAAAAGACTTGCCAATAGCTGAGAGCATTAGAAGGCCCTCAGATGCATCACAGAGCTTCTATCTAAAAAGAGAGAGTTTTTATTTTTTTTATTTTTTTTTGTCCCCTGATCTTAGTGCAGATGTATCTTGTATTTAAACTAGGGAACTCTGATTTCAGCCTCAGAGTTGTTCTCCTGCTTAGAGAATTATTAACTGGAGGCATATATGAGGCTGTTTTATTAGAAGTACATTTAACGTATTGTAACCACATCTCTTAATTCCTACTGAGTAAACTCCTTTACTTCTGGTATCAGAGAATTGGTTTTGCTTGTGTTTTTCTCATGTAAGCCTTTGCAAATATCTAGTTTGACGATTTCCTTACAGGATTTCTCCTTCCCTTTCCAATCTTCTCCAGTTTTTAAAGGATGAAACAGTTACAGGGCTTAAAAATTCCTTTCCTCAGTTGAAAACTCTTCAATTGCTATTCATTTCCCAAGCAACAAAGGCTAAATTGAACAATTGCCTTTTTCTCTTCACTTTTGTTTTTTCTTGACATTCTGTTCCACAGAAGAATCGTTATTGATTAGATACTTGATGAGGATTTTATCTTGTGCTACTTGCTGTTAAATGATTCTTTCCAAATATCATTCAGCTTAATAGAAATGGAGAGTAAACTAAAGTAGACATCGGGCCTTAACAGGAAATTATTCACTGATACTGTTTTTAAGCAAAGGCGTCAGAAAAGGTGTGAGTGGTGAAGGCTGTGAGAGCTGGTGTCCTGCTGGACTACAGAGACAAGATTCTGTGCAGGCTCCTATTAAGTCTGGAAGTTATATTAAAAAAAAGTAAAAAAAAAAAAAAAAAAAAAAAAAAAATTAGATCCTGTGCTCTAAAATATAATCTTGTCCCTGTAAATTATAACACACCAGAAGTAGGAATATTGTTTTGCTTGATTTAACTCTATTGGAAAATGGTTGAGTTGCATGATAAAATAATCTCAGAGAATGTGCAGTGTAGTGAGGTCTTATGTAGGGTTAAATGCAAGAGTATGTGTGCACATATCCTTGCCTTTACTACCTATATGCATACACTCAGGCCTGGCCTTTTAAAATTCTTCCCTTTCTTCCTAATCTTCCTAGTATTCTCTTGCATATCAAAGTAATTTAACTGAAAGTCATGATAGTCCTCTAACATAAAGGCCAGGACCACCTAATGCACACAGAAGCATATGGTTGGGCATATTCAGACAGAGTAACAGTCTAGCATCTTGTTGGTGAGAATTACAGAGTTGGATTATGGAGCATCTATAGGTACAGTATTGTGTATTTCTGTCTGTGCTTGGATTATATTGTAAAATGTACTTGAAATCTATTTTGTGGTTTGTCTAACATTTATAAACACAACTCTGGGAAGAATTAAATATGGTTTTATTTCAATGGAGACTGGGGGGATAATATATCTGTAACTCGAGCCTTATCTTTGTACAGTGAATTTCACATTTCTATGTCAACATCCTGATTGTTTTGTATGTTGATATGATGGCAGGAATCCCTAATAAAAATACACTGGAGAAAAGCTTTCTGCAGTTACAACAGTTCTTATGATGTGTTGTGGTTTAGCCCGGCTGGCAGCCAAACACCACACAGCCGTTCGCTCACCCTTCCCCCTCCCTCTCCGGGATTGGGGAGAGAAACGGGAAAGTGAAGTCTGTGAGTTGAGATAAAGACAGTTTATTAAGACAGGGAAAAGAATAACAACAATAATAATAATAATAATAGTATTAATAGTAATAATGTGTACGAAATAAGTGATGCACAATGCATTTGCTCACCACCCGTTGACCGATGCCCAGCCTATCACCGAGCAGCCACCCCCCCACCCCAGCTAGCCACCCCTATATATTGTCCAGCATGACGTCAGATGGTATGGAATACCCCTTTGGCCAGTTTGGGTCAGCTGTCCTGGGTCTGTCCCCTCCCAGCTCCTGCTGCATCCCTAGCCTGCTCGCTAGCAGGACAGAGAGAGGCTGAAAAGTCCTTGGCTTGGTGTATGCACTGCTCTACAACAATTAAAACATCAGCATGTTATCAGCGCTCTTCTCATTCTAATCCAAAACATAGCACCCTGCCAGCTACTAGGAGGAAAATTAACTCTGTCCTAACTGAAACCAGGACATGATGAAAGATTTTTTTTCACCAGAACACTTTTTGTTGCAAATTAGTCGGTGCAAGGAATGGTAGATTTCTTAGCTCTCTTACAAATTCCTTTCCTACATACATTTTTTCCCATTCACTAGCTAGAGAGACACTAAGAAAGCGGTGGCCTTAAAGATGTTAATAACATGGCTTCAGATGTGTAGTGCCAAGGGCCTAATGGTTTGCCCAGTTACCATGTAAGAAGTAGTTGCCGTTTTCAGTTTGCCCCTAAATAAAATTACTATGCTCAGAGTACAAATTGAGCAGTCTTGTTTTAAAGACAGGCCCTGGCTATAGACATATGGCTGAAACTTTTTGGTGGGCAGATCTAACTAGAGTGTCAAGCAAACAAAGCTGTGCAGCTTTTGGATGGAGCATGCTTACATTAAGCTGGTTTGGAACTCAGACAGTGCAAAAGCATCTGGTAAAAAAAAAAAAAAAACAACATATGGTCTGCAAAGAGCCAATTCCTAAGAGACTTCAGTAACAGGAACAGTATTTGGAGGAGCTAAATCAGAACCTGAGGCAACTTGAGCACATAAAACGTTTAGATGCAGGCATGTCTGTGCTCTATCTAAAAGACAAAAATTTAAGTGGAATCTCAGGCAATTTGAAATGTAATTTTCAAGGACTACAGACAGATCCATTTATTCAGTTAGATGTATGTTATAAAGCTACCTTCAAGAGAGGTTGCTTTCCTGTTTTAACATATGAAATATACAGCATATCTGCCTTGACAGTATTTGAATTCTAAAGTACTCAGCATAATTTATGAAAATAGTATGTGTAGTTTGGGTAGAAATTCAGCAGTTGTCATAAATTCTTTCCAAATGATGAGAAACAATTTTAGAATTTCCATTAAATTACAAGCCACTGAAATGTCATGCCAAATGTATGTTGGTAGAAATCTAGCTACATTTATTGGAGCTAATGGTTACTATAGATAACCCTTAGCATTTGATAATATATGTTATATATTGATTTGCTGTATGTTTTCTTACAGCTGTTTCATATTATAAAGGGTCTCTGAGAAACCTCGTGAACTCTTCTACCATTATAGCAGTTAAATGCTGTGATTGTCTGATCTTATGTCTTCAATTATGTTCCTCTACGAAGGTGAGTCCTTCATCAGCCTCCTCATCTGAAATTTGTAGCTTCATTTTGAAGCTGATTTGCTTCTAGTTGCTTTCTTATAAGGCAGATTATTGCTGTTCATCTCAGCCAGAGGAACCCACTGCAACAGCTCCACTTTACACTATTACAAAGGATATTACAAAGGATCACTGTGGTGGCTTAATACTGATGGGCAGCTAAGTTCCATGATGCCATTACCTTGCTCCCCTTCAACAGAACAGGGGGAGAAAATACCATGGAAAAAAAAAGAAGCCCGTGGGTTTAGGTAAGTTCAGGGAGTTTATTGGAGCTCACCAATTACCATCACCGGCAAAACAGACTCAGAATAGGGAGATTAATGTGATTTATTGCCTATTGCTAGCAGACTAGATCAGTGAGAAATTAAAAGCACCTTCCCCCCATCCACCCTCTTTACATTCCTTCCTCCCCCGGGGGAGGCAGGGGGACAGGGAATGGAGGCTGCAGTCAGTCTATAGTGCTTCGTCTCTGCTGCTCCTTCATGGGCACTCTCTACCCCTGCTCCATGTGGGGTCCCTCCCACGGGATGCCATCCTTCCCGAACTGAGCCTGCGGGGGCTGCCCAGAGGCAGCAGCTCTTCAAGAACTGCTCCCATATGGGTCTGTACCATGGGCCATCCATCAGGAGCAAACTGCTCCAGCACGGGCCCCCCATGGGTGGGCGGCAGCTCCCCCCAGACCCCCTGCTCCTGCGTGGGCTCCTCTCCACGGGCTGCAGCTCCGGCCCGGGGCCTGCTCCTGCGGGGGCTCTCCATGGGCCGCAGCCTCCTCCAGGCCACAGCCACCTGCTCCACCGGGGGCTCCTCCACCGGCTGCAGCGTGGAGATCTGCTCCATGTGGGATCCACGGGCTGCAGGGGGACAGCCTGCTCCACCAGGGGCCTGTCCACAGGCCGCAGGGAAACTGCTGCTGTGTGCCTGGAGCACCTCCTGCCCTCCTGCTGCACTGACCTTGGGGGCTGCAGGGCTGGTTCTCACCCCTCTCTCCCAGTAGCTGTTGCACAGCATTTTATTTTATTTTTTTCCATTTCTGTAGTCTGCTGTCCCAGAGGCCCAACCAGTGTCTCTCTCTGGCTCCGCTCTGGCCAGTGGTGGGTCTGTTTTGGTGCCGGCTGGATCTGGCTCTGACCAGACATGGGGCAGCTGCTGGTCTCTGCTCACAGAGGCCACCCTTGCAGCTTGCTTGCCACTAAAACCTTGCCACATAACCCGAGCAGTTTTCTCTGTGTCTTGTAACTCCCTCCTGGAAACGATGGGCACATTCTATCCCAATGAAGTGGTGCTTAGTGATGTAATGAGAATTAAAAACTGTGACGTAATTTTATCGTGAAAGTTTTCTTCTTATAGCCAACTGCTGCTCAGTGCTTCTGCATTACAATAGCTGGCTCCAAAAGCAATCTGACAACATTAAAGTGAGAGGCAGTTCTCATTTCCTTTCTCATTCTTTTTAAGTGTGAGCTACTTTGGCTTATAATTACACTGAGCTGTGAAATACGGACAAGTGATTCCTGCATATTGTATGCTGAACAGCTATTTTCTGAGACATTACAGCACTCGCTGTCCTTACATATTTTCTAAAAATCCACTACTATAGCAGATGATACTACGATCAGGCACTCTTGGGACCCTTATGAAGTATGATAGCATCTGTTTCAAAGATTTTGGCTCTGCTGGTATCTCTGCTCTCCTGCCTGTGTATAACACCTCTGAATTTATGGTTGTACTTTGCATATTGACTTCTGGAGTGGTCAGGAGTTCCCTGGCAGAACGCTGAGTAGAACATTTAGCAGAAAGCAATAAGCAAAACTCTGGAATTGCAAAGTAACCTCCCGCAAAGTCTGTTGCTATAAATCACAAAATAACAACTTTGAAAAAGAAATACAGCAAATTTGAAATTATGTAATCATAAATAAAGTCAGCCTCACATCTGGCTAAATCTTTCTCCAACTGTGACAGAACTTCAGAAAGCCTTGCTAATTATGAGCTCTTGACTTTTTCCAAAGATATACAAAATGAGGAGTGTAATCCTACTCACAGTTATGTTTATCTAAGTGTTCATCTCCCATGCACGTCACAAGACAATAAAAAAAGAGAGAGGAAAAACAAACAAATGTAGTTCATATTATTATCAGCTATAAGCTGGGTATGCTTCAGAAATGCACTTCTGGTTGTTTTGATACGAATTTCTTTGCATTCTTCTTATCCAGGCCCTTGCTGGATATTTTTGACATGTTAAATCAATGGAATGGTTACAGGATGGTAAATTTAGCCTGCTGGAAATGCTGTAGTGCATCAGACAGGAGCTGGTGATGTAGAAAAAGCTGTTTTGCTATTACTGCATCAGATGGAAAAAAATCAGCAAACAGATGTAAATGGTGTAAGAAAGCGCAAAATGTCACAAGATATTCTGATATAGGTCAGAACAAAGGTAATCATAGTCTCCTGCGTCCAGACAGAATGACAAAATACTGCTAAGTTAGAAGTGCAGTTTTGAGGCTTTCAATAAAAATTTGAGGTTCCTTTCCTTCCCTCTCCAAAAACAACCATTATAACAAAAGCATGAAGGTCCTACTCAACTTAGTAACAATGTCATTCAAATCTGTGACATCTTTAAGATTAAGTTATGTATGAAACTTACTTGTCTCAGATAAATCCAGTATTACCAGCTATCTTCAACTTAGGAACAATGTTCCTAATTAATTGATTTATTGCTAAGCTGTATGTACAAAGAAAAAAAATAATGATTTAATTAATAACCTAAATGGAGGAAGATTCTACCTCTGTTGTAAACACGTGTTCCACCAGACATTACTGTAAGGAAGCAACATATTTTATGCTTTTGTGTTCTTTCTGTTCCAAACTGATGACTGAGTTACAAAAACATAGGTGTTTTAAATATCTAATTCACATATTGCAATTACTTGCTTGGCTCTCAACAGAAATCTCACATCCAATTTCTCTAAAATAATGATAAAACAATGACAATGTATTATTTCAACACCTTTTATACTAATCCTATTTTTATGAACATAATTTTATGTTTCTAGAAACTGAAATCCTAAGTAATTAAGAAAAAAGCCTAAAGGCCCAGTTGCTTTGAACAAAAAAAGACAAACATGTAAATACTGGTAAGAAATTAGAGATCAGATCAGAGAATGGCTGAGGTTGGAAGGGACCTCTGGAGATATCTGGTTCATGAACCCTGCTCAAGCAGGGACACCTAGGACAGGTTGCCCAGAACCATGCCCAGATGTCTTTTGGATATCTCCAGGGAGGGAGAGTCCACAACCTTTCTGAGCAACCTGTGCCAGTCACCCTCGCAGTAAAGAAGTGCTTCTTGATGTTCAGAAGGAACTTCTTGTGTTGCATTTTTTTTTGTCCATTGTCTCTTGTCCCGTCACTGAGCATCACTGGAAGGAGCTTGAAAAGAGCCTGACTCTGTCTTCTGTGTATTCTCTCTTCAGATACCTGTAGACATTGATGAGAACACCCTCATCCTGCTCTTTTTCAGGTTGAACAGTCCAAGCTTGCTCAGCCTTTCCTCCTATGGGAGATGCTCCAGATGCTTTGTTGGACTCTGTGAGTATGCCCATGTCTCTGCTATACTGGGGAGCCCAGAACTGGACACAATACTCCAGTGGTGACAGCACCAGTGCTCAGTAGAGGGGAAGGCTCAGCTCCATCAATGTGCTGACAGTAATTTACCTAATGTAGCTCAGGATGCAATTATCCTTTTTTGCAGCACGGACACACTGTTGACTCATGTTCAACTTGCTGTCCACCAGGATCCCCAGGGCCTTTCCTGCAAGGCTGCTTTCCATCTGGGTGGCCCCCAACATGTATTTTTGCCTGGGGTTGTTCCTCCCAATGGGCAGGACCTTGCATTTCTTATTGAACTGTGTGAGGTTCCTGTCAGCCCACTTCTCCAGCCTGTCCAGGTCCCTCTGGATGGCAGCGTGACCCTCTGGTGTATCAGCCACTCAACCCACTTTTGTGTCAACTGCAGTCTTGCTGAGGGTGCACTCAGTCTCATCATTCAGATTGTTAATGAAGATGTTAAACAAGACTGGGCCTAGGATTGACCTCTGGAGTAAACCACTAGTTACTGACCTCCAACTAAACTTTGAGCTACTGATCACCATGTTCTGGGCCTGGTTGTTCAGTCAGTTTTCAATCCATGTCACTGTCTGCCCATCCAGCAGACATGAAGAGCCTTTTTATGAGGATCTTATGAGCTACAATGTCAAAGGACTTACTGAAGTCCAGGAAGACTATACCCACTGCTCTCCCCTCATCCATCAGGCTGGTCAGTTCATTGTAAAATCTTATCAGGTTGGTCAAACAATGGCTTCCCCTTGGTGAATCCATGCTGACTAGTCCTGATGATTTTCTTCTCCTTCATGTGCCTGGAAATAGTTTCCAGGATTATTTGTTTCCGTTTTGTTGTTGTTGTTTTTTGTTTGTTTCCCACGATTCCAGGGATCAAGGTGAGGCTGACCAGCCTGTAGTTCCCTGGGTCCTCCTTCTTGTCCTTCTTGGAGATAGGCATGACATTTACTTTCTTCCAGTCTTCAGGCACTCTTCCAGTTGCTCTGATCAATCAAAGATTATGGAGAGTAGCCTCGCAATAACATCTGCCAGCTCCCTTAGTACGTGTGGGTGCATCCCACTGGGGACCATGGACTTATGCATGTCTGGTTTGCTTAAATATTCCCTGACCTAATTGTCTTCCACCAAGGTTACATCTTCCTTGCTACAGCTTTTCTCCCTAGTCTCTGGAACTTATGATTCCTGGAGGCTGGTCTTGCTGCTGAAGATGGATGCAAAGAAGGCATTCAGTACATTGACCTTTTCCTGTCCTGTGCAACATGGTCTCCCATTTCATTCAGCAGTGGACCCACATTTTGCTTAGTCTTCCTTTTGTCACTATTGTATTTATATATGTCTTTCTTGTTGCCTTTGGTGTCCCTGGCCAAATTCAATTACACATGGGCTTTAGTTTTCCTAATATCATCCCTGGATGCTCAGACAATGACTCTGCATTCCTTCCAGGTTACCTGTCCCTCTGTAGGCCTCCGTTTTCTGTTTAAGTTTGGCCAAGAGCTCCTTGTTCATCCACAGAGGCTTCCTGGCATTTTTACCTGACTCTGTCATTGTTTGGATGGACCATTCTTCAGCCTGGGGGAGGTGATCATTGAATATTAACCAGCTTACTTGGGCCTCTCTTCCCTCCAGGGCTTTATGCCATAGGATTCTTCCAAACAGATCCTTGTAGAGGCCAAAGTCTGCTCTTCTCATGTCTATGTGAGCTTGGTTTTTGACCTTCTCTCTGCCCTCAGAAGCTTGAACTCCACAATTTCATGGTTACTGCAGCCAAGTCTGCCTTTGACCTTCACATTTACCACAAGACCCTCTGTTAGTGAGAATGAGGTCCAGCCTAGCACCTTGTTGACTCTTCTGTCACTTGGAGAAAGCTGTCATTGTGCTGATTTTACCATTCTGGGCAGCTGCAATCCGCCACAGCCACTTTCTCACTCCTTCTTCTCAAAGGAAAAGGGGGAGAAAATACAATGGAAAAGGCTCAAGGGTTGACTCAAGGACAGAGAGATCTCTCACCAATTATTGTTATGAGCAAAACAGACTCAATGTAGGAAGAGTAATATAACTTATTGCCTATCAATCACGGACAGACTAGAGCAGTGAGAAACTAAAAACAAACTAAAAACACCTTCCCCCCATCTCACCCTCTCCTACCTCCTCCCCCTGAGCAGTGCAGGGGAATGGGAAATGGGGGCTGCGGTCAGTCGCTGACATGGGGCAGCTGATGGGCTCTTCTCACAGAGGCCACCCCTGCAGTCCCCCTGCTACCAAACCCTTGCCACATAATCCCAATACAATCATCAGCACATTCCATGAAACTCCTGGATTGCTTATGTTCTTATGTGCTGTCCCTCCAGCAGACACAAGAGTGGTTGAAATTCCCCATGAGGACCAGGGCCTGCAAATGTGAGGCTGCTCCTATCTGTCTGTAGAGGGTCTCGTTTGCTTGTTCTACCCAGTCAGGTGGCAAGTAACAGACACCCACTGTAATGTCACCTGTCCCTGTCCTCCCTTTAACACAAATCCATACGTGCACAGCTGGATCCTCATCCACCCCCCCTGTCAGAGCTCCAGGCACACCAGCTGCTCTCTCACAGAGGGCAGCACACCCTTCCTGTCTGCCCAGCCTGTCCTTCCTAAAAAACTTGTATCCAAACGAAAGAAAAAAGTTTCTAAAAGTCTTGTAATTAACATGTAAAATATTTCAGGATTTCAGAGAAAAGGTATGAGCGCAGAAATGAGGAAAGCTTTAAGAATTAAAGTGTATGCAATTCTTAGAAAGAAATTTGTAAAAAACTATAGCAGCTGTCAGTTGAGCTACAATTTTGAAAGAAAATATACTAAGAAATTTTGTTTATTATAGGGATTTTGAACTTAAGCAAGATTCCGTGAATAACAAGAACTGTCTTTGCCCCAGACACATTTTTGGCACAGAAATGTGTATTTATCACTGAATACAAAAGATTTGTAAACCAATGGGCCTCATTTACGGAAAGGAGAAAAAAGAAAGAAAGAAAGAAAGAAAGAAAGAAAGAAAGAAAGAAAGAAAGAAAGAAAGAAAGAAAGAAAGAAAGAAAGAGAAAAGAAAGAAAGAAAAAGAAAGAGAAAGAAAGAAAGAAGTTTAAGAGCGTCCTCTTGTGGCAATACAGAAAACTCCATCAGAGCTTTTTTTTTTTTTTTTTTTTTTTGGAGTGCTATTCCGTGTTTTTCACTGTTATTTTAAAAATAATACTAAAGAAATATATATTTGCAGATAGTTAGAGTTAGGTAGTTTTGAATGATCAGCTTATAATTTTAGGCACAAATCTTTAAAAAGTTTTGCTGTTCTAGGAATAAGCTCTGTCTTACACTGTTTCAGGAAAACAACACTGAAGCTTGGCTGCAGCTGTTTCTGTATGTATATATCTCCCTATGTATACATTAAATTTCCCGTGGTATACCCATAGAACCTTTTTCATAACGTGGTAAAAGTGAGTTCTTTTTAAGTCATGTTCTGGCCTCCTGTGGTTGTAAGAACCCACATTGTGCACCCCATTCACACACCAAGCTCTGCTTTGGCCATACCATAGCCCTGCTTGGAAATGAAAAATACTTGTTACATTACGAGTAAATGCAGCTAAACACAGCTTACAAAGATCTATTTTTGTCCAAAAACCTTTAGTCACTTTCTCCCCTACCCATCCTCTAGCTTAGGTATCCCAGAAATTACCGGAGACTTTAGTGATGATACATCACATGACAGAAGGGAAATCAGTTCTCCCAGGACTGATGGCCTCTGCTATGCATTTATTTGCCTTCTAGATTGCTTCAGAAAGTCCCAGTAATAACATTGTGCTGCATTTCTGTGTAAGTAGCTGCTCTTCAGCAGCATGTAGTAGGAAGGGAGGCTTCAAGAGCTTGATACCAAGTTGCAAAATTTGGCTGTAGGTTAAGATGGTGCCTGAGAGATTACATGGAAAAAGCGGGAAGAGTAATGAAGACAATACAGTTATGTAGTTGGTGAGGAGTGTAATGCCAAACTGAAATATTTCCTTTATAAGGGTGTTTTCTTTTTTTCTCAACAAACAATTACTGAAATGAGGACCAGGTCTTCCAGTACCCTGCAAGGCCTGGTGGAGCAGTGTTTTCCACAGACATGTTTGGAACGAAAAGTTCTTGTCAGCTCTGGTGAGCTCCTGGGTTGTGGAAGTACCTCTGTTGCATTTCACCAAGTGGTCTAAATTTAAAGTGATCACCTTCATCAACTCATATGGCCACTGTCTTGAATTTTATGGGAAAACTCTCATTGTAAAAATTTTCTCACTGTTCCGTTATTCCCTGAAAAAGCCCTGAAGTACCTGATAGGAAAGAAAAATTTCACTGGGAGAATGTTGCTCAGATGGCAGATAACAGCAGAAAATCATGGAAACCTATCCTGGGATCAATCAAGATTAGTGGTCCACAAAGCCTATATACACATGCATACTGCCACACAATGCACAATTCTGATCTTCATATCTAAAAACTTGGTATTATTTGATATCTTCTTTTCCCTCGTTACCTACATAGATCAGATTTTTGATTTTGATCTTTTTCTCTTAGTGTTAAAGAACAGGTTGTACTAGTAAAAACTAAGAATTTGATTTGAGCCAGAGAGCTTTAGATTTTAAATTAATTTTAGAAAGAAAGAAAGAAAAAATGAAAAGAATATTTGAGAATTATCCCTGGAGAAGTCAGGAAGGGAAAAAAAAATGTAGTAGAGGCTTGCTTTGAAAATTATTGTGGACTGATAACCTGAAAAAAAGGTTTCTCAGAAAAGTTATTATAAAAATGCATAGTGTAATTTTCTTACCAGTTCAGACAGTTCTTATAAGATGAAGTTAGCTTTTGTGTTCTTGGATATTGTTTCTGTGTCCATATTATTTGGAAATTATTTGCAAATGCTAATTATTTGTTTGATGTTGCTTTTTTTTTTTTTTTTTTTTTTTTTTTTTTTTTTTTTTTTTAAATTGAAGCTGCAAGAGTGTGGTTTGCATTTCTTGCTGTGCCAATTAAGATTTTGGGTGAGCTGCTTAGTTGTTTTTCTTCTCTTTAGCAACTGAGTTAATGTTTATCAGCCCCAAAGGCAACATCTGAAGGGTAGAAACGTACAAATTTATTATTGCTTCTCAATTACAAGTGGAGAGCAGATAGCAGGCAAAGAATTTAGAAAGAAAAAGCAGAAAAAAGCCCTTGGTATGTACTTGGAATGTCAAGTCATTGGGTCTTAAAAGAGCTATGTGGGAAAGAAAGCTCGTCTGTGAAGTAAAAAAAAAATAAAAAAAAATTCCTGGAAGGAACTTCAAGTAAGTTTTAGAACAAGAAGACCTGTCTCCCCTGTCTTTCATCTCTCATTTGCTGCTGTGTCTTGCATGGCTTACTTATGGCTTGCATGGCTATAGATACCAGTGACCATCTCTGCTGTATTTTACAAAATCATTTGATGATATTTAATTTATTGGGCATATCATTTGCAGCCTATTTTGTTATAGATGTGATTCACTCTGTAAATGTTATAGATTCTTTTCCATGTTGGACTGATGGGTGCCACTTTGTTTTTACTGTCCTTCTGACAGTCTTGTGGTGCCTTCCTGCTGCCTGCTCTGCTGGCATCGTGTGGGCTGGCACACTGTTTGCATTCACTCCACTGGCTTTGCTGATGTGGAAGTCATTCCTGAGGCCAACGCTTTGTTAGAGTGGAGACTAGATGGAAGAATATTTTTTTTCCTGATTGTTTTGATATCCGAACCCATTCTCTATGACCAAAGTAGCCAAATGGGAGTGGTTGGAAGATCTGTGTCGGTAATGAGGTCAGCTTAACCTTATCCTTAACCTAAGGAATGATACCACTTGGCTTGCAGGTTCATACTAGACTCATTTGTTATCTGCTAAATATGAATCAGTCTGGGTAGCTGAGTTACTTGGGCAGGGGACTCAGATCAGTATGGGCACAGAAGTCCATGAATATACAATGTTTTCACCTAAATTCTTGTACATCTATATTAGTTCACGGCAGTGACTTTAATCCTAGTGGAAGCTTCAGACTTTAAAGAATCTGGCTTGACTTTAAAGTGTCTGCTATTAATTTTCTTGGGAGAATTTGTTCTAATAGCAGCCTCTGAATTAATTTAACTTATTAGTTATATTAATGTATAGAAATGATCTTTTGAAACACCAAGCCAGTCTTAGCTTTGCTCTCAATTTGATTGCTTCACTGCTCTGTTTTCACTTAGCATTTAAATTGTGATTGTGACCTTTTAGTGTAATTTATTGCCGTGCTTCCTAAAATAAAAAAATAGCAATATGGAATCACAGAATCAGAGAAACATTTAGGTTGGAAAAGATCTTCGGGATCATCAAGTCCAACCATCGACCAGACCTACTGAGTCCAATCACTAAACCATGACATTTAGTGCCATGTCCACACATCTCTTAAATATCTCCAGGGATGGTAACTCCATCATTTCCCTGGGTAGTCTGTTCCAGTGCTTGATCTGTGAAGAAAATCTTCCTAGTATTCAATCTGACTTCCTCTCATGCAACTTGATGCCATTTGCTCATGTCCTATGGCCATTTCCTCATGTCCACTTGCCACCTGAGAAAACAGACTGACATCCTTCTTGCTGCTACCTCCTTCTGGCATTTCTTTTACTGGGGGCAGGATAAAGTCTGTAGTCACAGTTATTACTAGACAGTAAAATACAACAATATCTTCAGTGAAGGATAAATAATTTCAAATGGATTTCTGTGTTTGGGCATTTTTTCCCCACTAACTGCTTTCTTCCATTAAAACAATGCAGATTTGCATATATTAAAGGAAGATTTTAGTTTATTTTGGTGTGCATATTTTTTCCCCCTTTCAGATGGAACACTTCCCTGATAAAGCAACTGAACAGCTGTATGCCAAAATCCCTAACAAAACAAAGACACCCTGCATGTGAGATCTCAAGTTCATACAGGCCAAGTGCTTAGCTTACTGTGAGAAAAGGAAGGTTACCCATCATAATACTGATGACAAAGAAGTATTAGAAGCTTCCAGGGAAACAACTTCATATTCCATAATGATGACAGAAGAAGACAGGAATCAGTCTTCTGTATCAAATAGCACTCAGCCATCCTATGAGACAGTGACTAGCAGGATATTGCTAATGGAAAGACCACATGAAATATCACATCCAGAAAAAAATAATGAAATAATTTGTACTTTCAGAAGTGTCTAGAAAATATGTAGGTCAGAGTCCTAGTAAAGCTCACAAAGGAAATCATCTATAAAGAAATTCACAGCTGTTCCAGGCACATATCTTTTTTCAAGGCAATAAAAGTGAGAAAGCACCATTTAGCAAGATGGAGAAAACTAAAAATTCAGTCAGCTTTTGTTCTGTGTGGGCAGACAGCCTCAGTTTATTTGTTGATGCATGCAAGACCTGTAGACTTCGCACTCTTTCATCAATATCATGGAGTGTTCAGAAGAATTCACTCTTCATCTCTTAAGGGAGAATTCTTTATCTTCTCAAAGCAAGTGTTTCTGTAAGATTCAGTCTAATACTAATCAACAAAAGAGTGATTTTGGATAAATGGGAAGGAAAATTCAGGACTTGAATGCATACTAAGTAAGTTTGCAGATGGTACTAAATTAGGAGGAACTGTTGACTCCCTCAAGGCCTTGCTGAGCGATCTTGACAAGCTAGAAGTATGGACAATCACCAACCAAACGATATCTAACAAACGTAAGTGCCAGATTCTGCACCAGGGACAGGGCAATCCTGAATATTTGTACAGACTCAGGGATGATAGGCTGGAGAGCAGTCTGGCAGAAAGGGATGTGGGGGTTCAGGTCAATGACAAGATAAATATGAGTCAACAGTGTGCTCTGGTAGCCACAAGGGCCAGTCATACCCTGCTTGCCAGCTGAGGGAAAGAATTATCCTGCTCTCCTTTGCACTGGTACAGCCTCACCTTGTTGTCACGTATTTTTAGACAGGAATCTCCTCAGAACAGGAATTGTTAGAACAAAAGCAATGGCTCAGGGAGGCAGTAGGAAAATTCCAGTGTTGCATCATCTTACATACATGCAGCTGAAGCCAAGGTTTGCTTAATTTTTAGTTTATATTTTATACAAGGTATGGTATTTCTTATCTTTAGCAAATATTCCAGTGAGGGTTCGAATACTTAATTTTAACAATGTAGTGTCCTTAATCCTTGTCTTCAGCTTTAATACTTTTTCTCAATTTTTAGTGTATTGCCTGTTGGTTACAATTGTCCCGACAATGATCTGATTTAACTCAAAGAAATCAAATTACAATTGTCAGGGTTTACTTTTACAACACTTTAGAGTGAGGTGGCTGGCTGCAGTAAATACATTATTTTATCAGTGTTTCTATATGTTTTGAGAATAGCCATAAATGAGACAAGATAAGTCCTCTATTGTTAATATACTGTAAAGCTTCCATAATGCCTGTGGTAAATTTTTGTTCAAAGGTCTCAGAAATTCATTTATTTTTGATTAGTAAGCAGCCTAATATTTAAGACAATGAATAGAAAAAATATAACAATAACAAGAAATAGAAAGATGGTATACTTAAATAGATGAGATTGTTTAGGACAGATTGGATTAGCACTTAAATTAGACATAACTGTAATACAAAATGGGGTAAAGGGTGACCTAGTCATGAATGAAAATCAAGCCCACTGAAGGAAAACAGCAAGAAAAAAAAATTTGGAAAATAGTTCAGGAAAAGAGCATTGAAAAACTGTTTACATAACAAGTAACTTTTTTTTTTTTTTTTAAATTATTTTTATTTCAGTCCTCCAAGGCCCCCTTATAGCACCAGGACATGGGGTGCAAGCAGGTTGGCTGACTCCTTCTTTATGGTATATTTTGAAACCTCCCATTTTCAGCAGGCACTGGAATTGTCCAAGGAGGCCTTTCCCTGTCCTGTCTGTGAAAGGTGCGTGTCCATGTCTCTGCCGAATTATTGCCCACCCAGAACCTCACAAAAGCAGTAGGACTCTGGACCAGTGGGTTTTCCTTCACTCTGCCACCCCAGCCATGCATTTTCACGCTTCATAAATCTCCGAATCTGAAACTGGGAAAGACAATGTGGTGGTCCTCTGGGCTTGTGCTCAATTCCTCACACCTCCTTCATTCTTATTTTCAGATAATGTAATGGCAAGAGTGGACAGAGACTTAGATAAACACTCTTGTCTTATCTCTCTATCAGCATTTGGCTGATTATACTGCATACTAGGTCCATTCATACTTAGGGAGAGTTCCTGGCCTTCATGAATACATTGATTCAATTTTTTCTCACCAGCTAAAGACTCATTGCACAAGTGATTTTAAGGAACTTACTGCTGTATGGGCAGGGCCTAGGATATGGGCTGGGAACTGTGACTGTGTTGTGTGTGTCTGGGAGAAAGGGGAGAGTATTGCTTTGCCTGATTTTTGGCTAAATCAGTCAGGGCTGCCGAGCTGAGTTACTTCTATGAAGCTCTCATTTACACAGACATCATTATCTGACGACTGAAGTACTGTAAATAGTCCTTTTCAATATCTCTTAATTTCTCTTGAGCAGAATTTGGCTTGAGTGGGAAAATGGTCCTGTTCACTGATTTTTAGGGGAGGTGCTGGTCCACGGATTACTGTCCCAGCATCTTGCACTGAGGAAGGCCTCTCACTTTCATTTTTCTTCAGAATCTTTTGCTACATTTTATTCTAATTTTATGTGAGATTAAGCAGAAAAAAAAAAAAAGTTTTCCAAAAAATGAAAATAAAATCTTATTGTCATTGTCAGAACCATATAACAATATCATGTTTTGAAAAGAAAATTTGCAAAGAAAAATTATGTAGAGATAACAAAAAAGTAACAAAATTAATTTGAAATACAAATGTATTTTATTTTTGAGACACTTGATTTTTTTTAATTAAGTGTTGTCAAAATGGTGCATTTCTGCTTAAGCTTGCATTCAGTTGAGAAACACCTTCGAGTGGCAAACTGCTCCACCGCTGCTCCATATTTCAACTATCTCTTCTGAACTAAACCATCCATGCAGTGTCTGCAGATTGTTCTTAAACTAACATGTTGCCAAAACTGCATATAACTTTTTGCACTACCGTGTCAGACAGTTTCATGAGAAGAGGAAAGAAAAAGACTCACAGAATCATAGAATCATTAAGGTTGGAAAAGACCTCCAAGATCGTCTGGTCCAACCATCACCGTACCACCAACGTCATCCACTAGACCGTGTCCCTAAGCACCAGGTCCAACCTTTTCTTAAACACCCCTGGGGACGGTGACTCCATCACTTCCCTGGGCAACCCATTCCCGTGCCTGACTATCCTTTCTGAGAAGAAATGTCTCCTCATTTCCAACCTACACCTCCCCTGGCACAACTTGAGGCCATTCCCTTTAGTCCTATCACTAGTTATCTGCGAGAAGAGGCTGACCCCCAGCTCCCCACAACCTCCTTTCAGGTAGTTGTAGAGAGGAATAACGTCTCCCCTGAGCCTCCTCTTCTCCAGACTAAACAACCTCAGTTCCCTCAGCCGCTCCTCACTGGACTTGTGTTCCAGGCCCTTCACCAGCTTTGTAGCCCTTTTCTAGACATGTTCCAGAGTCTTGATGTCTTTCTTGTAGTGAGGGGCCCAAAACTGAACACAGTACTCAAGGTGTGGCCTCACCAGAGCTGAGTACAGGGGAACGATCACCTCCTTGGTCCTGCTGGCTACACTATTCCTGATACAAGCCAGGATGCTGTTGGCCTTCTTGGCCACCTGGTCACACTGCTTGCTCATGTTCAGGAGAACGTTGACCAACACCCCCTGACCCCTTTCCTCTGCACAGCTTTCCAGGAAAATCCTACTTCCTATTAGTAGTAATTAGAAGCAGAAATCCTACTTTCAAGGCTCTCTGGTTGTGCTTTAGGCCATGTTTCTGGTTTAGGAGAGTCTGGTTGCACTAAAATATATCTGAAAATGTTTTGGGGACATGAAGGAGAATAAAATGAGATTTACTACTATAGGTGGCAAGTCAAAACATTAAATGCATCACTCTGCACATTTGGAACCAAGAAATACATGGTTTTAACACTTAGGTTGGAAGTGTATTCAATAAGTAAAGTTGTCGTTGTCTACCCTTTGCCAATAAACAAAAGAAAATGCTCTTCCCTTCAGTATCTGACTTTGCATCCTTATTTTCTTGGACCAGAACTGACTGTTAGATACTACTGTATTTGTTTGTTATTTATTTGTCATACATGTAGCTTTAATCTACTTTAAGGACAATAAAGGAAAAAATGACTTTGCAGTATGGCTCCTTCTGTCTGTTGAGGTGAGGCTATGCATTTCCTGCTGTTCCATAAGGAACCTTCACAGGTTGTTCATCCACTACAAATTCCACTGAGATGCAAGGGATGAATTCAGTGTCTGAATTAAGATCAGTAAGCAGAAGGGAAAGAAGTCCCACTCTGGGAAATAACAAAAGAAAACTCTGAAAACCACCCTTATAAGCACTGATAGAAATGTGGTCATTTTTATGTTTTAATTAGGTAGATTTTAAATAACCTTGCATTCAGAAAAGTTCAGACCTAATTTTAATTTTTTAATACAGGCCTAATTCAAATTGAAAAAGTTTTTTTTTTTTTTTTTTGGTAGAATAAACTTCTGTCAATATTGTATTTGTTCAGAGAATAACTCCTTTACTATTATACAGTCATTGTTGTAAACAAGCTACCAGTTGTGAATTGATGCAAATATATATAAATATAAGTATATATATATATTATTTTTTATTTTTTTTTTTAAGGAAAATTTTGAAGAAGAATGATCTGCTCACTTTTGGAGCAAATAAATGTAATTTTTATAAGCTACAAGCCTATTCTGAAATATTAATTAAAATTGTAGATATTTCCTTTGTCTCTACCAAGTTATGTTGTGGAAAGACGACATTTGGAATAAATTTCTGTGTATTGATAATCTATATAATCATGGTAACAAAGAAATGTATGTCTGGAGGGGAGATGGAAAAGAGCTTAATTTTCATGGTCTTACTACAAATCTGTCAGGTGCACTGTTGCATGTAATGTCCCCCTTTTTGCTTCAGTATGTAATTTATGTATTAGATATGCCATGTTTTTGTTTATATGTGAATCTCAATATTATTGGAAATTGAATTTAATCTAGGTTTATCCATGTGTTCAGCTCTGGACACCCTACGTTTACTACTTATTCCACAGTGTTTCATTTTTTAAAGACTATTTTAATTTTATTAAACCACTTGGAACATAACTTTTGCAAATTGTTTTATGCTTGGCCTATATTATAAATCAAGGTAATGATAACATAATGATTGAGTAGCTGCTTTATATGATACAACAACAGATATTACTACACTTGTTTTGTTCCTTGTAATGTATTTAAGTAAAAAAAAAAAAAAAAAAGAAAATGAAGAGAAGAGCAGAAGGAGAGGAGAGAGAAAAGGAGAGAGAAAACAAGAAAAAGAAAGAGAGAGAAGGAGAAGGTGAGGGAGAGGGAAAGAAAAAAAGAGAGGGAGAAGGAGAGAAAGAAAGAGAGGGACAGGGAGAGAAACAGTGAGGAGGAGGGAAAGAGAGGAAAAGACAAAGAGGAAGACAGAAAAGGACAAGGAGAGAAGGAGTTGTGAAGAGCTTGAATATGTTTATACATAAGTTGTTTAAATCTTTTTACATAAAGACATAGTCATTAATAGTCCCATTAACTTGGGAGAGTTAAAAATTCTAGGTAATAATCCTTGATAAAATGTGACTTAAACATTATTTTTACTGTTTTTTTTCTTTTTCTTTTTTTTTTTTCCAGTTACGTCAGTTCTTCTGAAGTGTTCCTATTACAGAAAATTCTGTTGTACTTCTCTTTAGAAAGTGATTTCCCCTAAAGTTGTCATCTTCATTTCATGCTTTTATTTTCGTTTTTAAGGTCACCTTGACATGGTTACTATGGATTTTTTCCAGGTACTGTAACTACTCCTGCATTCAGTACCCAGCTTGGATGTAAACCAAGAATGAAAAAAATACTTTTATTGTTGTAAAAGGACACATAAATACATGTCATCTTATTAAGTATGATCCAAAGACTGAATTTGACCAATGTTACTTGAACAAGTTTTCTGTAATGAAAAAGTTTTCCTGCAGTCCTCCTTCAGCAAAGAAGGAGGAAACCCTGTAGACTTACCATACAGGGAAATTATATGTGAGTGATTAATGGCATTTTGATTCAGATCTTTGCCACAAAATTTTGTTTGGGACTGAGGAAAGTCACTGAACAAAAGTTTCCTCAATTTCTTCATACAGCTAACCAGAATCTCTTAGCCATGGGAAAGTTCCACTTATTGTATGGAAACAAAATGAAAACAGAAGATTTTCCATTGTCAAACCAAATTTTTCCTTCATTCTTCTCAAGAATTTAAGTCAAATTTTAATAAAATATAAGCACTGTCTAGATTTTATCCAAAGGAAGAAGAGGAACAGTTCAGAAACAAAGCAAAAAGAAGTGAATGTGCACTTGAGTGACCTGAATGGTTAAAAGGAAAGAAAGGATCTAAAAAAAGCACAAACTCAAGGCTGTGACTAAGGAGGCAAACAAAACCGCAGGTCACCTGCTACAGGTAGCTCTGTCATGGCTTATGTCACGTTCTCACGGTGAATTCCTGAGCAAATACTTACACCTTGCCCAAACAAACGTCAGGTGTTGCATTTCAGTGGCGCTGAACAAATGTTCTAGCAAATAAGCATGTTGTTCTTTCAGAGAGGAGGTATTCGCTGTGGGCAGGAGCCCTACAGCCAGGCAGAAACGTCCTGGCTCACCCCAGTTGTATAGTTTGAGGATCTTGTGACAGAGGAAACAGGCTTCTGGGTAGGATCTTTATGCTGTTTTATTGATTCTGATAAATGAGGTAAACCAGTTAGTCAGCCAGGCATGGAAAAACCCAAGTCAGAGAGGGATTTTTCATCTTGTACTTGTGTTTTATTATGGCTTCGTTGTTCTGCATGTCACAAAGAACATGTCACAAAGTTTCACAGCTTAGTGAGATTTTTCAGTTGTACACAGTCGGTTTAATAACAAAAAGCCTGTCAACCTCAGGATAATGAGGGTATGTATGTAGTACCTCCAAAAGCAACATATATATTCATTTTCCAAGATTGATATAGGGCATACTATTATAATTGACATTAGGTACTTTTGCACATATATTTCTATGCTACCAGTCTTCTGCTACTAATAACGCACAGTTTACAGATATGAAGGTAATGCTGATAATTTTTAGTCTGTCTGGAAGCCTTTAACAATTGAATCTAGATTTTTTCCTGAGCCAAAGGCACCGTAAGGGTTAGTCTACCATTATTGTGTACTATCTTTTCAGACCAATCTAATAACACATTCAGCCCATGATGCTGATACAATTGTGTACTTTACACACATTTTTATTTTTTAATCAACCCCTGGATGTGTATAAATATATCAGACAACTTTAGTTACTTACCACTTCAGTGGTTCCAGTTTCTCAACTGGTACCATAAACAGTATGGCAAATACTGGGCAAAGTTAATGCTAAGACAGCTTTTTAAAAGTCTTTCTGCTAGTGCCAAGCTGTTATTGACAGAAAGATTCATGGTCATATGAACAGTGATCTTACAAAATTCCTCTGCAGTTGCCAAAAGTATAGCAGGGTGGGAAGGTTAGTATTCTGAATATGCTAAGGTAGTAAGATCCTTCTTTTATATATATATGTATATATGCTGTAGGTTATTCTAGCCATCAAGGTTACTAACGTATACTTTATATTTAAGAGTTTCTTCTCGTTAAGAAAAAAATAAAAGTCTATATTAATTATCATTTGTAGTCTGTAAACAGATAAATATACTATCTAATCAGGCTGAATTAAAAATAATTAAATCATTTAGTTTCACTGTAGCCATAAGTGCAGACAGCTGTTTGGGGTTCTTGATAGTCTCTCATCTAGTTGTGCTATACTCTGTCATGCAGAAAGAGTGAAGTGGGAGACATCTCTCTGTGTAATTCCTGCTTTTTGCATTTACAGCCTATGTCCCCCCAAATCAAGTTCTGTTCTGCTTCTAATGCCTCATTTGTACTCATAATTTCTGTTCTCAACCACTTTTTCAGATTTTTTTTTTTTTAGTCTGTAGTAGTGGTGAATATCATTTTTCAAAGTGAGTGTTATGCAAGAAGGATCTGGGTGCTACTCATGGGTCAATATGATGTAATCAAGCAGTTTATTGGGGAAATGGTATTATTCTGAGTGCCTACATTATAGTGGACTGTTTTAAGAGCTGGCTTGTTTAGCTCACTGACATTTGTCCCTGTGTCCTCTTTTGAGAAAAAAAGCTGAAAATGGATCTTAACCAAAGATATGGATTCTTTCTTACATTTTATATGAAGCCCTCTTAAATAAAACCCATAGAGGAGTGTGTGTATACATACACATATAGAAGCAGTGATTTAAAAAGAAGCAAATCTTTGCTGAAGACTGTCAGTAAATGTTAACATGTCTTCCACAGCAACAAGCCACAACCTTAGACCAATGCCCATTTTTTATGTCTACAAAGCTATCTTTCATCTTTAATATCATATTCATAAAATATTTAATTTTTATTCCTTTTGCACCTTGCATTTTGAGGTGCTCTGGACTGAATCTTAGAGCATCAGCAGTTTCACTAGAAATGAATGTGTCCTGGGAAAACCCACTGAGATCTCCAAATAAAGCCCTAACTTGACAATACACTACATACAACTAAGTCATTTATATATACGGTTTGAACTGATGTACATGGTGTATAAAAGAGATTAAATCAGTACGTAGAAATGATAAAGGTTTGTCAGCCACTTAACAGATTTTTTACAGAAAACTTGGCACTATTTTGAACATTCTTCTTTTTGGAACTGATTTTAAGTTAATGAAGGGAAGTTTCTGTGATTGCTTTGTGTTGTTGTCAAATGCTAGTGACTTCTAATACAGAAAAAGAAGCTACGGTGATTTGCTGAAAGTAAGATAACATGGGTAAATGACAGAGTCTGGATCTTTTGTGAATTAAGTTTGTTATTGCTGTTATGATCATAGCTATATATACAGTGCCTGATATGCATACAAAACCTTATGAGCAAGCAAGAATACTATTTTAGTTTTGCTTTAGATTAAATTTCATGGTATTTGAAACAAAAGACAGTGAAAAAATGTGAATGACTGTTAACAGGATCTTAGTGTAGTTTTGTGACACTGTGAAATCCACAGCTGTAGGTGTCTGAAAGTGGGAAAATGGAGGAGTCATAAATTGCTGCAACCAGGTGTTTAAACAATGGTGTCAAATATTTCCCATTAGCAGAACAGACTTTAGAACTGTTTTGGATGAGGCCAGTGTATGTTGAGGATCTATAAAATAAGGATACAAAGAACATAGGATAGTAACAGTTATTATCCTTTAGTCCTTCAGTTTGGATGCAGAATATAGGTAGATGTACATGAGCAGAGCAATGCTATTAGCTCAAGCCATAGTATGTTAAAGATTTAAGTAACCTACATAAAATCATTTTGACAACTAAAATATAAATTTTTCTTGACACCCTAGATCTGGTTTCTTCTGCAATCTCTTGTGCACTGAGCCTAGCTGTGCATAATCATTTATTTCTTCATTTATCTGTCCAGGATATTTGGTTTTATTTTCTTTCTTGCTATGCATTGTATATGTCTCTTGATATCAAGCAGCCAATTCGAAGAGTATTTAAGATATTTATATAGTGCATTTCCTGCTGTTGGATCAGCCCAAGTAACAACATTTTAAAATGGAGAAGGGGAGGTAAAATGGGCCTTTTTTAGTGCCTTGCCACACCCACTGCTTTGGGCTAGGGCTGTGTGAAAGTTTACCCTGAAGCAGTGCTTTATTATGAGGATGCTATGGGCACTGGTATACAATGACGTTGCAAACACAAAACCCACTAAACTTTCCAGGGTAATAACAGTCAAAATTAATCTTTGCTATAGTAAAGTGTTAACATTTGAACTGGTATTAGAGATCTTTTGGTTACTTTATTTAGACATATAAAAGAAGCAACTCACGTTTCCTTTCTGCTCACAATTTGCCTCGGTGATGTCCCATGCATTCATTGTAAGTCAGTTAGCTAGGCAGTCAGTCAGTCAGTGTAGCATGCTTAAACAAGATGAACAATTCTAAACAAAGAGTCACAGCTGGAAAGAAATAAAGTAAAACCCTGGGAGATAAGATACTTTCAATACAAAGATTAAACAAAGATTTTCAAGCCAAGAAAGGCCCTGCTTAGATGAAAACTTTTGACAGATGAAGAGCATGTTGAGGGGTCAAATTAGAATATAAATTTGGAATCTATTCTTGAATGTGACCTGAGAAGTGTGGCTTAAGATCATGAGTTAACTTGAACAATTTTATTATGCTTCTTGTGTTAGCCCAGATACACAGAGCCTTGTTGAACAGGCTCAGACAGTGCAGAACTAATTAGCTGACATCAAAGACATTGCTTATTTGGAAGGGGATGAAATTGACATGAGCTACCTGAGCAACACGATCGTTTTCTGGGAAGTAAGCAGAGCATGACTGAGGTTGAGCTGTTCTTTATGCAAAGCCTGACATACATCCTAGAGGAAACTGTTAATGTACCTTCAGTTTTTAGCAAGCAGAAGAACTTCAGCAAACACCATAAAGTAATATTTTTTTCCTCCTGCAGTTGAAGAGTAACACTATTAAGGAAGTGATTGGGTGAAACTATATGAGAAAGAAAACTGTCTGATGGTTTTGTTTCAATGTTATTAAAAGATTTGTGTGCATCTTATGTGAAGAAACAAAATTCCATCAATGAAAGAATATGACTTTATTATAGACTTTCCTTCTAAGAGAGACAACCTGAGAGGAACCCAAGAGATGTCAAGATTTGCTGTTAACAGCTAAAGATCTTCCAAAATAACCAATATGCAGCATAACTGCATTGTTAAAATCCTTGAAATATATATATATACATATATTTTGTAATAGCCTTAGATATTCCTTGTACTAAAAATGTGTTTTGAAAAGCAAGCTTCTTTCTTTCTTTCTTTCTTTCTTTCTTTCTTTCTTTCTTTCTTTCTTTCTTTCTTTCTTTCTTTCTTTTTCTTTCTTTTTTTTTCTTCTTTTCCTGAGTGGTTTTACATAGAATAGACAGAATTACAGGAGTCTTCATCTCCAAATATACTAGAATGTTACCTGCTGATTGGTGTACACCACGTAGTGTAGTGCTGTGATCAGCATATAGTCACATCAGCATGGTTCTGTCCTGTGAAATTCAGGCTGATTGGCAGAGGTAATTAGCCTGGATGCAGCATTGTGCTGATGCAGTTATACAGCTTTTTAGAATCTAAGCTAATATTGTTGCATGCTAATGTGGTGTTCCAGTCCATTAATTGCTACATCATCTGTTTCCCTAGTATGGTATTACATTCCCTGGTGTAGGTATG
The DNA here is from genome assembly GCF_009769625.2 of Cygnus olor. NCBI lineage: Eukaryota > Metazoa > Chordata > Aves > Anseriformes > Anatidae > Cygnus > Cygnus olor. The sequence goes on along the minus strand of NC_049198.1, from coordinate 41,883,577 downwards.
CTTACAATGACATTGCACTAGTGACAATTTCTGAAAAATTTCCATAAACATTAACATGAGCCTGGAAACACTGGGAGCCTTAAGGTAAAAAGGGTTGAATTTGCTGCAGAATTTTTTCAATCATGTATTGATCAGACATGTAGTAGGCAGGAAGTTCTATAAAAGAATTCAGTCATATTCACTGAGACTAAACTTTACAGAAAAAGAAGAGAGTGTTTAGAAAATTATGCCATAATAGTCATAGGCTAAGAAGGGTTTAGGATTTCTTTGTTCGATAGAATCAGAGTGGATAAAGCAGGAGGGACCTCTGTAGACAGTCTAGACTGCAGTCCCTGCTCAAAGCAGGTCCTGCTTTGGAGAGGTTCAGAGCCATCTCCAGTTGGGTTTGAATATCTCCAGGGATGGGGATTTCGCAGCCTCTGTGGGCAACATATTCCAGTGTTCAATCACTCTTACAGTCAAGAAGGAATTTCTTGCATTTCAGTTTGTGCCCATTGCTTGTCCTGTTACTGGATAGCACTGATTGAAGCCTGGCTCTGCCTTCACTATACCCTTCCTTCTGGAATTTATGCACTCTGATCAGAACCACCCCCTCCCCCCCCCCCACGCCTTTTCTTCCCCAGGCTGTACAGTCCCAGCTTTCTCAGCCTCTTCTTTGATGACAGGTGCTGGAGTCTCTTAATCATGGACTTTCAATCTCCTTCATGGCTCTTTGCTATAACGGGTCTAGTGTACTCATGTCTCTCTTGCACTGAGGAGCCCAGAGCTGGAGCCAGCTCTGCAAGTGCATCTCACCAGTGTGGAGAAGAGAGGAAGGGTCTCCGCCTTTGACCTGATGGCAAAGCTCCTCCTCATCCAGCCTAGGCATCTCTTGGCCTTCTTTGCTGCCTGGGCCCAGTGCTGGCTTGTGTTCAACTGACTGCCTGTGGAGCCCCCAGGTCTTTTTCTGCCTGGCTGCTTCCCAGCTGGTTGGCTCATGGCTTGTTCTGGTGCATGTGGTTATTCCTCCTGAGGTGCAGGCCTTTGCCTTTCCCTTTGCTGAACTCCATGAGGTTCCGGTCAGTCCATTTCTCCAGCCTGCTGAGGTCCTTCTGGATGGCAGTGCAACTATCTATGTATGAGCCACTCCTCCCAGTTTTGTATCACCTGCAAACTTGCTGAGGGTTTACTCGGTCACATCATCTGGGTCACTAATGAAGATGCTAAATGGTATTGTCATGAATGAAGTCCAGAAACCTACTGACTGCTTGTGCGCTGCTGTATTGTTCCTTCAGGCATCTGGGTGGTTGAAATCCACCATTAGAATCAGGGCCACCATTAGAAAGTGAGGCATTTGCCGGTTGTCAGAAGAGTAGACAACTAAATAATGTAGCTTATATTTTGTTTCATTTTTTTTATATTTTAAAATTATGGGTGCTAATATAATGCTGGTGTGTTTTGCTAGCTCTTATTTTTCTTCCACTTTCCCTCACAGGAGTTTGTTGTGATTCATTAACTGTGATGATATTTTCACTATGATTTGGTTGTTGTTCTGTTAATGCTGGCATTTACATACCTAAATTACCTTATTAAAAAAAAAAATTAGGGTAAATTAACTATAAATTTATGCTGTGCTTCCTGGAGCCTCCCTAAAGCCTCAGAGAAGGTTGCAGAATATGCTGCTGTCAGCTGCCTTCTGTATTCTGTTCTGTGGATGGCAGAAATGGGCAATACATGGGCCTTGAAATCCTAATGATAGTGTTTCAGGATTTAATTTGTCACTCCATAATAAGAGCAAGACCTGAAAGGATTTTCCATGCAGTTTCTCCTTTATAAAAAATGAATTTTTTTCTTAAATTAAAAAAACTATGGTAGAAGTAAATGGAAACTGAGAGCGTTTATTTTTCTTGGGACAAGCCTATCTATAAAAGATGTTGCAAAGGGCAGAGATTCAATAGTTGGCTTACTTTCCCTTGATCATTGTGGATTATTTCATTATTTCCTCTCATTTCCTTACTACATTGGCAGGTAGGTGAGAACTGCTTTTGTTTTTCAGCCATTTTCTATCAGGTGGAGCAAGTATGTGCTCCACCATGAAGTATGGAAGTATGGAAGTATGTGCTTACTTCCATATATGCTATAGCCTTACCTTTCCTTGCTGTCTGTCCTGTGCAGCTCCATCAGAGCACGGTGTTTCCCAGTTCTGTGTTTGTAAATCAGGAAGTCCAAGGCAAAACCTAACCTGGATTCCAGAATACTTCCTACGAAGTAATATTGATTGGATTTCAAGTTTTACAGCTTTTATATACTTAATCATATGGTACTTTTTGCCGTTATTTTGACTAGGAATGGCATCCAGCTACCTGTTGTACCATTACCTGATCTACCAGTAAGCCTTTTCTTACAATATTTTCTCAACATTTCAAGGTTTTAAAAGACTGGTTATTTTCTGCCATATGATCTATTTAGCCAACTCATTTGGAAGTGTCAGGTTTGATGATTTTAAAAGGATTCTAGTCAATGTATGTTTTAAAATATAATCCTCTGCTCTTGACAACCTGCAAATCTTCCATTGCACAGGTAAACTATCTAGATTCTTTTCAAATACAGAACAGAAATATGCCGAATGGTTTTGCCTTACATGCAAAGTTAATAGTCTACCATCCCTATCCTGAAATGGGGTTCAATCATTGACATTATTTCTTTTGTTGCTAATATAATTCAAATATTTTTTTTGTTGGACCTTCATCTGGCAATATAGATTTATTTCAGGAATCCTTAGTTTTCCTTGTCCTTTTCCTGAATTTTATAATTTCAATTTTATTACCATCTACTAAAAAATTAATTAACTTCTTTTTGTTATTTCTAGCTGTTGCTTCTAAGTTCAAATCGTCGTTGTTTAAGTGAAGAAGACTGGAATTAAGGAGTTCTGCCAAATGCAGCATTCTTTAGAACTTCTGGTTTTAATTTATTGTTTTCTCTGATCATTTGTCTTCCCAGTAATCTTTATTATGATTTTCTGCATTGGGATATTTAGTCCTTCTGAATAACTTATTATGCATAATTACTTGTCAGGACTGTCTTCTGTCTTCCCACATTGCATACAAATGTGTCACAATAACTGGTCCTTAAGCAACTACTACTTTCCAGGCTTGTAATTCATTCATTTTTATTCATTATAGTGAGATGAAAAAGAGACATACTTACTGTTTTGTGCAACACCTTTGCCTTACTAGATTACCATCCATAATATTAATAAATGTGATGTTCTGGTATTCATTGCATGAAGGATCCTATATGCCACCTAATTTGAAGCCTTCACAAGTTCCAAATTTTAATTTTCACCCATTACAGGCAAGCTTTTTGAAGAAAGAGTTGTTATACCATTGTCTACTTTGATCTGGAAAAACACAATATTATTTTCCACATAACACATATTGTTGAATTCTATAAATGGGAATGTGGAGAATTCTTCACATTTAATACTGAATCTGAATAGCAGTTGCACTGCCTACCGGTATTAGTATTCTGTGTCACTAGTTTTAGCATATCAGAAATTCTTTGATTTTAAATGGAGTGAAATAAAAAAATTGAGAACCTAGATTAGATTAAAGCAATTTATAGATGCAGTCAGATGAGAAAATTAACAGTCCTTCTAGCGGAATCATCAGAATTATAGGCCAGCTGTAAGGTAAGAACTACTGATATGCAGTAATTATTGGATATTTATTGACCTAACTCACCACACAGATGGACTCTTGAATGCCAAACACAGCTGACTTGAGACTGGAATTCTGCTTTGACTTGCATGTTCTGATTTTCATTCTCAACTGTAGGAAGAAACTGATGGTGACTTCAGAAATCGCTCTTCTTTTTCTGCTCACAGTAAACCAGTTATTATGCTTTTAAAGTAAAACAACGTGATTGGTGTACTATTGTTTATACTTTGGCTTTATGGGTGTCCGAGATGTTTGGATATGTCAATTATAACTAAATTAATTGACTTTAATTAATGTAATTATTTGTATCAATTAATTGATACATTAACAATGTAATAGAAATAGGCTTGTACCTCCTTGTTTGGCATAGTAGTATGACCTTTATGCAGGAAGGCAGATTCAGATTCCAGATTGGCATTACCTGAATGATGAGTGGCTGACCAGTTTAGGACTCCATTATCCTCATCACTATTTCACTCTACCAGTGAAATGATGCAACACAGAATCTTACTGACAAGGGGTTAAAGCATCTAAGGGGTATTTCATTTATTTTGTGTTTCACTGAAATGATTGCATTTCACAGTGGGTTAGAACTTAGAGAGTTTCAGTTCAGTTTTGTTGATCACTGGTTATTTATATAAGGACTTTGTTCTGGAAAATGAAATACATTGATTTATATTTTGTTCCCATTAACTTTCAAAAACATTGGGATAATTCTCACAGTTTTCACTTTGGTTTTCTTTTATGGAAGATCAGGATTAGAAGTCCCTCCTGTTCTAGAAAATCTGTGCAAAAGTGTGTCAATATACATATGGCATTGCACTGTGGAAGGAAGCCTTAAATTTGGACTAGGCAGTGGACTCTGGGGAGATTAATGCATGCTGTTACAGGCAGGAAGGAACAGACACAAACATTTAGCATGGTAAAGCTCAGTTTGTTCCCAGAGAAGGTTCGAACAGCATTCTGTATGGGCACATCCACCTTTCTAACCTTTGCAGTGGAGCAAGAGAAAGACCAGGTATTGATCTGGCATGATTTGTTGTGTCTCCAGGATTACGTCTGTATCACAAATTTACCAGCAATAGCATTTGTACAATTTGTCAGTCCTAGGCAAGCATGGCATGTCTGATGCATGTCTGATCTAACATGATGCAAGACAGATTAATGCGCAGTGGATGCTGCAGATAATAACAGAATACTGCGCATGAGTGAGTGAACTGCAGGAGACTTGCAGGAATCCACATTGCAAGTTAGGTGCCTTAGTTGTCCCTGTGCAGCCTTGGTTGCACCATTCCAAACACACCAGTGGTATGCTTGAGTACACACTGCATAGCTACCAGTATAGACACAAGGAAAACATGCACCTACAGGGAACCTTTCCAATGCATTAGATTGCTAAAGTGTGTTTATTCAGCGAGTCCCTTGATAGTGTGATGCTGTAATTGCAGATAGGAAATTTTTACCCGCTCTGTACCTCCATTTCTCTTATGCAAAACAGGAATAATACCAAACATCTCCGTGAACTTTCCTTGTATGTGAAGGACAGTTTCTGTCTGTGAGACGTTCTGTCGCTGTAGTAAAGGTCTAATTCCAGACCTGGTTTTGAGTAGTGGGCAGTGGGTAGCACATGGAACCAGGTGCTGAAAAGTTATGATAAAGCAAGCTGTTCTGCACCTGCCCATCAGGTAAACACATCCATGTAAAGCAGAGCAATTTTTGATGAAAAAGATGAATATTTCTGATGAAAAGTATGTGGTAATGTGGTATGTGGTAACTATAAGTTAAGGCACTTAAACTAGATTTCCACAAACGCTCATCTTTCTAGACATGCCAAGACAACAATTAAAGCTATTCTAACTCACTTCCAAAGGAGATGGAATAAACTTGTATTAAACTTTTATTTAGTTGTACAGATATCATATTGATATAAAATCCTTGATATGTTTTAAATTGAATTACTCGATTCTGGGTTGGTTTTTATCAGTACAAGCTAATGATTCAAGAGTTCTTTTATTTTTATCTTTTACAGATGAATGAAACAAAACAGAACAAAACAAAACACGTTTTTACACAGAATGCATTTAATTTGAAAACATTCCCTTGCTTGGATTTTTATCTTTCATTAGCAAATGTAATTTTCTCTGTGTAAAATATTTCATAACAAATAACCACCAGGGGGAGCCCGTATCACCACATATTTTTAAAAATACTCAGCAGATGATCCTCTTTTGTTTGGAGTTAAATATGCACATATATCATTAGTAGTTGGAGGTGTTCAGCTTCTTGTTCTGAAGGGCCTAACCTAGTCCTGTTATCTGATATATTGATAATCTGAATATTTCAGAATAATACCTGATACCTTTAAAATTAGGTAGAATTAAGCAGATAGGATTCTTATTTTGAATATAAACAGAATCAAAGAAGGTTGTGAAACTCAGTTGGCTCAGTTGATCTCTACTGAACCCAGGTGATGTTTTCCTGTCAGCTGTAATGAGATCAGAGTTTCATCATAAGCCTCTTAATGACAACTTGCATGAAACTACACAACCCTTGGTTTCTGTTGATTTTTTATTTATTTATTTACTTAAGAATTTTCAAGGACTGATGTAGAGAATGGAGTCACTTCTGTTTGATTTTAGAGTATTGATAAGGGCTTCAAGAGCTTCCGGTAGCTATATGGTCACTCCTTCAGAAGTGTGAAAACTAGTACTTGCTGAAGGAGAGGCACAGACTGGTAGTGAAAGTTTCTCCTAGTAAATTTTCAGACACAAATTCATTCTGCTTTATGGTCATCTGGGTACAGAAAATATATAAACTGAAGTCAAGAAGAAAACTATATTTGAAATACAAAAGAATAACAGTAATATATCTGACTGAGTAGTATGAAGTTAATTACACAAGTTAAATTAATTAATTAATTAAAAATATCAGGAGAATGTCTACTTGCATTTATCTTGCTTCTAATGCAGTTGTTTTAACCTTACTTTTAATGTACACTAATGTAAGTAGCAAGAGGGTGATCTTGCCTAGTGAGCTCTTAACTATTGCTAGTAATGGCCATAAATCTTACACTTCTATATCAGCACAGTATTTAGAAAACTCCTGAGCTATCATAGTGAAGAGGGTACATGAAAATAAAGACTAGAAAATATGGGCTTCCTATTCGCAGTATGGGATTGTTTTGTATTCTCTGCTGTCATACTGTAGGGGAAAACAATCACAGGAACAAGCTGCCATGGATATGCTTTTGCATTACCAAGACAGCATAGTGCAGGTATATTTGGAGGTAGGCAAGTGTTTTCAATATAACAGGTGCTGCACCATGAATAGAGAGTTAGGTATACATTTGGCTCTGTAAACTTCTGTGTATGTATTCTCATTTTATTAGGTGAAGGAGAAAGTTCTTCCTCACTAGCAAATATTACCCTACCTGAGGATATTGAATGAACTATAGCTTTCCCTTTCTTCAGAAATTTTAGTAGGTGCCTGCTCTTTCTGAGGCTTCCATTCAGAACAAGATTTTAAGAGCAAGATTTCAAGACTGGCACCAATTCTTGCCATTGTATCCAGCTAACCCACAGAAATCTGAGCTGTGAAAAGTCATGAATATTTTTCCCTTGATAAACTTAAAAACCTGTCATATCATATGGTTGACATTGCTGGCATACATCTTTGATCACCTGTAAATTACAAAAAACTCCTTGAAACTCATTTTACAGTGATGAAATTCATACAGTGCTCATCTCTATATCAGGATGCCAAGACTTTCCAGTGGACAAAAAATAGAAAAGAAAGAAACCCATTGTGATGGCTTCTTCTTACTAACAAAATACATTGTAGTGGCTGCTTTATAGAAATCAATAAAGGAAATAAGTGTATAACATAAAATTGGTGGGAGGGGACTTAGATCTATAATGGCTTCCTGGTGAACTATCTCAGAACCAGAAGATGACAGAGAATTTGGTGCTTTGAAATATTTATTATTAGGAAATGTTTTGTGTAATTTATGAATACTTATTAACTAGATAGTCACATATTTCTAGAAGAGATGTAATTTTTATCAATAATTACAAGAAGTATCAATAGTTAAAATAAGTCATCCTACATGAGAATTTTTAAGAGGATGATTAAGGAGAAAGGATGTTATATAAGACTATTGACAGATAACTTGGGAGAAATATTTACATCAATTTTTGTATAAGGTAACTACATTCATCTGTATAAAATCATTGGTAAGAGAGACAAATGGGTAAATGCTCAGCATCTTTAAGGGAAGGAACAGATTAGAATATACTTGCATAACTTAGATGTTTGCAACTGCTTGGGCCTTCTATGCTTCCTCCTGGACTGCTGCTCTTAAAGAGCAAGCTGATGAAGCTGTGATTTATCATTGTGATAGAAGAGATAGTAGAAGACTGGAAAAATCCAGTAGTGCTTATCTTTGAACGGAACAAGAAGAAGGAAGCCAGAAATTTTAGGATAAAAAAAGATTAACTTCTATTGCTTAGGAATTTTTCAGATACATAGTCATATTTCACTATTAACCTGGAAGAAAAAAAAAAGTTAGTAGCTACCCTTTTCCAATCTATCAAATCTCTTTCTGCAGTATGCTAACAGGTCTTGCAGAAAGACTACAAACAGTAGATATCAAATAGGCTTTTGACTCTGTTTTTTTTTTTTTTTTTTTTCTTTTTTTTTTTTTTCTGTGTTGTTCTTACAAGCAATCAAGGGAAACAATCTGACAATCTACATGTGAATATACAAATGAATGAACAAATGTTTGAAATCTATTTCAAGAGTAGATAGAAGAGATTTGCTTCCAGTATTGGGAGAACATTTTGAGCTATTACAGTCATTGCCTCTTCTTGGTCCTCTACTGTTCAGACTTTTCAGTGATGATCTTTATGGCAGTGCAGAGTTCACTCTTTGCATTTGCAGATGATAGCAAACTGAGAGTCTGTGCTAGAGCTTTGGAAGCCAGGATTAGATAACCAGCCTGAGCATTTTTTCAGCCGTGTCATGCTGCTGCAAAAAAGGCAGAGTGAAGAAACCAGGTAGCTTTTGACACCTTGACTCTTGAAATCTCAGAGCTGCTAACACTTATCATTGTGGTGGAAGATGTATCACAAAACTGGACAAAAAGTAGTGTTATGGGCTGATATTTTATATGCAAAATGTATGAACATCCAAGTGCATATACACAGCTATAGATAAATGATTTAACATGCTTTATATATGTAATATACCTGAAATAGGTAGTCTCTTTTAGGTAGCAGCTGAGTAAAGTGAATAGCAGCAAACATAAAGTGTCCGGTAAAAGCATGTATCTCGTCAAAATAAATTGTCTGTTATATGAATTAACTAGTCTTCTTCAGAACATTAGCTATGGCTGAACGCTCCCTAATGAGAACATTGTGTTGAACGGTAAAACTATTTAAGACATAGAGAATTACTAGGAATAATTGAGTTAATTTCTGCAGCAGTTGATCTTCTGTGCAATTATCATTTAACTATATGCACTTTTCTGTAAGTTTCAGATCAGTGAATAGAAAAAATCTGTTCTGGTAAAACAGTTATAGGATATGTTTACTAGCATTTAGTAGTTTTATATTTAATGGTAATATTAACTCTTAATTCTGCTGTTGGAAAATTGATGTTATATGAAATGTGGACTAGATACTTTCTCTTTCCTTTCCTTTCCTTTCCTTTCCTTTCCTTCTCCTTTCCTTCCTTTCCTTTCCTTTCCTTTTCCTTTCCTTTCCTTTCCTTTCCTTTCCTTTCCTTTCCTTTCCTTTCCTTTCCTTTCCTTTCCTTTCCTTTCCTTTCCTCCTTTCCTTTCCTTTCCTTTCCTTTCCTTTCCTTTTCCTTTACTTCCCGTTCCTTCCCTTTCCCTTCCCTTTCTTCCCTTTCCTTCCCTGTCCTTCCTTTCTCCTTATCCACACCGTCCTTCTTTCATTTCCAACACTTTCCTTTCCCACACCTTCAACACCTTTCCTTTCCATAACCTGTCATTTCCTTTGCTTCCACACCTTTCCTTTCCTTTCACACCTTTCCTTTCTTTCCACAACTTTCCTTTCCTTTTTCCACACCTTTCCTTTGCTTTCCACACCTTTCCTTTCCTTTCCACACCTTGTCCTTTCCTTTCCTTTCCTTTCCTTTCCTTTCCTTTCCTTTCCTTTCCTTTCCTTCCTTTCCTTTCCTTTCCTTTCCTTCTTTCCTTTCCTTTCCTTCCTTTCCTTTCCTTTCTTTCCTTTCCTTTCCTTTCTCTTTCCTTTCCTTTCCTTTCTTCCTTTCCTTTCCACACCTTTCCACACCTTTCCACACCTTTCCACACCTTTCCACACCTTTCCACACCCTTTCCACACCTTTCCAAACCTTTCCACACCTTTCCTTTCCTTTCCACACTTTCCTTTCCTACACTTTCCTTTCCTTTCCTTTCCTTTCCTTTCCTTTCCTTTCCACACCTTCCCTTTCCTTTCCACACCTCCTTTCCTTTCCTTTCCACACCTTCCTTTCCTTTCCTTTCCTTTCCTTTCCTTTCCTTTCCTTTCCTTCCTTTCCTTTCCTTTTCCTTTCCTTTCCTTTCTTTCCTTTCTGTTCCTTTCCCTTCCTTTCCTTTCCTTTCCTTTCCTTTCCTTTCCTTTCCACAACTTTCCTTTCCACACCCCTTTCCACACCTTTCCTTTCCCCACCTTTCCTTCCACACCTTTCCTTCCACACCTTTCCACACCTTTCCTTTCCACACCTTTCCTTTCCACACCTTTCCTTTCCACACCTTTCCTTTCCACAACTTTCCTTTCCACACCTTTCCTTCCTTCCCTTCCCTTCCCTTCCCTTCCCTTCCCTTCCCGCTCATTTCCTTTCCTTTCCTTTCATTTCCTTTCCTTTCCTTTCCTTTCCTTTCCTTTCCTTTCCTTTCCTTTCCTTTCCTTTCCTTTCCTTTCCTTTCCTTTCCTTTCCTTTCCTTTCCTTTCCTTTCCTTTTCCTTTCTGTTCTTTTCTTTTCTTTTCTTTTCTTCTCTTCTCTTCCTTCTCTTCTCTTCTCTTCTCTTCTTCTCTTCTCTTCTCTTCTCTTCTCTTCTTTCTCTTCTCTTCTCTTCTCTTCTCTTCTCTTTTCTCTTTTCTTCTCTTTTCTTTTCTTTTCTTTTCTTCTCTTCTCTTTTCTTTTCTTTTCTTTTCTTTTCTTTTCTTTTCTTTTCTTTTCTTTTCTTTTCTTTTCTTTTCTTTTCTTTTCTTTTCTTTCCTTTCCTTTCCTTTCCTTTCCTTTCCTTTTCCTTTCCTTTCCTTTCCTTTCCTTTCCTTTCCTTTCCTTTCCTTTCCTTTCCTTTCCTTTTCTTTTCTTTTCTTTTCTTTTCTTTTCTTTTCTTTTCTTTTCTTTTCTTTTCTTTTCTTTTCTTTTCTTTTCTTTTCTTTTCTTTTCTTTTCCTGCACTTTCCTTTTCCTTTTCCTTTTCCTTTTCCTTTTCCTTTTCCTTTTCCTTTTCCTTTTCCTTTTCCTTTTCCTTTTCCTTTTCCTTTTCCTTTTCCTTTTCCTTTTCCTTTTCCTTTTCCTTTTTTCCCACTTACTGTACATTTAAAATAACTATATTTCAGATCAAATGCAGCTTCTGTTGTTGATAACATAAAGGATGCTATTGGCTTCTGGGGCAGAATTATTCTTCCTTTCCTCCTCATTTGTAGACTTTTAGGTCCGTCTAAAGTTCATACGTTGTTCTCATGCCAGTGTTCTATAGCAAATATGAAGAATCAGTCTTCACATCTGTGTAGTGACTTGTTTCTGCACGTGCAGCAGAAACTGCAACCTGGCTGTTATCCTTTTTGAACTGATAGCAGGCATGGGCTATTTGGATCCCTTCCTTTGAACACTGCTCTTCAAACTTGTGTATCCACTTGCATCTCATTTTCTTAAAGGGCAGAAGGGAAAAGAAGAATATATGTATGGAAGAATAAGGAAAGTATTGACACTAAATCTATCGTTCATGTCTTTAGTCTCTACCTTCAGTGGCAAGAACTAACAAATGAGGAGAGGGTCTGCAGCTAAAGCTAAACAGTAGATGACAGGAAATATCATAAAGCAGGAATTTTCAATAAAGGCACTGAAACAGTGATATGGGAATTCCTGGGTCTGTCACAGACCCCTTGTGTTATCTGAATGAAAATTTCCAAGGAGAAATGAAGACAAGAATTCCCATACTCATCTTTTCATTTCAGATTTTATTTATTAACTGGGGCTGATGATGTCAGTTCTTCTGTCAGAAGTTGCTTGGAAGATATGTTCCTTATCTATCAAGTGTTCTGATAATATGGTCATAGAAAATACAAAATTATCTAGGTAGATGGGTAGAGGAAGTATGTCAGCTAAAATTATATATAATTTTAGATATTGTTGTTATATCAATCATGTGAAATTATGAAAGCAAGAGGAAGACAATGCCTAAAATATTTAACTGGAGTCCAATGAGTCAATTCAACAGAAAAATTTCAATTGTAATATCCAATTATTTGGAGGTTGTATAGGTGAACCACTAATTGGCAATTGATTTTAGAATTATACCAAATGTAATAGAAATCAGTTTCAGCACTTTCTTCAGTACTAGAATAACAATAAATCTTTTATTGGTTACCACAGTGAGAGTTTCCTGCCAAAATAAAGGTTTTCTTCTTCTCTTTGGAAATCGACGTTCATATCCTGTCGTATAGAGAAATGATTTGTGGCACCATGGTAAAGTTCTTGGCATTTGCAATTACTTTCATGCTACGGCAGTGAATACACTTCAGAGCTGGGTAGAGATAAATCAGTTGCCAAGGGGACAGAATGTCAAGTAGAGAAAAACCACAGGGGATATCTAAGGCTGGGGGTTGCCACATAATACCTGGCAGCAGCTCTCAGACTCTGGCATTCAGTGGGCTGTAACCAAGCGAAAAAAGATTGACTTATAAAGGACTTCAGATTGCTTTGTGAGGAGTGATTAAGGGCAGCCACCTAATATGATTATCAGCTGCAAACCTGTTTTCTGTTCAGAAGACACAGTGGAGTTCAAGTCCCAAAGGCTTCACGGCACAGTGGTTTGAATGGGGGGGGGGGGGGGGGGGCGGGGGGGGGGGAACACTGAACAGGGAGTGCATTAGGACTCAAACCCAGGCTCTGGCTACGCTTAATACACACTGTAAATACTCACTGGTTGTGTATAAGGGTTTGGAGAGGGCTGTCACAATGAGACCGAACTATAGATAAACTAGCAGTGGACTAACAGAGTAATTGCTCAGCACTGTTAGCCCACTGCTAGTGTTTGATAACTCCTGGGTATAAGAAAATACCTGTGGGGAAATAACATAATTCAATTTACTGTCTGTAGATTGATGTCTGTATTTCACATAATACCTACCCACTCACCTGTGAAAACAGGAGTTCTGAGGGCTCAGAAAAGGCAAGTAAAAGGAATATGGAGTTAATTGCAATTAATTTATTAAGTAGTATAATTGCAAAATCATAGAATATCCCGAGTTGGAAGGAATATGCAAGGATCATTGAGTCTAACTTGTGGACAGGACTACACAGGACTACCTAAAATTTAAATCACAGATCTGAGAGTATTGTTGAAATTCTTCTTGAACTCCAAGAGGTTTCATGCTCTGACCACTTCCCTGGGGAGCCTGTCCCAGTGCCCCACCACCCTCTGGGTGCAGAACCTTTCCCTAACACCCAGCCTGACCCTCCCCTGTCCCAGCTCCATGCCGTTCCCTCGGGTCCCTGTCGCTGCCCCCAGAGAGCAGAGCTCAGCGCCTGCCCCTCCGCTCCCCTCGTGAGGGAGCTGCAGGCCTCCATGAGGCCTCCCCTCAGCCTGCTCTGCTCTGGGCTGAGCAAACCAAGGGACCTCATCTGCTCCTCATAAGTCTTCCCCTCTAGACCCTTCACTACCTTTGTAGCCCTCCTTTGCACACTCTCTAATAGCTTTATGTCTTTGTTATATTGTGTCACCCAAAACTGCATGCAGTTCTTGAGGTGAGGCCGCACCAGCACAGAGCAGGCCGCACCAGCGGCAGGACAATCCCTTCCATCGACCAGCTAGCAGTGCCGTGCTTGCTGAACTCCGGGGCATGGCTGGCCCTTTTGGCTGCCAGGGCACACTGCTGGCCCAGATCCCTTTCTGTGGGTCTGCTTTCCAGCCCCTTGTCCCCCAGTCTGTACGTTTAGCTAGGGTTTCATCCCAGGAGCAGAATTTCGCTCTTGTTAAACTTTTATGGTTGGTGATTGCCCAGCCCTCTGGCCTGTCCAAGATCTCTCTGGAAGGCCTACGTCTGAGCGAGTCAGTAGCTACTCCTAATTCAGTGTTATCTGCAATCTTACTTAAAATGAATTTGAGTTCTGTGTCCAGATTATTTGTAAAAACATTGAAGAGAACTGGCACCAACATGGAGCCCTGGGAAACCCCACTAGTGACTGTCTCTCTAGCCTAATGCAACCCCATTTACCATAACTGTGTAAGATTGACCTGTGAGCCGATTTTTCACCCATCATATTATTTATTTGTCTAGCTGTATGTTGGACATTTTCTCTGGAAGGTTTACATGAGAAACCTTTGCTGAAATCTGCCCCCCCCCCCCCCAAATTACTTCTACTGGCTTCTCTTGTTCAGGAAGGTGGGTAAACTTGTTGTAAAAGGAAATTAAGTTCATTAATCATGACTTTCCCCTTGTGAACCCATGTTGGCTATGACCAATGCCTGCAATGTCTTTCAAGTGTTTGTCACTAACTCCCAGAATAATCTTCTCCATAATTTTACTTTTACGGAAGGCCTGTCAGGCACTGAAGTGAGCCTGACAGGCCTTCCGTAATTACCATGATTTTTGTAATTCTCTGGATTTATTTGTATTAGCTGTATGATATTTCTAGCTAATGTCTGGGAAGTTGAAGTCACCCATAAGGATAGGGGCAGTTGATCTGGAGATGTCACTTAATTCTTTGTAGAATAATTCAGAGGTGGTGTATCCCTGGCTGGGTGGCCTCTAGTAGACTCCCAGAAAAACATCGGCTTTATTTGCTTTTCTCTTAGTCCTTACCCAGAGGCTCTCAACTATGTCTTGCACCTGGGTTGGGGCAATCTCTAGTGCAAATACAAGGTGACTGGAGAATAGATTGAGAGCAGTCCTGAGGAGCAGGACTTGGGGGTATTACATGGTCAGAAGCTCAACATGAGCCATCAATGTGCACTTGAAGCCCAGAAAGCCAGCCATATCCTGGGCTCCATCAAAAGAAGCATGGCCAGCAGGTCAAGGGAGGTGATTCTCCCCCCACTCCTCTTGCGAGACCCCATCTGGAGTATTGCATTCAGGACTGTGGCCCTCTGTATAAGAAGGACATAGACCTGATAAAGCAGGTGCAGAGGAGGGCCATGAAGATGATAAAAGGGCTGGAACACCTCTCCTATGAAGATGGGCTGAGAAAGTTGGGCTTCTTTAGCCCAGAGAAGAATAGGCTCCAAGGCTCTTACAGTGGCCTTTAAGTACTTAAACATGGCCTACAGGAAAGCTGGGGAGGGAGCCTTTGTCAGGGCGTGTAGTGATAGGACAAGGGGTAATGGCTTTCAACTAAGAGAGGATAGATTTAGATTAGGTATTCCTAAGAAATTCTTTTCTCAGTGGGTGGTGAAGCACTGGAACAGGTTGCCTGGAGTTGTTGTTTAGGGTTTGTTGTTAGCTGTTGATTAGTTGTTGTTGATTCCCTCTCCCTGGAAGTGTTTAAGGCAAGGTTGGATGTGGCCCTGGGCAACCTGGTCTAGTGGGTGGCATACCTGCCCATGGCAGGGGAGTTGGAATTAGATGATCTTTCAGATCCCTTCCAACCCAAACCATTCTATGGTTCTGTGATTCTATGATTCTATGATTATGTCCACTTCTGATAAATGTTTTGTTCCAGCCATGTTTATGAGTTATATGTTTAAACTACATGGACATATTCACAACATGTATTCGTTCTCCTTGGTTATGCTGCCATTAAGTTGTTCAGATTTGAGACTGCATGTATTTTTCTCTAAAAGAGTTCTTTGCTGTAACAGTGCTAATAAAAACTGGAAGAGTAGAACTGAATGTGTGAATGGCTTATTGCCTAGTTTTATGCAATTTCAGTTGGTTGATATGCTGTGTAACAACCTGAATATGAATTTAACTAAATTTTGTATTTTGGAGTGTATAACAGACATTAGATTTGAATGATTGACTAGAAAGAAAAATCAAACCCTGTGGAACCTAGGAGTTTGTCAACTGTAAGAGCTATGTTAGCATGATACCTGGGGGGAAAAGGAACAAGATGCATGAGAAAGAGAAAAAATGAGTGAATATTTTATAATAAGTTGGTGTCTATGTACTTCTTATAATACTCAGCTCTAGGGAGAGGCAGGAGTATATTGTGACTCTGTGTGTTACTCATATATTGCTAATCAAATAACGAAATAATTTTTTTATGCCAGGTATTTTGGCAGTAAGGTATCAGGAAGCATGTGCCACCCTGTGATGGAAGGAAATCTTGGCTGTGTGGTACCTAAAAAATAAATAGAAAAATAAAGAACATAAGCTATGACATTTTACACCTGCCCAGACAAACAGGTACTGTGAAACAATCTTGCTTGCTTCTCATTGATCTTCCTTCTAATACATGGAATCAGAAAACACATACATCTGTGTTGGTTGTTGGCTGCTTTTTGTTTATTTGTTTCTGACATTCTACCTGTTATTGCTAACAAGTATGATGGAGAAGATGGAGAAGCGTAGCCAGATGAGACCTATCTTTCTTTTGTTTATAGTCAGTGACCAGTTCTTCTCCTCAGATGTTTGCCTGGAGTGGTGCTGGAATAAATTCTTGTGAATGATATTAAGGGTTAAGTAGATGTTTCTGTATGTTTCTTCTGGAATGTAGCAGCGCTAAGTTTGAGGCAGAAACCTTTGGTTCAGGAGGAGGCAGACAATAACTCAGACAGTCACTTCATCATTTCTGTTCAGGAACAGATTTCTTACTTTGATTTGTTGGGAGGAACATTGCATATGCTGCTGTCTGGACTTCTTCCTCACATGGAGTTTGTTAGACTTGCTCAGAACATCTTTGGTGCACTGACTTGACCTCAGGAGGCAGGGAAGTTCTCTGCTGGTGTTGGGGCAACAAGTGAAAATACTAGAGAGGGTCAACCTCCTGAGTTGGCTGAATGCAGCCAATGCAGCCTTTGAACTGAGCACTATTTAAAGTGATTTTTTCTTCTTCTTTCTCAAGGGATGTATTAATCCTCCTCTTCTACACTGATTCTTCCAGCTGAAGGGAAAACCCTCAAGTGGACAAAGATATCCATTTTTAAACTTGCTTGTTAGCCAAACAGCTGTCTTCTCTGGATTCGCATTTTGTGCCCCATATGTCTGTTTTAGTCATATGTGTCTTTCATATTTATCTTTCTGAAAAGACTATTTTCATTTTGTTTGTTTTCCAGGGCTGTGGAAAAGGCTTTATTTCTTGCTACTTTTTTTTCTTTTTTTTTTCTTTTTCTTTTTCTTTTTTTTTTTTTTTTTTTTTTTTTTTTTTTTTTTATTGTGTGTGGGAAAGAAGGGGAGGTAGAGTGAAGGGGATGCAGGTACAGTAAATACACAGTTGTTCTATGCTTGTTGACTACTCAAAGGATGAGTAGTACTCAAAGATCACACTAGCATACATTGATTTTTAAGTGTATAAGTGATTTCATTTTGTCAGGCTTAGTTGTAAAATTACTTCTCTTGTAAACAATACATATGAATATATATCTATGTACATATACATATAAATGAATACACATAAAAAGAACTGCATTACCTTAAATAAAAAAGGTACAACATCATAAAATTATTATTTTAATCTAATAGACACTAACCAGTACATTTTATTTGCTCAGGTATGTTAATTAATAGAGTGAGACTGTAAGGTATCTGTATTTCAGTAGAGAAATACTAGGTATGTTTGCCTGGACACTCTGTAGTGATCATCACATGATCAGTGAGTGCAACAACGTTTGGACTTACTGTGTTAATGTGTTTGAGTATGACACATGTACAAAGAGACCAGCGTACCCAAAATGTGCTGACTCACTGTCTGCGCCATCTGTATAACTGCAGAAGCTTGAGATGTCCACATTTCTGGTAGCCATACAGAGCAGTAGTCTGATTTTACAGGAATGTAGAAATCCTGTACTGAATTCTTCTCAATTTCTACTAAGATCTGTTGGGGGAAGATGTTACATGTGGATTACACATGCTAGTCGCCTACTTTGCAGTACATCATGTCCTTCTTCATTTTAAGAACCGATGCTCTAAAACTCCCAGTTTGGTGGTGTCATATATGTCTTAAAAATTTGCAAAGCAGTTGTCTGTGTACAAAGAGGAAAAATATCTGGTACTTCCTAGAGGAAACTTGTAGTTCCTGAATCTTCCCTTTTTCAAAAATGTATGGAAATGTTCATGGTAATGTCAGACATTTTCAGTTAAATTGCCAGAAGTTGAGCACTATGAATCAGTTTTCATGTGTTTCAGCCTCCTTGTTAATTGTTTACTTGACAATGGAGCCTACGTGTCATTTATTGGTAAGGATGACATGCTTCATGTATTGTATTAACGTCATTTAATGGACACTAATACCACTTGTAGTGCTTTTTGCAGCGAAGAGTGTATATATATATATATATATAATTCTTGAATTCTGATACATATATACATATATACATATATATACATATATACACATATACACACATATATACACATATATACATGTATATACATATATACATATATATGTATATATGTATTAGAATTCAAGAATTTCACAGTATGCTGTATTCATTCAGATGAATTAGACTAACCAAAAAATATTAAAAAAATGAAGAAGGTAGCATAGCTGCATTGTCTTCAAAGAAGATCTTTAAAACTCTGTACAAAGATTATGTATTATGGATTAGGATGATGGAAACAAAACCTTGTCCATCACTTGTTTTTCTTCAGTGTGGAGGTTTCAGATCTCTGAGGATGCTTAAATATTTCTTGCTAGTTTAGTGTCTGTCTGAATTTTTTATTTAGAATGACATTAAAATGTCTTTATATGATGAATTGCTGACCCTTCATGTGTCCTTCCTATTTCATATATTGCAGTAACATGAACTATCATAAATTAATGCATATTAAAGCCTAGGGCAGGATTCTGCTAACAGTAGTGTTGTTTCTTACTGAATAGGAATTGTGTATGATGGGTTAGATCCCTGGCTAGTACAAAAGAACTCAGTACAGTACTAACTGATTTTACAGGAGCACCTAACTGTCCAGACCATGTCAGGATTTGATCTGATTTGTTTGTGTGTACGGTTTTACATTTCCTTGGCAGGACGTTCTTATTTGGGTAAAGGTTGGAGAGAAATTTGTACCTGGAATCCAGGTACAAATACAAACTCCTCAGTATAGCTTCAAAAATATGAAACAGTTATTGGTAATGTAATACTATATTATCACAAGAAGACTTTTCTAACTCACATAATGACAATGGTATCTTCTGTAGTAATTTTGACACAATTTTAAGTCAGTGTTGCCTATTTTAAGCTTAGACATCTAAACTCAGATTTTTACAGAGCCACTTTCAGAAGTGATTTTCCTGATTTTCAGAGCTATTGAACACAGTCTTTATGTCTGCCATACATTTCACAGTACAAACTGGATTTCGCAGTCTTAAAAGCAACAACAAAAACAAAACAACAACAAAACATTAATTGATTTGGGTGTGAGTAGAAGTCCTATAGTCAGGTACCTGCAGGCAGCTTTGCAGGACCAACATTTGTATCCCCAGCAGTGACTGAGCACACAAGAACTTGTCAGCTGCTGTGATTCTCCTGCTCTGGGTGGCCCTGTCACAGTTGGCCCAAGAAACTCCTCATGATTTGCAGCATGTTATGTGGGCTTGTCTGTACTGGCTTTTAACTAGCTTTGCTGTGCCCTGGGGTCACAATAGAGTGAAATGCCATACAGGCTATCTGCACAAGTATATATCTAACAGGTCTGGCTGTTTATAGTCCCCCAAGTTATGCTCTGTGTTGGTGCAGCTTTGTGTTGACGGTGAGTCAATAGTAGCTCAGGCATGGCTCACAAGCTGTGATCACGGCGATGATTCTGTATGCATTCTGAGTACTTGACTATCGAGTGCTGGTTCCATTTCCTATACGTCCAAGTGTTCCTTCATGACAGGGTGAAAGCAGGTGGTTGCCAAGTGCAACAAAATATTTAGATACATACAAGCCAGCCAGGATCCATATCCTGTAATTAAAGTTCCACTGCAGTTCCTGACAGTTCCTCTCTGACTTCTCTTTAACCAGTTTTGAAAGAACACCTGTTCCTCTGCTTACATGTCTGTCTTGCATTAAATATTAATCCTCTCTTACCTCAATCCTTCAGGCTCACATTTTATAATATGGGAGTGACTACAATGATCTGTAAAATGTAAAAACAGAAGGAACAGGTTATGCAATATGTGGAGAAGGAAATTACTCTCTTGATTAGGTCTAGCAGAAATTTAGAAGAACTAAAGAGGCAAGGGATCAGAGGCAAGTAATACAAAGTAACTGATTTTTGTTTCTTTTCTTCCTGGAATGGAATAAAAAGATTTTGAAGAAGGAAAAAAAAAATAGTAATCATGGTCACATATTATGTAGAATAAACGGGTTTCTAAAAATAGATTTTAAAGAATCAGAGAGAAGGAAAGATATCAAAGGAAAATCTTAGTAAGAACAAAGAATAAACTCAAAAATACTAGATGAAATGAAGTAAGACACAATCCTGCTCAGAAGGAATGCTCTGCTCTTTCATATCCTGGTAGATTCAGGAAATAAGCACATTAAAACACATTGCAGATTCAAACTTATGGCGAGAAAAGAACAGGTACTTTCTTATGTGAGTGAATCTTTGCCATGTTGAAAACAGCTATAAAACCTACCATTGTGAATACGTACCACCGTGACTCTACCACCGTGATAAGTACCACTGGACTCTTCTGAAAAATGGTTTCAGACTACAGTACGGTTTGTTGCAGAATAGAGAAAGTATCTAATGAATAATTCCAGTTAATCACTAAATGATATTTACAAGGCAGTCTGATCCTTATGAGGCTTGAATTGCAATATCAACTACAAGCGAGGTCTTGGTAGCTGCTGTTGCTCAACAATTCCTTTAATAGTAGGACACACTATAGATGTGAGTAAAGAGTTGGGAATAAAGCGATGTCAAGTTTTGTCTTTATTTTGTTTAGTTAAAGGTACTCTGACCTTTGTCAAGTCACCTTTTCTTAAGTAAAGGTAAAGTAATAAAAGATGATATTATTTACTTACCTTTTTGAGGAATCATAAAGAGACTTATAATTGCATTTCAAAGGATTCAGATATTTTGTGGATGTGTTCCTACAAAGTGTCTCAGGAAAAAAAAAGAAAAAAAAAACATGTTCTGTGCAATGCTATTTTATGACAGTACACTGTGAGTGGTGCAGAAGGATATTTTCCTAATTCTCTCACGTGAGCTGTTTTGAGCCCTGATTAATAGCTGTATTATCACACCACTGAAAGCACCTTATCAGACAATAAGGAAAAGATGGTGAATTATTATTGTGTATTTGCTCAAGCCTAAAACTTCAAAGGTTCTGGAAGTTTAATTTTGAAAACAATAGATTTTATTAAATAGGTTTGTGCTCACATGATATTAGCAGACTAATGAACTCTGAAATAGTCCTGAAATAACCACACATGTCAACACCTGTTACTGCTTTCAAAAATAGCCACATACCTTTCTCTTTTAATCTGTTTTGTTTCTCATCCTTCATTCCCCTACTCTAATGAATTTTGTGCTGCTGAAATGTGAGTCATAGAATGATAGAATCCCAGAATGGTTTGGCTTGGAAGGGTCCTAAAAGACCATCCAGTTCCAAATCTCTTCCCATGAGCAGGGATGCCACCCACTAGACCAGGTTGCCAAGGGCCGTGACCAGCCTGGCTTTGAACACCTCCAGGGATGGGGCATCCACAGCTTCTCTGGGCAACCTGTTACAACGCCTCGCCACCCTCTGAGTAAAGAATTTCTTTTGAATATCTAATCCAAATCTACCCTTTCTTAGTTGAAAGCCATTGCTCCTTGTCCTATCACTGCACTGCCTGACAAAGAGTACCTCCCCAGCTTTTCTGTAGGCTCCCTTTAGGTACTGGAAGGCTGCTATAAGGTCTCCCCAGAGCCTTCTCTTCTCCAGGCTGAACAATCCCAGCTCCCTCAACCTGTCTTCATAGGAGAGTTGCTCCAGCCCCTTGATCATCCTTGTGGCCCCTCCTCTGGACTCGTTCTAATACGTTCACGTCCTTCTTGTGCTGGAGGCCTCAGAGCTGAACGCTGTACTCCAGGTGGGGTCTCACGAGAGCAGAGCAGAGGGGGACAATCACCTCCCTTGATCTGCTGACCATGCTGATTTTGATGCAGCCCAGGATATGGCTGGCTTTCCGGGCTGCAAGCGCACATTGCCAGCTCATATTGAGCTTCTCATCAACCACCACACCTAAGTTGTTCTCCTCAGGGCTGCTCTCAATCCATTCTCCACCCAGCCTGTTTTGTGCTTGGGATTGCGCCAGCCCAGATGCAGGACCTTGCACTTTGCCTTGCAGACCTGTATGAGGTTCACACAGGCCCACTTCTCAAGCCTGTCAAGGTCCCTCTTGGTGGCCTCCCATCCCTCCAACATGTCAACTGCTCCACTCAGCTTGGTGTTATCATCCTGGGAGAGTGCCTGAAACCTTCCAGGTTCTTAGTTATGCTGTACTAGACACTGTGGCTAAAAGGGCCTAACAAGGAGAGAAAGAGGGAGGGTCAATGTATAGGAAATTAGATGCCCTGCTGACAGATTTAGGTTCAAATTCTCATCCAACAAAATCTTCAGTTTTTATGGCTCTGAATTATAGTCTATTGGGATGAAAATTTTGTAAGATTAAATAGTCCAAAGTGGTTTCTGTCAATCTGATCCCCAGAGAAGGATGTCCAGATAACAGAAACTAATATTTTGATGACCTGTTTCTTCCTCTGGGCTTGTCGTTGAAGTTTCTGTTTTGCTTGTTTCCTCCCACATTATGCCAGAACTGGACTGCAGCAAATCATCAGTTCTTTTCTGTCACTGTATGCAACCTTTTTGATTTATCAGGTCCAGTCTATTTAGGAAAAAGAAAACTGAAACATTTTAGAACAATTTTTTTTTTTTTTTTTTACTAATGATTTTGGATTTGATATTTCTATAATTTCATCCACCTCTCCCCATATTCAGAAAACCGTAAGTATTTAGCTGTCATTCTCTAGCAAATACCTAAATTCTCCAGCTAGTAACTGTCCAAATGTGAAGATACCGATTATTGACAGAGTCCTGAGCATTACTGATGTGTGTTTGTCACATATTTTGAAATTTCTGAAAAAAACAAGCAAACAAACAAACAACACCCTGCGGTCAACATAACTGGGCTCAATGTGGTACGGAAGTTTTGCTTACCTGCTCTTCCTTCAATTAGTTTTAAGACAAACTGTAATTTGACATATATCTGTAATATTTGCATTATATGCACTTGCTGATGTTTGTAATTATTCTGTGTTGATATATTGCTATGTTGATATTTGCTATGTGCTTGCAGTGTTTTGTGTAATTTATAGGATTCATAGTACTGCCTGCAGTTCTTGTTTCTCTATAGGCCTGTGAGCATGGTATTATATAATTGGTGTAATACAGAGCATAAGAGTGTCTCCTACATATTATACAACAGAGAGGACCCTAGAAATATTTTGATAGTATCCCCCATTCACGTGCTAAAAACTATACATTATGTTGCAGACTATTTTCATATATTTATGAATAAGTACATATTTCATATATAGAAAGAACAGTAAGGTACCAGGTCTCTGTGAATATCAGCAGCAGTCATTACCTACAGCATTTAAAAAATACTACTAGGGTAAAAAGTGGAAAGCTATCTACAGTGAGTGGATCTGGATGCTTCATGTGATAATGAAGAAAACACAGGCGCTATGAAATAGAAGAAATTGTGGATGGAAGACCTTCTGTTAATAAGAAAATAAACTCTTGCTGAGGTCTTTTGTTGCAAATAACTTCCTTTATTTACATTGCTGTTATGCTCATAACAACCATATTTTAGAAGTAGGCATTTGTTATGAAATCTACAGGTATCTTGATATTTGTAGCTGTAGAACGGTGACAGACGCAGGAACGCAGGCTTTGGCAGGCAGCTGTCACCAGCTTCATTATCTTGATCTCTACAGCAATATGTGAAAGACAGCAAGGCACTTGTCTGAGGTTTAACATATGGAAAGTAACTAGCATTCTTTTTTTTTTTTTTTCCTATTCTTTTTGGTAAGAAACATATTACAGTTTTGTTTCTTTTGTAGAATTTTACTTGCTAATTATAGACATTCAAACATGGCCTACAAGCATAACTTTCTGTGTAAAGAATATGCAGTGGATGTCCCTAAAGAATAGGTGTATGCTAATCACGTTTTGATTAGCACCCTTCTCAAAGGAAACAGTATGCCAGAAATGCTTGTTTAAGACAAACATTATATCACAGTGATGCAGATATGTAGGTTTTAAAGGTGCTTGCTGTGCAGTGCTCCACAGATATTTGGATGGTTCATTCTCTTCATTACATTTGTTTGAAACAAACTGTTGGCATAATAACACCATGCATTTGTGTGGGGTGCTGCCGTAGTAGACTTCTTATTCTTCAAATGCACAAACTCACTCTTTGAATGAAAAATTATTAGTGAGTCAGATATTCTCTGTGGTATTCATTCTTCTGTCCTCCAGTTGCCTATACAATCCTAGATGGTACCTGCTCATGCTATCCTTGGAGGTAACATGAGGGTGCCCATCATGGTATTAATGGCTAACTTCCCTCTAACCACAGTAACCACTGACTTCTCCCCTAAGTGTGACCTAGACTCTTCTCAATCAGAAAATCCTTCATGCACAGCCCTGGTCGAAATATCCTTGCTACTAGTAAAGCTTTAGAGCTGAAAACAAAACATTAAAATGTTTTATGGCTTGAACGCTATTTGGCTGTCATTATATTTACTACTACATTTATTTATTTCCTATTTAAAAGTCAAAATTAAAGCCCCACCTTCCATATATTGTCTTGATAAAATCTTCATGTATCAAATACTTTTAAGTTATGTGGAGTTAAATCAAAATATAAAGTTATGTGGAGTTAAATCAAAATATATTATAATTCAACTGTATGTCATGCTTTTTCATAAGCAAGTTGAAATAATGTATGTATAAATTAAACAGAAATGTAATTTTGGAACATTTCTCTAGATATGTAAACCCTCTTAGAAAAATCAATTCAGTAATTATGTCTTTGTGTTAGGGAGTGAATATTAGGAAAGAAAAAAAAAATATTTTTGCTTGCTCTAGACCAGATACTTTAGATGTAACATAGGTCTGTTTAAGCACAATTTAAAGTTCTTTAAATACAATTTAAAACATAGTTACAATTGCTGGTTTTGAGACCTGGGGTTTGACAGGTATGCTGTGTTTTGGTCTCACAATGCTGGAGGAACCTGTAAGCACAAGTGATATTTCCCCCTGTTTCTTCCTGAGGCACTTAGATATAGGGCTGTGTCCTGGAATGGTGGATGTAACGTTCTTCCACTTCGGGTATTCTTTAGCCATTTAAAAGCCTCTGTATGTGATCTCTATGTCATATTGCTGGTGCTTTTCTCTTCTTTTCCCATTTTGTGAAATCACAGAAAACAGGTCATGAAGACCATCATACCTAAATTATTCTTTAGGGAATGTGTCTCTTAACCCTTTCCTGAAAATCCTCATAGTGGAGTGTAAGCAAGCCTAGGGCTGGAACTGTTCACAGACTGGGAGACTGTTAAGGTGGAGAGATCATTTTTTGTATGACTGGTTCTGATACTCTTTTCTGCCTATCAGCTGTTTGTCAGTCAGAGGTAGCGTACTGGGCTAGCTGGACCTGACATAGCCCTTCAACTATCTTGTGTTACGCTCTAATTTCCAGAAGGAATATATTCCTTACTGTTAGAAAGATTCTCCTAGTGAGCAACAAGTTATTCCCTACATCCTTACAATAGCCCTATACTGAAGATTTTTACAGCTTTTTTCAGTGTTCCCTTGTCCTCAACAACCTTATTTTTTTTGGGCCTTTTGTATAGGATCATGTTTCTCAGGCTATAATGCTTGTTATTCTCTTCAGGATTTTCTCCAGCTAAGCCAAGTACCAAAATTATGGCGTAGCTCTCCCATTGAGACTTTATTAGTGCTGAACACAGTGGATTTTCACTTCAGGTGTCTCTGAGGCTGTGCTCCTCAGCATAGATACCAAGTATGATGTGTGTTTTTTTGGCAATAGCATGACACTGCTGATTGATGCCCAGCTGATGACATGCACACCACCTACATCCTTTCCTGAAAAATTACTGTCTAGACAGTTATTTCTCAACAAGTTTGTACAGTTAATCAGATCTGCCTAAATATAATGTCTTATTAATTTTAAGGATTTGTCCTCACCAATTTGTGTCCTATTTATTCTGCAACTTGCCCAAGTATTTCTGAACTCAGCCTGCTATTTCACTTGCTAGTTTCTCTTCTCAGGTAATTATTGTCTGCAATTTTGATAAGAGTATTCCTAACTCCAGCAAGGTAGTAGCAAGAAGTTGAACAGTTATGTACCTAGGACAGATCTCCAGTTTGAATTTGAACCCTAGGAAAATACTCTCCAGGTGTATTCTTTTGAAGGGAGCATTTTGCTTACATAAGAACACTTTCACATAGATCATATTTTCCTTACATAATGTTAAATAAATCAACAGCTAAATCCCTTAATGACCCTGAACTACATAACCTCTGCTGCTGTTGCTTATCCTCTCCCATTTACAATGTAGTAACTGCTATGTAGCAAAAATAATTTCAGAATACTGTTTCTGATTTTTTTTTTAGCTTATTCTTATGTGTTTTGCCAGCTCAAAACAAGAAATTACTTTACCCATTACTTCATCAAAGGCTGGTCCACAGTTAGTTTCCTTGGTCAACAGAAGGGAAATAGTTTTCCCTGCATGACTTCTGATTAAACCTATTGCAACTCTATCCTGATTTAGTCTAGAAAAAGAATTGTTTGCAAAAAAATTATTTGCACCAACATGACAGTTTTATTTTTAACAAATGAAAACATATGTCTTATACTGGAATTCAGATTTATATTTTTCAGTAGTAAGAAACCTACTTTATTTATTCATTGATTTATGGAGAATGAGGGGCTGCCATACACTGACTATTGGTAAGTTCTTGCTTATGGTTGTGGATCTTTGTCTTCTGATTGTAATAAACTGAAACTATTTTTAGTGAGAGAAATATTTACATTTAAAAAGATCATTTCTGATGGAGTTGATGGTTGTCACAGGTTTCAGAGCTTCGTGTTGAGATAATAGTTACTAGCATGTATTATGAATATATTTTCTTTTCATCATGATTCTATCTTTTAAGAGTCTAAGAGCATGCTAATTAAGTTACAGCAGAATAGGTTAAAAGAGCAAAAGAGCCTCTCAATACATTTTCAATTTCCTATCTTGAATCACAATGTATTAAGATTCTAGTCTGTGTTTCATACGTAGCTATAGTAACGTATTTTTTGCTGCCTTTTATGTTTCTTTAATGGAGTTCAGTGCTATAAGACTATCCATTTTATTCCTGTTGTTGTCCAATTACACATAACTCACATGAACTTTTCAGTTGATCCTGAACTTTTTTTTTTTTCTGTGATGAAAATGAATTAAAGTGCATTTGTGCTGACTAAATGTGCTTTTGGTAATTATACTTAGTTTACTGCTGTGTCTAATAAATTATAGGGATCGTTTTAATGGACGTTTAAGTCTATGAGTACCTTCTACTTTGTTGACCCTGTGGAAGGCTCTCTGAATTTGAAAGGTTTAGAAAAAAGGTGTTTCCATTTGTGCTGTATCATTTATCAGTTAGATTGATTGAATATCTAACTCTAACTTTATAATGATTACATCTTTTTACATTTATTTTTTTTCCCCAAGGATAGATATCTCTAGTTTGACATTTAAAAAGAAAGTAAGAAAATGTTATTATTTATTTTAAATATAGAAGAAAAGTGATTTTTCCAGTATTTTATAAAGCAATACTAGCTGTTCTTACCATTCAAGAAATTTCAGAAGAAGAAATACTTAGCTGTGATCTTGTGCAGATAGCATATAATTTTGGGATCTAGATTTTGATGTAACAGCATTTGTGGAATGGAAAGTGGGATATGCTGGCACTGCATTTGGCAAGGACTCAAATAATGGTAAGCTGTAGTTTTGTCCTTGTCTTCCTCTCTGCTCAGGCTTTCTGTGCCATCATGTCATCATATACTGGAGAAGGCTGACTCTTCATTCCTTATTCCTTCCACATACCTCAGTCCTCTTGCTCTCCTTTGTAAGTCACTAAGGAAGAAGTTCTCAGCTTTAAAGTCTCATGGTGTTTGGAGTATTCAGGCAGCTGGAAATGTTTTTATTGCAGCGGGGTCTAAGGTTACTTGTATTTGAAATTATGGACCTGAATATAAATGTCTGCTTGGGGTTATCCTTAATGTCATGAGGGTCTTTATTATCTGTTTAACACCTTTGATGATGACAACCAGTTGGAGTTAGTACACCCTCATTAAATTTGTGGACGACATGAAGCCAACCATATCCTGGGCTACATCAAAAGAAGCATGGCCAGCAGGTCAAGGGAGGTGATTTTCCCCCTCTAATCCACTCTCTTGAAACCCCTCTGGAGTACTGCATTCAGGACTGGGGCCCCCTGTATAAGAAAGACATGGACTTGATAAAGCAGGTGCAGAGGAGGGCCATGAAGATGATAAAAGGGCTGGAACACCTCTCCTATGAAGACAGGCTGAGGAGAGAAGGCTCCAGAGAGACCTTATAGCAGCCTTTCCTAGAGGAAATTCTTCACTGTGAGGTTGGTGAGGCACTGTAACAGGTTGCCCAGAGAAGCTGTGGATGCCCCATCCTGGGAGGTGTTCAAGACCATGTTGGATGAGGACCTGAGCAACCTGATCTAGTGTGTGGCATGGCAGGGGGGCTGGAATTAGATGGTCTTTAAGATCCTTTCCAACCGGAGCCATTCTATGATTCTATGATCCTATGTTTATGGTTTCTATTAAGTAAGCATTTATATTGAACTACATGGAAGATATGCATTTTTTTTTAAAGCTGCAGTGGAACTACAACCAGAGACCTGGTAGTTCCCTGTTAGTGTAACTTCTCAAGGATGATTCTCTTGAATTATGGAGTTGTTATCATAGCAGAAGTGGTAGTCCTGTGGATCTTCTGCTATGAGCCTGTGGAGTGCCTGTGGCGTCCTGTGTAGCTTTTGACTGTCAAGGACTACCTTGTGCATGTGTTTTCCTCTATTTATAAACATAAATACTAACTATTCCAAAGAGCAAACATATTTTATGTCTTTTTTTATTTTTAGTAAAGAATAGGACTTAGAAAACTTACCAGTTCTCTTCAGCCTAACCAGTATAGCCAAAAGTCTGTACAGCCATGTGTCCCTCAATAGAGTAATATACGTAGTGTCTTTCAAAAACCCAGGATTTTACATATTATTTTCCACAAACAAAAGAGAAAAATGGACTGTGTAGACTTGTACTAGCTATCAGCAACTAACATGTAGCCAGAGCCAAATATTACTCCTGCTGCTTCTTTTGGCAGCCAATTCGGTCACCTCTGTCCTGTTTCGATTTTGTCAGATGGATAAGACTTGTGGATTTTTTCAATTTAACTTGTGGATTTATTTATTTATTTATTTTTATATTTATTTATTTATTTTAATTGAAGGTATCCTTATTGATCTGGAAACTATAGTTTTTTTTCTTCAGCAAATGGTGCTATCAGTGATCATCTTTCTGAGATAGTTTAATCACAGGAATACTTACAGCAGAGTTCACCCAATTAGGAGCCACATTCTGTCAATTAAGAAAACACAAAGTAATGTAGTCATCAGAATTAATTTTAATTTCTCAGTTGTTATTAGATACAATTTTATATTTATGCTTTCTATGGATTTGTTTACACTATTACTTTCCTACTCTATGTTGAAAAACAGATGATTTGTCTTTTGATTGTATTAGTGATTAGCTGACACATTGTCACTTTCAAATCTTATTCTTTGGATTGCATTAAATGGATAAATTTGAGTACTTATACATAATTATATATTTTGAAAATGAGCACTAATAATGATCTTAATTGAAAACAAGCTCTTACAGCTTACTGCTTAATGGATGTACTTTGTAGCATAGTATATATTCATGTCAAAATAGCACTTAAAGATACACACACACACACACACAAAACCAAAAACAACCAAACAAAAAAACAGCCTAAAATGAGAATGATAACCATATTCCAAGCTACAGGTTACACCTGAGACAGACCGGTACAGTGCTCATTGCTGTTACTTTTCCTAAGTTCTTAGATGCTGTGTTTTGAATTACAGTAATTCCTCTTGCTTCTATGAAATGAATGATTGTAAAAAGTATTAAAAAAAACACCAACACATAATAATATTACATTTCTGTTTCTATCTTTATTTAAATATGTTGGAATAAATTTAATTTATTCCCCTAAGACTTCTGTCTATGCTTAACAGTAATTAGGTAGTTTGTCCTGTTGATATGCCCTATTTGCAAGTTTACATTTAAGTGTCTCTTCACTGTTTACATGATTCAGACTGTATAGTAAATTCTGATTCTTCAGGACACAACAATTTAAATTAAGACTTCTCATTTCTTCTTTCAGACTTGGTACTGCAAAAACCCAGGGTCCTGCATGTCTCTTATTCAGGTGTAATTAAAGAACATTGAAGCTGCAGTTCAGAATATATAAGGTATTGCATGAGTGGGATAGCAGCCTCCAAAGTGGGTTGGCACATGAAAAATGTTGTTTTGCAAGTTACAGAAATTTACCACACATGGCTGGTTCATCTTGCATTTAACTAGTCTGAAATAAAATCTAGGTGAATAGCTGGTCCAATGAATTGTTACATATGCCTCTTTCTATTAATACTTTTGGTGCATGAATTATATTTCATTTTTTGTTACTTAAGCTGTCTGGCTTAAACCTGACCCTGTTGAACAAGTGGCAAAATTCTTGATGCACGTATGAATCCTCTTTCATTTATATTGACTAGTTCAAGCTCAGTTACCAAACCCACAAAACTGCAACAGGACAGCTGTTAGAAATACTTAACTCTTCTTACCACTGTTGGAAATGGGAACTGTAAAGGAAGAGGGGCTTCTTTTTCTTTATCCTAGTCATCAATATATTTATCTATATCTAGGTTGTTTTCCAGACATGTGCCACTTGACAATCATTCTCCAGAATTAATTGCCACCCCAGGGTCCTGTGAGAACTACTGTAGCTCTGTTCAGGTGTAGTCTTGATGATTCCCTATACTAGTAAATAAATGAACGTTCCTAGGAGTATTCCTGGGTGCTGCAATTAGTCCACATGGCATGGCACATGTCTGAGGAGCTGATTGCGTGCACACCCAGTTTTGGGAACTGTCTCTGGACCATTTTCACTGCCTGAGAATTGTTCAGAGGCTGCTAGTTGGAACAGGTCCCATTTGTGCCAAATGGTCTAATAATTTTCTAGCTGTTGCAGCTACATTGTAGTGTCTAGAAACAAGCACTGAAATGCTGAGGATGAGAAGAACTAGCTATTTAAGTTGGACACGTGGATGAAGTGTCATTTCCTAACCTTGAAAGTTATACATTAAAATTCACCTTTAGTTAAACACGTTTACAAATTCCTCCATCATTTCTAGAGCTTTTTTCTTTCCCAATTTATGCATCATTTCCCTTTCTTTCCCTTGATTTTTCTACATCATGGAAAATGAAATTCAAATGTCATCAATATTTGTAGGATTCTGCATTTAATATTTATGCATGGCTTTCAAAATATAAAACTGGATCAGGCCTTATGGTGGTGCCATGTGTAGATCTCTTGTGTGTATAAAAACAATGAAGGTATTCATAAAGATATTTGGCAGAATTTAGGGTCAACTTGTCTTTCCTCTGTGGGTCTCTGGGTATGCTTGTTGGCTAGATTTTGCCATGTTGGTCTGGAATGTATGAAGCACTGCTTCTGCAGAGATATCACTTTGGATGTAATTACAAAACTCCATAGTAATGGCAAAAGTTAAAGAGTTTGGCTTTCCAGAAAGATATCCTTTAGTCCTTGACTGTAGTTTCAGCATTTTCTGCTAGATCCTCATAATTTAATGCAAATATGAAAGATTTATTATTTTCTTTATATCCAGAATATAATTTTGAAGTCATTCACAGCTAACATTTAAAATACAACCAGTTTGTATTATCCTTACAGGATCTTGCCAGCACAACAGTGTATTATACTCACATTACAGTAATTCACAGTCTTTTGTTAAATTATCTAATTTTATAAGCTGTACATTACATTTTTCACAATCACAGCTCTCAAAGATGGCCTGTTTTACAGCATTTATGATGTAGCTATTTTAAGCTACTTTTTAACTTTAATACTGTATAGTACAGAAATTAATGAAGAATAAGTCTGATGCAGATTGTATTTTATTTAAAGCCACACTTTTAAAAAGTTTCATCTTAAATGTAAGAATGATTATACACATCTTTGAGACAGTTGCAATGAATTACATAAAAATAATTTGTTAATTAAAAACAAACCCTTTTCTGTTGCTCTGGATTACCTGTAAACAGTTTAACCTTTTTTTTTTTTTTTTTTTTTCTTCTTTCTTTCTTACTCGCTTTAAGCCATTTATTCAAGATTATCCATTTTTTTTGTCCTTTCTTTTAGCTTGAAAGTTAAGAGCTCAAGATGTGTTTTTGAAATTAGAGCTGTCCTCATTCCTGCTAAAGGTAAAGTCAGGTAATATGTTTTTTCTCCCTGATCAGATGGGTGTGTGGTCGCCCATTTGTGCTAAAAAAAAACCCAAGTCAGCAGAGTGCATTACGTTAACTGACACATAGCTACAGAGTTTTATGAAATGCAATACGAATATATCTAAATGCTCTTAGCTCAACAGTGTAGTCAACCAAAGCGCTTAAACTTCATCACAGCCAAATTCTAGCCTAATGTAGCTGAGTGAGCAGCAGTTCTTTGGGCTTCAGAAGCCAGTTGTTTTAGGCAAAGGATCATATTGCCACTGAAAACACTTATTTTTACTTACCCAGAATTCACTTTCCATGGATGTTGTCTAATATTTACTTAGAGCTTGCTGAATACATGAACATCGTACACTCACTGTAAAAGATTCGTGAGCAATACAGTTTGTGCAAAAAGTTTCACCTGCAGAAAAATAACACAGTGAAAGAAGTTATTTTTGTAGTCTTATCCAGTTGTGTAACTCTTTAATATCTGTAAGATGATACACATATTTAAAAGCTGTAATAAGTCTGTTAATGGATTTGGGTTCATAAGATCATTATTTTTCTTCATGCCTTAGAAGCTGATGAGAAGGAGTCTAGTTTCAGAGAGTTTTTAGAGGAGAAAATGTCCAACCGAACTGAATGTATTTTTTACTCATTTTAGACTATGTTGCTGAGATGCATTGTCTTTTCTACAGTTTGAACAATGAGAAAAAAGACTCTCTTAAATTGGCAGAAACTCTGGCAGAAGATTTCTCACGTCTTTTGTCTGAGACTTGCCTGAGACTGAAATCTCATTCCTCTTCAAGATTAATGAGCACAGTATTTTATCTAACATTCTAGAAGAATGAGTGTGGCTTTATAACTTTGCACTTCTTTTATTGTTTGTTTTACTTTTCAGCTCTGAGTCATGTAACCTTTAATCTTCTTAGGTATAAGGAACCCATGAATTTCCTTTAACACTTTCTTATTTGGGAGATCCTTAAGAGATGCCATTACTATACCTTTCTTCTTGCCCTGCCTGTCTGTACTTCTATTGCAATATTTTTGGTTGCACACTACCTTAAATAACAATTATAGTAAATAAGTATTTTTCTATTATTGTTTATTGTAATAACTAATACCTATTGCAATAAATAATTATTTAATGTTTCTTAATGCCCTTATTTTTATTTCTCAAGTGATACAGAATTAACCTTGCTTAGGTGGAGAAAAGTGAAATCAGTTTTGTTCACATTTATTCAACGGTTGTGGCCTGGCTGTGAAATAACTATTTCCAAACTGCTATATATTCAGGGAGTAAATTCTTATAACAGAATCATCTCAAGTATTTTTCTGAACTTTTATACTTACAGAGGCCTACGTGGGATAGTTCCACGCTGGTACATAACACCAGAATTTTTCTCTGGCACTGAGGCCATGGCATTGCTCATTTCATTATTTAACTGACTTGCCTTCCAAAACACGGTGGCCACATTAAAACTGGCTTATCCTGTTTTCTTAACTGTGTTTGTTAGGACAGAGAAATCCTTTTGTCCCATGCTGGGGAATTGTTCTAAGCAATTTTTAAGTTTCAGTGCCTTTGGCTGAGATCTGGCACTTTCAAAATGGTTGGTTGCCATCAAGGGGGCTGAGAGACACCTTTCAAAACTGCTTTCAAAGGGGCATTGACCAGTTCTGTCTTACCCAGTGAAATTGTGCGGATGCCTGATGTTCTGGGCAACACCCAGAGCTTGCCTAGTATGAACAGGAAAAAGTTTCATATAATGAAACAGTGGCAGACACTTTCACCAAAGACAAAGTAGAAAGAAGTATTGATTGTGTGTCTTCTTTACAGGGCAGCATAAACGTAAAAGCGTTGCACACAGTCTGGGAGACTGATTCAATAATCACTGTCTGAACCACTTCTCAGTTTGAGCGGATTCAGATTTTTTATTTCCATATAAGGAACCCTGTCCTCTGGCTGTTTTACAGCTAAGTTCATATACACCTTTTAGCAAGAATCTATGAAAATAACGTAAGCATTTTGGGGTCGGAGAGAAATGAAGAATGGATCAGTGATCCATTGGCATAAGGAAAACTGACACCTGGTATCTGCTCCAAAGACCTTTTGATCTAGTTACAATGCACTGTAAAACACAGAAATGGTACTTTGAGCAGTTGGATGCTTCTCAGCTCTATTACTGTCCCAGTTAGCTTTGTGGTTAGAGCATTTTACAGAGAAAAAATAAAGGTAAGTTTAAATTGCCTCAGGCAGGGAGTTAAACTTGGTTCTCCGACTTCTAGGGAAACATTCCAACACATTGAGCAGGAAAGAGGTTAAGAGGAGGGTTAAACAGGTACCTTTCTGTCTGAAAGGAAAACCTGTACCTTGCAATATTTTTGAAAGTGCTTTGGCACTGTTCTGCAGAAAAAAGGTCAAAGCCTATCCTAACTGGAAGAAGGTACGTCCATCACATGAACAATGTTGAATGCATGTGGGGAATCACATTTCGAGATGCCCACTTACTCAAGAGGAGAGAAGGCTTTAAGCAGATAATTCTATTTATTTATTTATTTGACTATTACATTTGGGAAAAGTATGAGGACTTACAAGCACACAAGGAAGGCTTGCATGCCTGATAATTTGCATGTTTTTCCAACACTGATAGAAAAAGAAAAGTGACTATTGTAACCCGGAAAACTTGCTTTGCTTATGTATTGAGACTACTCTGTCCTTTACAGCACTACAAGTGATTCTCTTCTTGATTTCTGCAGGAAACTTAGGATACTGTTTCATATGAATTTCATCTTCTAAGACCATGCCCAAAGGAATGTTTGCTCTATGGTGAAATACAAACTCTTAATAATGAGCAGCATATAATAATCCTAATTTAATAAATGACTTTTCCATTGATATGTTTTTTTCTTTGTTCACAGGATAACTTTCTTTTCAGTTCTGTTCATCAATGGACCTGTAGAATTTTGGTTTAGACTAGTTTATTTTACAGCTATGGAGGAAGAAATAGTAAGAAATTAGACAGTGGTCAGTTTTTCTCTTTAGAGAGCAAGGTAATTATGGCTTGCTCTAGCAATCCACCCTTACCACAAGAAAATAATGACAGAATGGAGCTCTGATTTCTTTGAGCTTCATAGAATTGAAAAAATGAGGGAAGAAAAACCTCTATTTTCTGAGGACAGTTGTATTTCTTTCAGTGTTGAACATTCTCATTTGCCCCTTTGTTTCTGAGGAAGTGCCTGACAGTAGAAGGAAGGACACAGTGATTTCTTTTGCATTTCACTCAGCTAGTTCTGCATTTAAATTCTTGTTCACTAAAAAGCAACTGGCATTTGTCAGGTCAAACACATTAAAAATAGGACAGAATAAATAAAAAAAAAAAGTCAAGATATCACAAAAATCATCACGAAAGCCTTCCTGTACAAGGTGAAATTCATAACCATTTATTGTTAGCTCCTTTATGTTATTCAAAATCATTACAAATTTTGAGAATAGGCAACTTGACAGCATGTCTTTAGAACAGTCTTCTTCTGCCATTTCTGGGTTGGAATATTCTTGTTAGAGCAGCATCAAGATAACTGCTAATGCCTCCAGACTTGGCCCAGCAGTCATTATTGGTCATTTCAGTGTCTCCCTGGCTATTCAGTTGATCATACAGACAAAAGATTTTAAAAAGGCTGTCAGATGTTCATTTCTCTTTTGCTGCCAATGCTCGATTATTTCTGCAAAAGTATCTTGGGTACTTTACTGTTCCATTATTAATGGTCTATTTGCTCTGTTACAGGCTGAAGATGCTTCATCTCTATGGTTTCCACTTCAGTCCTCATCTGGAGTCCATTAAAGAAATTGATAAAACCATGAAAGTCTTTTGTGATCTCACTGTCCCAGCTGCTAACATATCAGATGAATGAAAAGTTTTATGTGTCTTGAGAGATGTTTTTAGCTATTAATGTACTACCACTTTGACAACGAGCTTTTATGTCACTTTGTGTCTCATTTTTTTTTGGTAAAATCTAAACCTAAGATCTTGTTCCTTTGCAATATTATGTAAGTTACTTAATTTCTGTGCCTTGACCTGGGGTTTTTAAGATATAGATCACGCCTTTTTCCCTTCAGAGGTTATACTGACACAATGTATCTGAAAATGAGTAGAGTCTACATGATGCCTGCTACTGAATACATTGTCCATAGTTTTTAATTGAAAAGAATAGGAGTGAATCACAATCGGTAGTATTAAAATTTATGTGTCAGGGAATGAGAGTATGTAGGAGTGGTCTGTAATCTACCTAGATTTGGGATTTAAGTACGTGCACCTATCATGAGGTATATACCTGGTTATAACTGGATAATTTATGAGCTCTCTAGCTTATTTTGCTGGGCAGCTGCATTCCTCTGCTCTTTTCTTCCTGGGGCAATGATTTCATGTGATGCCACACCTCCCTTTTCTGCTTTCCTTGTCTTTTCTAATCCCTATCATTTAAACTTTGTGTTTGTAACAGCGTCAAAACCTACGTTTTTTCAATCAGTAAATATACGACATTTTTGTAGTGATAAAATGTGTCTATCGTTTTATGTTTTATCTCAAGCCTCCCCAAAATTTCTGTGTGTGGTTTCAAGGTTTCTTATCTCTTCAGCCAAAAAGAT
Source organism: Cygnus olor (assembly GCF_009769625.2). Lineage (NCBI taxonomy): Eukaryota > Metazoa > Chordata > Aves > Anseriformes > Anatidae > Cygnus > Cygnus olor. Next base: position 41,846,200 of record NC_049198.1, on the reverse strand, counting down.
GCTCAAGCTAGGTGGAGTGTTTCATGACAAGGTGAAGTAAAACAGATTGAAATTAAGCTTGGGGTAATATATATATATATATATATATTTTTTAAGAAAAGCTTTTTTAGAAAAAGACAGAAAAAAAAGTTTTGCTTTTGCATATTTATTTAATTTAGAATTAGGTTTAAAAGGACATATCCTTCTAAGAATAAGCATATAATTTCAGAAGAAAGCACTCTCTTGCTGGGAATCCTGCCTTCATTACTCACCCTTAAGTCTCATCAAACAAAGCATCTTTTGTTTGTTATCTCTGTTCTGGTGCATTAGGACCATTTGACTGAACCATGGTCTGCCAAGCAAGCACTATTTGCCTGGCATTGTGCAATAATGTGGGTACCATCTGTTTTGCAGGATATACCTATCCCATTGCAGAGCTAAATGACACACTGCACCTCAGTACCCGAGATTTATGTGACAAAACTTCTGCAATAGTGGAAAAGAAGAAAGACATTGAAGACCAAATTCTCTTTTATGATGTTATGGTTTACCACTGGTGGGCAGCTCAGCACCATCACAGCTGCTCTCTCATTCCCCCTCCTCTGCAGGATGGGGAGAAAAGATGATGAAAAAGTTCAAGGGTTGAGATAAGGACAGGGAGATCACTCACCATTAACTGTCATGGGCAAAACAGACTCAGAATAGGGAGATTAATATGATTTATTGCCTATCACTAGCAGACTAGAACAGTGAGAAACTAAAAGCAAACTAAAAACACCTTCCCTTTTCTACCTCCTCTCCCTGAGTGGCACAGGGGAAGGGGGAATGGAGGCTGTGGTCAGTCCATAGTGCTTTGTCTCCACCGCTCCTTCACGGTTACTCTCTGCCCCTGCTCCACGTGGGGTCCCTCCCACGGGATGCCGTCCTTCCTGAACTGAGCCTGTGGCGGCTGCCCAAAGGCAGCAGCTCTTCAAGAACTGCTCCCACATGGCTCCATACCACAGGGTCCATCCCCCAGGAGCAAATTGCTCTAGCACGGGTCCCCCATGGGCAGCAGCTCCCCCCAGCCCTCTTGCTCCTGCGTGGGCTCCTCTCCACGGGCTGCAGCTCCCACTGGGCCTCCTGCCCCCTCCTGAGGCAGGTCTGGCCTCAAACCTTCTCCACCAAAGGCTTCTCCACAGGCCGCAGGGGAACTTCTGCTCCAGGGCCTGGAGTACCTCCTGCCCTCCTTCTGCATTGACGTCGGTGTCTGCAGGGCTGTTCCTCAATCCTCTTTCCCACCTGCTGTTTCTTACTGTTTTAATGCTTTCTTAAATATGCTCTCACAAAGGCACAACCAATGTTGCTCATCTCTGTCCAGCAGCAGGTCCCTTTGGGAGCTGGCTGGAGCTGGCTCTGCTCTGACATGGGGCAGCTGCTGGGCTCTGCTCACAGAGGTCACCCCTACAGCCCCCCTGCTACCAAACCCAATACACTCACTGAATGCACAAGGGATTTTCTGCATAGGAAGGCAGAAATCTGGCCCACACAGATGTTGCATTGGGAAATATTGCAATACATTTATATATCTCGATTTAAAATAGAATGTTAATATGAAGATTTCCATTTGTTTTCAATGTCATTTATTATTTCCTTGTATCATATAGGCAGAAACATAAGGCTTAAGAAAACAAAGATGCAGACCTTTGCAGCAGGAAGGTAAAATCCAAAATCATGTAAATACAGGATTATATGGAAAGATTTGGGAGAAGATGGTGTTAAATCTCAGAGGAAAAAAGATGGGGGTGATATGTCCAAAATGTATGTCCTCTACTTAGCAGCCCAGGATAGACACTGTGACAAGAGCTATGTGTGACGGAGTGAGGACAAACAAACATCACCTCAGTGAACGTGCAGCCACAAAAGTAAAGAGGAAGGTGAGCACTTTGATCTGACGAGGAACTCCTTGTCTAGTGAGACACATTCAACCCCTGCTGCGGTTGAGCTCAGAAGCCTGCCGACACTGAAAGCCAAGTGTCCTGACTGTTATGAACAGAGAGCTGTAGGTGTAAACAAGATACATTTGTCATTTCCGATCGCTGAGTAACAGCTATCAGCAGCCCTGTTGGGGCTTCATGATTGACTCGGTCAATTCTTTGGGTACAAAAATTAGGCTGACAGATGAGAAAACATGGAACACAAAGAACTCTTCTGTCAAATTAACTCTGCTTTACTAAAACACTAGGTTTTGACAGAATATGAGAATCTTAGGATTTTGCTACACATAAGAGCTTTATCGTTCTAACAGAAATGTACCAAAAAGTGACAAAAAGTGTTAAAAAGTGTCAAAAACATATAAAATCATATATTGAAGCCCTTCAATATTTATGTTTAGGCTACAATTTATACTCCCAGTTAGTGGCTGAATTTATCTAGAGTGCAAGGGAACATTTCACAAAAAAATCCATTGAAAAAATTCAGATAGGTATTTGTAGGATTTTAAACCGAGTCTGTCTAACCCTGGCAAAATAGTAATCAAAAGCTGTAAAACCATTTGTTTCCTTTGAGGGCATTCCACACTTCTTGGGCAGAGGAGCATTTATTTCATAATCCGTTTGCAATGTGTGATTTATTCTAATGAGAGGTCAGCTGGGCTGCTTGTGCTTTGCTGGACCGTGTTCTTACCCTCGGGCTCTATTTCAGTGAATAAGGAAACACGGTTTTGTGAGGAGGTGGATTTGCATTCTGGTTATCACAACTTCGGTATGTGCAATTTACATTTTCAGATAAAGAAGAATAAGTGGAGGGGAATAGAAAACATCTCAGTTAAGAATGTAACTGCTTCCGATGAAAAGCGAGCTTTTACCAAGGACTTAGAGAAAGTGAGGAGCCTTGACTTCTGTCGAGAAAGACGGAAGCTAGTTCTGCTATACAAAGCACTGAAATCTGGCTCCTTCGGTTTATTGATTTTGCGCTTTCACTGTTTTCACAACGTCCCTGCCTAAATCACTGCTGGTGGGACAGTCGCAGGCGCTCTCTCCACAACATTTAACCCGAAACTGCTCACGGGCAGCGGGAACCTACGTGGTGAAACCTCGGGTAGCCGCGGTTTCCTTGCCTGCCGCTAACACAAGGAGCAGTTTTGCGCTGCTGGCACCGGGCATCTTCATGGGGGCTCCGGGGTGAGCAGGTGCCGTGCCGTGCCGTGCCGTGCCGTGCCCTTCACCCTCCCTCTCCTCTCCGGCCACCTCGGCGCTTGTTGCCGGCCAGAGCCGCCCCCGTGCCCGCCTCCCTCCGGGGGCACCGGGGCGGAGCAGGGACCGTCCCGTCCCGTCCTGTCCCGCCCCGCCGAGCGCACGGCGCAGTGCTGCCGCCAGCCCGTGCCGTGCCGTGCCGTGCTGTGCCGGGCCGTGCCGTGCCGTGCCGTGCCGTGTCGCGGGCAGAGACGGGGGCGATGGACCCCGACGGGGAGGACCTGTCCCGGCTGCGCGCCCTCTTCCTGTCTTGCGACGCCAACGGCTCGGGCCGCATCGAGCGGGAGGACTTCGCGGCGCTCTGCGCTGAGCTGCGGGTGCGGCCGGAGGAGGCCGAGGCCATCTTCCAGCGCCTCGACAGCGACCGCGACGGGGCCATCACCTTCCCGGAGTTCGCCCGCGGCTTCCGCGGCGCCACCCGGCGGCGGCCTGGAGCCGGCCGCGGGGAGCCACGGGACGGGGGAGACGACGAGGGGGAGACGGCGGCGGCATGGGCCGCCGCGGGGCTGGAGCATCCCTGGAGGGACTTCGAGGTCCGGCTGGGGGACGAGGCAAGGTTCATTCCCAGGTAAGCCCCGTCCCGTCCCGTCCCGTCGGGCGCAGCGCTGCCCTGCGCCTCCCCTGACGCCACACAGCACCGGGACGGGCACTGCTTCGCCCCAGTGTCAACGGGAAAGAAGACCGGGGGGTAGATTTGGGGCATTAAAGCTGGGTATGGTGGGTCTGTCAGTACGAAGCTGGTTGCATTTCACTGATACATATTTTGGGGGTCAGCAGTAGCCTGCCTGAAACTTCAGGTGCTCTGTGTTCTTACAAAGATCTTGGCCATAGAAAGTACAGAGTAATTCTGCTTAATTCAAAAATTGCAACTTGAACTGGAAAACAAGCAATCTGAGTTTAAGGGCAGCTAGTTCAGGGGCAATTGAAACAGATACATGACCATATGCAAAGGGGCTTGTGTCAAACTCTAGCAGAGCTGTCTGTGAGATCCACAGGCTCTAATTAAAAGCATGTCAGAACCTGTGTAACTTTTCCACCAATCAAGTCGATTGTACAGTTTGTTGCTTTATAGGAACACAAATCATTGGCAAATTTATCATTCCAGACTTCATGTAACACACTTTAAATTACTCCTGAACCCAACAGTTTGGTTCTAGCTACTTTTAAAAATCCATTTGGCTCTTGCAATGACAAATGTCTTAAAAGAGATGTCCCGTAGGTTAAAGAACTTACTGTTCATGCCCACAACCAGAGTAGGTTGCTTTTTACTGAACTGAAAAATAAGCCTCTTGTTTGAAAGTCTGCAGAAGCAATTCAGAACTTAACCTAAAGCCAGAGAGAAAATCAATAGGAGATGGAAAAGTGTGACTCATGAACAGTGATGGCTTGTGAAAGCATCCATCGCCTTTTGGTAATATGCCTATCTCCGTCTCTTGGTTACTGTGTTTGCAACAGCAGGGTTTGAATATAGTCTGGTTGCTTGTCTAAGAGGACAGTAGGACGGGACAGAACTAACCCTCTTGGGTTTGAGTGTCCAGACATGTCATTTAATTATATTGTTTTGGGATTATTATGCATCAAGTTGCAAACAGAACTGAATGCTGATAATTAAATACATGTGTGCCAGGTGGGCAGTTATTTGTTGTAACATTTCCCATTCATGTTTAGCTTTATAAATACCTTTGAACGTCCTTCACAGCTGGCTGTATTTGTTAGGTGTGTGCCAACGTCAGCCGAAGAACAGTGTGCCCTTTGTTTTCCCTGTTTTTTGTCGTTCTTGTGCTGAAGCACTAGAAGCAGGTCTTTGTTACAGCTCAACTTTTGTTCTTTTCTTTCCATTTATGACCCATATCTTTTTGTGCTGAAATATATCTGATATACATATTTTTTTATGTCCCACTGAAAACATTTGGACCAATTATGTGAATGAGCAACGCATACATATAAAGTGTTAAAGTCTGGGCATGGGAGAGATTTTAAACAGCAGAATATAACAAAACCATGTAACATACAAGATGGTACTTCAAAAACATGTTTATCTTTTTATTTAAATTATTAAATTATTGTTTTATTTTTAGTTGTTTATTGGTTCTTTTTTTTTTTTTTTTTAACATTTTCTAAGAACAGGCCTAGGTTGGCACAGACCTGCCTCTTCAATACTTTAAAAGAGTCTGCGTTCTCACATTGTGGTTTATTACCCTTCATATGTTTGCTGTAACACTTGCGTTGAAAATCATGAGAAAAGTAATTACAAGAAAGAAACTCCTCAAATAGAGATGAGTGGAGTTAGTTGTCCATATTTTTGATCTCAGTCTTGGGGGAACTTGGAGGTTCAGTCCCTCAAGATACTGTGCATTCTGGTCCTGCTCTAGCAAAACACTGTCACATGCTTTGATGCTGTTGTGGTTTGTACAGCAAAAAGCAAGGTGCAGGAGATTAAACTGATGAGTTAAAAATATGACTGAATTGAGGAGAAAATTACCCAGCACTTGTGGTCTGTGTCGTTCTTGAGTTTGATCAAATACCCATGGGAATCAAAAGGAAATTTTTCACTGATATCAGCATATGTGGTTCAGCCTCTTCTTCTATAAATGAGCTTTTAAAAGCCATAAATAAGTCTCCGTAATAGCATGGAAAACCCGGTAACACTGATCAATATCCTAACTCAGCCCTTAATGGAGCAGCAGGCATTAGATGCAACATTGTTTACTGTTAGGTACTGCGTAGTACTGTACTAAAATGAGCATATTTTGAATGTAGTTAATTTTTGAAAATATATTTTTATTGTGGGATGGACCTTGTCTCTGTATTTTGGTGTCTGGGTTGCATAGTTCTGTTAGCTTATATTGTGAAACATTCAAGTCCGTTCTGGAGTTGTGTAGTTAACAGTGGTAACACCGAAAAGTTTCTTTTCAGCCCTGCTCCTTCTTTTCCCAATCTGAACAGATTTTCAGGGCTGAATTCAGTTAGGTTTCTTTGTAAGGTGGTCATTGTGAGTCAAATTATTGTTTGTCTTAGTCTTCACATGTACTCAGTGAGCAATTGTGCCTCTAGCACAAAAAAGTGGAGTCTTTCCAGGCTAGTGACCTAGTATAATGTGTGAAGTCAGATTTTAGTGGAATTGCGTAGAGGGTTGGGTATTTTTTTGGCATTCATTTAATTTAAAATGCAACTACTCCTTCTTTGTTGTTATATTCAATCTGCTATAATGAGTAATTAAACACAAAACGGTTGCTGTACTTTTGATTTACATGTAGAAAATTGCCAACGGGGGTATAGCTGTGTGAGCTATAGTAGATCTACTTTATTAGAACTTAGACACATCCATTGGTCTATTCCTCTAAGAAATATTTGCATTTATCTAGAAGTAGACAAAAAAAAAAAAAAAAAAAAAGAAGGAATTTAGCTATTTGGTGCTCCAGGCAGCGAGTACTCCAGTGTATTTCTTACGCTAGAAGGGTTTAGCTTGTGGTTGTGTTACTGGTGTTGCATTCTGGTTTAATACGTGGTCATCCTCAGGTCTGTTTGGATTTCAGTGGTAAGATGAGAAGTTTCCCTCCACTCCCTTAGCAGGCATGCGCTCCTTTAAGTATGCGAGGAGGTCTCGTGATAGCCACACTTCTGCTTTTCTAACTTGGAACAAAAAATGATCCAACATTCACTGGTGTGTTAGGACAAAACCTGTTCTTATGATCCCTATGGCAGTTATTTCTGTCTGTAAATCATGGGCAAAAACTTCCCAGAAAACGTATTCTGAAATTTAAATTTCAAAGATCTTAAATCAGAAGGAGCAAAGATTTGAACTGCGTGTATGGTGTGTCTTCTTGTTTATTGCTGGGATAAACTGTATCCCTTTCAACAATAGCAGGCAGTATTTCTGTGATATTTGGGATAATCTGTTTGGAAAATGAAATAAATTAATTTCAGCATGAATGTAGGTGAATCTAGAGAAGAAAGTTTGTATCCCTGTTTTGAGTTAAATTCTTCTGCTTCTGACAGAAGCCTCTCCACTGCCTTGGTTGTTCATCTGGGGGTCTGTTTCTTTTGCCTCTTTTCTGCGTTGCCATACTGTGAGATTTTATGCATTGTAAAATTACAAAGTTTCCTAATTTAATTGTGATAACAGTTCACTCCTAAATATGTAACCTGGACCTGTATAGAAAATGTTGGTCTGGTAGACATCATAAAATGAGAAAACAGTGTTGTTTTTAACAGTAGCAGCTTAACCTGTGAAGGTGGATGATGCTCATGGCATATGCTGCTGTGCAACATGAGAGGAGGTGGGCTCTTCTGCAGAATAAACAGTCCAGAACTCATTATGCACTTGCTGTCATGAGCCAGAATGGATTTTGTGCCAAAGTGAATAGAGAACTCAGCTTCAGCTCTTGTCAGGAGATTGTGTTTACTTCCAGGAGATGAAGAGCCATGATACTAGCAGTGGAATTTCCGTGGAAGTGGACGTGTGTTTCTCAGAGAGGCAGTGAATGCAAAGCCTGAGGAGAAGCAGCTGCTTGGGCAACCTTTATCACAGTGCTGGAGATGGCATCTGTGCTATAGGATTTTGTCTTGTCTTCTAATACATCTCACAATGAGGGGTTGGCAAATGGGTCTGCTGGAAGTGTGTGGAAGTGTGGAGGACTTTCTGTGAGCTAGAAGTCTTTCAGAGCTACCTTAGGTTTTCCTGCCAGTTATTTTTTTCCCTTTAATCAGAACAGCATCTGTACCAAATAACTTAGTCTCTTAGCATTTGTTTTCCTGAAATTTTCGTGTCTCATTTTCCACAGACCCATCCTTTCTGCCTCTCCACAGACTTTATCTTTCCCTCCTTTCCTACAGGCTTTTCCACACCTGCCCCACTACTTGCTCCAAGTTACACGTCTGTCCTCAGGCAGGGAACAGTATTTTTTCCTTGGAACAGTATTTATTCCTTGGAAACACTAGAAGTCCCTTCCCTGCAAATCCGCTGCCACTCCCTCGCCCAGACTCTCTCACCGGGGGGTTGAGGATTTGTTCTTCTTTTAATGCAGTTCAGTTAGTGAAAGGACTTATAAAGAAAAGCTGATACTAAAATAAATGCTGTGCTTCAGGTTGAGAAATACTTCAAAGTTTAATTTGTATGAACGTTTCATGTAATTGTGTCTTTCCTCAGGGCTCTTACTCTAGGAGAAAGCATTAGACACTCACCTGGGACACAAGGTTTTCTGAACAGGGTATTTCCCTATCCTTGGTAGTACACATAGGTTATTGATCTCCAGTGTAAGGACAGATGTCTAATGCCTGATCTTTCTCTTGCTTTGACCACCCAGCTCAGATCCTCCTGGCTCAGAAAACCTTGCATTTCATCCTTTCATACCCACACCAGAACAGAGGTGCTACAGGTGGTAGGAGTGATTTTTACAAGCTCATGTACACTGGGAGGAGACCATTCAAAGAGAGAACATTCTAAAGCCTAGAAACAGGGGCATATTATTATTATTATTATCAGTATGCAGACATGTTTAAGTGTAGTGGTGATTGTCTTTGCTTCTACCTGCACATACAAAATCAGAAGCTATATTTTACCTGTGCCTGAAGGATGTCTGGGTCAACAAATCAAAGAGAAAGTTTGAAAGTTGGGGACCTTAAGTCTGCAGGTAATAACACGGATAAGAAAGAGGACAGAAGTGAAGGCAGAGATCAGAAAAGCAGCAATGGATGTTGCTGAAAAAAACATATATATATATATGTAGACAGAAAGACCTCTTTTGAGTTAATGTAATTAATGCTCTTGCTGGAGAACAATTTGGTCTAGTTTTCTTACCTCTCACTGCAGTCCTAGCCCAGTGAGATTCTTTAGCCCACGGACACTTCTGGTCCAAGTGGGCTTCTATCTTGTCCTGCTGCATTGTGGTCTTCTGAGTGCTCTGCACAGGTGGGCCCTGAAATTCTGCTGGTACCCTTGTAAGTCTCTACCTTTCTAAATCAGACCCTGGTAAATATACACAAAATAGTGGTGGAAGAAGCACTGAATCATTACCATGCCAGGGGAAGTGGTATTATAACATCACTGTCAAATCTTTGATTTTTGTCTGTTTTCCGAAAGCTTATTGCACTTTGTGTTTTACTTGGTGGAGAACTGCACTGCATATACAGCCCATCCGGTCAGGCTAAGCAGAACATGTAACATAACAAACTTTCTCTGCTACTAGGTAGGGAATACATGTAAGAAACCCAGCAACCATAGAGTTACTCTTTCTTTGATACATTCCACCAACTTCCTTTAAGCTGCATTCAGAGGGTGGACTGGTAGGCAAACTGTCATTCAGCCATTCAAAACAATACTGTGAATTGATATGAATTGGTTTAAATAAAATTATGCCACGTAATATCTAAGTATCTGATATCTCTCTTTTTTTTTTTTTTTTTTCCTTTTTTTTTTTTTTCTTTTTCCCTCAGCTCTTTCTCCATTCTACTTTGGTATTTTAAATCTATCATATTACAGATGGCATTATCATCAAGGCAGATTTATTTTCTTTCTGTAATGCAGTAACTCTATGTAATACAGTATTATGTGAAGTTATTAAAATATTAGTTAGTTAATACAATTACAATTAATATAATTACAGTTAATAATTTTACAGAGAACCTAAACTAGTAAAACCTTTGAGATGAGGTAAGGTAAAGTCAGAGCAGTATCTGGTCAGGATACTGTACTTTTTTGAGCTATAAGTGCTTTGTGCTTATACTTCATGGTAGATGGTACAAGCGTAGAACCAGAGGGTCCAAAGTGACAGTTTCTTTCATGTTATATTTGAAAATGCGCTTGCTATGCAATTGTGAAGCTTTACAGCTGTGTTTGTGTGGAACTTAAAGGGGTACAGCTTTTAATCTATTTAAAAGGGGATTTCTGGATTTCAAGAAACACTAATTTTAAAGGACAAACCTGAGCATTTCGTATGAATTTTGTTGAGACTGAAGCAAAGGCATTTTAGTTTCCTTTTTTTTTTTTTTGTCCAGAGCAAAGACTATTCAGTATTCAGGAGTCAGCTCAGTGAAGTCTATTTGTGAAATCTCCCTCAATAAATAATTTTGAGTAACTAATACATTTGCAAAAAGAAATAGCATGTCCAGGAGAGAACTGGAGATAAACAAATAAATTTGGCAATATCTATTGCAACTAGTTTGTCCTGCTGTGGTGAAGTCACTAATGCTTAGCAAAGTGTGCAGAGGAGTGATTTAAAATATGGAAATAGATGATTAAGAACAATTCTTCTCTTAATCATCAAATACTTATTGCATGCTGATATACAGTGTATATAACTTCATCCTTCTAAAATCCTGTGAAAATATAAAATATCATCACAATATACTTTCTGCTAATGCATCATGGATGCTTGGAGTGATTAAGTCAGTAAGAGTCTTCCCAATTCATGAAAGTGTATTACTGCTTGCTGGAGGCGTAAGTAATCAAGTAGGGTCCCATCGATTTTGTTGCATTAATTCATTTCTCCTGCATTTTTCTGTTGCTACAGTAGTTGTTGATCCATGTTTTTAACTGAGATATCCTGTAAGGCTGCCATAGAAGCACTCAGGTGAGTGTCACTGAGAATTTTAGTGGCCAATTTCTATCTAAAAAAGTCTTGTGTGTCCTTTCCAGGATTCTGTGCAGTTGTGTTTGGATGGTTATTGTTTTGCTTCCTAAAACTAGGTCACAGATGTTTTGAGTCCGTTTGTATGGTAGCCAGTCACTGGGCTGAGGAGGAACAATAAATAAACGAGTTTTTGGTATCATAGGCAAAATTAACTCTTACAGTAACTACTTTGTGCTTCTAACTACTACATCTTAAAACAGAGCAGACAGCCATATGGCAGAAGCACAGCAGTGTGCAGAGATTGATTTCTGTCTTCAGTTCTGGCATCTGTATTTACATAAACTTTGCAAAGAAGCTGCGGGAGGGAGTGACTGGCACTCTTGTAAAGAGCACAAACTTGCAGAAATACATTATTCTCCTACAAATGTCTTCTGATCCTGGCACAAAGTACTGTAGTGAAGGGCCAGACTAATTGGTTGACTCTCCAGTCCAACAGCGTGAGACACCATACCTTCCATTTTGCTACAGCCGATAACAGTCCTTGTGGTAGGAGACTTCTGGTGTTATGCATGGGTTGTTTTCAGTCACAGGACTTTCAGGACAGATGGAGGTACAGTGTAGTTTTATGGATGTAGCTTCTTTGACCTGAAGTTAGCAAATGACTAACCCTGCACAAGATGGGGCAAGAAAGAGTACCAAGATAACCCTATATTCTTGTGAAAATAAGTGATGTAGGTCCTTAAATATCCTACCATAAATTGGTAGGCTGTGATTTGGAAGAATCCCAGGTAAACCTTTGCTCAAGTAATGAACGTTTTGTGTTAACATCGAGTAAAAAGTAATTTTGCCACTGTTTGGTTGCTTTCTAGGAAATAAGGTTATTAGTAGGCATCTCCTTGGCAACACTGAAATTTAAAGGAAAAAAAAGATAATTCCAGAATACAAATCTTATATCTGTATTTCTTATTCCTAAAAATTATATGCACTGACCTAGATTGTGTTGAATGTATCTGCATCAAAAGATTGATAACCTCTGTCCATCTTGCTGTGGCTAGTGCTATTTCTGTTTTACATGCGACACTTCTAAAGGGGTATGTGTACATTGACACTGTGTGAAGAAGTGACATTCTTCAGCAACTAATTTCAAATACACACAGTAGCTGCTTCTATCTAAAATTTGAGACTGTTCTGTAATGGTGTATTAGCTGTTTTGGTGAGGTGTTTACACCTCTGAAGGACGACTGCTGAAGTGCCAGGAATTTATGAGATGCAGCATATGTCACCGTATCCTGCTATCAGACTAAATGGAATTCCAAGTAAAGGGACTACAGAGAGACTGCATTTTGTAATTTTTGAAGTACAGTCATGCTCCAGCTTCAAGGCTAATCAGCAGTAATGGAAGTGTGGTAGGAAATATGTGAATGGTATTACCTCGGGACACTCAACTTACTGTTTGTCCAGTTGCTGATACTTGGAATTCAGTGTTTAAATACAACCAATCTATTGTACACTTGCAATTTAACTGAGACCTGGCGAACCTCAATCTCAAACTTATTTTGTGATATGTGCTGTTATCACAAGCATTCTAAATTTCTCTATTGTGCTGTAATCTTTCAGCACAGAAATTTCGCATACATCTGAATGATGTAATAGTACAGAGTGAAAGAAGGCAGATTTTAAATGATTTTTTTCTTGTTGTTATTTTCTCCTGATTTTAGTATTTTCGATGGTGTTATTTTAGCTGAGTGTGATTGCCAAGGAAAATGTCCCTTAACTGTTTTTTAAAGGTAGAATACTGAGTAAATATATGTTTGGGGAGTTCTTTAATGATATATTGCTTATACATATGTTGTAGCATCTGAAGATCAGATAAATCTGTATGTTATTGTAGCCATTTGTGAACCTTGATCTTACTCTGTTTAAATGTTATTTAAATGAAATTGTATGTGTACATAGAGTCAAGTTTACATTAAGTTTAACTTCTGTAGATACTGAATACACCTAAATCATAAGCCTTCGTAAAGGAGACCATTTGCAAGAGAGAAACATGTAGGTACACAAAAATGCCTCTGGCTTCAGTAAATCTGTATTTTCTGTGGTGGTGTTATGTTTCTGTATATTGAAATAAGTATCTGCATTTCATATGGAAACTTATTTTTTGGTTTCCTGAAATATTTAATTGTTTAAAATGGAAATCTGAGCTACAGGAGCAATTCTGGTAGAGTTGTAATAAAATAAATTATACTTTTAGTGGGAAAATCATACAGAAGAAGCAGAGTGCTGGAATGTCGATAATTTAAACTGTGGAAGTACCTCAGGCGGGAAAACCACATTGAATGTTGATATCATAGTTGTAGTGAATGTGTTCATTAGCACTGCCTTCATAGAAGATAAAAGAGTATCATGTTTCTAATAAGGAGGATCATTAAATCAGAGGTTAAGCTTTCCTGTAACAATAAAAGGAGGACAGGTATTTGTGATGTGTTAGATATGGTGTCGGACTAGAAATTTGCAGAACATTATTTCTCTTTACATTTCTGCCACTGGTATGATGTATTTCGTCATGACTGGTCTGCTTCCTGCACTTTTGTAGACCTGCTCTTCCGTTTTAACTTTTCTTTTCTTTTCTTTTTTTTTTTTAAATCTGTAAATTCTTGAACACCTGCCTATGTTCTGGTATATTGTGTACAGGGCAGTCAGCTTCAGTTGTCCTTGCGATTGCTAAATTCTGATGTTATAGAATTTTCTATGATAAATTGCCTTATGATAATCCAGTTATTGGAACCAAGCTGGCATGTAACACAAACTGTTACCTGAGATTACTAATGGTATGACCAGAAATAAGAGCTTTTTACAAACTAATCTATGTAATAACATTTTGGTGCTTATGCTATTGTTTGTTTTTGCATCTTGTTAAAATGGTTTGCTTTGACAATTAAAACTGTACACAATCTACAGGAATGAGTCCAGATTAAATGGGAATCAGAACATTGTACTCCTGCATTGGGGCAGCCATTAAGAAGCAGTATAAATTTCAGGAGGTCTTTTAATAACTTAAGGATCTACATAGACCTTTTTATTTTTTTCTTTATATATTTGTTGTCTTTCATATAAGAGTTATGTATAAAATTAGCTTCTTACATTTTTTTTCTTCTACTTTTATTTATTTATTTATTTATTTATTTATTTATTTATTTATTTTGTGTGTGGTATAAAACAGGGCTGTCATTATTAGGGGTGCAGACTTCAGCACCAAAATACTTTGTTTTAAATGAGAGACCTGTATTTTCTTTTCCCCTACAACTCTGCCCACTTTTACAAGAGATATGAAGACTAAAAGTCCAACAGATGGGGGAACATCAGACTTTGTACAGGTAGCTCTCTTTGCTTCTGTGCCTCTGTGGGTTGCTTTTTGCTTTTCTCAGAGTTTTGCGGGCCATGCATATTTCCATATTGCTACAAAGATATTGTTACCTGTATTCAGTTTTCAAGATAGCTTCAGCCTACCTAGCAAACCTCAGTCATTTTACCCCCTGTAGTGGTGTCATAGGACATATGACCAGCCCCTACTCTACCTTAAGCATCCATTTTTACTTAGGTGGTTGGTGTGCTTACCCACTTTCACATTTTTATGCAGCTTGCTATAGCATTATACCTCTCCACAGATTATAATTAACATTACAGCCACCAGAAATGTTGATTTGCATTGTGGATTACTCCAGTGGCATGCTCTTCAATACATCACGAATATAAGTACAAAAAATTGACTAAAATTAAAAAAAAGATTTTTCTACAGTAGCTATATTAAAGAAATGGAAAGGGTAAAAATATTTAGAAGAATTCAGACCTATCTTGCTGAATGTTCAATGTCTGTATCTAACTTGTTAAATTTTAAAAATAGGCAATAAAGGGAGCTACCTTCATTTGTAATACATTTTTCAAACCTCTTACAAAGCATTGTTCCAAGAAAGTCTATTAAAAAGGTATCTGTCTTTTTCAGACAAGAGCAAGTCAGTGTTCTGTATCAGAACATACACATAGTGGAACCAAGATTAATCCAGCCGTACGAACATGTCATTAAGAACTTCATCCGAGAGATCAAGCTTCAAAGCACAGAGATGGAAACCTTGGCCATCGCTGTCAAAAGGTATAGTGAGTTGTGCTTCCAGTTCAGTTATGCAGTTACATTTTTCTCTATCACACTTTCTTGGATTAAACTACTGGAAGTCAATGCCAAAATATGCCTGAGTGTTTTCATATATATGCACATGTGCATAAACATTCCCTGTTCATACTTTGGATAAGGTCTGTCTGTGTTATGTTTAATGCCTTAATGCATTTTGACTCCTCTTCCTTGGCTGTACCTTTGAGGTTTAGCATACTCTCCCATTACAATTTAATTTGAAAAAATGTATTTTTGCTTCTCCTGAGTTCAGGACAGAGATTTTCTATGTGTCGGTGCTGCAAGTTGCTGCAAGTAGTTATCCTTTTAAAGTCTCTTTACAGAATAACTAGAGGGGGCTTTTATCTTTGTAACTTCATTTTCAAAATATGATGTGATGTCTTTCATATTAATCATCTGCTGTCAGTTATTATTTAAAATCTAATTAGCCTGTATTTTCAAATTAATTTGTGATTTGGGTTCCCAACCACACCAGTTTCAAGGTCTGGGCAGTGCTCAACTGTTTCCATGTCTGTCTGTCCAATTTGTTTCAGTGGAGGCCAGCAAATGTGTTTCACGTAAGTTTTTTTGTCAAGACACAGGGCAAGTCTTAAGAGAGTATTTACTTTTAAATTTTAGAGCTCAGGATAAAGCGGCAGTTCAGCTGAGTGAGCTGGAGGAAGAGATGGAACAACGGATACAGGCTGCGGAGCATAAAGTTAAAAAGGAAGTGAGTATTTTGTATTTACACAATTTCATAATGACCAAACTCTCAGTGGATTTATGCAGGATTGATGGCCAGGTGTGTCTTTGATGCTGATCGACTGGCTCAAAGCCAATGAAAGCAGGGCCTGGATGAAAAGAAAATATCCAGGAGATGGGAAATGTATTCTCTTAATGCTTCTCAAAGGGGAATGGCTGCTCAGATGTAATAAACCAAGAAAAAAAAAATCTCTTTTTCTTTGGTAAGAAAATAGTGATGTAAAGCAGTTTATTTCTGAGTCCAATATCGGAAACAGGTTAGAAAAAATGACCTTTCTCCAGAAAAGAATGGAATTTAGTTCTAGTAACTAATAGATGAATTTATGTCGAAATTAATGCTTAAATCATTTGTTCCTAATTTGTACATCTGACTGGAGCAGTGACCTTTCTTTCCCCTGTTGTTACGTTCTGGTCCTGCAATCTTATTTTAAAGACTTCTAGAGGAGAGAGGTGTTTGTGATGATAGGGTGTGACAGTCATGACCTCTTGAAGTTGATAGGATATTCTCTGTTTCAGTGTACTCAGGTTTTAGCCTTTGTTTCAGCCCACTTGCAGTCTTGATGGCAAAGTACAAGAACCCTCTTCCCCTTTCTTATTGAAAGATATAATAAAACTGCACGTGCCTGTGTAATCCTAAGCAGAAAGCAATACAGGAAATCCACCCTACCTGTCTTGTCTGCTTCATGTTGAACTGTTACTAAATTCATGTATGATATACCAAACTTTGTAGTATATGTAATATGAGCTGTTGTTCATGCAAAGTATTCTTATGTGTGCATAAGAAATTCACTGATTAAAACATAAACTCTGGTTATTGTCATTACTTTGGTAGGATAAACCATATACTGAACCTCTGTATATTTGGTATATATTCTTTCATCAAAGTGTTTGCAGGATAAGAAGCAAGAAAGTGCAGTCAGCCAACTTGCTGATTTTAAATATCTCTTAGTAAATGAGCTGTGAAAGTAAAAGGTGTTCTGACAGATTTGCTTCAAACATTGTTTTTTCTATACAAGAGGAAGAATTCCTACTGTGGCATCAAAATCTGTTTCCCTAGTAACGAAATACAATGACATAAAAACGTTATAGTCCCAATAAAATAGCATATCATAATATATTTAACAAATTATAATACAGGTCTCAGTACAGAAAAACTTGCCATTTCCAAGGAGAGTATGCATTTATATTTAGAAAACAAATAAGTTTGCTTTGGAAAATTTCTGTTCTGCAAAAAGTAGTAAATCACTGGAAAAAGTCCTGAAAAACTTGTTCCCTACTGTAAAAATATGACCAGGGTGTGCGCATTTGTTCAATCGGAGGACATCCTCAATCACATACTATCTTTATGTAAAAGTCTGCTACCTATTATCTGAATGTAGTTTATGTTTCAGGTTCTAAAAAGGACCCTTTGTAGTTTGCAGTGTTTATGCTAGATCTGTTCTTTGGATTGAAGTGCCAAAGAAATGGCCAGGCAACAGCCCGAAGAAGTCATCGTGTTAGTTCTCAGATTGTTGCTGAGTTTCATGGACTGAGGTTTCACCTTTCACACCCAGATATTGAAGATGGGCTGTAACTTGTTTCCCACAACGTTCTTCTCAGTATACTCCTGAATGTTCACTGTAGCTCATAGCTCTGCATACTCCACCTACTAAAACACCCGAGAGTAAATGTAAGGTATTTACTTTGTGGGATTGTGCTAAACCATTAATCTTAGAGCCTGTACTCAGGGCTATTGTTTGCCAGAGTGATCTCACTCATACCACCGTGACACCTGCCTTTGCATGTTAGTATCTGCAGTGCGAGCCTATCCTCTATTTTGTTTCTTCAGGGGAAGCAAATAGTTACCAAGTAATACTTAGGAGTCCAGTATAGGTGCCAGAAGGAAGAGAATCCAGCCTAAGCTGATTACTATGACAGATTATCATTTTAACACATGGATGTCGGCATCTCAGGGAGGGAAGTACTGCATTCTGAGCAAAGTCCATGCATGCTTTTTCTGTGTGGAAGCACAGCCTGTCTTGCAAAAAAAAATGCATGCACCTTGGTACCTGGGAGTACTTGGGGGGGGGAGCTGAATGCATGCACATCTGCATTATTGGGCACATACCATTCTTTTCTCTGTCAATCCCAGACCCTTCTTGGTGAAACTTCCTTTCACAATTTCTTGGAATTAAAATAAGATCCCCAATACTGCACTTGGTTTAAGACCAAGTACTGTGTGAAACTCTAATGACTAAAGATGCTGTCATCAGCATACCTTTTACTGAATGCGGGCCTGTCATATTTAAACGCTTGCAAGCAACAAAATTCAAAGAAAGTATGTAAGTAACTGATGGTGGCACGGTAGTGCTATTACCAGCATGTTGTGTGCAAAACCCTGGAAGGCTAGTTTGAAAAGGGTTCAGTGCCTTGACTTGCATGTCTGTGTGTGTGTACATACATCTGTATAGGTAATACACACCTACATATATGTAAAAGTAAAATTTGAACACTCCTCTTTTGGCTTTACTTAAGAGATTGAAAATGCTAAGCATAGGAGACTGTGAGAAGAAAGCAAGCATGGAATTGACCCATGTCTTCACTTCCAACTCAGTGTTTCATTTCTGTGAATATTTCATAAGTGGACTGCAATAATAGAATCAGTATCAGTGGATTTTAAGAAAGGGGTGGTAGACAATGGAAAGACAAAATTACACACATTAATCTAATGGGAAAATGTTTGGCTTTCCAAATTGATGGATACATTTTTTAAAAAACATTTGAAACCTATGTCAGCTTTTAATAAAATAACGTATTACAGGAGAAACGAAAAGCTGAAGAAGCACTAAATGAGTTGAAGCGCCAATATGATACTGAAGTTGGGGATCTCCAGGTGACAATAAAAAAACTTAGAAAGGTAGGTAACTTGAACTCCCGGCTAGAATTTTTAAAGTGTTGGAAGAGATGCTGACTTTATGAAGTGCTTTCCCCAATATGGTTAATCACGATGTAGTTTTTTAATTTAATGTGTATAGGTAAATCACAACTTCAAATTATTTTTTGGGTTGTGTTGTGGTTCTGTGCTGTTGTATACATTTTGTGTAATTTAGTGAAATACTTAGGAAAGAGACCAAATTGCCAAATTCTATTGCTGAATAATTTTCTAGGTCCATGAAGATATCAACACTGCAGTTACCTGTCTTGTTTTTGATACATTAGAAACAGTCTAATATATTACTACTCAGTATTTCTAATTAATACTTAGATGAAATTGTCAATCCAAATGTACTAATTCACTATGTTACTACACTGCTATTCACTAGTGGTTTTGTCATCTATTGCATTTCTTTCAAATGTTAAAAATCTTAAAAATCTTAAAACATCTTATAGAAGACCAGAAAATTTTGGAATAATTTTTGGAATAATGCTCCCTACTCATGCAGCTGGGAATACTGTGGGTTTTAAAAACTTCAATAGCTGTAACACACTCTAGGGGTTATTTAATATCATTTCCATTAAGTTTTACATATTTTGAATGAGAATAATGAGGAATGTACGTTAATTGAGTGTTTTTTTTTTTTTTTTTTTTTACCATCCTAGCTGGAGGAGCAATCCAGAAACATAAATCACAGGGAAGATGTGGTTGAACTGAAAAAAAGAATACATGATATGTTGCTGGTAAGAAGCGATTATCATTAGGATATTAATTTAGCCTCAATTTTGTGCTTTTTGCAATAGATTGCTTTCCCCCCCACATTTAATGCTATTAAATAAAATAAATTAAATGAATAATTTAATGATTAAGCTAAGAGAAACTTTTACGGTTGTTGATATGTGTATAGAGATCTTTAACTTAGAAAAAAAATTAACAGTTCTATATAAATGCATGCACATTCTAGGTATTACATTTAGAAATGGCTTGAAATGACATAGCCCCATTTATGTACGACTATGAAATCCAAAAATCAAAATTCATTGTGGCTCTTGCTTGTAACTTTACAGATTTCTCTGATGTTTTAGAGTGCTCCTCTTCTCTTTCTTCCTCTCTGCTGAGATTTCCTAGTGTTTCATTTTTATTTTATTTTGATGGCTTTTATTTAAGTATTACAATATGTCAGCATTTTATGGAGATGATTATGACAGCTTTTATCTCACATCTTCCTTTTTTACAGGAAAATCAGAAACTTAAGAAAGATCTCCTAGAAGCACAGACAAATATTGCTTTTCTACAGAGCGAATTAGATAGCTTGAAAAGCGAGTATGCAGATCAGACTTTAAACACGGAGAGGTAAGATCTTTCTACTTCATTATTTTCACCAGGAAAAAAAATCTTTTGTCTGATACAGTTACTATGTAAAGTTGGTAGCTTATTTTCTAAATTTGCCATAGGCAGGTACATATTTGACACCATGACTGTTACTCACTTTGCTTATCAGGTCTCTGAGAGAGCAAGTTCTGAACATGATGCAAACTTTGATAATTGTTCAAGGAAGCCTATTGATTTTACTGGGGCTTCAGTTAGGAGTAAATGTTTTTTCCTCCATGACTTGCACTCTGATGTGTATCTCTGTGAATATTAGGGAAAATAGTCTTGGGAGCCTCCCACATTCATCTCAACCATTTTTTCTGAGAGCAAAGGAGAGCTGCTTCTAGATTTTCAGGGTAATTTAAGAGTCTTTGTAACAGTGTCAATACACTGTTACCTTCATAAAACACAAAAGGTATTTCAGTGAGTCAGCTCATATGGTTTGGTTGATTTTTTTTTTTTTTTACTTTTCATTCACAGTCTTTGTTGAGATTTACTTGCATAGATCAATTAAGTTACCAAGTTACTTGTTTTGTGTAAGAATTCAGCAAGGATGTAAACATAGCAAAACTGAATTCAGAATTATCTTGAAAAATTATCTTCCTTTCACCCCCTCATCACCTTTATAAATGTTAGCTGTTGAGTGTAGCCCTCTGCCAAGAGCAGTATAAAAATAAAAGAAGGTATTCTGTAAAATATAACTTTTTTTTTTTTTTTTTCAGAGACCTAGAAATGATCCGTGAGTATACTGAAGACAGGGATAATCTGGAAAGACAAATCGAGATGCTTCAGTAAGTCCTCAGTAATTCAGATTTTATTAACAAGCTTTGTCTCAACATAGTCATAGATAAATATTTTTGTAGTTCTGAAAAAGGCTACTATGAGATTTGGCAAAAATAGCAAGTAAAAGTACTAAAATGGCCTCAGTGCTCATTGAAGGTAGTCTGCTGATCTTTATTATTTCATCTTAAGTTTGTGTTCCTCTGTACTCAAGTCAGATAATAATGACAAGATACTGCTATGGCATCTAAGTTTTGTGTTTCTCCTTGATGTTTTTGTTTGAGCTCCTCTTTTCCTCAAAAAAAAAAAAAGGCCTATCAGATCCCACTTCTTCGGATACTCACTTTGAGAAGGCTGAATCCATTTGGAATGGCATTAGTTGCATTCCTGATTCTTATTTTTAGCTTAAAGTAATTGTGCACCAGACAACTTCAATACAATCAAGTTTTTGGTAGCCTACCCATGTTCTGTTTATGCATTCTAAAACTTCTGTTTTTTTTTTTTTTTTGTTTGTTTTCATGCTACTTGTTATGTGGAGACTTGGAGAGTCATCCTGTGCCATTTGCTTTTAGACTGAGCTCTCCACTGACTCAGGCAGCCAGGAGGTATTGAATACTTATCCGGCGCAGGTGGCAACTTCTTGAATTTAGTATTTGGTAGTGTGTTACAGTGGAACCACCAACATTTTTTTTTCCTTTTCCTATTTTTTTTTCTTAGCCTCACTGACTTTTATGTCTTTCTGATAAACTGAATGAGATTTGAGTCTATCCATACTATTCTAAATATCATTACTTTGGCCCCTTTTTTATTGACTTTTCTTCTCCAGTAACTCCCAGTCTTACTATTATCTGGAAAGCAGTAAGTGTATGCAGTACTATACAAGGCACACAGAGAGTTTTGCTTTCAAGGAGGATCACAATGAATAGTTTGTTATATCTTTAGTTCATTCTTAATCACATTCTTTCTTTCAAGCAGCTGAATCACATCTGTGTTTAAAGTAGTCTCAGCAACACTTAAAGGATAGTTATGTTTTATTTCAGGAATGTCTGTAACAGTTTACTCCCCCATAGGTGTTTTTTTGTTTGTGTCTTTCAACCTCTCAGATGACCACAGATCGTAACACGGAAGTGAAACAGGGTTTCCCAGACTGCCACTGGAGGCTGAACTTTACAGTGCTTTATTTTATCAACAATCATTTGTTTATCTGACATCACAATTCTGGTCCCACATTACTCCTTGCTGTTTACCTAAAGAAGAAGAAAGCTTTTTTTAAAAAAAACTATGTGTTTTTTCAAATTTTTCTTTGCTATAAGTTATATATATATTTATTGTTCTTTGCTGTACTCCTGCAAGTTAAACTATATTTCCTTGTTAGATCAGCTAACAGAAAACTACATGACAGCAATGACGGTTTAAGAAGTGCACTTGAAAACAGTTTCAGCAAGTTCAACAGGTCATTGGTATGTGATTATAAGTTTGTAATGTTATACTTTTAGCTGTAAGAAATAGCACACCAAATGCAATCTAAAAGACTAACAGGGACTGCTGGTAGTAGGCCCTCACTCAGGGCTATCGCAGTTGTACAGGCATCTGTTGTAACAGATGTAACACAGCATCCTTCAAATCAGAGAATGGAAGGACTGAAAGTCACAAAAAATCTACTCTATATTGCTATTTTGTGGTATTACTTATTATTATTATTATATCTGTGGAAACCTGCTAATCTCCAAAACTAGTAATCGGGCAAGCTCTTGCATCACCAAGAAAGCAAGTAACTGTTTTAGAAGAATGAAGCCAGAATAATGGGCCCACAGAGAGAATACTGGCCAGGAAAGGGGGAAAATTGAATGGGGATTCAATTTGCTGCCATGCCCTGAAACGCATGCAAGGGAGGGAAACTACATCTCAGCTGGTGACATTTTCCTTCTTAAGGTAGTAGTCAACGTGATATGTTCAATACTGAGATCTCAAACGTGATATTTTCAAAATATTGAGATCTCAAAATCTCATAGGTATAGTTAATGAAATAATCCTCTTGGAAATTCCATCGTCTTGTGATTGAGTGTGGCTAGCAGGTTTTATGGCAACAGTGGAGCCTAAAATAGTAGATGTAGTGGACCTTTTGGCATCCAGTCATATTTAAAGGATGATGTTTAATTAAAAAAAAGTGGTTGGATATACATGAAAATATACAGTACTAATTTTGATGATTGATGCTTTTATCATGATGAATATAGATGCTTACTGTATGTTAATCAAATTTATGCATTTGTTATGTATCTGTCTCAGCGGTTAGCAAACACCTCACCAGGAAGTACCATTTGTAGAAGCAGTCCCAAATGCAGTGGCGGACAGTCTCCTCTAAACCCACAATATGACAGGTAAGCCAGGTTTGCTTTTACTAAGTTTAAAAAGACTAGGCATCACAAATGTCTTAGAAAATCAAATATTGTCAAATAAGAGAGAAAACAATTCTTCTTGATTCAAAATAAATGTGGCCATAGCATAAGATCCAAAGTACAGTGAAGTCAAGAGGAATCTTTTCAGTGATTTCAGCTCAGGAAAACTCTGTTCAGTGGTAATGGTAAATTGCAGAAAGGTCAGACAGCCTTTTGTTTACTCTTAGACTATTTTGTTGCTAGTTTTATTTTTAATCTCCCATCATTGTCTGCAAAAAAACAAAAATCTACTGAGGACCTCTATTACCTGGCCTCCTCAGTACTTAGGAAATACGACAGTTTTGTTCATATCTTTACCCTATGTGTCTGTTTTTTTCCTGTAATAATTACAAAAGTATATAGGCCTAATTCTTCAGGAGAATAAATGTCCTCATCTCCCACTGACAATGCAAGAATAGTGAATGCACTTGGATATTAACAGGATAAAAGCCACAGAGAACAGGAAGTTATCTAAACACAAGTATCATATTTGGTCAGAGCTTTATTGGTTTTTTACCTAATGAATGGAAGTCATTGATCAGAACTTCCTCTGATCATTGCAGAGACTCTCATTGACATCACTGAGCACTGGGTACAACTTTGAGTGCTCTAGGTCATGCTATTTTGTGAAACTTTTGGTTTTGTTCTGTTTTGAAATAGCTGGAATTGCCATTAAAAATGTGTGTTCTTACTCAAATGATAGATTATTTTGTCGTACTGTTCTTTTGGTATTACTTCAAACACTACAGAGATCTCTGTTTAGAGTTCTTAGTAGCCTGTGTTTTATATTTTGCCAGTGGGATTAAAGTCTTTGGTAGTGATTGAGTTGTCTTCTGCTTCACACCAATAATATCCACATTCATTCAGTACTGTTGCTCTGCTGTTTCCATGTGTTTGCAGGCTACAAAATTTTGTTTGTCACAGAATGATTCCTTCTGCTGAATGCAGATAATACCAATTTCCCTCTGCTGGGGAATTTTGTGAGAGCCAGCCATTACTAAGTTGCATATTAGATTGAGTAATCTTCTGAGGATAGGGAAGGAATTACTAAAATATCTTTGGATGTTAGTGTTGTCCTTCTCTGAGAATATTTATTAATAACTGCTGCTTGGTGCAATCCTTCCATTTTCATAAAGGTGAGAAATGCAAGCTACTTTAGAAGAGAGTTTATGTGGCAGGAATAAAACTTACTCCTATTAGGTATGATTTGATAGTATGAAGGGAGATATAAATGTCCCCAAACCTGTTCATATTAAGTACTTTGTCTCCTGACATCAGGTCAGCATTAAGAGATACTGATTTGCATTCTAACATGTTCTAAGCAATTTATGTTAGTAAGTACACTTTTTCTTTTTTTAGCTGCATAATACATCTTGGTCTAACTCACTTGAAGCACATATGAAATACCCAGCATTGAATCCATGCTTCAGTGAGGCTGAAAATTGAATAATAAAGACCTTTATTTCAGTGGATGTCTGACAAGCTTAACTTTGTTACTGCATGCACCATTTTTTGTATGTCAGTAATTTGCTGTAGGCTAGCAGGTATGTGAATACAAATTGCAAGGATGCTGTGATATTCCACAGTAAGGATAATGCTTGTTCATGTGGTTATTCAATAGTCTGCAAAGATGGAAATTAAACAGTTCTGCATGTTGTTGTGTGTGACAGTGATGACTCTATCACCCCTGTATTTGGGTACTTGCATTTGATTCAGTAACAGCTTCATAATTCCATGATTCTCCCCATTGTGCTCCTCTGTGGTGTGCCGTTGTATTGGGAGGTCCCAGCCTCTCTGGCAGAAAACCAACTTTACAAGGATTGATGCTGACACTGTCTGTTGTTGACATTGTCTGTTGTAGCAGTTTAGTGCTTCACATCCATTCCCATAGCACAGAACCAAACTGTTTCTGTCTTCTTCACTGTGACTTGGAGATCTTTTCTACCTCACTTTAATTTGTGCCTGTCCCTGTCTTGGTGCAGAGCAGGATAATGATTGTAGCCCTAATACACTTTTTTAAAAGATTGATTCTTTTAAGATTTGTTCTATTCATCTTTCTTTTCTGTAGCTTCTTTTGCACAATTAAAAAGTAAATTGTTTTGTTCTGTAAGCCATATAATCATTACTGCATCCATTTAAGTGTTTTTCTATGCTATAGCATCCAGGATGAAAATAAAAAAGATGGCCTTTGAAGGAAGGGAGAGAGGAAAGAAAGGGCTTTCATGTAAAGAAAGTTTTGAATGGTCTACCAAACTGTAACAAAACAGTGGCTTCTTCTTCTGCCATCTCTGAGCTTTTGAACTCAGTTGTCCTCTTTTCTGTATTTTTAGTTAGTAATTATTGGCCCATGTGCCTCTGTGAGCAAAAGCCTGGATGTATTAGAATAAATAAGATACAGTATACCATGACTATTTTTTTGTGTTTTGCTATTATTTGCTCATATCAAGGCCAAAGTTAGCTAAACCATCAGCAATGTACAGTCATTTTCTGTCTTTGATGTCTTCATAGTATGTCAATTTTCAGATTTTTTTAAGCAATTATTTTTTCTGCATATAAATAAACTGGGGTTCTTACTGAGACTTGGGCAGTAAGTATATAATCTGAGATTCCTAAGAAATATGATTTTAGAAAAAAATATTTAGAAAGCCAAAGTAGGGCAGTGACATATGTCTTAAACTTTATAGTTAGCATTTCTAAGAACTGAACATTCTGAAATGGTTCAGATTTTGCTGGAAAAAAACAATTGTGAAATAAAATTCGTTTGTTTTGTTGTCTTTCTTTTTCAATACTTGTGTTTTAGATCATCTCATTCTTCATGTGTGGATGAAGATTATGATTCTTTAGCCCTCTGTGACCCCATGCAAAGGATAAACTGTGAAGTTGACAGCTTACCTGAGAGCTGTTTTGACAGTGGTTTGTCTACTCTGAGAGATTCAAATGAATATGATTCAGAAGTGGAATACAGGCAACAAAGACTTTTTCAAAGGTCGCAGTGTATGCAAGAAGGCTTTGGTGGTGATGCTTCTGATACAGATGTAAGTGCCAGACTTACTGCCTCTCTAAGAAAGACCTTTGGTTGGAGACAAAATCCACTTCCTATTTTTAAAATGAAATGGAAATTTGCCCATAGATAAAACCTAAGTATGTGGGTTACGTGTATTTAGGTAATATTAGTGACAGTTTTTTATAGCGTTCTTAAACAGTTACTCCTCTTTAAGAGAAAATGTATGTTTTGACTTTTTCTAGTAGGCTTTTGAAGCAATAAATCATTTTTGAATTACATTTAATATTTTTGAAGGTTGTTGAACAACCAGGAGACGGGAGATCTTTTTGTAATGATTTAAAAGCAGATACTGTAGAAGGTTTCAGCTCACTTTCTCTTGCTGTGCTATAGCAATGAATGAAAAAATCACATATACGAGAGCTTGAGTATTAATAGCATACAGTAATGTCATGTAGGGAAACTTATTTTTTGTAAAATAAGCTTTGAAATAAAGTATTTGCTAATTGCAATTATTTTTGAAGTTGAAGTTTTCCATAGGGACATTAATTTGCTTTACCTGGATCCTGTCCTGAAAGCTTGTGTCCCAAGTAGCCAACATTCAAGGACAGAATGTCGGCTCTAGTAAACAGCAAATGCAGTTCCGCTAGTGTATGGAACTGCTACAGAAAGTTCTTACAAGATTTCTTCAGAATTTGCTAGTGTTCTCAAGATGGAAAAATGAACACATCAGAGAATACTGAAATATACTCTAATAGAGTTTTCTATTGAACCTGCTGTAGAAGTGGCTGTGAGTGTTGTTTATCCTCCTAGGAGAGTATATAACTTAAGACAGCTGCTTAAACTCTCAGATATAGGATCAGAATAAGAACAGAATTTCAACTAGAATTACATAGTTTTGTTTGATCCTTTATTTAAAACAAACAAACAAACAAAAAGATTTCAATCAGTCTTAGCAGTGTCATTCCAAAAAAGAGCATACTTTCTGCACTGAAAGTGACACATTGGCTTATACTTTCAGGTTCCAGAGATCAGGGATGAAGAAGCATACAGTCCTGATAATGGCAGTACAATATTAGATTGGAAACCCTCAAGACCAGTAAGTCGAAGCAGCTCAGTTGCTTCAACAAGGAAATACATATCCGCTCTGATTCCTCAGGTAACCAGTTCTTTACGGGGAAAAAAGTGATTGATATAGAGAACTGTATTTTAAATATTTGTATATGTGAATCAAGTGGATTCTTTGTATTTTCAGTCAGGTGCAACAGAATGTACTCCAAAATACCCAAGTTCAGAGAAGGCTTACAAGATTGTTCTTGCTGGAGATGCAGCAGTGGGAAAATCCAGTTTCCTTATGAGACTTTGCAAGAATGAATTTAGAGGCAATACCAGTGCAACCCTAGGTACAGTTGTTCACTTAAAATTCTAACGTGAATATCACTGCTGTTATGCAAAGGTAGTGGGTGAAAAGATTGCTAGGGTTTCCTCAATACCCACTTGCACTTTCTTAGGCTGTAAGATCTAATTAAGCACTAAAGTTTAGAAGTGTATAACTGTTATTTTGAGTGGATAATAGGGCAGTGCTCTGATCTACTTCCTCTTTGTAAAGCACAAAGCCTGTTCCTGAACAACAGAAAGTACCAAAAAATGCAGTTTCAGAGTAATGAACTTAGAATGCATTTACAGTCTTTTTCACATTTTTCATGGCTGTCTGGTTTCCTCAGCTCTTTTGTCTTTCCTTAGTCTTTCATACTCACCTTTTATTTCTTTAGTACTATTCTTTATCTCCATTTCTCAAAGAGTCATTGAAGCTGGAGAGATTTCTGACTGTCTTGTTGTGTGTATTAATATAGATGTCAGCTAAGAAACGTGTCTTACTGTTTCCAAAGACTGAATGTTTGCCTTCCAATCAAACCATAGTTATCTATTTGTTTCATTGGCTTTGTCTTAGAATTTTTGTCTAATTTATTTATTTTTTCTTTTTTGGAGGATTTGAAATAAAGTCTGTATTATAAAAAAAGTTCATCTATAAAAGTATTTTGCAAAATGGAGTGCAGAGGGATCTTCCTGTTTGTTGATCATAATGCCAGATTTGTATCAGTGCACCTGGGAAAATGTGTGGGAACAATATGCCTTCAAATGTTTTTCTAAGTACAAATGAAGTATGCATTGCCATATTCATGGGATTTTTGCAGCTCAGGGTGATGTGAGTTATTGAAATCAGACAATCTAGGACAAGAGATGTAGTTTGAAATATGTGCTACATAATATAGCAGTTAACATTGCATTTTTTGTGTTTTTTTAAAAGTTTTTGATATTTTTGATTAGACTACATGTATTATTCTTTTCAGGGGTGGATTTTCAAATGAAAAGACTAATTGTTGATGGAGAACCTACAGTGCTACAGCTGTGGGACACGGCTGGGCAGGAGAGGTTAGTGATTACATGCAACTTAAGTAATTTCAATTTTTTTTCCTAAATTACATATTACCTTTCTCATCTAGGTAAAAAAAAATCCAATAAATATTACATGGATCGATAGTAAATAAGTCATTATGACCACCATATGTAGATGTCTGTAGACAGATGTGTTGTTGCACTGCTGAGACTGAGACAGGTGGAATGTTTATTTGTTAGCTTTGGTGATGCCCAAGATAGTCTTTTCTCCCTGCAGAGAGAGCTGGCTGAGGTTCAACACAGCATTAATTAATTACATCCATATGTCCCTCTCTTGCAATACAAAAAGATGGAATAGATGTACATTGTTTCTTCCATTTTTACTCTTTTGCCTTCTTTGTCCTTACAGATCTGTATTTCTGAACAAGTTTATCCTTGAGATGTTCTTTACTTACACTTTCCTTGAAATTCCTGGCCCTGATTTGCATTGTAGTTAGTATATGAAAAATCTCTCTTCTCTCCAAAGATTTCGAACAACATATGGCAGAATTGTACAGACTGCTGAGTGTGCAAGCAATGTACTTCAAATTGCTGTGTAGAATTTGACAGAATCCTATGACATGCTTTCTTGCAGAGTCATTACTTCATTGGCACCTTGTAGCTCATTATGGGTTTAATCTAACGCCTTAGAAGTCAGTTTTATCTGTTCACTGGCAAAGATGTATATTGAGCTGTATGTGTTTACTTTTGCCTAAAAGAGTGTTTATGTGACATAGGTAGTCAGAGGCCAAGTCATTCTTCTCCCACGTAATAAGTTTGTGAAGAATATTTTAATATATGTATAAATACCTGATTGCAGCATGGTTGTTAAGTAGACTGTGTTATGATGTCTGTAGATGACTAAAGATAACTGATGGATTCATTCCTGGTATAAGTTTATTGGTTTCATATTTTTTCAAACATATCAGAGTAACCCACTCAAGTTATGAACTTATACATAAGCAAAAAACCCTTGTCAGCTAATAAAAAATACAGTGAGAAGTAGATATTTGTAATAGATACACTATACATGGTTTTCATACAAAAGGTTCTTTGTAAGATTAGGATAGAATCCTATGGATTTTTATGGAGAGCTGCGTAAGCAGTTTTCCAGAACTAGTTATGAAAAAAGCTTGAGAAAACATTTTATAATGTGGAGAGAATCTTACTCAGTAGTGTAATAATGTAATGCTGTTAAATAATGATGTAATATGTAATATGTAATGTAAATAAATGTAATATGTAATGTTGTTAAATCTTAATTTTTTTTTGAAAATGTGACGTCTTTTTTTTTTTCTAAAAGATTCCGAAGTATTGCTAAATCATACTTCAGAAGAGCAGATGGTGTCTTACTGTTATATGATGTAACATGTGAAAAAAGCTTTCTTAATGTGCGAGAGTGGGTGGATATGATTGAGGTAAGGACCTTAACATGCAACTTACAGACTATGTTTTATTGCATTTATTCCCATTGGAAAGCTTATTTTTTTACTTTAGAATTCCAGAGTCCATTTAGATTGACTTGACTTCAGTAAGGATGGAATTAGCCAAACTGCAATCTCTTGTAGAAGTTCAAGGGAAACTGAAGTTCTAAGGGTATTAAAGTGTATTCTGACATAATCAGTGTTAAAACTGATACATCTTTAAAATGAAAGAGTATCATGTAATCACACTGTTTCCATTCACTTCCTTTTGAAATGAACATGAGAGACCATATCAGAATCCGTGTTGTGTCTGAAGTATTCCATGGAGCCTCTGCATTTTAAAACAGTATATTAAATACTCTAAAATAGCTATAGTCCAAGTGAAATTTTTAGTATTTATTTCTGTTAGTACTTCTTGTTTATTTTAATACAAATTTGAATTTGATGAAGAAGATTTTGCTGTTGTAAGAGACTTGGTTAATTAGAGGGAAAGTGTCAGCAAAATATTTAATTCCTCTTCTTAAAGCAAATTATGTTTTTTATCATTGTATAGCAGTTGATCACTCTTCCCGTAGCATTTTTGTCATAAAGCTTTTAGATATAATAACTGTTTCCATTACTATAATTTAACACATGAAACTCCTTGCTGTGTAACAGGGCTTATAGATGCAGATCTTTGCAGGCTGATATTAAACTGACTGCTCCAAGTATGGATTATGTCATGAAAAGTTCTCAGCATGACTTAGATAATTTGTCGTTTTTTGTGAAAGTGCACAAGAATTTTTGTGGGGAAGGAAGTGAGTATGACACGATGATGCTAGTTACCTGTTTGTATTCTCAGTGTTCTAGCAATAAAGAAGTAAAATCCATTTTACAGGATGCAACTCATGAGAATATTCCAATTATGATGGTAGGAAACAAAGCAGATCTCCGTCAAGCAGTTACAGAACAAGGGCAAAAATGTGTGCCTATAAACTATGGAGAAAAGCTGGCTATGGTAAGATCTATGTCTACCTTTTAAGTATAAAATGGTTTTAATAACTTAATAATTCAAAAACTCTGTGAAAAGCTTGTAAACAAAAGTAATTTTCTGGTCATTTATTCAAATCTAGTTATTAGGATTCATGGATAATTGTAATGAAAGCTGTCCTATTTTGATGGCGTTTGCTGGGCTAAATTTGCACTGAGATGAACTTAATTATAGGCTGGGATATTCTTCTCAGTCTTTATGGTCAGAAGTGAGTGGGTACTAGGATACTAGGATGGATACTAGGATACTAGTGGAGACTAGGATACTGAGCTTTTCTGCTTCCAGAGAGAAGTTGCCAATGCAATTTTGTCAATGAAATGAAGCACACTAGTGAGCAAGTGAGAGTCTTAGCCTGACTTAGAATTGTAGAATATCCTGAGTTGTAAGGAGCCCACAAGGATCATTGAGTTCAACTCCTGGCTCCACATAGGACCACCCAAAAATCAGACCACATGTCTGAGAGTGTTGTCCAAATGCTTCTTGAACTACGTCAGGCTCAGTGCCTTGACTGCTTCCCTGGGGAGCCTGTTCCAGTGCCCAACCATCCTTTTGGTGATGAACCTTTTCTTGATGTCCAACCTGAACCTCCCTTGATGCAGTTTCATGCCATTCCCTTGGGTCCTGTCACTGGTTGTCAGAGAGAAAAGATCAGTGCCTGCCCTCCAATCCTCCTTTTGAAGAAGCTGCAGGCTGCCATGAGGCCACCCCTCAGCCTCCACTCTAGGCTTAACAAACCAAGTGACTTCAGCTGCTCCTCATACATCTTCCCCTCTATACCCTTCACCATTGTTGTAGCCCTTGCTTGGATACTGTCTGATAGTTTTATGTCCTTCTTATATTGTAGTGCCCAAAACTGCACACAGTATTTGAGGTGCAGAGTAGAGCGGGACAGTCCCTTCCCTTGACTGGCTGGCAAGGCTATGCTTGAGGCACCTCAGGATATGGTTGGCCCTTTTGGCTGTCAGGGTACACTGTTGACTCATATTCAACTCGATGTCGACCAGAACCCCTGTATCTCTTTCTGTGGGGCTGCTTTACCCCCAGTCTGTATAAATATCCAGGATAGCCCCATATCTGTGATTGTATGATTCTATATCAGGTGCAGAATCTGGCATTGCCTTTATTAGATTTCATACAGTTGGTGATTTCCCAACCCTCTAGTCTATCAAGATAGAATCATAGAATCATTTAGGTTGGAAAAGATCTCTAAGGTCATCAAGCGCAATTGTTAACCTAGCACTGCCAAGTCCCTAATCCATGTCCCTAAGCACCACATCTACAAGTCTTTTAAGTATCTCTAGGGATGGTGACTCAACTACTTCCCTGGGCAGCCTGTTCTAATGCTTCACACCCCTTTCAGTGAAGAAATTTTTTGTGATATCCAACGTAAACCACCCTTGGTGCAACTTAAAGCCATTTCCTCTTGTCCTATTGCTTGTTGCTTGAGAGAAAAGATCGACCACCACCCCGCTACAGCCTCCTTTGAGGTAGTTGTAGAGAGTGATAAGCTTTCCACTGAGCCACTTTTCTCTATGCTAAATAACCCCAGTTCTCTCATTTGCTCCTCATACGACTTGTTCTCTGTACATTTCACCAGCTTCATTGCCCTTCTTTGGATGTGCTCCAGCACCTCGGTGTCCTTCTTGTACAAGTGGCCCAAAAAACAACGCAGTTCTTGAGCTGTGGCCTCACTAGAGCCGAATACAGGAGGACAATCACTTCCCTAGTCCTGCTTGCCACACTATTTTTGAACAAACCAGGATGCTGTTGGCCTTCTTGGCCACCTGAGCACACTGCTGGCTCATATTCAGCTGATAACTGACCAATACCCCAAGGTCACTTTTCGATGGACATCTTTTCAGACACTCTTCCCACAGCCTGTAGTGTTGCATGAAGTTGTTGTGTCCCAAGTTCAGGATCTGGCACTTAGTCTTGTTGAAGCTTTTGCTGTTGGCCTCGTCCCATCGATCCAGCCTATACAGAACCCTCTGTAGAGCCTTTCTACCCTCAAACAGATCAACACTCCTGCCCAATGTGGTGTCGTCTGCAAACTTACTGAGGGTGCACTCGATCTCCTTGTCCAGATAATTGACAAAGATGTTAGAGATCTTTCTGCAAGGCCTCTCTGCCATTGAGGGAGTCAACAGTTCCTCCTAATTTAGTGTCATCTGTGAATTTACTTAATATGCATTTGAATCCCATGTCCAGATCATTTATAAAAACATTGAAGAGAACTCACCCCAAAAGGAAGCCCTGGGGAACCCCCCCTAGTTACTGGTCTCCAGCCTGATGTAAGCCCACTTACTATAATCCTTTGAGCCCAACTCATCAGCCATTGCATTATGTATTTATCTAGGCATATGCTGGACATTTTGTCCAACTGTTAGTGATAGACTGAGAATCAGTATGAAAAGCTTTGCTGAAATCCAAAAAGTTTACATATACTGGCTTCCTTGATCAGTTAGGTGGGTAACCTTGTCATAAAAGGAAAGTTCATTTAACAGTATTTTCCCCTTGTGAACCTGTGTTGACTATGACCAATGACTGCAATGTCTTTCAAGTGTTTGTCACTAACTTGCAGAATAGTCTTCTCCATAATTTTACCATGCACTGAAATGACACTGACAATCAGGCCTGTAATTACCAGGATCTTTTCTTGCACTTCTTGAAAACTGGGACATTTGCCAGCTTTCAGGTGACTGGTACCTCTCTGGATTCCCAAGACAGTTGAAAAATGATTGAGAGAGGTCTTGTGATGACATAAATGAGCTCTTTGAGTATCCTAAGATGAATCCCATAGGGCCCCACTTGGACGAGATGATCTTCAGAGGTCCCTTCCAAACTCGGCCATTCTGTGATAAACATGTATGCATCCAGTGGGAGTAGAAAACATGCACAAGTTCAGATTGGCTGGGAGTTTGTCGTTCCCACAGTTATGGTCTTACAGCTCAGGGCTCCAGGGATCCCAGGACCCCATCAATGGTGTTGAAGACAGATGAAGAAGGCACTAAATTTTTATGCTTTATATATGTCCCAATTGTTAGGTTACCGTCTCATCAGGTAACAAACTAATGTTGTCTCCTGTTCTCCTTTTGCTGTTAACATACTAAAAACCTTTTTTTTTATTGTGTTTGTTCAACTTTCAAATCGAATATTTTCACTTTTGAGGGATTGTTTTGCATTCCTACCATGTCTACAGATAGAAAAATGGAACACTGAGATAAATAGCATGGACAAGTTTTATGCATATTTTTATATGTTGGATAAAGGGTGCACATATCCCATGTTTTGCAGAAAAAAAATGTAGAATCTGTAGTGTCTTCGGTTGCTGCGTGATTGTGCAATTGATTGATTTGTACATGGGCATGTAGCATGTCTGTTACTTATGGAATGATATTTCTGGTTAAACTGTAGGTTAAACTAAAATACCAGATGCTGTAGGTTATATAGTTTAGTAGCTAACAGGCTGATTCGGTAACCTGTCCTAGCAAGTCTTCCTATTTTGCATTTTTTTGGACAAGAAGATTCAGTTCAGACATTGAGCTTACAATGTATTTTTAACTCAGTTTGTTAATTCGTTATATACCAAATATAAAAAATTACAATTAAAAGGCAATTGTTTTTTTTTTCCAGTACTGAAGTGAAATCCTGTTCATTTAAATATATGTGTCCCAATTCATTGAGTTACCGAGGAAATTATTTTTAATTGAATATACATATACAGATGAGAACCATTTCGATTGAGTTGGCTTAACATTTTATTTTTCACTCACAGACTTATAACGCACTGTTCTGTGAAACAAGTGCTAAAGATGGATCTAATATTGTAGAAGCAGTTCTTCATCTTGCTCGGTAAGTAGATGTGTTTCTAATTTCAAATAAACATATAATCATAGAAACATAGAATGGTTTGAGTTGACAGGGACCTTATAGATCACCCAGTTCCAACCCCCTGCCATGGGCAGGGACACCTCCCACCAGACCAGGCTGCCCAAAGCCCCATCCAACCTGGCCTTGAACACCTCCAGGGATGGGACATCCACAGCTTCTCTGGGCAGCCTGTGCCAGTGCCTCACCACCCTCTGAGTAATGAATTTCTTACGAATCTCTAATCTAAATCTACTCTCTTTTAGTTTAAAGCCATTACCCCTTGTCCTATCACTCCATTCCCTGACAAAGAGTCCCTCTCCCGCTTTCCTGTAGGCCCTCTTCAGGTACTGAAAGGCTGCAATGAGGTGTCCCCAGAGTCTTTTCTTCTCCAGGCTGAACGACCACAACTACCTCAGCCTGTCTTCATAGAAGTGCTCCAGCCCCTTGATCTTCTTTGTGGCCCTCCTTTGGACTTGTTCTAAGAGGTCCATGTCCTTCTTGTGCTGGGGGCCCAAGAGCTGAATGCAGTGCTCCAGGTGGTGTCTCACAAGAGCAGAGTAGAGGGGGACAATCACCTCCCTCGCCCTGCTGGCCATGCTTCTTTTGATACAGCCCGGGATACGGCTGGCTTTCTGGGCTGAATATTTGAATATCCATATTTGAATATATTTTATATATGAATGTACATACAAAGTATGTACGTATGTACACACATGTACATACTTAAAATTGTGCCAATGTCAAATTCAACAAATGATATTATAAAAGGAATACCACGTTAAATCTATCAATAATGTAAGGTGGGTTTTATTCTCAGTTTAATCAAGTAACAATTTTGCTTGCAAATGTTACGTGGCTGTCTTAATTATTAATATTTAAATTAGAGCTTAGTTATGGACCCCACAATTTTAAAACCTGGTTGGTGAATGAATCATATTTTTAGTGGTATGTGGATTTACTTTCTTAATTCTTTCATGTGCATAAATTAATTCAACTTGCATATAATTATGCATATAATTAACAATTAATTCTTCCATGTATGTTAATATATATTCAGCTTTGTTACTGACCATTCTAATCCCACATATTTTCCTTGATGTCTCTAAATTATTTAAAGGACAGAAACTCTGCTTTATATCTATTTAGCAATGTGCTATTTCTGTGATAAAGTGTGAGCCAAATGTTACACTTTTGCTACCTTTCCAAGCTGGCCTGTGTTACAATATTATTTTGAAGTCCTGGTAATATATAAGAAATCCTCAGGCTCGGATTTTTCAGTTTAATACGGGGAACTCAAGGTCAGAATTACAGACCAAATTAATTTCATTTTTCCAGCAGTTCAATGCAATAATCAAACTTTTTTTTTTTTTTTTTTTTTTTTTTTTAAATTCAGTGTTAGAACACTATTAATTAACAGGGCTTAAATACAAAATACTGGCTTCTTGGAGAGCATCATTGCTTCTTCACACTGGACTTTCAAGAGCACTTGTATTTCCAGGAAAATGATTCCATCACAGTTGCAGCAGGAACACAGGCATTTATTTGTCTGTTATTGTTAACAGCTGATTTGTTAAACGACTCATTTCCAGGAACCTGGCCATGAATGCAGCAGTGAATTATAAATCAGAGAACATACATAGCATAGTTCCATAACATTAATCACAGTTGGAAAATGATCTCTAATGTTTAACCATGATAAATTTGTTTAACTGTTTCAAGGATAAAGATGTTTTGGCAGTTGGAGCCCTTCTTTTCAGAATCTCAAAAAAAAAAAAAAAATTTCTTCAGTAGGTTCATTGAATCTTATATGCTTCAGATACTACCCAGAGACTTGGTCTGGAATGGTTGGCTTCAGTTTCTCCAGTTTGTAATCCTTATTCTTTGAGAAAAGCATTTCATTTTGAAATTTAAATTTCTAAACGAACATTTCATTAGAGCAGATATCATACAGACTAATTTGTTACTTCTTTGCAGGGTTCCTTTCTGCCACTGTTTGTTTTATTGAATATTACAGTGTTCTGAGTGGACTTCGTGAATTTATTCTACTGGTATAAGGAGGATTTAAATTATATATGTATATGTGTAATACATATGATAGCAAGAAATTCTAGAACTTGCTTTTGACCTTTCTAGGATGCCCTATGACAGTGGCTGTGTAAGAATACAGGATCAATAATCATTCTTACGTACACAATTTTTAAGTTTTTGTTTATAACAAAACATCCAACAAAATATGTTTTTCCTCTGAGGATAAATACATACCTGAAATTGCAGTTATTTAGTTTTATACTTTCAGCTGTGAACATACTCTGTTTCTATGACAATGTATTGAAGCAAAAAAATGAAAGAAAAATGAGCAAAATAAAAGGACAGGGGAAAAAAAGAATGCTTGGGTGTTCTTACATATCAGAAATTGTATTTCTGACATTAGCAGTGATTTGTTTAGAAATATTGATTCAATCCCCCCAAATGGAAACTTAAGGGACATGTTGATTCGGTGCAGTAACAATAGTATTAGTGTTTTAATGGGAGATAAATAAGTCGTGGTGAACCGTGTAAGATATGCCTGCAGAAACAACATAGTGAACATGAATGTGTGTAGAAATATATTCACTGACTGTATTTTTATTGTGTTTTGTTTTTTTTTTTTCCTTCACAGTGAAGTGAGAAAACGAAGTGATAATCAAGATGATACGAGGTCAATAACCAGCTTGGCTGGGATGCCTGTCAAAAAATCAGCACTCACAAAAAACTGTTGCAATGTTTAAGTGACAGACTCTTGACTTAAAGAACTCATATACATATATAACTATTTAAAAAAAAAAAAGAAAAAGAAAAATGAAGGATTTCAATTATGTATTCTTTTTACTATGGATTTATACATTTGTGTATTTAGAAGTTCTACATCATGGAAAAAGTCCAGCCTCTGCTTTCTACTAATTCATATTTATACACTTGCTTTGTCCTGTAGGCTCTGATTTCACCTTTCTTAAGTATTGTAATTCAATGAAGTGAGCTCAGAATCAATACTGCAGCAGTCAGTGCATGAAATATTGTAATATATTTTATCTTCTTTACCTGCTTGTTTCTTTATGGGCTCAATATTTCTTACATACAGAATATGATAAGATAATATAATATCACTCATAGCAAAAGAAAAAAATTGCATCTTTTTTTCTCGTGCCCATGTACCTAGTTTTTTGAAGGCCTTAAGTTACACCTTCATGAAACATTTCCCAAGAAAACCCCAAGCCATTAAAATGTTGCCTAGTTACAAGTTCAGGGCGTGAAGCAGAATGGTCTCTTGGGAGAAGACAGAGGTGGGTGTATGGGGTACTGGTTTAATTTTACAAAAGTTGGCGAGATAAAATTTATTTAATTTAGGGACTTAAGGTATGATTCAGAACTGAGAAGCAGACTTTATTTCTGATCCTACACAGCTTAAAAGTGAAATTAACATTTGCGTGGGCCATTACAGTTCCAAATCCCAGATAGATCTATAATACCTGTGATATGTAGGGTTACTGAGATTAATTAATGATCCAGTACCTGCCTCTTTGTTTAGACTAGACCATTAATAGTGTTACAGAGAGATAGAGATTGTAATTTTTGCTTGTTTTTCAAATGCTTCCCTTTTATACATTAATTGAGGGTTTGTAATAGCACAGAGGAGTCTGTTTTAAATGGATATTCTTCAGACATTTTTGAAGTTTTAGACATGCAGGTGGAAGAATTGCTGCACATGCACAAGCATCTGTATGAGCTATTCACTGAAAGTCTCTGGAATGAACAGCAACCACTTATCTTAATGAGAATACTGTAGCCTAAATTTAAGAAAATTCTGAGATACCAGTAGGTGATAGTTAGAGGTGTCAGGATCTTTAAAAGCTGAGTTGTTATTGCTTATAATAGTTCCCAACAGTCATATAGTATAGTAGAAATTGAAGGTATTTCTGTTGTCAACAATCACGGTACAATCCTCAGCTTTCACTAATTTTGATGGGACTAGGTTAGGACCCCTTAAGAGCAAGTGAACTGTTTCAGTGTTTTCTGTTTATATATAGAAAATATCTCCAGGCTGAAACCTGCCTCAATAAATCAACCTTGAGTAAAGTTTTATGGACTTAATGGAAACCCATATGACCAACAGCTGCTACTGTGTTTTATCAGTGCTGTATTTGAACACTGTATAGCCTGAGCTATGTTATCAGTAGTATAAAATGTGGAGTTCTTAGAAATAGGAAGGTTCATCATTGTTAAAAAAAATACTGTTTTAAAGGAGGGGGAACAGTGTTTTAAAGCATCTTTTCGAGCCTCTTGATCCAGAGCAGCTAATAGGTAGTTATATGAAAGCTTGTTCTTAACGTGACAAAGAAATCTAATGCCAGAAGAAATAAGACATTTTTATTTCACTTTATTGTACTTCAGCCCTAAAAGAAAAGACATGTTTAGTGTCCTCTTTGAAATATTGAGGGGAAGCTATTTGGAGTTTCTCTGAGTAGAAAACCATGCCTAGCTGAGCTAACTGATGAGGGCATCTTTCGTGATCTTTGTGTCTAAAACTTGTCTCCAAAGGAGTAAGGTGGAAGGAGAGTCAATATGGGTTGTACTTGCATATAGTTCTTCCTGCAGTAGAGAGGAGAGGTGGAGAAGATCTATGAATGATTTCTGAAGTGAGCTTACGCTCACAACGTGTAGGGGTTTGCATTTTCTCAAGAAGAAAAGGTCGTGATTATAAGCTTGTTACTTGCATTCCAAAATACTGCTTCTTCAGTGTTACTAACTTCATTTAACTTGCACAACTGAGACTGGAGCTTGGTGTTCTATGGTCCATTGGATGAATCACAGTGTTTGACCAAGTCTGTGGTCTTGGCCTGCTATAAATAAGGTGAAATACATTTGTGTAAACCTTCTTGACAAGCCCACATCAGAAAAACATTTTGCTTGGGTACAGAAAATTACATAAATTTGTTTGCAAGAAAGATTTCAGGATATGTTTTTTCCCAACCTCCAAAGCACTTAAGCAGAGATGGACTATTGCCAGTTGTAGATTAGGTTAGCTGTGTTTTTTACCATCTGCTGCTACCAAGAACAGTTTGGCTGTGGCCTTTGTAACTCTCCTTTCAACAGCTGATTAAATCATTTAATTTCAGTAGCTGTAGTCTATTAGATTACCCTCTACCTTCTATTCACAAATATGGTAACAATGCGGAGTACCCCTTTCAAAAGTGACTTCCAGATCCTTAGTTAGCCTTAGTTAGCCCTAGCACGTGTGCATGTGCAGTAATTCATTTCACATCTGAGGTGCTTTTCATACAGAGTGCTATGTGAATATCTATTCCTGTAGAGAGCCTGGCTGAAGGACATGAATTCAGGGACCTATTTTTTTTTTTTTCTCTGCCAGATTGGGCCATGGGCATTTTGGGTACCTTTTTTCATTTATTTTAATGAGCAAAATGTCTCCTGTGATATTTGGCCAAACTATGCAAACCAAATAACTTTTTTTAAGCTATGTAATTTTTATGTGTGTCAAGTAAAGCAACAGTGTTTTGTTTTTTTTTGTTTTGTTTTTTATAAAGTAAGATTCAGGGTTGGAAACTGTTAACAAAATTTTACCTTGGACTAGTTTTATGATCAAGGTATGAATTACTAGAAAAAGCACTATTGAATGGGGATATAACTATAGCTCTGTTGGAACTGGTTTTAGAAATCCTATTATGATCAGCTCCATCAAGTCTGAATATTCACATAACACCAGGTAGAATTTGTGTTAAAGCAAGAGAAATTGGAAAAAATATTTAAATATGGAAACAAAACCATGTATTTATAAATGGAAATAATAAATATTTGAGGCTTTCAATTGTTTTGCTTTGAAAAGTTACCTTGCTTTCTACCTGAATTGTAAAGTGAAAAACATCAGCTTTATGCTCTGACATGGTTGCACTATTGTACTTTAAATGTTTTTATGGTTTTGTTTAGTATGTAAGAGCTATTCATTAAATCATACAAAGCTATTTTTTTAGTTAGTGGATGTGTTCCCTTAATACATATATTTATTCAAAAAGGAAAGACTTTTCATGTTTTTCCTCATGATCTGTAAATATATTATTTTTATTCAGTTGACATGGAAGTATTATTTTGTCCTGTATTGTTTTTGACCCTAATTGTGGCATAGTGCACGTATCTGAGGCAATAATTTTTGTTAGACACCCTGAAAACGTTCTGATAAATGACTATTCTTCTAACCACTTTGTGCCTGTTCAGCATACATTAGTGGCTTAATAAGATGTGTTGCAGATTTGGTTAATTGTTCTTAGAAGTACAGTTGTGGCCTAACATGGATTACATGTTTTTCAATGTAGCTATTTTTTTGTACAGAGTACAGCATCCTCTATTATTTTAGGAAAAATAAATTACAGTTTTACATCTGTATGCCTGTTAAAGTGTATTTAAAGGAAAATATCTACAGGCCACTGCTTCAAGGAGTGTCGTGTAGAT
The DNA here is from genome assembly GCF_009769625.2 of Cygnus olor. NCBI lineage: Eukaryota > Metazoa > Chordata > Aves > Anseriformes > Anatidae > Cygnus > Cygnus olor. The sequence goes on along the minus strand of NC_049198.1, from coordinate 41,804,731 downwards.
GTGTACGCATGCAGATCCCCAGTTAAGCTAACAGCTTCTGTGCCAGTGCAGGCAATCTGTTCATTTGTATGAACGTTTTCTCTTGTACACAACCTCCTGCTGTTCAACGATGCTAGGTAACTTTATAGGGAAACAAATTTCAGTGAAAGATCCCAGATTCATAAACAGAAGGGAGATATTTATTCATATCATCAAGGCACTTTATTATTTTAGGAAGAAACTTACTTCCAAGATGTTTCTGACTGTAGTAAGTAATTAAAAAAATAGATCCAGTAACTCATCTGCAGTTCAAATGCCTTTTCCCACTGCCTGTGCCAGGTTTGATATAGCATGTAATGCTATCCCTCTGACCCTGTACAGGCTACTTATGGACTGGAGAAACTTTTTACAGTACTAGAGGTTCTAGTATTTCTCTCCCACTGCATTACTGTAAGTAATAGTAATCCTAATGCTTACTTATGGATATCTGCAGGACTGGTAACATCATTATTCATCATTTTTTTTTTTTTTTTTTTCACATACCTTGTTTTGCAAGAAAACCCTCCTTATGGTTAAAGAGAATTTGTCTCAGATGTGTGAAATGTATGTTCAAATGTATTACATAGTTTGTAAAATGAAGTCCTTTTCCTATAATTTCTGCCCTTTGAGTTATAGCTATAGATAACTGAGTTTATGTGAAATTAGTCATTAGGTGACTGACTAACCAATAAACCCAAGCTGTGGAAGTTTCCCACTAAATATAAAGTATTTAAAATAGCAATGTATTTTCATACTAGTATGAGGAAGAAACTCAGTGCCAATGGCATGTATCAAATTTTTATAAAGCTCTAAATTGTGAAAACTTCTGAAACTTTAATTTATACTGTTTACGATTAGAACTGTGGTGTTCATGAAGTTTGTTCCTCCTCCAAATGAGTGATCACTGCATCCACTGTAATTTTGTACATGTATATGTTTAAAAAGAACTACACTTTCCCTATATTGAAAATTACTGTACAATAAAATATGTTTCAATAGCTATGTTTCTGAATTGTATTTTCTTTTTGCCACTGCTTATGGGCTGCAATCTGACATAGCATCTGTGACTTGTCAGCTTTCTGTGGTTAAGATTCACCGGTTTCTGCAGCCAAGAGCATGTAAGAGTGATGCTGAGTGGTGGATACTTAGCCTCAATAAGTAGTCATCAGTTTGTATCTCTGTTGAGAGATGTCCATCACTGTGAGTCCCAAATAAGGCTTGCAATCATGTAGCTGTATCTTTAGAGGGATATTTTAATCACTTAGTCTCCACATCACTAGTATGTGATATTACTGTGGTAAGAAAGAAAAGAAGAAGGTAACAAAACCAAACAAAAAACCTATTGCAAATATGCTGTATAGGGCTCTAGACCTCGAATGGAAAATGCTTAGAGGTCCATACATCAAAGAAGAAACACCCCCAAATCCAAATTTAAAGCTGCTTCAGATAAAATTCACAACCTTAAACATTGATACAATTTGAACTTAAAAGGATGTTATTGTCCGCTCTCTTCTTATAAATACATCCTTAATAAGTACAATACTCAATAAATGCGCTTCTTTTAAAGTAAAAGGTAGCTGAGAACAAACTGAAAGAAATATTTTAGATTTTTAAGTTAGTCCTCAGATTTACTGGCAGAACTACTCTGGTGTATGTTCTTAGGTTTGAGAACAGCTGCTGCTTTCCTGAATACTACTGCCATCTGTACTTCTGTACTTGTGAAGTTTTAAAAGCTTGACCTCCTTGGTGAGGTGACTTTAGAATAGCATTGGCTGTATGCAGTACAGTGTTTCACTGTTTTTTTTTTTTTTGTTTGTTTGTTTGTTTTGTTTTCACCTGAAGCCAAACTTTGACCTTCTGCCTTATTTCTCAAGGAATTTTACATGTGTTGGAGTTGTTTTTCGTACCTGCTCTGAAGTCCACAAAGGCATTATGGTCTCATGCACATGAACCTCTGACCTAAATGGAGTTAGAGCAACAGAAAAAAGTGTGGCTAGGGACAGTGAGTATAGTGTGAAAGCAAGTTCTGTACTTCAAAGTTCGCACATGAGTTTGGTAGTGGTTGGATCTGGAGCTAAAGCATGAATGTCTCCTCCTCTCTGTCCAGCAATGAATTCTGGAAGAAAGTGGTGGTGGTGATGGTGGTGTATGTGTGTGTGTCATTGTCAGCACTTCCTCATGTTGCCCTGCCAGGGAGGAGGCTGGGGATGCACAAGGAGCTGAGAGGGTACAAAACCAGGGCAGTTGACCCAGATCAGACAAAGGGATGTCCCATACTGCATGGTGTCATAAACACTTCCAGGGATGGGGCATCCGCAACTTCTCTGGCAAACTGTTCCACTGCCTCACCACCCTCTGAGTAATGAATTTCTTCTGAATCTAATCTAAATCTCCCCTAATGGTTTAATGGTTTAAAGCCATATCACTCCACTCACTGACAACGGGTCCCTCCCCCACTTTCCTGTAGGCCCTCTTCAGGTACTGAAAGGCTGCAATGAGGTGTCCCCAGAGTCTTTTCTTCTCCAGGCTGAACGACCACAACTACCTCAGCCTGTCTTCATAGAAGTGCTCCAGCCCCTTGATCTTCTTTGTGGCCCTCCTTTGGACTTGTTCTAAGAGGTCCATGTCCTTCTTGTGCTGGGGGCCCAAGAGCTGAATGCAGTGCTCCAGGTGGTGTCTCACAAGAGCAGAGTAGAGGGGGACAATCACCTCCCTCGCCCTGCTGGCCATGCTTCTTTTGATACAGCCCGGGATACGGCTGGCTTTCTGGGCTGCAAGTGCACATTGCTGGCTTATGTGGAGCTTCTCATCAACCAACACCCCCAGGTCCCTGACCTCAGGGCTGCTCTCAATCCATTCTCCACCCAGCCTGTATTTGTGCTTGGGATTGCTCCAGCCCAGGTGCAGGGTCTTGCACTCAGCCTTGTTGAACCTCATGAGACCCATCTCTCAAGCCTGTCCAGGTCCCTCTAGATGGCATCCCTTCCCTCCAGTGTGTTGACCGCACCACACAGCTTGGTGTTGTCAGCAAACTTGCTGAGGTTGCACTCAATCCCACTGTCCATGTCACCAACAAAGATGTTATACAGTGTTGGTCCCAATACTGACCCCTGAGGAACACTGTTTGTTACTGATCTCCACCTGGACATTGAGACATTGATGACAACTCTTTGAGTGTGACCAATCAGCCAATTCCTTACCCATCAATTGGTCCATCCACCAAATCCACGTCTCTCCAATCTAGAGACAAGGATATCATGTGGGGGATATTGTTATACTGTGGAAAAGCATTGGAAGTGGAAGGCCGTATGTAGTTTTACGCAACAAGTTGCAGAAACTACTGAAGGAGAAGGTGAACTGAGCCAATTTGCAGAAATGAAAGCCATCCAGCTGGCCTTAGATGTTGCTGAAAGAGAAAAGTGGCCAATGTTCTGTCTCTGTACAAACTCATGGATGGTGCCCAAATGCCCTGTGGGGGTAGTTACAGCAATGGAAGCCAAGTAACTGGCCATGCAGAGACACACCCATCTGGGCTGCTGTATTGTTGCAAGATATTGCTGCTTGGGTAGAGTACCTGGTTGTAGAAGTACACCATGTAGCTGCTCATGTACCTGAATCAGGCCAGTGAAGAACCTCAAAAAAACCTGTAGGTGTGTCAGACTGCTAAGGCTGAAGTAGCTCAGGTAGACTAGACTGGCAATATAAGGGTGAATTATTTATATCGGTGGGCCTATGACACCACAGGCCATCAAGGCAGAGATGCAGCATATAGATGATCTCATGATTAGGAGTTGACCTGACCATGGACACTATTGCACAGGTTATTCATGATTGTGAAACATGTGCTGCAATCAAGTAAGCCAAGATACTAAAGCCTCTCTCATATGGAGATCAAATGCTCCTCAGGAGGAGGTTAATACCTGTAATATAGGTTCAGGTACGGAGGCCTTGCAGAGATATCATACTCCCACAAACCTGCCACAGCAAGTGCCATGTACTTACAATGGTGGAACCAACCACCAGATGGCTGGAAACATATTCTATGCTCCCTGCCACCACCTAGAACACTATCCTGGGCCTTGTAAAGCAAGTCTTATGACAACATGGCACCCAATGCACAAGCATGAGACAGACAACAGGACTCATTTCTGAAACATCCTCAAAGACACCTGGGACAAAGAATATGGCACTGAATGGGTATATCACATCCCCTTTCATGGACCAGCCTACAGGAAAATTGAAGGATACAATGGACTGTTAAAGAGTACACTGAGAACAATGGGTTCAGGGACATTCAAACATTGGGATACACATTTAGCAAAGGCCTCCTGCTGAGTCAGCACTAGGGGATCTGCCAATGAATCTGGCTTTTCCCAGTCAAAACTTCTATGTATTGTAGAATACTATGAACTGTGGGATAAAGTCCCTGTAGTGCACATACAAAAACATGCTGGGTTATTCCTGCCTCAGGCAAAGACAAACCCATCCATGGGATTGCTTTTTGTCTGGGATAGAATTAATTTTATTCCTTGTAGCTGGTATGGTGCTGTGTTTTGGATTTGGGAAGAGAATAATGTCAATAACACACTGATGTTTCAGTTGCTGAGAGGTGCCAGTAAGGAGGTTGGAGGTGCACAAAGAGCTGTGAGGGGACAGAACCAGGGCAGTTGACGCAGACTGGACAAAGTGATATCTCATACTGTATGGTGTCATGTCGAACAATAAAACTAGGGTAGGTTGCCTGGGGTGGGGGTGGGGTAGGGGTGGGGGTTGCTGCTGCTCAGGGTCTGTCTGGGCATCAGGGTGGTGAAAATTGTATTTTGGATCACATGTTTTGTGTATTATTATTTTTTTGTAGTCATAATAATTATTATTTTCCTTTCCTTTTCTGTCCTATTAAATGCTCTTTATTTCAACCCATGAGTTTTACACTTTTTCTCCCATTGATTCTTTCCCTGTCCCACTGTGGGGGCAGGAGTGAGCAAATGGTTGTGTGGTGCTTAGCTGCCTGCTGGGTTAAACCACAGCTAATACAAAGGTAGTAAGACACCAAATTTAATTTTCATGCTTGTTTTCCATTTTAGGTATTTTCCTCCCTTGTTCCTGTATTCTTCCTGTGGCCATGGAAGTTGTAAGAATTAAAATGTAACTCAGCCTTCTGTATAATTTGCACAAATTAAAAATTAACATTGAAACAGAAACGTTCAGCCATGTTTAATGCCTGATACTATCAATATATAATCAGGAACAATTTTTATGTTCCTACACTAAGGGCCTACCTGTATCTTCCTACCGATACTGTGGTCAATAGGGAATTCTACTTCATTAACTGGTGTTGTAATCAAAGGAAAAAGAGCATCAAAAGCTGATTGCCTTGCTTCAACTAGAAATACTTGCTTGGTAGTTTTCTATTTACACTTTTCTACTGATTTGTGCAGATAATTTCTAACTTTGCTAAGATCTTGCTACTGTTTTCTTTTTGTAAAAGGTATTTTTAAATTTTATTTAAATAGGAAAAAAAATTCAGGTATTTTTAAGGTATTTTTGAATTTCATTTAAAAATAGGAAAAAAAAAAAAAAAAAGGAAAAAATCAATAACAGAGTCCTTAAAAGAATGGAGAAAGTTCTTACAGAGTTCCTTGTTTCCACTGCTTTCCAGCTTGCACCAGAGTAAAAGGGTAATGGGAACATTTAAGAGGGAGGAAAAGATAAAAAAAAAGCCAAAGCTACTACGTTTAGAACAGAATACTCATGTCTTTTTTGATGCTGAAAGTCGCTGTCTTTCTGCCTTTGTCTTTTGCCATTTCTGTAGACTCTTCACTTTATCATTCTTAGGGAATTGTTCTGTTCATGTCAGAGAGATATCTTTACAGAGATAGCTGTTATTGGAGTAGTCAGAGAAAATTGTTAGACATTTTGCAGTAAATTTATGGAGAAAATTGCCCTTATAAACTGACTAAGTTAAAGTACCTGAGGTTTGAACTGATTCTAGTGAATAAACTCACCTAGCTTCTATGTACCAAATAGATGCACGTTTTAAGACAAATAATGGAGCACATTAACATAAGACATCTAACTCAAACCAGGCTTGTGAGAGCAGATGGTATCATATTTAAAACTATGTGCATAAGTGAAACAAATAAAAATGAAAGGTATCAATTCTTTGAAATGTTTTAGATAGATATAAGCCAAACCCCCAAATGTAAATCATAATAACAGCTTGTGAAGTAGTCAGTATTTTTTAAAATATTTCTGCTAGTCTTTATTTTACCGAAAAGTGAATACATTGTTCTGGCACTGTCAGAGCTGTAACACTGAGCTTGTCTGTAGCCAGAGTTGTGGGTGACACACAACCTAGCTGAACCATACACCATCCTTGACATCTCTGTGGCTCTTCCCACCCTTAACCATAGTCTTGATCAAACTGGTAGAAATCTGAATATATCTGTGTAAAGAAATTATAGTCAAAGAGATTGTAGCAAATACATGCAAATACATATACCCTTCTACATTTATTTTGAAGTCATCTGAAGTGACCAAACCTGAGTGATAGTGTAAGGCTAAGCAGTGACTGGTAGCCTCTTTTTGACAGAAAAACAACATTCCAAGTCTGGAAAATCAGGTTTGTTGAGGTAAATATAAATGCCTGTACATACATGCATATACATAATATATATGCTCTCATTTTATGTACATACATATATATTTGTGTATGTGTGTACTGTGTCCGCACATAGGAAAAAAACCCCTGCTATATTTCCTTTAAAAAATCAAAATCCTAGATCACAGGAATCATAGTGGTTTTCATAACAGGTAACTGTTACATTAGTGTTGTTGTCATCTTTTCCTCTTAGTATAAATTTGTTCTGAATCAAAGGTTGTACCTTGCTGAGCACATACTGGCAACTACTTCTGCCTTGGAAACACACAGAGCATTTTTATTGCTTTATTGCAAAGTACTTTGGGCTACCTTTGTACATGGAAGGTACTATAACATTTTTTCACATTTTACTCTGTAATTACTTGGGAATGTGCATCAGCATCTGAGTACAGAAGTGTCTCAAAACGATCCTCTTTCAAAGGTGTGAATGAATGATTTAGGTTGCAAGGTGGTCCCAAGGAATAAATACTGTCTTTCTTAAAGACTTCATGGACCATTTGAGCAGTATGGTTCTCAAAGAAAAGCTGTGCTTTTTGAAGGGGAACATGAATAACTGGAGCAGTGAAGTGCTGTGATTGACATGAAATCTGTCCGTCTTAAATGGGGACCATACACGGATCATTTCATGTGTGTAATGTAGAGAGAGTTTTTTTTTTTTTTTTTTTTACTGTTAAGGGCTTGTTGTTGTTGTTGTTGTTGGGTATTTACAAGTGATGAAGTAGTGGGAAGGATAGGAATCATGCAGCCTGTGCATAGTGGCTTTCCCAGAGAATGTGATGATAAATCAAGCTTTTAAATGAGTTTGAAATAGAATATGACACGCTCAGTGAATGGAACAAATAGGTGATGTGAAGTGTTAAATATTTTTGGTGATTAGCTACTGATAGGATCTTGTTGGATAAAAGTATTATTAAATTTATACTTTCAAACAATACATTTGAAGTAAGATGGGGATCTTTAAAATCCCTACCAGCAATGCATGTAAGTACATATGGAAACAGACATGGGCAGGATTAACCTGTTTTTTTTCTTTAAATGCAAATACTGTAAACATTTTGTTACGCCCCTCTTTTTTTTCTTCTTCTTACTTTTATCTTAAATTAGAGATTTATGACTTAGCAAACCAAGTAACTTATAAATCAAGACATATGAAATATTTTCTTCCTTAAGGAAAGTGTTATATTCCAAAAAGTTTACCAAACGTGTGAAGGCCAAAAGTCAACCCACACAGCACATCCAGAAAGGTTTACTTTTTCTGCTTCCAAGTCCTGGATTTCTCTAGTTCTCATTTTAGTCTTTTTACTTGCAACAATATCCTGTGTGTCTACCTGTCTATCTGTTCTCCACTCCTACTGTCCTTCTGTGCATTTCCCCTCCCCTCCCATTCATCTGCTTCCAGTTACTTCTGTGTTCTCAATTTTTCCTTCACCAATAACAATTTCTTTGCAATCTTCTATCATTTCTGCTTCACTGTTTTTCTAGTGCATGCCTAGCCTTCTGACACCCCACAGCCTGTCTCTGCTCTGCCTCAGGGTAAACTTTCTCAAACAATCACATCGTTTCTTTGGCAACTTACTAAAGGACAGCCCAGGTGATGGATGCTTTGCTCTGTGAGTGGGCTGGCATTGGTTTGATTTCAGATAGCAAAATTTGTGTAGCTGTTTTTATTACTGATTTATTTTTATTTTTCTTTTTATTTTTTCAGATTAAGAGTGGAGTAGAAAAGCACAGTGCATAAATCTAAAAGTGTGCACGTGTTTGTCTCAAGGGTTGATTATTAGTTAGATAACTTTGGTATTTAGTGTCCCCCATTCTTTGAGGTTCAGTACAGAGGTAAAAGATTGTTAATGACAGGAGAAATAGTTTTGCTGGATTCACAGCAATAGTGAATATCATAGTTAGGGGTTAAAAAACTGGAATGTTTTGTGCTAGCCGGGATACAAGTGCATGAGAAACTGAAGCCTTTGGCAAACTGGAAAGCTGAGAAGGTGGTGTGAATAAGTTTTTTCTTTCTTTTTCTTTTTCTTTTTTTCTTTTTCTTTTTCTTTTTCTTTTTCTTTTTCTTTTTCTTTTTCTTTTTCTTTTTCTTTTTCTTTTTCTTTTTCTTTTTCTTTTTCTTTTTCTTTTTCTTTTTCTTTTTCTCTTTTTCTCGTTCTCGTTCTCGTTCTCTTTCTCTTTCTCTTTCTCTTTCTCTTTCTTTTTCTTTTTCTTTTTCTTTTTCTTTTTCTTTTTCTTTTGTACTTGAGAAGCAGTAGCTTGCTGTCTTGGGAAGAAATCCCAGTTCAAGGAAGTTAAATTTGATAAATCATTAGCAATTTCATAAAGCAACCATCTCATACTCCAGGAAATTTTGAAAAAAAAAAGGATTTAGTTTCTCAAGAATGATTATACTAGGTTGATTATACTATATTAAGGGTGCATTAACTCTTTCCAAACTGTAGTGGTTTAACCCAGCTATTCAGCTGTTCACTCACCTCCCCCCCATAGGATAGGGGAGAGTATCAAAAAGAAAGAAAAAAAAAAAAAGCTTTTGTTTTGAGATAGACACAGTTTATTGGGACAGAAAAGAAAGGAAAATAATACTAATAAAGACGATGCTACTACTACTACTAATGTGTACGAAACAAGTGATGTACAATACAGTTGCTCACCAACTGCTGACTGATGTCCAGCCTATCCCCAAGCAGCTGATCCCCACACCCCAGCCGGCCACCCCTATATATTGTTCAGCATGATATCAGTTGGTATGGAATACCCCTTTGGCCAGTTTGGGTCAGCTGTCCTGGGTCTGTCCCCTCCCAGCTCCTGATGCACCCACAGCCTGCCTTCTGGCAGGACAGTGTGAGAAGCTGAAAAGTCCTTGGCTTAGTGTAAGCACTGCTCTGCAACAATTAAAACATGTGTGATTCAACATTATTCTCGTCCTAAATCCAGAACACAGCACCATACCAGCTACTAGGAGGAAAATGAACACTATCCTAGCTGAAACTAGGACACAAACCCCTCTCTCACCAACAAACCTACATAGGTAGATGATTATGTTGCTAACTGCAGTAATTTGATTATAATGTTATAAATAACAATGAAACCTAAACAGGGGGCTATGTCTTCAGCATTCATAGAATCACAGAATCATTATGGTTGGAAAAAAGCTCAAGACCATCTGGTCCAACCACCTCCCTACCACCCATATCACCCACTGAGCCATGACACTAAGCACCACATCCTTATATACCCCCAGGGGTGGTGATTCCACTACTTCCCTGGGCAATGCATTCCACTGACTCTTTCTGAGAATAAATTTATCCTAATTTCCAACCTGAACCTCCCCTGGCACAACTTGAGGCCATTCCCTCTAGTTCTATCACTAGTTATCCGTGAGAAGAGGCTGACCCCCCGCTCCCCACAACCTCCTTTCAGGTAGTTGTAGAGAGCAATAACGTCTCCCCTGAGCCTCCTCTTCTCCAGACTAAACAACCCCAGTTCCCTCAGCCGCTCCTCACTGGACTTGTGTTCCAGGCCCTTTACCAGCTTCATAGCTCTTCTCTAGACATGTTCCAAGGCCTCAATGTCCCTCTTGTAGTGAGGGGCCCAAAGCTGAACACAGTACTCGAGGTGCAGCCTCACCAGAGCAGAGTACAAGGGGACGATCACCTCCTTGGTCCTGCTGGCTGCACTATTCCTCATACAAGCCAGGATGCTGTTGGCCTTCTTGGCCACCTGGTCACACTGCTTGCTCATGTTCGTGTGAGTGTCAACCAACACCTCCAGATCATTTTCCTCTGCACAGCTTTCGTGCCACTCTTCCCCCAACCCACAGCATTGCATGGGGTTGTTGTGGCCAAAGTGCAGGACCCAGCTCTTAGCCATGGTGAACCTCATCCCATTGGCCTCTGCCCATCAATCCAACCTGTCCAGGTCTCTCTGCAGGGCCTTCCTACCCTCTGGCAGATCAACACTTCCTCCTAACTTAGTGTTGTCTGCAAACTTACTGAGGGTGCACTCAATTCCCTCATCCAAATCATCAATAAAGATATTAAAGAGGATGGGCCCAACACTGACCCCTGGGGAACACCACTCATGACCAGTTACCAGCTGGATTTAATTCCATTCACTACTACTCTCTGGGCCCAGTCCTCCAGCTGGTTTTTGACCCAGCAATAATGTGCCTGTCTGACACATTCTCTGCCAGCTTGCTATGTATAAAGATGAAAAATGGGATTTTTACTGAAATGGTTTACTATGTTGATTCAATTTGTTATAATTTGGTTGAGCTAAGTGGTATTTATGCTGGTGGAATAAATATGTTTAAGATTTTGCATTAAGAAACTGCATTTTCATAATTGTTCTTACTATGGGCAAGATCCCATTAGAGTTATCATTCATAAGCTAAGCAAAAAATCACCGCCACAAAGTATTGGGAATTTGGAACTACAATATTAAGGAATATTAGACAACTTGTCTACGATAAAATATTGATTTTATAAAAAACTTTGAATTTTTAAGAAATCTTTTAGGACTAATTTACTCCTACTGAAATGAGGGGAAATCCTGCACAGGCATAATTTATGAAATGAAGGCAATGATGCACATCTAACAATTGACATTATCTTTTGTTGAAATATCTCACACTGTTTATTATGAGAGTTACCAGTAGGGTAAACATGGTCACATACATAAAATATTTGGCAGATAAATTAGAACACTTGATTCAATGAATTAGTTAGGAAATATAGATTCCTTGCCTGTAAATTTTCTGGATTACTTGTACAGTATTTTAATGCAATACAAACATATCATTGATTTTGATCATTTATTGCACTCCACATTACATTTATAGAAATATTTTATTTACTTATTTATTATATTTAAGTGTCACACATCTATAGCTTTATCTGGGATTTTACATGACATTTCTTAGTGTTACATAAAAAATCAAAGTTCAGAAACTGATCAACCATTTGCAATGAATTTTGAATGGTTTTCTGTCATTGTGATTTAAGCTGCAATTCCACCTCAATTACAATATTTATAATGCAAAGATATGTATAAAGCTGAAGATAGAGGACTAGTTTTATGACTCTAAGTAACTCTGATAGTATACTTTTTTTTTTCTTAAATGTGTATGGTTTAGCCTAGCTGATCTTCAGTGTTGTAGTTACAACTGTATTCCATTGCACAAAAAAGTTTTTGTTTGATTTAAACACTTCAATATTCAAATGATATTTTAAGACTAAGACGAACTAAGATTTCACTCTCATAAAATTCTATCGTAGTTCAACTATGCCCAGTTTATTACAAGCTATGCTGAGGGCAAAGAACCCTTTGGCAGCATCCTTCCAATTGCTAGTTCCGTGTAGTCACTAGAGGGCAGCAATGTCCAATAAAACACTTTATTCTAACAGTCTCTCAGGTTCAGCTCATGTTGGAAAATAAAAATAAATTTAAAAAATCATATATGCAGTCAAAAAGTAGGCTAGTAGAGTAGAACACTCATACTACATTAGTTAAATTCAGTACCGTTTTTCACTAAAACAAGTCTTCTGAATGGTTTATTATTTGCTTGTGAAAATCACCCTAAGGCTAGGCTTTAAAATAAAAATCTTATCCCTGGAACATATTTTTCTTGCCATATATTGGTTGGACTGTTCTCATGTTGCAGTTTGTGGTGCTGAAGATATTTTTGTGGCTATGGGTACCTTCTGCTGTCTTGCAAAAACGCTTGGATTAGTTTTGTTCTTTGATCGCTTTCATTCATATCTTATTATTATTACGAAAATAAATCACTGCAGGGTAGTTTCATTAAATTTCATTACAGTTTTTGAATGGAGGAAAGAAAAGCATTCAAAGTTCTCTGACTGGCAATATGGCAAAAATTAGGAATGTGCACCACATTTTGTGTTTTGTAGTATCTACCGTACTGAAGAGATTACTTCTTTTAAGAGTCCTTTTAAGAGTCCTTTAACACATACATCTTGATAGTCTGAGTTTGTTAAGGTTGAATAAGTAAATCACTAAAATATAAGAAATAAAAATCCTTCACTTTGGGACTGTCCAGATTAGAATTTTCAGTTGTGTAGTGGAATGTGTTAATTGACAAGTAACTCAAGTTAACTAAAACAACTGTAAATGTTAAGACTGGCTTGTCCCAAGGTACTTATTCATTGTTCTTTTCCCCCTTCTCACCAATGCAGCAAATGTTTGTTCTTTACCCTGCTGATCAGTCTAGAGTAATGAACAAATGTTTACAGTTGGAAACAAATGAGCTCCGCGCCAACCTTACTGTGTGCCATGAAAAACAAAAAACAAATGTGGAAAAAAAATCTACTCATTAACTGGTGAGTTCCTGACCCTGGATAAAAGCTGGTCTAGTGTTATGATGGTCTTTGCCTCCACTGTGGGCTTAGGTGAGAGCTGGCCCACCATCACTCCGCACCACACAGTGAGCCTATTGCTCACTTTGTTGGTGAATGGGGCTCCCATTCATAGTCCTCTGAAATCACCCTGGGGAACTAGTACTCTACATACATGGGCATAAGTTTGGCTGTGTAAAAAGTAGGACAAGAGGCCGGGTCTAATAAACATAAATGGTAAGGACTGTGAATTGTTTTGCAGTCCAAGTGGAGCCTCCTTGGAGCCCCAGAGAAGTCTGTAAGATGCTGGGTGCTGAAGCCACTGTTAGGTGATGGTCTTTCCAGAGACAAATTGGCTTCGGAACTGTTATTCCTCCTTTGTTTGGACATGTGGAAAAGAACAATAAAACATAAAGAAAGAAGGTTTATTTGTTTCAATCTCATATATAGATGGCTTTGATATCTGACTTGTTTTCTGCTTGTTTTGGAGGGAGGTGAGCGGGAAATAAGAAAATTGTTTTTAGTCGAAGCCAGGTGTATCTCGTACGGGGTTTTGATGTCAAATGGTTTACATTTATGTATGTACATGCATTCATATATATATGTATATACGAAAATTTTCCCAAAATGAGTTGCTTATGAAGTTTCAAAAGCCATGTTTCCATGATTGTTTTTGTGTTGCTTCAGTAACTCTGGCCGTTTATCCATGTAATAGCGTGGTCTTCTGCTTCACTGGTTATATAGACCTCATGCTTCAATAACTTTGATAAGATTCAGATGAAATGCTGCTTAGTATATTTTGTGTTTAAAAGCTTATTTATAGCTAATAAGAAATGCAAACATTTTAAAAGACATAATCAGTTTGACTTCAGATGCTAATTAGATTTTAATATGTAAAAATATATGACTGAAAACTTTTTATTTTTTTTGTAATGGTCCGAAACATTTCTATGTGTTGTAATAGATATGACATATGAGTTATCAGCAAATACATTTGTTGTAAATGGAAAGATTTTGATTTCATGTGTGCATAAACATTTCATATTGGTAATGTATTTTAGGGATTGATTCTCATAGGTAGGTATCTATATGACATTAACAGAGTCTTCACAAGGTGATGGTGGGACAATGATGACAGGGCATCTGTGAAGCTGACGTGGATTAGCCTACAAAATCAGGTTTAAGCATTAAATTACTATTACTACAAAATTAATCTCAGAGAGTTGAATTAACTGTCCTAGTAGACGAGTGAAACTCAGTCATATAAACATTAATCCAGAAGTGGTAGATATAGCTTAACCTTCACCTCTCACCTACCTTGGAAGTTATATGTATCTTCACTGACTTGCAATTCCAGTTCATTATTTGCTTTCTTTGTGAACCAGAGACAGATAGATGGTGTTCTGGCATGAGTAAGAAAGTACATTTTTGAAGATGAAACCCTTACCAATTGTGCCTTCTCATATGTCATTGAAATTCCAGCTCAGATTGTAGTATTAGTACTTGTCTGAATATGGTGAAGGAGGAGAAGTGTTGCATATTGAATGAATTCCATACATACGAAGCCTAATAGCTTAAACCACAACCATGGAAATCAATCCAGTCTTGAAGTCAAATGACTGCACCTACAAAAGGAGGAATGCAACAGATATTCAGGCAACTCTCTTCTGGATGACTTGTCCATGCTGGAGTCAGTTCTATTAAATAATGTCTACAGATTTGTTGCTTTCACTCAGTTTACCCTCTCAAAATCTAGCAAATAAGAGGTTATCAGTGTCTAGGAGGGTTTTTCACTTGCAAGAAAATGCATATTAGTTAGAGAGGCTATCAGGAGAAACATGACAAATAAAAGTTATTATGCTGTCTCCTGAGTACTCTACAAAGTCCAGCTTATAAAATACAAATGCTTGCCAAAAACATCTGGAAATCTAGATTGAAGATTTGTTTCATTCTTTATGAAGTATCTGGAAATATTGACATCAGATGTTCGCTGTTCCTTTTTTTATGGTTATCTTGGGACCATAGTTTCGAGGATTCTTCCATTCATGGTTCAGAAATATATGTAAATCAGTTGCCTATTTACCATGGGGAGGTAAACTGCCTATGACCTCAGAGCATGAACTTTAAACACTTGGATAAGAGAACTTCCTGCTCTGTCATTTTGGAGACAAATGATTTTTCATTACTTGTTTGTATGGATTTATATTTTTAAAGGGTGTACAACATGATAAAACCCTTTGAAAGTTGCTGCCAGACAGCTGCTGACTGCAGTTTAGAGCTTGACCACCTGAGTATTGCAAAACTCAGGTCAATTCTAAGAAAACCTTAGGCTGTGCACTTGTGATAATCTTTATCCAAGCTGTTTTTCAAGTTCTTCAAGTAAGTAACAGAGAGTTGAGGTGCCTGGCTGAGGCAGTTTGTGCAATTCGAGGAAGGCTAGACCATTCAAAGTATTAAGATACCAGCTTCATTTAAAGCTTGGACAAAAGTGCAAAAGCTTGGATTTCTTTGTTTTCCAAATGTTTTGTCAAATACATGTATGCTAATCAAGATTGCAAAAGTTAGTTTTTGATCACTGTTCAGTTCCTGTGGAATGCAAGTCATGAAGTAACTGGTAATTTTAAGAGAGTCATCTGAATTAAATGGATAATGTTGTCTTTTTTCTTTTTTAAAGTTTTTATTTTTCCCACTGACCTTTCTCTGGGAAATGGTTGAGCTGTTTCTGCTGATATTTGTAAATAAATTTAATATAGCCTTAAGCTATAAGATGCATGAAAATTTTGGTCTTAACTAGTAAAATTTGCTGAAGTTATAAGCAAGGGACAGAATTATAACAAGTGTAATGCAACTTTAACTTCTCTTGCAACACAAAAGAAAGTAAATGTCAGTAGAAATGATGTGCATGTTGTAGAGGGAGAGAAGTAGAAGATACATCAAAATCATTGCTTCTATAAATAATAAAAATATGTAAAATCGTACTCTTGTGTGATCATTTACTACATCAATGTCCAACAAAGAATATGCAAAATGGTTTTTAAGAATATTTGATAGTCTTCTGTGAACTTGCATTCAAATTACTGTGGGTACAGTATATTTTATAATCTGAGGAGTGGGAGGGTTTGATCAGCATGTTGATTTCTTGTGACGGGTACCAACACTCATGTAGGTCTTGGTGATATGTATGTGTAGTTTAATTATGAGCATCTAATAAGCAGAGCACTCAGGCTTTGCTAAATTGGAAGGATGTGTGAAGACAGATAAAACAGAAATACAGTAGAACACATCAAACCACAAAAGTTGAATTCCCAGAGTATGATGAGAGATCACAGGGAGAAGAAACATCTAGACATTCAAGTATGTAGAGGGGAGATGTAAGTGTGTAGACAGAAAAGACATAAAATCAGTTATTCTGATTGCCAAATATGGGAAAATCTGAACATCTGACAAGTTTTGAATGTTTTATTTATTTAGTAGTTTTGAGTCCTTTTTGAATCCTCCTTGAACTCTTTTGTGCAGAATATAGGAGTTGTGAACACGTCTCCAAGATTTCCAAAGGTCTGATAACCTATTTGATGGCCTGAGCTAGTGGCACATGTGCAAACTCTTTGTGCAGTGCAGATCTGTTTTTATTTTCTGGGCATACACTGTACAACACAATATCTTATTTCTATATGCAATTTCCTGGAAACTACAGAATCTCTACCATCCCAGTAGAGATGAATCAAGTTATTATCTTCTGAGTTGAAGTTACATTAACAGTCTGCCGTACAGAATGTGTATGCCACTACTCTATATATATTCAGAAGAGATTAATAGATTTGTATTTGGTAATTTTTCTATATTCTAGCTAAAAATCTAGTAAGAGCACGAACTATCCAAATAAATGCTTAATGCCATCACCTCAAGAATTCTTTGAACTACAGTTCTATGCTGCTGTGTTTTGAATTTGTAACTGGAACAGTGTTGATAACATACCAACATTTTTGCTACTTCTGAGTAGTAATTGCAGAGTGTCAAGGTTTCCTCTTCAGCTCCCCACCACCCCAGCCCTTCCTGCCCCCACAGTGATTAGGCTGGGAATGGGCAAGAAGCTGGGAGAGGATACAGCTGGGAGAGTTGAACTCAACTGGCCAAAGAGGTGTCCCATGACACATAAAGTCATAGTCAGCAATAAAACCTGAGGGAAAGGAGGAGGAAGCAGGGAGATTGTGGTAATGGGGTCTGTCTTCTCTAGTAACCGTTATGTAAGCTGAGGCTCTATTTTTCAGGAAGTGGCTAAAGAAATGCCTGCCTTTGAGAGTTAATAAATTAATTATTTGTTTTGTTTGTGCAGGCAGCTTTTCTTCACGTTAGACCATTTTTGCCTCATGAATTCCATGAATTCTCCTTTCTTCTGTTTTATTTCTTTTCCAGAGGAGAAGGGTGTGAAAAAGTGACAGTGTAGATGTTTTGCTGTTGGGCTGGGTGAATCACCACAGTCTTTTCATTGTCCTACAAGAGACTCAGAGTGTTCTAGATAACATCAGATTTGACTGTAGTGTGCCAGACTGAAATTATAGCTGGGAAAAGAGGTGGAGATGTGTTTTAGTGGTTGTAATCCATGATTTGAATAATTTGTTATATGAAGTGTTATAGCAGGAACCACTGAACCAATGGAGGATGAGCTTTGCAAGAAAGTGGGCAAGAGTGGCAGTGATCCAACCTTAGCTGGCTTTCATGTCTGATACTTCAACTCATCACATCTCTTTTCACTGACCACTATAACAGATGGAGCCAAAGTCATGGGCTGAATTAACTTAATTGACTCTTATGTCTACTCACCTTCATCCTATTTTCTTCCCATCCTATGTCAGAGGGGAGAGAGTGAGCAGCTGAGTGTTTGGCTATTGACTGGGGTCAACCAACCAGAACTACTCATCTTTTAAAAAAGTACATTTTCTAAAAAAGTTCTCCCTGGAGATGGGTGTTACCCTTCCCTTTCAAAACCTTAGAATTCTACCTGATCAGCAAGGATTAATGAAAAGGAAACTGGAAATAAACTAACTACTAGATGCTATTGGAGAAAGGAACTTTGCCTACAGAGACCTCTGATGTGATCAGTAGGTTTCTTCCACTATTGACAGTGAAATGGTTGTTAATAGTCTTCCTTATGATTTGGCTCAGTCATGTTATTTGGTTTTGGCATCTTAGAATAAAAACAAATTGAATGAAATAAATGCTTGAGATTCATAGTGTATGGGGAATCACTCAAACTTGTAAATTAATGGTATATGCTTACATGAAAGCTGCAATTTTGGCTTGAGATACATCAATTTGTGATTAATCAAAGGGTAAAAACATTAGAAGGAGGACCCAGGAAACTATAGCTTGGTCAGCCTCTTCTTGATCCCTGGAAAGGTGATGGAACAGCTAGATAACATTTCAAGGCACCTGACAGAGAAGAAAAGCATCAGGAATAGTCAGTATAGATTCATTGGGGGGAAGTCATGCTTGACCAACCTGAAAAATATCTCTAATAAAATCACCAGCCTGATGGATGAGGTGGGGGGAACAATGGATATTGTCTTCTTGTACTTCAGTAAGGCCTTTGACACTGTCCCAATCAGATCCTCATAGAGAAGCTGTTGAAGTGTGAATTAGATGAATAGATAGTGAGGTGGTTTGAAAACTGGCTGAATAGCCAGACCCAGAGGGTAGCAGTCAGTGGTGCAAAGTCTAGTTGGCTGCCAGTAAAGAGTAGAATAGGGGTCAACATTAGGTTCAGTCATGTTTAACATCTTCATTACTGATCAGTGGGCTAGAATGCACCCTCAGTAAACTTGTGAGTGAAGGAGACCTACAAGAAAGCTGGAGAGGGACTTTCAGCTTTCAGCTGAAAGAGTTTAGATTTAGATTAGATATTCGGAAGAAATTCTTTATTACGAAAGTAGTGAGGCACTGGAACATGTTGCCCAGAGAAGCTGTGGATGCCCCATCCCTGGAAGTGTTCAAGACAGGCTGGATGGGGCTTTGAGCAACCTGATCTAGTGGAAGTTGTCCCTGCCCATTGCAGAGAGGTTGGAATTAGATGATCTCTTAAGTTCTTTCCAGCCCAAGACATTCTGGGACACTAGGGGGAATGGCTGACTCTCTAGAGGGTTGTGCAGCCATCCAGTGGAACCATGACTGGCTGGAGAGGTGGGCTGACAAAAATCTCATGAAGTTCAACAAGGAGGATCCCTGCACCTGGAAAAGAACAGCTTCAGGCACTGGTGCATGCTGGGGGATGACAGTCTGGAAAGCATTTCTGCAGAAACAAACCTAGGAGTTCAGGTAGATGCCAGTTTGAATATGAGCCAGCAATGTGCCCTTGCTGCTAAGAAGGCTGATGGTATTCTTGGTTGCATTAGGCAAAGTATCACCAGCACGTCAAGAGTGGTGATCCTTCCTCTTTACTCTCAGTGGTGAAGTTGCACCTGGAGTATTGTCTCCAGTTCTGGGCCTGGATATACTGGAAAGAGTCCAGTGTAAGGCCATGAAGATCATCAAAGGACTGGTGCACCTCTCCTATGAGAAGAGGTTGTTTAAGCCTGGAGAAGAGGAGGCTCAGGGAGGATCTCATCAATGATTATAAATACCTGCAGGGAAGTTGTGAAGAGGATGAGACCATGCTCTTCTCAGTAGTGCCCAGCGTCAGGACAAGAGGCAATGGGCACAAAATAGAGCACAAAAGGTTCCATCTGAATATCAAGAAAAACATCTTTACTTGTGGGTAATAGAGCACTGGAATGAGTTGTCCAGGGAGCTATTGGAGTCTTTCTCCTTGGAGATCTTCAAAAGCCGTCTGTACGTACTCCTGGGCAACCTGCTCTAGGTTTTCTTGCTTTAACAGGGTGGTTGGACCAGATGACCACCAGAGGTGTCTTCTAACCTTAACCATTCTGTGATCCTGTGAAATAGACCTCCTTTTCTATCCAAAACTTGTAAAAGGACCGAAACTGAACAAGAAAACTAACACATTTAAAATTAAGCTAGATATAGTATTAAGGACTATACATAAAGGGATGAGAAATCAAGCAGAGTTAAATAAACATATTGTTCACTTTTACTTGTTCTGATTCTGAGTAAATAGTTCTTCAATTCACTATACATGTGGTAAGGTCCTTAGTCACTCTTGAGGTATGCTCATAGCTGACACATCCAAAGTATCCTTCAGACCACAGAAGTCTGTGTATGATGGCAATTAATTTTTTCCTGGGAAGAATATGACAATATCATTTAATCCCAGTGTCTGTTTCTACTGGCTATCCTTATTATTCCCCCCCCCCCCCCCAAAAAAAAAAAAAAAAGAGAAAAACAAAGATATACAAAGGTATTGTGGTTTAACCCCAGAAGGCAGCTATATTTAGCTGCTCCACAGCTGCTTACTCACAGTCCCCAGGTGGGATAGGGGAGATAATCAGAAAGGTGAAAGTGCGAGAACTCATGGGTTGAGAGGAGGACGGTTCACTAGGGAAAGCAAAAGTTGAGCATGCAAGCAAAGCCAAACAAGCAATTCATTTGGTACTTCCCACAGCAGGCAGGTGTTCAACCACTTCCAGAAAAGCAGGGCTCAGCTCATAGAACAGTTTTTTGGGAAGACAAACATCATCACGCCCAACATCCCCCCTTCCTCCTCCCATGACCCAGCTGTTATTGCTGAGCATGGTGCCATATGCTATGGGATTTCCCTTTGGTCTGCCTGGCCCAACTGTGCTGGCTGTGTCCTCTCCCAGCTCCTGGTGCACCCCCAGACTCCTTGCTGACAGGGCAGCATGAGGAGCAGAGGAGTCCTCAGCTCTGTGCAAGCACTGCTCTCCATCAACTGAAAATATCGGTGTATTAGCACCACTATTTTCATCATAAATCCAAAACATTGCTTTTTCTACAAAGAAAATTAACTTTATTCTGTCCAAAACCATGACAAAGCATCTAGCCAAAGAATTACATAACTACTGATTTGCAGTTGAATTATGTTTCATTTTTTTCTGACTATTTTTCTCAAGAAAAAAAGGATTATTTTGTGGCATGGATTAAAATTTGTCCGGCATCCAACTACTTTGACAGACAAAGCTCAGGCCAATGTATATAATTCTTTTCTACTAAGGTATGCAAATTACTGGTTTGAGCTGAATTATGTCCTGATTGTTCACTGACAGGGCTTTTAAGTAGTTGTGTTCTACTACCACAGCTAGAACAACCTTTATGTACTCTAGCCAAGAAAATCCTTCTTTGTGACATTTTTTACTCAGATCTGTTGGTTAGAGAAAGGTGATTTAGACTTTTGGATGAAGTGTAAGCATGTTAGTTGACCTGGATTTACAAATATCTGATAACCAAGACCTAGAGTATCATATGTTAAACTCACATAAAAAAAAAAAAAAAAGGTGTCAGCATTCAACAGTTCAGATTTGTATTAAACAACAGCAACAACAAAAAAACAATTAATAAATAAATGAAAGAGAAAAGTAATACCTGCTAGGCATGAGATAAATCTCTTGGCTCATGTTTTAGCAAATAGGGCAGTGCTGCTATCAATGGCAACAAAACACATGCTGGGGCAGTCATTGGAGCAGAAATGCCAGGTTGGTGGACTATCTACTGCAAATCTGAAAGAAGGAATTAAGTAGTATTTGAAAATCATTATTTTTGCTGGTTGAAAAAATGATTGCATGTCAAAGCACTGATTTACTTACAGCTATAAACTATATCTAGATTTTGGAGCATTAAGTAATTCCAGACCATACCCTCCATTGCATAGATGCGCATTTAATTGAGACCAGCTCATTAGTCTCTCCCTCATTGCTCTCACTTCTCTCATTACAGAGAAGGGTAATCTTTCAGAGAATGTGTAATGTGGTGATAGCTGATAACAACTAAAGGAAAATAACAGAATATGTAACCAGTCAGGTCTTAACAGATCAGCAAATGATCTGTGATCATAATTTGGGAAACATGGGTTTCAAACAGCAACCTCCTTGTTAGGTTGTAAGTTCTTTGCACAAATAATTGGATGGTCAAAAAAGTGACTGCTCCATAGACTCTATTTCTTTTTGTATTTAAAGCAATAATAGAGAGTAGAGTAACTACTTATCTTCTATTTGATCCAAATTTAAAATTTGTACCGGTACACTTGTAGACCCCTTTGCACAGAATGCCCTTCCTTCCTTCCTTCCTTCCGTCCTTCCGTCCTTCCTTCCTTCCTCCCTCCCTCCCTCCCTCCCTTCCCCTCCCTTCCCCTCCCTTCCCTTCCCCTCCCTTCCCCTTCCTTCCCTTCCCCTTCCTTCCCCCTTCCTTCCCTTCCCTTCCCTTCCCTTCCCTTCCCTTCCCTTCCCTTCCCTTCCCTTCCCTTCCCTTCCCTTCCCTTCCCTTCCCTTCCCTTCCCTTCCCTTCCCTCCCCTCCCCTCCCCTCCCCTCCCCTCCATTCCCCTCCCCTCCCCTCCCCTCCCCTCCCCTCCCCTCCCCTCCCCTCCCCTCCCCTCCCCTCCCCTCCCCTCCCCTCCCCTCCCCTCCCCTCCCCCCCTCCTCCTCCTCTTCCCCTTTCCTCTTCCCCTTCCCCTTCCCTTTCCCCTTCCCTTTCCCCTTTCTTTATTTTCTTTATTTTCTTTTTTCCTGCATCCCTTTGGCTCTTACTAGACTTGTAATGTTTTTGCCATGGCGTTTCTGTCTGAGGTTAAGAGCTATTTCTTAGAATCTGCATTTGAACTTCATGTCCTTAGTAGTCAATATGTTGGTAAACAGTTGAGCTCAAAGAAATGTTGAAGGTATTACTTCTATCCACAGTATGTAGAGAAGTCTTTCAATGTAGAAGGCTGTTTGATAAAAAGACAGAAAACTTAAATTGATTAATGATGGTACTTATGAATTTGAAAGTAGTTTTCCTCTTCAGTATGCTTCAGTCATTAATTAAGTTTTCAACACTTTGCCATCCTCCCATCTGTGCCACTATTCACCCCTCCACCCATTGGTATTAATTTCTACCATTCTCTAATTTTCCACTTTAGGTAACACAGCTTTGCTGTTCTTTCTATATTTTAATTTCGTGGTTATCTGCAAGCATCTTGTGATTCTTCAGTTTTAATGCACACTCATTGCTGAGCATAAACCATAAACCTATACAACATTTAATTTAATGCATTTGACTATGCATTGGATTCTAGCAAATTAACCATAAATTTATCTGAAACATTTTCACTGGGTACTAGATTTAGTACTGCTGATTTATTAAGAGGTTGCTATGTATAACAATTAGTACTAAATAAACAGATGATGATAGCTTCAGCAATGTAAATAAACATGTACAATTAATTCTCCCTTTAACTTTACAACTTCAGTGTATACAAATATTAATAAAAGTATTATGAAGTCTACAGCCTGCATCATAAATGTGACTCTTGATTGCCTAGAATATTAGAGAGTAAAGGTAACTTGTTTTGAAATTCAGCAAGTCGAGTAGCATACATCTATTGAAGGCACAAAATAGGACTTGGGAAGATAATATTTTCCCCTGACATTTTCTGTCTGACTCCAGAGAAGGACATCCCTCCTGCAAAATGGATGGAGCTGCACTCCAGGGATTCAGAGGCCCTCCCACAAGTGTAGTGGTGGGTTCTTTTCTCCTTTTCTGTAGTGTTCCGTAGTACAATAAATTCTTTCATATGACTGACAGCTGTCACAGTTTGTAAGACTAGGGAAGTTATTGTCTCCCTGTACTCAGCTGTGGTGAGGCCGCACTGTGCTTATCTTTGGGCCTTTCACTAAAAGAAGGACATCAAGGTGCTCACGCGAGTCCACAGAAGGGCAATGAAACTGGTGAGGGGTCTGGAGAACAAGTCTCATGATGAATGGCTGAGGGAGCTGGGGTTGTTCAGTCTGGAGAAGAGGAGGCTCAGGGGTGACCTTATTGCACTCTATATATACCTTAAAGGAGGCTGTAGCGAGGTGGGGATTGGTCTATTCTCTCATGTATCTGATGGTAGGATGAGGGGGAATGGGCTAAAGTTGTGCCAAGGTAGGTTTAGGTTGGATATTAGGAAGAACTTCTTTACCGAAAGGGTTGTTAGGCATTGGAATGGGCTGCCCAGGGAAGTGGTAGAGTCACCATCCCTGGAGGCGTTTAAAAGACGTTTAGATGTAGAGCTTAGTGATATGGTTTAGTGGAGGACTTGTTAGTGTTAGGTTAGAGGTTAGACTAGGTGATCTTGGAGGTCTCTTCCAACCTAGATGATTCTGTGATTCTGTGACTTTATGAATTCTGCTAAAAATGAGAAGGTGTTTTTCATTCTCCTGTGACTTCACTTATAGAAGCTCTGTTGTTTCCCAGACTGGAAGTAGTTTGGTTGCTATTTGTCTTCATTGCAATTAATTTATAACAGAAGGATAAATGTCATATACTTGATATTCTCCCCATTTCCAACATGTGCACAGTTGCAGCAGTGTTGTCTAAAACAGGAGTTTGTATCAGACAAAGTACAATTAAATGACAGTTCACTAACTCATTGCACTAATATGAGGGGAAAATAATAGTTGTACTGGATGCTTGCATAGACATCTCTGAAGTTGTGTTGCAGGTTTATATGCTATAAACTGCATGTAGAGAACTCATGTATTACTTTAAATCCTAAGAGCCATTTCCGCATAGATATATTGGCACTGAATTCTCAATGACTATTCAAGTTGATTGCTTAACTTTGATCCTGAGTTCAAATAGTTTTGCAATTCCTATCTAGCTGTATTTACCTAATTTAGATTGTTAGATCCATTATCTTTCATCTGCTTTGCAAGGTGTTGGTCTATAAAATATTGTTTACATTAATGATGAGAAATGGTAATTGACTGGTCTTTTTGTCTTTGGGGCCTTTCTTCCTCAACAGTAAGTGTTTAGACTTTTTTTTTTTTTTTTTTTTTTTTTTTTCCCTGTTCTATTTTCTTTCAGTTTTTCCATTATTTTTGAGCAGTGAGTTTGCTTTAGTGAACCTGTAGACTAGAAGTCTATGAAGGTAAACACACTTTTGTGTTTTGAAAAAAACATAGGTTACATATAATTGAGACTTTTTTACCTTTTTTCTTTTTAATGATAAATAGTGCTTTATAGATCTACCACATTGTTAAAAATGAAACGTTACCGTTCATGAAGATTTCTGTAACAAAATCAGTAAAAAAAAATACAGTAAAACACCTGTAAGCCTTTCCTTAGATCACAACAGAAAGCTAACACAAAATTTGTGGAGTAAAAGGCTATCCTTAATTTCAGCTATAAAACTGTCAGCTGCTGAAGTCCTTTTTATAGTGTTGGTACTACTGATTCCTCTGAATGTTTTACCTGCTGAGCTGAGGAGCATCTTGCTTTTACCTGAGGCCTTTATATTAAAGAGCAGTTGTTCTGTGTCACCAACTAGCTGTTTTTTCGAATGCTTTGTACAACTGTGTTCTGTGCTCCACAGTTTCTTTTCTGTGAAAATGAATCTTCCTCCTACAGATCCTGGAATTGTTCTTTACTGTGTCCAGATTTATGCTAATTTAAAAAACTTCAGTTGTTGCTGGTTGTTATATACTCAGAAATTCTTATCCTACAAAAATCAGTTTCCTATACAGATGGTAGACTTTGCAGAAGAACTCTTAGCAAGGTCTAAATAGTTCAATTGTTTGAAAACAAAATATTCCGCTTACAGATATTCCAAATATAAGTCTTACATTTCTAGTGGGAATAATCAATGACATTCTTTGTTTCTCTTTCAATAAAAAAAGGAAGTTTAGTACTCTTCTGTTCTATTTCCTGGGCCCTGGAATTCTGTCCAATGTGCATTGTGATCACTTTTTAATTGTTCTACCTGAAGAAAAGTATGATTAAACTATGATTAAGAATCTCTTAATTATAAAATATTCTGGGAAAATTATGCAAGAATGTAATAGACTGAATAATGCTGATCTGAAGTTAAGTAATGACATAAGATGAGATGTGTCATACATGAAAACCAGAAAAGATGATTATAGCAGAATTGCTGTCCCAGAATTAATGGGGGAAAATACAGATAAGACAGTTTTCTGCCTGAACACAGATTAGCTGGAGAGAATGTACTGAAAGGAACTGATGGATTCAATTTTAGTAAACAGATAAAGCAATTACCCACAGGGCTGTACTATTCTGATAGACTTAGTGATAAGCAACATTCTTATTAAATTAAGTGTAAGGAAGGACTGTTTTGGGGGTTATATTTTCAAAGGAGTTGCTAATTAACATCAAACATTTTGTTTTTACTTTACATGTTTAGGGTTGAATAACTTTGGGGCTAATTAGCCTATTTATATTCCATGGTGATTTTAAGAAAGATGCACCATGCAGCATGCAATTCTGGCTCACATTGTGCAATTAAGTGAAGTTGCTCTTTGGAATAATGACTATAGACTCTTCAGTATCATCATTTCACTGGTTTGCAGTTCTGTCAAGGCCATGGGAGGTACCCGAATGGGCAAGCATAACTGAGTTTCTCTGAAGGCAAGTGGCTTAAATGGAATAAGAAAATAGCTCCCAGCAAGACATGCAATAGCTTGACTGGTTCGGTGGCGGAGTAACATTCCCAAAAAACTAAATTTTGAGAGCAATTTATGAAGGAGGAAGGCGTGAAGCATGATTTTTGACATGGGAGGAGCAGTTGGTTAGCACTTCTAGTTCAGAATTAACTGGCTCAGAGCAAAAGAGGATTGGGAGAGAGAAAAGTCCTGATTTTGAAAAGAATCCATGAAGCTCTGTATGTTGTCCCTAATTATTTCACCTTCCAGGAGGCAAGGTAGCAGCTGAGGGCAATAAATACAAGTCCATGAGAGATGCATCTGCTGGTCCTGAGGGAACTGGCAGATGTAGCTGCTAAGCCACTATCCATCATATCTGAGAAGCTGTGGCAGTGTGGTGAAGTTCCCACTGAATGGAAGAGGAGAAAATAACCCCCATTTTTAAAAAGTGAAAAAAAGGAAGATGTGGGGAGTTACTGTCCAGTCAGTTTCACCTCTGTGCCCTGCAAGTTCATGGAGAAGATCCTATTGGAATTTCTGCTAAGGCACATAGAAAACAAGGAGGTGATTGACGACAACCAACATGGCTTCACTAAGGACAAATTGTTCCTGACAAATCCGATGCACTTCTACAATGCGGTTACTGCATTGGTGGACAGGGGAAGAGTAACAGACATCATCTCGCTGGACTTGTGCAAAGCAATTGACATTGTCCCACATGATATCATTGTCTCTAAATTAGAGAGACTTTGATTTAATGGATGATCCGCTTGATGGGTAAGGAATCGGCTGAAAGGGGAAAATTGGAATAGTTGTGGTCAATGGCTCAATGTCTGAGCGGAGACCAATAAGGAGTGATGTTCTTCAGGGGTCAGTATTGAGACTGGCACTATTTAACATCTTTGTTGGAGACACGGACCTTGGGATTGAGTGCAACCTCAGCAAGTTTGCTGACAACACCAAGCTGTGTGGTGAGGTCAACACCCTGGAGGGAAGGGATGCCATCTAGAAGGACCTGGACAGGCTTGAGGGGTGGACCTGTGTGAACCTCATGAAGTTCAACAACGCCAAGTGGACAGTCATGTGCCTGGGCCAGTGCAGTCCCAAACAGAAATACAGGCTGAGTGTAGAGTGGTTTGAGAGCAGCCATGATGAGAAGGGTGATATTGGTTGATGGGGGTGTTGGTGGACAACAAGCTCAACACGAGCCATCAATGTGCGCTTGCAGCCCAGAAAGCCAACCACATCCTGGGCTACATCAAAAGAGGCATGGCCAGCAGGGTGAGGGAGGTGATTGTCCCCCTCTACTCTGCTCTTGTGAGACTCCACCTGGAGCTCCGTGTTCAGCTCTGGGGCCCCCAGCACAAGAAGGACACAGACCTATTAGAACAAGTCCAGAGGAGGGCCACTAGGATGATCAGAGGGCTGGAGCACCTCTCCTATGAAGACAGGCTTAGGATGTTGGGGTTGTTAAGCCTAGAGAAAGAAGGTTCTGGGAAGATCTTATAGAGGTCTTCCGTACCTACAGTGGGTGTACAGACAAGCTGGGGAGGGACTCTTTGTCAGGGAGTATAGTAATAGGACAGGAGGTAATGACTTTAAACTGAAAAATCGTAGATTTAGATTAGACATTAGGAAGAAGTTACACCATGAATGTGGTGTGGCACTGGAACAGGTTGCCCGGAGAAGTTGTGTTGCCCCATCCCAGGAAGGCTTGTTTAAGGCCAGATTGGACGGAGCTTTGAGCAACCTGGTCTAGCGGAAGGTGTCCCTGGCTATGGCAGGTGGGTTGGAACTGGATGATCTTTAAGGTCTCTTCCATCCCAAACCATTCTATGATTCTATGATTTAGTGCCACTGGTTTAAAAACCTGCTCCACTCACATTGTTTAATTCAGATGAAAATTGTTCATAGCTTTATTAACAATGTTCAATTATCTGGTAATCTGTGAATTACATATGCAAGATCAGTATCAGCCATACAATCGGAACTTACAAAATGTACATAAACTCCTACTGATTTTCAAATATGCTTTGTTAATCTTCAAAAATAGTAATTCTCCAGAGTCCTAATCCCTCTGTCACAGCACCACAAGCTCACCCCAACTCCTGTCTGGGCACGTATTCCTTTGGGAAGAGGTTCAGGTTCTTCATCTCCTTGTGCACCCATATAACCGTCTACCATTCTCTGACCACATGCTGTTGAGAAAACCCTTCCTCAAGGTCATACAGACCTACTTGAGGTGTGTGTGTGGGGCCCTGCTTGCTGCACCCTGCACCGTCAGCATAGGTGGAGGCTACATGTCTGACAGGGAGACTGCTTCATCAGGTCTAAACAGAAGTCACATTTAGTTATGCCAAACCCACTTTGACCACTGTTCTGTTATCTAGATCTTCTCCTTCAATCACAAATTTGTTTTGTACTTCTCCTTAGGTTGACTCTTCTTTCTCAATAGCTTTTTAGTAGTCTTTTTGTTACTGTTTGAACTGGCTAATGGTACCCTCATGCAAGCTTTGTCTTTGTTAAATGTTTCATAATGCTATCAGGTTTTGGACAAATGCTCTCTGACAGTTTTGGGTATGCCATCTGCATATGGCCTTCATTCTCACACATCATATCAGCTGTTACTAACCAGATCATCTCACCAAGAGGGACCACATGAATTCTACACAGTCAGTAAGAGAATGGCCTAATGCATCCAAGGTGTCCTATTTTTTGAAGAGACTGCAGTTAGAAGTAATACACTAGACCAGTACACCTGGGAAAACCAGAAATCGTTTTGGGTGTACTATCCTTCCTGTTTTTTTTTTTTTTTTAAATTTTAATTTTATTTTTCTTTAACACAGTTCTGCATCCAATAAAGACTCATTTCCTGTGTGTTGTACGTGAGGCCGACAAAAGTGCACCAGGCAGTGTAGTTTGAATCCAGAGCTGAATGGATAAATAGTATATGTTTGAGAAGAGATTTTTTTCAAGCCTTCGGAAAGTGTGTGATTTGTCAGAATTGGTCCTTCTGAGGTCTGTCAAGACTGGCTGAAAGGTTTCATCCTCACAAAAGTGTTATGAACTACCTGGTTTGCTTCAGATGCCAGAGGAAAAGCACTGCTGCAGTCTACTTAAACTGAAATAGAATTAAAAGTGCTAGGCCTAACAAAAAGGAGATTTTCCACAAGTCTAGGTAGCTACATTGAGACTAAGATATTTATTTCTCTGTATGTAAAGACAGTGAATGTTAAGATATCTAATTTATAACTTTCCATGTGCTAACTTTTTCTTGCAATTTAATCTTCTCTACATTAATGCATGTATATTCTATAACAAAGTATCATTTGAGCCTTGGGTACATACGTGACACAATTAATGTTGTCTTAAATGTTTTTCTTGTGCTTTTTTGAGGATCACTGTAACTATTCAAACATATTAGTTTCCAAGTGAGGATAAATTATTTAACATGGAGATGTTAAAAATTTTCTAGAATATGTTTTCCTTTGTCCTTGAAAATGTTACTATTGATTACTTATATGATAAATATTCAATGTTCCAATTCCTCTGACTGAATTTTAGGTTTATTGATAAGATTAACTATTAACAGGACAAAGATAATAACAGTAAAGTCAGCTGGTCTCTGATTCCACTTCCTTAATGACACATGGTCTACAGTGGTGCAACTACAAGCTGCATTTTGTTAAGCTTTGGGTGATGTCATTTGTTTGTTCATTTGTTTTCACCATCATGAGCAAAGATGGTGATTTATATTAACTCAGATCGCACTTATCTGAATAATGATTGTATTCTCAGACCTTTGACCAGGAGCAGAAGGTAGTCAAAGCTCAACAAATGCAAATAGCATCTCCTCCAGAATGTATGCAAAATATAAATGCAACGATTTCTTAAAATAAAACACATTCTCCTTAACCAAGAAATGTTTTCTTCATTGTGATGTTTAGTCAATATTTTTGTGGTGTTTTTCCAAAATCTAGAGCTGTGCAAGTACAGTATTTAGATATATATAATATATGCATTTCTTGATTATGGGTCACTGCATACGTGTACTGTTTTCTTCCCAAAATACTGTGGTACAACACCTGATTCTGACTGCCTGATTCTGGGGCTTCTGAGGTAGCTGATGTTAGTGAAATGATTAGTACAAGCAGCAGGTTTTTTTTTTGTTGTTGTTGTTGTTTGTTTGTGTGTTTGTTTTGCTTTGTTTTGTTTAGCCTCTAACATTAGGATCAAAATCTTAACCATTGAAGTAAATGAAAGAATAATACAATCAAAACGAATGAATTAATTTTATTGACATTTTTTGATAGACTCCTGAACAGATTTAAGTGCTCTCAAAAGTTTATTTCTGAAGCTAGTTTCAGTAGTGCAAAGTATTTTAAATTTCTAATTATAACAGAATCAGTATAGAATTCATGTGTGATCTGTCAATGAGATGACATCCATTATATCTTTAAATGTATTTTGAACACAAGACAGTTCTGGAAAAAAACTGTTTTCTTGCTCTAATGATATACTATTAGATAGGGGACTTCCTGTGAAATGTCTATCAACTTTCAGAAAATATGAGACACTTTAGATAAAATCCTCCAAATGATATTTAATCCTGAAGAAATTCAAGTAACTTTTTTTTTTTTTTTTTTTTTTTTTTTTTTTTTTTTAGCTAGAAGTATTGTATAAACCTTATCCTTACCCCTGAAAATGGTAAGTTCTACTTGCATATGCTTCAGCTGTATAATCCCTGCCTATGCGGCATTTGATAATACCAACAGATGCAGCCAGCAGGAATATTAGAGATCGAAAGCATAATGTACTAACACTGATAAGGATAAACTTAGACTGTATTCTCAACAATACATTAATATATTTAAAGAGTTTTATTTCAACATATTTTATTGATATGAAATAGGAGATCTAATAGAAATACATTAAAAATTCTGAAATGATGTGGATAGTCAGATTCAAAACAGCAATTTTCACCTTCTGTTAGTTAAAATGTTCAATGTCATCATTTGTTGGTATAAGACCATAAACTAAATTATACTACCTGTGACTTCCTGACAGGTTTCTGTGTTAACTCATGAACATACTACTTTCTGTTTTGGGAAATGTATTCTGGATCAGATATGAGAGAGAAGCAGCAGAGCATAGGATACTACGACAGCATGGGTCTAGCTTAGACTTTCGTAAGAAGAGTAACCGTATTTGCTGCACATGGTTACTCTGAGTTCTCCTTCTGCTGTCATATCTTGCCATCACCATTTACTACTTTCTGTTTCCTTCCCTGTCTTTCCCAGCAAAATTACTCAGTGAAACTGAAGTCTTACAACTCACTACATCTGATTGTACTAAAAAAAATACAACCCAAACTGAGGTATTTGATCACCACTGATTACACACATGTAGGATTTCTCTCTGTTGTTGGTGACTGTTTTTATCATGACATTAAGACTGAATTTACTGCCCATACAGACAATAACCCTGCAAACATGGCCTGGGAAATAGCCAGAGGGCATCCTACAAAGTGTGTGAAGCTCTGTGTTTGTGTTTGGTGATGTAGACACCACCTGGGAGACACTTCAGAGCAGGCTGCCACATGGACAGGAGGCACACTGTGATCACAACTCCTCTGAAGACTGCTCACTAGAGGAATTACAGACACCACCAGAAGCGTTGGCACTGCTCAGACGTCTAGCAATTTTTATTTTTATTTTTTTTCCCCTTTGGGCTATTTATCCCTCCCCTTCTCTTATCCCTTTACCTATAGCTATGAAGAATTTTAGGCATCTGTAAATATTTTAAAATTTGATCTTAATGTATCAAAGGGGAAGGTTTCATAACTACCTATAGGCACAACTGGAACTGAATTTCTAGGCACCTGAATGCCTCTAAAAGTCTGGCCCTTGGGCATTTTTAAATAGAAAGTTGGCTACTTTTCTGTATATATATTGCACCGCAGGGTTCTAGGGTAATAATCCCTAATGCTCGCTGACAAAAGGTAGTTTCCTGAATTAATGTTGCATATCTGGGCATTGTTCCAATGAAAATGTTGGCTAGATGCTGCTCTGGCTAAAGATACTGAAAATGAATAGCTTCAGGCAGGCAGTACCAACTGGCTAGAACTTCTCTGCCCAAGGATCTGCTTTGTGCATGTTTTGATGGGGAAGAAAGATTACAAGCAGCAATTGCTCCCAGAGTATGAAAAAGAAAATACAAAACAAAGGGAAAAAATAGCTGCTGATTAAACAAATTTTAGTTTTACTTCCATATATGCATGATAGTATTTTCCAAATTTTATATCTTGCACTGGATTTCATACAAATCAAAATGGCACTAAGAACATTCATACAAATACAGAATTAACACAGCAACAACTGCAATCAGGTCTTTTTTTTTTTTTTTTTTTTTTTTTTTTTTTTTTTTTTTAACCGTAACTGTAATCAGTTTGACAGTCCTTAAGACACTTGAATATATTTTAAAAAAATCTGCCTTTAAAATGCACCTCCATTAGCTGAAGGGTCTGCCTCTGCAAGACATTCCTCATTACTCTTAGTACAGGCCTTTTGGGATACTTTTCCTGGGCAACAAGAACTAGAAATAATCCAAATTTATAAAGCAAATGAGGGAAAACAGCTTGTCTGTGCTCAACTTTTCAAGATTATTATTATTATTTTTTTCCATATGCAGTGGAGAATGAGATATCTTTAAACTTCATGTTTGCTGAAAACATTCAGTCCCAGGTAGTAGATTAAGCGGAAGCAGCACTCCCTTCTGTTGCATGTTTTGTAGATGTAGGTGCCTCAGCACCTGTTCTGAGTGTCTTTCCAAATGTGCTGAATTACCTGTTAATGTAGACATAGGTACTTTCTCCTTCATTGGATATGCCAAGTAGCACACTAGTATCTGAACATACCATAAACTTTCATGCATTTATTTTCCTATACAAGTGTTCAGAGATGGAGAAACTGGTAAAAATTTAATGTGGAAACATATTTGTGCATGTAAGCATGTGTATTTGTATCATTTTATATATACACACATAAATATTAGGTGATATTTATGGTTTTATTTTTGTGATATTTATGTCTCTGGTTGGTTAAGTGGAGCTAGATCTTTTTTGATGATACATCTACCTGACACAGAGCAGCTTGTGTCCATATTCCTTTAAAATGCTGACATCAGAAAAACAAAGGCTGCTCCCAAACTGAAAATTAATGAGGGCAAGAAATCTTTCCTGATCCCTGAGCTGAGAGTCTGGAAGTTTTTGTTTGTTTGTTTGTTTGTTTGTTTGTTTTAGGACAGCAATAGGGGCCATTACGAAAACTCACTATTAGAAATTACTGAATTTCCATGTCTAGGAACATTTTCTGACAGATTTGATTTAATACTTTGCTTTTTGCCAAAGAAATTGTTGAAACAGTTGAGCTACTCTGCTTGAGTGTGCTCACAGCCATGCAGAAAGTGTGTGAATGTGTACTAAACTCTGTCCTGTATGACATCTCCAAGCAGTATGCAATTCATCCTTTCCATTAACTAACCGCTGGCATTTGGCATTTCTGGTGGTAGAACATACCTCTCTTTTGTGTATGTGTAAAGAAGACAGCAAAAAAGAAGGTTATGGGGAAAATAATTAAAAAATCCTTTTTGGATGGGTGCCTGTTCTGTTTTAGCATGTTTGGCCCTGAGTGGGTTAAAAATTCTTCACTCCTGAACCAGCCTTCCCATTAACAAATTAACAAATTAAGAGGAAGAAATAGGTACGTAATGAAAAATACTTTGATGGAAATGTTCTGAAATGAGGTCCAGTAACACATGTAATAGCATTAGGTGGTTGTAGGTTTGTGGGACATATTGATTAGCTAATGGCAATAAAAAGAAAAATCAAGATGTTGCAGACAGATGGTGATAATCTGAGCCAGAGAGGCTGTGATCCATCACTGATTTGTGAGATCCTGAGAAGAAGGACATAGTACACTAATAAATCCACATGGAGGAAAAAGTTCTCATCTGCTGACACTAATTTTAATGCTCTTTTTATGTAAATATAAGATGGAGAAAACACAACATTCTGAGCAGAAAGGCTGGCTGTGTGACTCACAGAGTGAGCTGAGTAATGGTTCTTATTAAAATTAAAAAAGACATTTTTTAATATTAGAATTTCTGAAATAATATTTCAACTTTTCTGAATTTCAGAAGCAAGAAACAGCAACTATTTCTGGGTACCCTGGGCAGATTTTAATATTTCACGGCGATCCCTTTTATTCTATAGAAGACAGCTATGTATTCATGGTGCTGCAGGTTCTTGATTTCTTGGGCTAGTTGATTAATTAAGATTACAGGAGATGTTCTCTCTATTTAGGATTTCTTTCTGCAGGACTTTTTGGCCAGAATATACCTGGGACTTAAATGATATCATTGTGAATGCATTCAGGGACTGATCTTCAGGGGTAGCCAATAAACTGAGATAGGGGTGGCTGACCTTCCTTGCAGGCTGCTCATCAGAACCTTCCTGTGCTTGAGAGTTTGAGATTCATGCCCATGTCTTGGACTGATTAGGAAAAATGGGTCTTTCAGTGTATTTGAAAGGTTGGAGGGTGCTAGATGTTCCCTCAAGTTCCCCAGCTGTTATACTAAGGCAGAAAAGTCCTTCGCAGGAGCAGCTGACTCGTGCCCTCCTCAGCCAAGGATCTCAATTATCTATTCCCAGCATGGTCTCACTGCTAGCTATGCCCATATCTGCCATTCAGGTGTGACACTGCCTGAGAATAAAATGAGAGTTAAAGGACGGGTGAAGTGTGAGAGAACTTACTGATCTTCTACCTGAAACTACTGGTGGAATTCCACTTTTTTTTTTTTTTTTTTTGTATTTTTCCACTTCAGAATTTTACACAGTACAGTACATTATACTCTGTGGAAAATTCAAAGTTCACAGCAACACTGAACTGTGATTACTATGGGTAAACATGCTCTGGACAACTTTGACCAATGGCTTTGTAAAATAAAAACTTAGAATGCATGCTCAGAGGCTGATTCCTACACTGGATGTGATTGCAGGAAAAAGTTTGATTTGTATTCTCCTTTGACCTATAGAAAAAATAGTGACATTATTCATGATTTGAAAAAGCTGCCACCCTATTTCTGCTGCCAGAGTGCTCTGCAATCACAGCCTAACAGAAGACAAGCAGCTTTATTTAGGGAACATGTATGTAAAAGCTGCATAACTTGCTGTGGGCCATTTCACCACTCCACCGGAAATAATTCTTAAAGGTACAGAAAAGTGATTTTTAAACGTGGTTTGCATAAGGAATTTTTATTGCGTCTTATATTTAACATCTCTGTTGGGAAACTTGACTGATTATTTGTGTACCTATCCTTTAGAAAACTGATCCTGACTTCATTACCCAAGCCATCAGTCCACAGACAAAGGGGAGAAGAAAGAAACAAATGACTACATTGACACCCAGATCTTCCCTGTTTTATCTTGACAGGGTTTCATTTATACGATGGTGCATTTTTCCCTTGCAGCTGTTGCCTCCTGTTACTCTTTATGGTAATTGAAGCTGGGCCCAAAAGACCTTAGAGGCTTGTATCTTCTCCTCACATGAGTGACACTTCAGTGATAAACTTGAACTTAAAGTTACTGAGGCGTAACTGAGGGTTCATTTGATAGCTAGTGGTTTTCAGCAGCACTGCAGGGCTTCAGGGGCTCAGCGTGAGTGAGATTGTTAATGTCCTGTGAGGGAAAACAATAACACATTTCATTAATGCGTTGATGTGTGAAGCATCCATTAGTGCACTGGAGGTATTAATGACGTTATGCTTTAAACTGACATGTGGGGCATGACAAGAATTGCAAGGTCTGATGAGAACAGATGACAAGATAAGCAAATATTTGAATGGCTTCATTTGCCTGCAGGTCAAACCATGGTGTAGGGGAAATGAGAAATCTAAAACCTGGGAGAGATTAGTGTTTTGCTAGCATGGACTGAACTGCAGGAAAGCTGAAGAAAGATTGTTTACTAAGTAAATAGAGCAGTCAGTAAGGGCAATAAATATGTAAAAGACAGAAACTTAATTATTACTGAGCCTCAGTCAGTAATTTTAATTTAATTTGAGTTAGACTGTTAAAGCCACAGCACATTTTAAGTATATATATATATATACAGACAAATATTTTGCTTGCATGATTAATCTTCTGACTTTTCAGTTAATTACCCTCTTTCTGCCTGTTGGAAAGGTATAAAGTACATAGCCAAATTTGCTGCTGACTAAATCAACAAGATTATTATACTTTGAGCCAGAATTTTATTTATTTATTTATTTATTTATTTATAGGATTTTAATGAACTAGATTATCTGCAGGTCAGCAGAAAGTGTAAAAGTTGATTAGATTATTTTTCCTTCTCAGAAGGTCTGATTGTCATGCGTGGTGTTTATGTTGTAAGGTTTCAACTAGCCATAAATTAGCAGATAAAGACCTGTTCCTGTGTTTTGGACTGCTGTCAGACTGCTATAGGAGGCTCAGAGTGAAAAGTATTTGACAGATGCAACTCAGCCATTAGTTGACAGTAGTGCACATCTTAATGCCATCCAGCATAATTTAACATGAATGATCTGACATGCTTGGCAGCTTCTTGAGGAAGGGGAAGGAAAGGGCAGTCTTGCTCACTCTGATTCAGAATGACTTTGCACAACCAGACTTTTTCCTTT
The DNA here is from genome assembly GCF_009769625.2 of Cygnus olor. Lineage (NCBI taxonomy): Eukaryota > Metazoa > Chordata > Aves > Anseriformes > Anatidae > Cygnus > Cygnus olor. The sequence goes on along the minus strand of NC_049198.1, from coordinate 41,767,459 downwards.
TCAGAGGCAGTGGCACTCACTAGCAGGCTAATGCAATGAGATTGTGCATTATGAATACTGTGCTGCTGTGCTGCTGTGCACAACCAAAACCAACAGCATTTGCATTGTCAATCCTTTAGGATTCGTGAATAAAAAATGGCACAGTTCACTTACGTATCTTCAACTCACTTTCATCAAATACCTGACCACTTTTCCAAACCTCATTATTCTTGATTTTCATCTTTTAGTCCAATGCAGTGATTTCCTGTCCAGACTTTTTCTAAGTACGTCAGCCTTGCAATAATTACAAAATTAAACAAACACCTTAACGACATTTTTCACACTGAAATTTGGGAAAAGTTTTTTGAAAATTTCCATTCCAACTGTTGTCAAAAATATTCAATATTTGACCTGAAGTTTTCCATCCATAGATTTTCCCTAAAGTTTTCCTTATATTTTCAAGGAATAATATGAAACTCAACCCCTTCAATCATTTGGAATCATCAGAATTATCCTTTTTGACTGCACAGTTGCCAATATGTAAAGATAATGTCAAGGCTGAGGTGTTTTCCTTTTTAATAAGCTGCAGAGTTTTGTGTACAGTTTGCTGGGTTTTATGCTTGTCTGCATAGCAGGATGTGTGAATGAGCATATTAAAGGACTGTATGCTAGTTTTCTCCCACTGGCAAGTCAAATTTGCCCCTTTTCCTTTTCCTTTTTTCCCAAATTTTCCTTTTCCTTTTTTTCCCAAATTTTCCTTTTCCTTTTCCTTTTCCTTTTCCTTTTCCTTTTCCTTTTCCTTTTCCTTTTCCTTTTCCTTTTCCTTTTCCTTTTCCTTTTCCTTTTCCTCTTCCTTTTCCTTTTCCTCTTCCTCTTCCTTTTCCTCTTCCTCTTCCTTTCCCTTTCCCTTTCCCTTTCCCTTTCCCTTTCACTTTCCCTTTCCCTTTCCCTTTCCCTTTCCCTTTCCCTTTCCCTTTCCCTTTCCCTTTCCCTTTCCCTTTCCCTTTCCCTTTCCCTTTCCCTTTCCCTTTCCCTTTCCCTTTCCCTTTCCCTTTCCCTTTCCCTTTCCCTTTCCCTTTCCCTTTCCCTTTCCTTTTCCCTTTCCTTTTTGAGTTCCGTATTTCATCTCTAAATATCAACAACCTTTTTTTTTTTTTTTTTTTTTTTTTTTTTTCAGATCGGCATTAATGATAGAAATCACCAATTAAAAAGAAAGAAAGAGAGAAAGAAAGAAAGAAAGAGAAAAGTAAAATCTTCTAGGCTTACTCACGATATGAATTTAATGTATTTGTTTCTCCTTTTCAGGGTTGTCTGTATGTCATGGCCTAAGATAACCACACAATTTATTTTTATATGATTTCCAGTCCGCTTTACAAATGGAAATGATTTTGATAAACAGTTGAACTTTTGGATGTTTATTTGAACTGAGCCTCCAAGCCTTCAGTGACTTTCCTGCTTCTAATGCTAAACTAGTTTCTCTGATGTTGATGATGATGAAGGGTGGTGTATGATGTTGATGCTGAACATTAAACAGTGAATACAAGAGCCTGATATAAAAGGAACCCTTTGAGAACAAATTATCCTATGGCAATAAAGTGACACTATTGTATTTTCTATAGAAAATTTTACCTTTTGACAAGGTAAATCTAGAGGTAAATGACAAAATGTCATGTCTGTCTTTTGCCTTTTATGTAGAAAATGACTGACCACTTTTTCTTCCCATAGCATGCCTTATGTAACAGAAGGTAAAGGAAAGCCAGCTGAAAATCTGAGGGGTAGCAAGCCCATGTGCTAACCAAATCTAACAAGCTGGACAGATATACATATTGTGCTCTACACTTTATTCATAGGGACACTTGATTTTCAATGCAAAACAAGACTTTTTTTTTTATTTATTTTTTTTTATTCCTGCATAACAGTAAAAAGTCCAATGCACAAAACTTTCTTAAAGGGTGTAGGTGTCTAATGATCAATTAGTCCAACCTCAGGGATATGAGCTTGTACTTCAAGATAATAATGAGGTAAAATTTATCCTTTTTGTGAGATGGTATCCATGTTGCACTCCAGGTTTTTGATCTTATAGTGTTCTAGTGTTCCTCTGCGTAAAGTACTCCTTCAGAGGTGACATCTGATTTGGGAAGAACCTCTACAGTGGCAAAAGTTGTGGTAGAGTGAGAAGTTTGAGTCTTGGCATGCTACTTGTGAGAAATGTTCTAATAATCTAAGTTTTCTACTTAATCATTTCCAAAATGCTTTTCCCTGTGTTCATCATAAATACTCAGGAAATACTATGCAAATACACCTTAGCTCTAATTGTGGGTCTCTCCCATGTAGCAGTTTTTAAAGCATTTAATTCAGTCTTCATATTTTGATTGTTACTTCTGTTAGAACAGGCAAGTTTGTGTTGTCTTCTCTGACAGAGTTCATAAGCTGCTGCATGTATCTTCTCAGAGAACTTTTGGAAACTACGAAAGGAATACTGGTAGTCTTACTGAGTAACAGGCAATCTGCAGCGTAAATCTCTTTCTTGGAGCTGAACATTAGAAATCAAGATGTTTTAATGTCTGACACAAACTTTCATATAAACAACACCTCCTGATTTGCAATTAATACCTAGAGAGAATTAGTCACAATTTTTCTTTTTGTTTGTTTCTTTGTTTCACTAATTATTTTCCACAAATAATTTTTTTTTCTTTTTTTTTTTTCTTTTTTTTTTTTTTTCTGGTGAAAGGCTTGTACTGGGTCAGGCTGGGATGTTAACTTTCTCTGCAGCAGCCCATACAGTGCTGTGCTCTGCACTTGTAGCTAAAACAGCAATGGTATCACACCAGTGTTGTGTCTGCTGCTGAGCAGTGCTGGCACAGCATCAGGACTCTCTCTAACTCCCCTAGGGGTGGGCAAAGATGTGAGAAAAGAAACATCACCAGGGCAGCTGACCTAAACCAACCAAAGGGATATTCCATACCATATGTCACACTCAGCAATAAAAGGTGGAAAAAGGAGGAAGAGAGGAGGGGTGGGCTCTCGTTGTGAAAACGTCTGTCCCCCTCCCAAGCACCGGCTGCGTGCGTTGAGGCCCTGCTTCAAGGAAGTGGTCAAGCATCGCTCATTTGTGGGAAGTAGAGAGTAATTTCTTTCCTCTGCACTTCCACATAGCCTTTACTTGTTTTGTTTAGTTTTCCCTTTCCCCCTCCCTTTTCCCCTTTCCTTTTTTCCCCTTTAGTTAAATTGTTAATTGTTTAGTTAAATTGTTTAGTTAAATTGTTTAATTAATAATAATCTTTCCTTAATAATTACTTTTATTTTTTTTTTTCCTTTAATTAAATCATCCTTATCTCAACCCGTGAGTTGTTCTTTCCTTTACTTCTTCCCCTCCTCATCTAAGGAGGGGGAGTGAGAGAGCGGTTGTGGTGTTCAGCTGCCTAGCACGGTAAAACCACCACAAAGGTTTAAGCAAAGTGATCTTTCTTACTGCTATTATGTCATATTCTAATCTATGGGGATACTTTGAATTCTTACTATAAACTGAAACTAAACTAACAGCATTAAAAGTTTTTATTGGTAACCAATAATTCCAGATATAATAAACTTAAAAAGCCTTCAGGATAGTTTATACATTAATGCATAAGTAAGTAAACAATAAAATAATAAAATGTCTACCACTCTGTAAGACTGTCTATATCTTAAAAGGAGAAGGACAACAGAGCAGTTCAGAGAAGAATTTGTTGAAACTTATGCTGAAGAAACCCATGATATAACTTTTTTTTTTTTTTTTTTTTTTTTTTTTTTTTCAGATCAGCTTGATTCTTTCTGATGTAATGAAATGTTCGAGAGGTTTGAATGGTAGAAATGGTATCTGTATGAGCTGGCATTACAAAGACTTTTCCTGCACTATAGGCAGCATATATTTCTGTGAGATCAGTATTTCATTCTGATTCTATTTGGAAATGCATGAATAATGTATGAGGATTAAACTTAGCTTTAGTACTTTGCTCTGCCACTGATTTTGCAAAATAAACCAAAGAAAGAGGAGACTAATGAAGTGATGATACAGTCTGGCCATTTTTGTTTGGACCAGTATGATTAAGAGAAAGTGTCTGAAGTGTAGTCCAAGCACAGAATGAAGAGTTTAAAACTGGTGAAAGGAGAAAGATCTGAGGAACTAGGCAAATGTGTCAGACGAGCAAATAATTGTTTAATGGACAACATTTGCAATTTTACTGCATTAGAATAGAATTACTAGATTTTCCTGTTGTGTTGTGTACTGTGTCTTTCACAGAACTTGTCTAGCAGTAAAATGGCAGTTTTTCTGAATATTGTTCTCAGACACCTTATAGGAAAAGTGAGTAGTTTTGAAAGCTCTGGAAAGATATAATTTCTGTCATTACGCCTGCTGTGTTATAGTATATTTTTACTGAAAAACATAATAACAAATCAGTAATTCGTGGCATATTTCATTTAGATGCTAATTGCAGTTCTAGCTCATTATTGATATTAATGATCTAGCAACTCTTAACTGCTAAGGGATGAACAATGCTGATATCATGGTCCATAAGCTTGCAACATTTTTAATAGGTTCAAATGAGAATTAGAATATGCATACAGACTGGGAGCTAGAAAGAGCGGGAGACTTTTAATGCTGTTGAATCAATTCATTTTATTGGAAATCAGATATGTTAAACTGGACGGGTGTTTTGCCTAGTAGCAAAGCAGTATCCCTGTCCTTGGCACTAGGTGTCAGTCTTGGAGCTGGTAGTGCAGGTAAACGAATCAGAGGGGAGTGAGCTCTGTGCGGCTGAACTCTTGAATTTAGAAACATCCTCTCCCTTTCCTTTCCTTTCCTTTCCTTTCCTTTCCTTTCCTTTCCTTTCCTTTCCTTTCCTTTCCTTTCCTTCCTTTCCTTTCCTTCCTTTCTTTCCTTTCCTTTCCTTTCCTTCTAGGGCTGTCCTTTCCGTTCCTTTCTTCCTTTTCCTTTCCTTTCCTTTCC